>NC_141691.1:1562591276-1563191276 GCF_964263255.1 Lissotriton vulgaris | reverse complement strand
ACTGCTGTTGAGTGACAATAATCTCAGGTACACATCCCACCCCCAGCCTTTTTCAAAGATTTCACACTGTGCAGAAACAGACACCTATTTTTCAATAACACATCATTCCAGTTGGCTGTACTTGCCCATTTATACTCTCTTTTATGCTTGACAGTCTCACATCTGCCTTGTGGTGAAGTAGTCTGGGTTCCCATCTTGTATGGACCCGACAATGTACTCACCCTCAGCCGTATTGGGGTAGCCAAGATGGTGGTCTCCAGAAGCAATGTGTTTTCTCTTAGGATTGCACACTGTCCCCTGCAACTGTCTTCTTCTCATGGATGGATCGTTGTCTGGCTCTTTGTCCTGAGGTGGTACAAAAACAGATGCTTGGAATATATTTAGGACCTGAGACAGAATTGTATCTTACCTGTTAGTGCCTCTTGCTTACTGTCTGAGATGAGCCTGGTATGTCAGTTCTTGACCAATTCTGCTTGAAGGTGGCTGTGGATATTTGTCTGTTCATGTAGAATCTGTATCACCGAACAAAAAGAAATGTCATAGTTCTGAAGATGTGACAGAGAACCGCCCTGACCGGTATTACCACTTGAGTCAATGCTCGTAAATATCAAACGAGAGTATTGCATATTCTTTACACCTAGACTCATTAATAATAAGACAGACATTTACTCAACATGGCAAATTGTGTCAAAAAGATGCATATGGATGTATATTGTAGTGAAAGTGCTAGGGTTACATATTTAGATAATCGATAAAAGAGACAGAGTCAAATAGCAAATTGAAGCATATATCCTAATAATTGTTAAATAAAGGATGGTCCCTTGTGAGTGACCAGGGAAGTTCAGAACACTGCAGCTGTGGAGAAAGAAAAATTTAGAGTAACACTAACAGAGTGTGGATATTAAGCAGATATGCAGTATTTAAAATCTGCATAGATGTCTCTTGGCTAACAGCTATTAGGACAATTGGGACATTTTTAAGCACTCATTCACATGTTGTGAGACAGTGGTCGGTATGGTGACAAAAAACAGTCCACTCAATGATTGGTTGTAATAGGAAGATGAGTACTTTGAGAGGGTGACAGGAAAAATATACATATACTTGCCAATCATGTTGCAAAAGCCAAAGGTGCATGTTGTGTGCTAAAAACATAGACATCAGGCCTGTTATTTCACCCATTGCATTTGTTGCTAACTCCTTGTGATGATGTACTCATTTGTGTGTCAAAGAGATAGGGCTTCATTCTCAAAGGCAAACTTACACTTCCAGTATTAGTTTACAATTTTTTTGTTATTCACAAACTACAAGTGTGTGCAGTATCTTAACAACTGTCCTATCTTTTTATGAGCAGAGTTCTCTGCAGTCATAAAGATAATACACGCAAAACTATACTTGTCGATTGTGAATAGTAAAATAAATGTAAACTTAAACCAAAAGTGTAAGTTTACCATTGTGACTAAAGCTCTTACACTTCTCTCATTTGTGCAGAAGGAGCGATACATAGACTAATAATGATTGAAATGGGTGTTGACTTACAGGCCCTGTCATCTGACTGGTGTGGGAGTCTACCCCACATGGCAGTGCATGCTGTGGAAAAGCATTAGAAGCAGTGGTAGAGGGCACGGAGACTGATTACACTAGACCTGCAAAAGTGACAATGTGGATATAAATATATGGGACTAATATGCAGACTTAAACATTTAATGCAGTTTAGAGTTTAGATGATATATGGTGGACATTTCAAAGGTCAATGTGGTACAGCCACTGCAGTGATACATACCTGGGTTGATAACAGGGATTTGATATGACCCCAGTCCTGATTGGGGACTGCCACGTGATGAGGTGGTACTGCTGCAACTGTTGCCTACAGTGCCGCAGGCATGGAGACCATAGAAAGGAAGAGTAGTCGGTCTATGCATTAATTCATACGGTGTTCAATATGTGTATTGTGGGACAGCCTGGGTGTCCGTGATATGTTGTTCAGTGACATTTGTGGGATATGTGTGGATATGTGAAGGGTGAGATGTCTGCTGACAGTGAATAGGGTGGAATGAGTCTGGAGTCAGAGTCATGAGTGAGAGGTTAGTTGAAATATAGGAGTGTGTTACTTTTACCCAGCCTGACATTGGGATAGCCTGACATTGGCAGGCAATACAAAAGTGAAGGCACCTGGTGAAGGGGAAATGCTCATCAACGGATAAGACAGAAGTGGCAGGTATCAAGGTCCCACAAACAAGCAGAATCTTTGCCATCTCCATTCTTTGAAAACAAAAGTATTTGTCATTGCATAAACAAACAAGCAATAACAGCAACAGACCGTGACCCACACCATTTAAGACATAGCACTTGATTACAGCTACTAGTTCTCCATGCAGGCTTGGACATTAAGACAAACTCACATTTCCTCATCATGTACCTCCCCAGTGAATCTCGCCCCACCTGTAAAATCCCCAAGGGCATGGGGGTGTTACAAAGAATGCCTCTGTGCATGTTCCACTTCCCCCAAACCCTGTCATATATCCAAGGGCATCCTCTGTTTTCATAGACCTCTGCTTGCAGCAGTTCATATTCCTTTCCCGCTCAACTAGGGATGGTGTTTCCGCCTCTCCTCACTTCCGAGCAATATTGCGTTTTGCGATGATGGGACCCATAGTGGTCCAGAGCTGCTCAGCACGATTCATGTCAGTCGCCTCCCATATACTCAGTAGGCACAGGTCAGGGGACAGCCGATTAACCCCATCACTAGCCTCCTTCATGCGTGTGGCTACTGCTTCCCAATACGGTTGGATCATGAGACAGTCCCAAATGAGAAGGTAGAAGGTGGCAATACCCCCACTATAAAACACACAAGATGATGGACGGAATGTCCAGACCGAACTGCCAAGCCATGTCTTCGTTGGACCGGAATCAAGCATCCTAGGACCGGTTTCTGGCTATCAGCCGTCTTCAGCCAGGATAGCTGGACTCCAGTAGGTTAGTGAGCACGGGACCCATGTCTGGTCATACCCTTCCCACATAGGGTGAACAGCAAAACACACAAGATGATGGACGGAATGTTGCACAATGGAAAAACATTTACCCCCAGTCACAGATCCGGGTTTATTCCATCGTTATTTTGCTCACCAAGCCACCCCACTTCAGACATGGCCATATGCAAACCAGTCTTGACCCTGTGCCTCATGGGAACAGTGCAGACCGAACTGCGAAGCAGTGTGCTCATTACTGAAACAAAACCTAACGTGGCAGAAACAAAACTCATGGAGGAGCATTTCTTGGAATTGAACTAGATTAGTTTTGAACAACCTAAAATAGCGTCCAAATAGAAAATGGTGCAGCGAATACTAACTTACATGGAGTTCTGCGTAAGCATAAACAAATTTTATTCTAACAGACCCCCCTTTTAGCAAGGACTAAAACATTTTCTAACAGCAATAAGAAGAACCAAAACTAAAAAGAGTAATGAGAAATCTCATTAATAAACAGTAATAAGCACTTCACACTATCAACATCAGGAAGTGAAACAGTAAGGAGGGATGATTTCACGAAAATCCCTTCATTGATTTTCATCAGATCCTCAATATCTTTTTGAATCATTACAGCAGCATTTGTGCCATGAATCGATATCTTCTTTTTGGGGGTTAGAATAGTGGTACTACAGGAGCAGCAGAAGGGAAGACACTGAATAAGAGCACAGCAGAGCACCAATAACACAATCAGATAAATAATGATTTCAAGAATCCAGCCCCAACTACCAAAAAGAGACCAACTCCAATTCTCACTTTCCATTCCTTTTACATTTTCAAGGATATCTAGAATGTGTTTGGTAATATTCTTTTCCACATTCTTGATCCCGAGCATACACTGATCGCCCACTACCACGCATACACCACTACTCTGAGCTGAAATAAAATCAGTCTGTTCCGAATATATCCGCATACTCTCTAACTGATTGGTGATGTCGCGCAAAGTGGCTACTGTGGTGTTAGATCAAATTTGCAGCTTACACCCAAAATATTCTCTAGCCTTCTAACCCCTGGCCATAGAGGTACCACCAGAAGTGAAGATAGAAGAAAGGACGTAACCAAAAGTAATCCAATTTCTGTAATTATTGACCTCTATATGGGTCACCCCCTCACAAATTATTTTTTTTCAGAGTCCTTTTCACCCATCATATGGTAGGCTTAGCATATTTACAAGGTACACCCAAGGGCAATTCCATTCCAGGAGCTACATCATCGGTACCATTGTGGACATTAGAATACGTCCCATTAGACAAACGGAAAAATCCTGGGTTTGCATAAATCGGTCCTTTATAATCCACTGCTGCATACCTGGGGTTCATTCCAAAATTATTTAGATCCTCATCATTCAGCAAGGGGCCTGTATTTTTATATAGTACTATACCTGAACAATTGATATACAATATCTGTGCTATTCACAATAGGGCAAAAAGCGGGATAATAACCAACCTCCTAAGTAACTATCAGTTCCTTGTAATGCCAACCCACCAATGTAACAGTCTGTTTTTACATATAGAAATTGTCACAATATGTGTTGTTATCACAACCTGGATAGCCCATTCCCAGTGACTTTCTATGATATAGACATGGTCCCAGATATCCAAAACCAAATACTCCGTTCACTTCTGTGAATTGGGGTAGCCGAATGGAAGTATAGTTCGCAAGTGGCAATGGATATGCAGTCCACAGACTAGTGACAGATTGGGTGGGGTAATAATCTGTCCCTTCTCCAAAGAACCTCCTGTGTGTCTCCAAGAATACATTACTCAGGGCTGTTCTTTTGTTTCTTTTCGAGGAGGTAACCTTACCCTTGCTGTGTAAAGGTACACTTTGATCATTTTCCAAAACCCATGACACCCCACACAATATTATCAGCAAAACCAAAAGAACAACACATATCAGTTTGTTTTTCTATGTCCATATCATATTATGCTGTGCAACAAGAACCATTGGCTGCTCTTCCTCAGCAACCTTTCTACCAAAGCGATGCATAATAGATTGCAAAGGGGCAAGAATGCAAAGAAAATAAACAAGTTCCTAGTGTCCGTCAGAGCCTCACTGGTACAGGCGAATAATCGTCCATCAATAAATTGGCGCTCTTGAGCACCGGAAGTGGAGCTTGCTCTTTCCTAAGCTCTTTTAATCTATCCCACGTTGATAAAGATGGTGTACCTGCAAGGTATACTTCTACTCTCCTCAGCTAAGGTTCAGAAGATAAAGGCAAAGTGTGTACAACATTATCCACTCATTTCAGTTAATTCCATTGTTACCATGACTCAGTACCACTTATCTTGTGCAGTCCATCCTAATCTATCTTCTCCTTGGCTCAGTATCCCTCAGCCAAGGACTCAAATTGTACCTGGTAGCCCCAGGCACTGTATGATCAATAAACAACAGGTCCTGATTAGCTCGAATTTCTGGAGGAAGGGCCTCATTCAAAACATCATCATTCTCCTTATCTGTCTGGGTCCAGATAAGCTGGGCGTCGCTGAAGGGAACAAACCTGGGTACCTGCTCACACTCAGTGTCGCTAACACCCTCCTTCACCCACTGATCGTATGGCAACAGCAAAGTCCCTGGGCTGAATGTCATGGCCGGCCCCTCTTGTACAGAAGGTAGGGTCTCCTGCACCTGTTGGTGAATAGAAAGCAAACTTTCTGTTAACTGGCCAAGATAATCAAGGAACACCGGATATTCAATATCTGAGTATTTACAAGGACGTGGGACACCCCTGACATTTGCCGGGCGTCCAAACACAACTTCATATGGGGCCAATCCTGTTCTAGAATGAGCTGTTGTTCTTGTTGACAGAAGAGCTAATGGTAGAGCATCTGGCCATTTTAATCCTGTTGTCTCATGGATTTTCGCCAATTTAAATTTGAGAGCACCATGGTACTTCTCAACAAGGTCAGCTACCTGGGGGTGATTGGCTGCATGCAATTTCTGCTTAATGTGTAACCCTTCACAAATCAATTTATTCACTTTCCCATTAAAATGACTTCCATTGTCACTCCAGATAACTTGGGGCAAGCTGAAACGAGGAAAGTACTCTTTAAGGAGTACCTTCACAGTTGTAATGGCCATATTATCTTTAGTGGGGTAGGCCTCAACCCATTTGCTGAAAGCACATACAACCACCAAAACGTATTTAAGATTACTGCATCTCTCTAATTCGATGTAGTCCATTTGAAGGGCTTCAAAAGGAAAAGTGGGTAGTGCAAAATTACCTGGTGGTGTAGGAGTGCCCTTCCCTGAATTATGCATCATACAGACCATGTAGAATTTCACCAAATGTGCAGCCGTCTTGGAAATGTTATCATTATGCCACACAGGGGCTAACAATTTACTAATGCCTTTTGCACTAATATGAGCTAGACTATGTGCCATGCTAACCAAGGGAAGAACATATGAATCCGGCCACGTCCATTTCTGTTGCCCGATTTATTAATCAAGCACTTATCCTCATTCAACTGTGCTGTCCTGCCATTTCGCTGATTTCTCTATTGTGGCGTCACTTTGTATCTCTTTAACACTCTCAAGGGTATTTACAAACATAATAACCTCAGGAACCCACCTAGCTGGACCAATAACAAACATACATTTCATTTTAGTTCGGGACGTTTCCTTATACATCATCTGTATCCTTTCTATGGGCGCTGCACTTCATCATTACCAATTTTTTGGGAATCGTTAAAGCAGACAAAAGACATATTATAAGGTGCCCATGCTAAATATTGGTACCATGGGAGGTAAGAACCCCTCTCTCTGCCCAAAGCTGCAAAAAATTATGCACGACCCCAAATGCGTACTGGCTGTCAGTATAATAATTGACAACCAACCCTTCACTTAATTCACAAGCTCGATTAAGGGCAGCAAGCTCAGCAATTTGAGCCGACTGAAAGGGAACTCGTGATGTCTCTACCATGTCTGCAATTTAGTAATAGCATAAGCTGCAGTGGTGGTGACATCTAGTAAATTTAAAACAAGAGCCATCGACATTTAGTTCTCCTTGTGGGTCAGATAAGGGAACACCAAGCAGGTCTACCCGTCCTTTCGTCTCTTCTCTGTCTGGAAAATACACTCATGTTTGTCGACTGCATCATTCTCAGAAGGGAAGGGTAGTAAAGTGGCACATCTCTTGATAGTAATGTGTCTAGCAAACAATGTCAATACATAGCCAGTAGGACATGCACTGGTGAGATGCTGTGTCTTCGTCTTATTCAAAAGTGAATTCACAGCATAGAGTACAATAACTGTGAGGTCTGTATCATGTACGAGCCCAGTCGATTGCCTGATTGAAGTGGCCACAGCCGCACCCACTCTCAGGCAACTCAGAAAGGTCCTGGCCCAGGATCAAGGACTGTGGAAAAATAAGCGCAAGGCCTTTGCTTATCCCCAAACTTCTGTGTTAGGACAGAAATTGCGCCGCCAGCCATCTCAAGGACATAGAGCACAAACGGTTTGTTATAATTCAGTGTGCCAAGTACCTGAGCCGAACAAAGCGCAGTTTTCAAATGCTCAAAAGACTGCTGATATTCGGGCGTCCAAGGCATAGGCAAAGGCTCATGCACTGCTTTCTTTGTTAATGCAAGCAAAGGTTTGATTAGTAGCGAGTAATTTGGGATCCACTGTGAGAGTAGGCAGTAATACCTATAAAGGCACATATGTCTTTCTGAGTTTGAATAGTACTGATATACTCAGGGGTCAACCTGCTGCCCTCCTTGGACAGTAGGTGACCAAGATAGGTGACCTCCTGTCGACAATATTGACATTTCGAAAGAAAGACCTTATGTTCAAGACATGCCAAATGCAGCAGCAATTTCATTTTACTCTTTGCAACCCTTTTCCGTATCAGCAGCAATCAATAGGTCATTGACATATTGCACCACTACATTACCTGGAGGAAACAATAGTGAATATAACTGACTTTGTAATACCTGACTATAGATACTATGACTCTCTGTATAGCGTTGAGGAGCGCAACAGAATCTAAAACTTCTGTCGCCTATTGTAAACCCAAACAAATACCTACTGTCTGGGTGGATAGGAATACCAAAAAATTAATTTTTCAAATCAATGACAGACAAGAACTTAGCAGTAGATGGAATCATCTTTAAGAGCGTAGTGATATCAGGAACCACCGGAAATTGTGAAACTACAATTTTATTAACCTCTCGCAAATCAATCACAAAACGGTAAACATCATCAACAGCATCAGGGGAACTCAAAGGTGTCCTGGTAAGGACCGGGAGAAAAGGGCTATTACAAATGTTGGTAGATGTTTCTTCAACCACTCCCTTTCAAAGCATGAATAATCTGAAGAAGGGCCAGTTCTCCTGCCTGCGATATCTTATACTGAGGAAGAACAGCATTCTATTTACCTTGTAAAGAAACTGGTAGCATATGTAACAAACCCACATCTGTATCACCTGTGGCCTATAGTGTGGGTAATACCTGAGCAAATTGAGCTGGAAGGGGCATATCTTGAGACAAACACTGTCTAGTACTCATATCCGGACCCATAGTAATATAAACACATGCAGGGGAGCAATAAAGAGTAGCATGCAATTTCTTCAACAGATCCAAACCCATCAAACTTTCACCACAATCAGATGTTAACAAGAACGGAGACGCCACAGTTAGAGGGCCAACAGTCAATGCAAGGGGTCGTGAAATGGGGCTTACAATCGGTATGCCTGAAAAACCTACCGAAACATTATTGTGATCAGACAGACCCACCCCGGGACCATATGTAGAGAAACAGAACTCTTTGTCTCACCTGTATCCACCCAAAAATCCTTAGTCGAGCCTTGCAAATCTGCTGTGACATAGGGACCACGCTGATCCACAGATATCCCAACCAGTCCCTCACTCTGTCCCTGGCTGTCCTAACTATAACTTTCCAACCAATTGGAGCGTTTTTAGCATTCCACATTCACGTCGCACAGCAAAATAAGAATTTTTGCGAACTCAAGTTAATTCGATATTTCCTTTTAATTCAATCAAAGGTTTATCCATGATATAATCCATGATTTAATTAAAAAAAATCTTTCAAATTCGAGACTTTGTAAATCCCATTACTTTCAATTGCTGAGGAATGTCCTAACTATAAGACATATCTGCCACATCATCCATGTCATAATCATCATGATCATTCTGTCCATCTCTTGGCTCATAAAAACATTTATTATCAGAATGACCCACAGAAGCCGCAGCATTCTGATTCATGTCGGTCCCACGACCTCTACCACCAGAACCTCGTCCTCGGGGGCGCGACCTCTCGTAAAAGCAAAAGGCACTGGCTGCGCCAATGTCCTTCCCCCTTATAATATGCACACTGATTCTACCCCAAGGGTATC
This sequence comes from Lissotriton vulgaris, assembly GCF_964263255.1. Classification (NCBI taxonomy): domain Eukaryota; kingdom Metazoa; phylum Chordata; class Amphibia; order Caudata; family Salamandridae; genus Lissotriton; species Lissotriton vulgaris. The sequence continues at coordinate 1,563,181,897 of NC_141691.1, read as the reverse complement.
CTTGAAGGCTGCCTAGTACGAGGAAGTTGTCTAGAAGGACCTCCTTGTCCCCTATTATTTCCCATAAATGCTTGCTGCATCAACACCTTCCTCTTCAAATCTTTATGTTTTTTATCAGTTTTATCTTTCTCCTCCTAATCACAATGTTGATTATATTTGGCCATATTCAAAATAATAGAGGGAAAAAGGGCAGACCACGTACTCTCAGACAACTGCAAACGAGTCTTTATTTCAAGAAGAAGGTTAGTTACAAACCTGTCAACAAACAATCAAACTCCTCCTTCAAGGGACATATCCTGTCCACTATAATCCAAAAACGAGTCATCAAATCGAGTAAAGAAATCAGGCACACTCTCATCTTTCTTCTGTCGACAAGTTGTCCACCTATCCCAGCTTACCTTCTTTGGTGGAATAAGTGTGTGCATGTACGTGATGATACGACCAGGCAAAGCAAGTATCTCAACGTGGAGTTTATCACCTGGCTTCCTTTCCTGATCTCATCCTTTAATTACATCCCATGTACCACCCAATTGTGCAACATGATCTTGAGTATGGACCTGGCTCCAAATTTCAACTGGAACAAGAAGACCAAAGAACATTTCAATATCAACCAGAGTCATTACGGTAGAAGAGGCAGCCTCTGTTAATTCCGTACAATAAGCTGTAGGATTTTTCATAGGGTCAGGTAACGTAGCCTTAAGGGCTAAAATCTCACTTCTTTTCCACGGATTATAAACTCAATGCTCTTAAAAACGGGCAGCTATGGCTGGTCTAGTGACATTACGGAGCTGGACCATTAACTCCGGTATTTATGGATGATATAGTGGATGAACCTCATGCATAGGGAACTGAGTAATTTTAGTGGGACTCTTTCCATACAATCTAACTCTGTAAGAAACTATTGTAGCAATATTTACAAGCACCTGTCCTAGCCCTAAATCAGCTCCGTAACCACAGTCCTTAGTATCAAATAACACTTGTGGGGCCTCAATTTTACTATGTGAGCACCAGAGGTCAATCAATGTGCAAGACGCGCTGAAGAATGTGCTGCTGTAGAAAATACTCAAACTCACGCACAGCATGCCAAATATCCTCTGTACCATAAACCATATTACCAGCCTACTTCTTAGCCTGTCATGCTAACACATCCTTTTCATCCTCACCTAATCCAGAGCGCACCAACGGACCCAACCACTCCCTAAACTTTACCCAATCCCTGTCCTCAAAAACTTGTACTGGCATATCAGCGTCCCACGATATCGGAGGATGAATAGCTATAGGGGGAGAAATTACAGAAGTAGTAGGTACAAGTGTTGTTAATTGTTGAACTGGAGGAGAAAGAACGTCGGACATAGTAGTTCAAACAGTAAATGTACTAGAGGTCATCAAAGATGGTGAGGACAAAGAAGGAGCATGGGACGGAGTAGCCAAGGCTGTCAAAGTAACAACCGTAGATACGGAACGGCCACAGCAGATGAAACAGGCTGCTGTGACTGTAAAGGAACAGTGGAATATATTCTCTACGGAGCTTAAGGAGGCCGAGGTCGAGTATCTAACAGCTCCTCTACAAAAACATAATTGTCTGCTTTGGCCAAATAAGACTTGTCAATATGCAGCCGAAATCCCCTATCTTCACATTCAATTCCTGTCTCCTCTCTTTCTCTATCATATGCCACAGCTTTCTGTGTTAATGTTTGCATTTTTCCTTTCGGTGCGTCCCATTCCGTCTTTAACCATTTCTGTCTGGCCTCCTTCTGCCAAGCCCTGAGGGAGTCAAATATCGACTGTCTACTTTGTCTCTTGAATAACTGTTCCTATAAAAACCCAATCTTTTGTTCATCAAAGGTACCCGTCAAAGGCCACTGCAACTCCGCATTGTCCCTCGTCTATCTGTGCCATAATGTACTAAGCATTATAGGGGCAAGACCATGTTTCACATACACATAAAAATTAGGGATGCCTTCAGAAGGCGCAGGCTGAGCTTTTTCCAATCCGGCCTCTGCAGAACAACAACGACAACACAAAATCCAAAGTTTGCTAAGGCCAGGCATTTTGAAAAAGAAAAAATTGTTAATTTTTACCCGACAAAGTATTTGTAAATATTTCTTATTAAGACAGTCCCTAGACCATACCAAACTCAAACCCAAATTGTACCATATCCACAAAGAACTGAAACAAACTCACCTGATATCAGTAATACAAATGAACCAATTTTCCACTGCCAACTCTTCAGACCAAATGGTCCGATCCAAGGGTTTCACCGTTCAGAACTAAAGTCTGGATGACCACTGGACGAGGCACCATCCGGCAGGACAGAAGAAGCAGCTGCGAGCAACAGAAACTCTTCGTGCAGGGATCCCTGAGCCGTCAGTCTGACTCGACGATGTCCTTCGCCTCCCCCCATCTGTGGAAAGGGGAAGGAACAGTCACCCAAAGGAGTTCCTGTTTGGGCGCCACCCGAAGGAAGTAACCCATTTAGGGCCACCTGGGTCACTAATGACCACCTTTCAGCCTTTCGTACTAAATGAAGAGTCAATCAGACAGTAGGGAATACAAAGCCAAAACTGTTTATTCATTTGCACTCAGAGCGGATCCCCATCTGCCCATTCGCTAGGAGGGCTGCAGAGAGGACTGAACTCAAAAAGCAGAAAGATACAATGTGTACGTTTGGTAACAGGGCAAAAACAAGCCCACAGTGGAAATTTCCAAGCAGGTGCAGTTAAACAGCAAAATACATAAAAAATGATTTCAGTGTTCATATCGTACACATATTAACATAGTCCAAGGTAGTTCCATCAAGAGCCTACCACCAGACAAGGGGGAGAGGGCATCTATCTAGTGAGAAAGCTATGTGCTTACATGAACAGTGTGCTCATTACTGAAACAAAACCTAATGTGGCTGAAATGAAACTCATGGAGGAGCATTTCTCGGAATTGAACTAGATCAGTTTCAAACAGCCTAAAATGGCGCCCATATTGAAAATGGTGCAGCGAATGCTAACTTACATGGAGCACTGTGTAAGCATAAACAATGTTTATTCTAACATCCTCTCATCTCATTTTGATGTCCCCTGCAGTGCATACCTCCACCTCCCAAAGTATTCTCCCTGTTTGTGACTTTTTGCCACATGGTTGCCCTCTTTACTCCACTGAGGGTCTGCAGAGGCACACCGTGCAGGTACCTGTGGTGGCTTAATACATCATTTACAACAATTTTAGACTCCTGCTCAGTTATGTGCCTATTCCAGTTGAATAGTCTTATCTACTCCATGGTAGATGTAGATTTATGAGAATGTGCATATGTGAATCTATGTATGCAGAGATCTTACCTACAGATTTTCCTTTCTGATTCTATTATTTATAAAGACTCCCTCTTTACTTTAAAGAGAATGACCACAACAGTCAATACTTTTTTTGCAGGTATACAGATGTCAAGTTGTAAACTAATGGTCCAGGTTTTATAGTATTTATGTTTGAACATTTTAATTGTTATGTACTCATAGTTATTTTTAGTCACCTTAACTGTATTTACCCATAATTTGTGTCATCATTTTTGCTTTTCTAAGATAAAATGCATTGCAACCAGTATATTCTCAACTCCTGTAATGCATAGTATCCTCAGAGATATAGAAAAAAATGATGTGCGTTGACATTTATGAGTGGAAATCACATTCCTGTTTTAACTCCCTGTACTTAATCTGCATGGATATTAGACTTGAAGTCATTGCTGACAGCATGAGGGTCAGTCAAAAGATTTTTTTTTGTATATACACATTTAATACAAAATACACATGGTGTGGTATTCCTACTGAAGTCATCTGGCAGCGAAGGCTGCAGAAAATGTTGTGAAGTGAAGGAAGATGTTGTGGGTAAATGTGGATTGTTAGGGTGCTTTCTGTAGAAGAGTCAGTCGAGAGGTAATAAGCACGCTTCTTATACCTTGCTTACTGTTGGTCCCTGTTAGTGCTATCTTTTAGACAATAAAAGGCTGCATGAACCTTCTCCTGTGTCACGCTTGCTAATAATTTCCATGAGACAAGAAAGCAGACCAAATTCCCACTGTATTTATGTGCAAGAATCAGTAAAAACAGAAAACTGGGAAAACTGTGAGCCGTAACCGTGACCAGTCTAGGGTGAAAATGGGTCTTAAAAGATAATTAGCATTGCAAAGTCCTAGGAATCTATAAGACTGTCAAATAAATGCTTATTAAACCTTTTGCTCTACTATTCAGGGAAGAGACATTGTCTTAAGCTGCTGGGCCCCATGCCCTTTACCTTTGCACTCATTTTGTAAGAAAATATGAAGGTCAGATTGTAGTGTTAAATCCAGTGTTGAATTTCTCACCTTGAGTGTTATGCTCAGTTTTGAATGTTATTTAGAGTACTGTGTCTTCATTAATCTTACATTCATCCAAGGTTTTGTCTTCTAGTAACGTGTCCAGTTCTGACAACTAACTTAAAGTATTGTGTCCATTTCTGAATGTGTCTTATGACGGATAGTGCTGACAGAGCGGAGTGTTCTAAATCCTAATCTTTGGATGTAATCATTAAACAACCCTGCCGCTGGTAGTATTGACCTTTGCTGGTGGACAACAAGAAGTGAAAAGAGTAATCATCTACATCAAATCGTATATATGCTACAAAATCCCTAAAAACCTTTAGTTCTGTCAATATAGAAAATTTATGTGTATTAAAAGGTTTTATTTATTGATTTTTCTAGTTTTCATTATTTATTCAGTAAGTATGAGGGCATGATTTAGATTTTGGCGGATTGAGTCCGACTGTGTTTTTTTGGCATTGTTCCTGCCTGACGGCTTGGCCCTATTTAGATGTTAGCTGGTCCATAGATGAAGGACCGCCATGGTCCCCCAATCACTTCCAGGAAATCTCCAGCACCTAGACAGCGGGATAGGCCAAAGCAGATGTCAGATGGAGCACTGCCAATTTCCTCACTGGGCCAATCCCAATGTGCCTTTCCACCGACATGACTGTGGCAGTAAAACCTCCACACCTTAGCTGGCTGAAAATGAGGAATATCATGCAGAAAATAACCTTTTCTCACTTTCCCACTTCCAGCTCCACTATGGATCTGATGTTCCAAGTCCTGCTGCTGCTGCCTGATGATGAACAAAATCCACCCTGCTGTAGACGCAATTGATGGTACGCTCCACTGTTACCGGATTTTTAAAATTAGTTCTATAGACTGCATATAGAATTTTGTGCCAAGTAATGAGGGTTGCTTGATGTATGGTATCTATTTTCTTTCTAAACATGTTTTATCATTTTGTTACATATACTGGTTATATGCACAATAAAACATAACATTAATACAGTAAACTTTACTTTCATAAGATGAAAGAAGGATTCGTAAAATAGGTGAATAATATTATCAAATTTAACAGAGTTGCAGCCCTCATTGTTACACCCACTAAAGTAGCCCTGTAAAGCACATCCCGGGCCTGCAACTGCAGCCTATATTACAGTCTTGAACTGCTATATTGACCCGGCAATATAAACCTTATGCCAGGCCTAGCTTTTCCTTTGCAGTACTTATACGTCACCCCTAACGTAGGCTCTGAAGGTACATAGGACAGTTTGCATAGTATTTCACTTCAGCAATACTATCCCTCCCATAGACTAACACTGGTTTACCTTATCACACTTAATAAGTGATAAGTTTATTATGGGGACAGATAGAGATATGCTTCTTACACTTGTTTGAATTGTAATTTAAATACTCTTTAATGGTAAAATCGTATTGAAAAACTACTATCCTGAAAATACCTCTTTTAGAAAGGTGGCATTTTCTTGCCTAAACCAAGGGTCTAAATTTGATGTTGGTGGATCTGGTCCCGCTGTCACTTTTCCAGCGGTTTTCCCGCCTGCAGCCTTGGTGGTTCACTGCTCTATGGTCGTGAGTCTATGGTGGTTAAGACCGTCTGGATCCCGTGGTCTTCGCCAGAATCTTGCTCCCACATTGACTGTGCCATAGGCAAAAGCTACTGTTGGAGGGAGTCTCACCAACATTACCCAAGTGCTGATTACGATGTGTCTTTCTATCGAGGTGACTGTGGAGGGAAAACCTTCAAACTCGAGTAGGCGGAATCATTGAAAAAGAAGTGAAAACATACCTTTTTCGGTTTCCCACTTCTGTTTCCATCTTGTTTACCATTGTTCAGGTCTTACCTGCGCTGATGCTGCTGAACCATGGCGCTAAGCAACCTCGTGGTCCTCGGAATCTAAGGTAGGCTTCTGTGTCACTTGTCTCACTATCACCCATGTTTTAAAATTTTCTTTAGCCTAGTGCATTTTTACATTCATCTCCCATGCAATTTTTTTAAGTGTCATGTATAAGTTTTCATCTTAAAACTAATTGTGGTAAAATGTACCCACAGAATCCTGGCTCAATGAAGCTTCCTCACCCTGCATGGACCTACTGGTCCCTCCAAACTACAACATTATTAGACTTGACAGACAAATTAAAAGAGGGGCAGGTATCGCTTGCATCCATCGCAATGACCTCTCCATTGCCCAGTTCAGCTCTGGCCCTCTGGACTCCTGCGAATACCTTGCACTCTCCATTAGTAACGACTCAAACCACTTAGTCAAACTGCACACCTTCTACCACCCACTAGGTAAAAATGACCCATTCATTGACCACTTCATGGAAATCATTGTACAAATGCCTCCCGTCAGTCTAATGATACATTCCTATGAGACTTCAACCTTTATTGGAATGACCACAATGACGCTCAGGTCAACATCTTTAAAGACTTCCTGGATGGGCAATCACTTACTCAAGCCTGCACTCTACCCACACACTTTAAAGGAACCACGCTGGACTGGATCATCTCAAAGGACACGGCAGACAGGCTAAGTTCAGTTGCTCCCTGTGACTGTTCAGACCACCATGCTACCTCCTTCCAAATTCTAGCTACAACTAAGAAAAGATCAGTACAACCACTGAAACCGAAACTATGGATCCAGAACACTAAAAACCTAGATGCAGAGAAGCTGGCAGCACGATGCGAGATGGAACTCCCCCCGCCACCAATCTTTCAATGGTCAGTGAACTTACTGACCACTACAACTCAACAATGTCAGATATAATTGTCTCACTAGCCCTGTTGAAACAAAAAAGAGTCCAGAACAAAGACAAAATCCCTTTTTCAATGAGGCCATAAACACCGAAAGGAGAAATCTTCAGCTGATACAAAGGAATTGGAGACAACACCCCTCCTCCTCCCAACTAAAGCTTCTCAGAAAGACCAGAAATGCCTACAATAAGAGCATTCGTAATGCAAAAAAATTATTTTTCGGAGTAGAACTTGAAAATTCTAAGAATAGACCCCACAAGCTCTTACAAGTGGTAAAACAACAATCAAACAAACTGGCTAAAACTTCTAAAGAAACAACTGAATCCTTAATTAGCTCTGATGAGTTTTCCTCATTCTTCTCGACTAAAATCATCTCCCTGGGCAAAGAGCTGTTTTCCCCGCCATCGTCCTCCCCAAGGCCTGCATTGAAACTGCCAACTAGCGCTACCTACGTCCCACAGACGTTACCCAAAAAACAAGCCCATTGGATCAACTTCAATCTTTATGACGAGCATAGCATATCAAAAATCCTATCATCAGTTAAACCGAACAACCACTACAATGACCCGCTCCCATCCAACTGCTTGTCGTCAGCTAACCATGTCATCATACCTATCTGGACTGCAATAATCAATACTTCCCTAATGCAAGGGTCTATACCAGACTCGTTAAAAACTGAACAAGTCATCCCCATTCTAAAAAAACCCACGCTAAATCCTGCCGAACCAGACAACTTCAGACCGATATCCAACATTCCTCTATTCGCAAAACTTCTTGAGAAATGCGTGCAACAACAACTTAGCCGTCACATCGCCTCCTTCAACGTGCTAGATGAATGCCAATCTGGTTTCAGACCTGCCCACAGCATGGAAACCACTATTGTCCACATAGTAGATGATGCCGTTCAAGCTCGAGACCAAGGCAAAACTTGTCTCTTAATTGAGTTGGATCTGTCATCGGCGGTCGACATAGTCAACCATGAAAAACTTCTAGAATGTCTGGAATCTAGGATGGGTTTAAGGGGAACCGTTCTCAAGTGGTTCAAATCCTTTTTACAGAACCACTCCCAGAGATTCTTAGTTAATCATAATCTATCCTCCCCTTCCCCGATTACGATTGGTGTCCCTCAAGGGTGAACTCTCTCCCCAACTCTCTTTAACCTCTATCTCGAACCATTAGCTGAAATTCTTCGTATCACCAACATCTCCTTTCATATGTACGCAAACAACACTCAGATCTACATCAAAATCTCTTCTCTTGAGGAGGTAAAAATAATGAATGATGCTCTGAAACAGATGGTTCCCTGGCTTGCCAGCCACCAGCTTAAACCTAATGCTCACAAAAATGAATTATTGTTAATCTCTCCCCCCCCCACAAAGCTCCCCAGACATAATTGAATGGATCAACTCTATCACCGCGCTGAACTGCACCCCGACCATAGTGGACTCAGCCAACTCACTAGGATTCTCACTGGACACAAATCTAAAAATGCGAGTCCACATAAATATCTGGCCAAAAATGCCAGGTTTCACCCCAGCTACCTGAGAAATCTCAAACCGTTCCTAAAGCCTTCGGACCTACAAATGGCAGTCCAGGCCTTAGTTACCTCTAGGATCCAATACAGATGCTCAACCTTATCTGGGCTAACAAAGATCTCAACAGCCCTCCTAAAAGCCTGTCTCAGCGCAGCTGCAAGACTCCTAACTGGCTCAAGAAAATTCAATCACATTACGCCGTACCTAAAGGCGCTCAATTGGCTGGCATACGAAGCCAGAATCCAACTCAAACTGGCCTGTATCATTCATAAAACTGTACATTACAACTCTCCTGGGTACATTGTGCAGAAAATCGTGAACTACGGAGGTGGCAGGCACTCTCGCTGTGCCAGGGATTTTGTTTTGAAACCACCCTTCTTCCGGAAGCAGAAAACATACAACAGAGCCGTCTCTGGAGCTGCCCCCAGAATCTGGAACTCGCTGCCACCTTACATCAGAAGAATACTTGTCCTATCAAGTTTAAAAAAGGAAATGAAGACCTTCCTAATGGGCAAATTCCTACCCTAATCCCTCTCAAAGCGTCTGCAGCTTCAGCAGTTCAGCGACTTGCTTTATTTAGTACTGGAACTCTGCCGGGATTGTCGACTCTGCTCTCTTGTCTATATCTTAATTATTGTATCTATCTTGTTTTGCTAATTCTTGTAATTATGTACTATTGCTGTAAAGCACTCTGATACCCTCACAGGACATGTTCACGCTGAACAAAACACTAAATAAAGAAAGAAAGAAATGTAAACACATGCATTAACACTTATTTTTTTTCATATTGGGGGCAGTGGTTTTGGGTGTTATGCTTATGGTGCCTGTGGGTGTATATACAATAGTATGCTATTTGTTAAAAAAAGGGCATTACAACGTACCTACAAATACATTTGGTCCCATTCACAATATACATGTGTAGTGATTCAACAATGAGTAGTACTTACCTGTCTCCACAACACCAAGGACTCACTCTGTCAGGACTCTGCCGCCAGGACACTCCCTGCACAATGGAGACCTCTAAATCAGCTTGCCGCAAAGCTGCTGTCTTGATGGCAATGGCGACAGTTAGTCAGCAGGGAAGGCCACTGAAACGGCAGGAAACACTGATGCCACATCTAATTAGGGCTGATAGAACTGTGTCAGCTCGACAAAGTACTTGGAACCGGCGGTGCAGTGGAATGACAGAAGTTTCCTGCCAAGATCTACATCAGGCCCCAAATGTCCCTTTCTTGCAGTGTCCAAGGGTCATATGACTGTGAATGGCTCTCCTGTGGTGTGTTGTGTTATCCTTCCAGACAGGTGGACAAAGGGGCATAGGTGTGGGGCAGGGTGTTCCTCTCTTAAGCAGGAATTCCTGGGGTTGTACTCAGCACTTCTTCAGCTTCAAAGAGTATCCTGAAAACTGTGGCTATCACTTTCTTGACTTATGAGGCTACCTGCTCTGTCAATGGAAAATTCAGCTGACGTCTGGGCCTGCCTGCCCTTATTTACCCTAGACAGTTTGGAGCCAAACCTAGGGGAAAGAACAACATTGACCGAACCAGTTTGGAGCAGACAAAGAGAGGGACCACCATACACAAGCTGACATTGAGTATGAAAGTGACACCTTCAGAGCCTCTCAAATAGAACACCAATAGACCTGTGGGGCTGGGGATTACTAAGGAGAAGGACTGCCCTGCGCTACTGCGTGCCTTGAACCCAGAATCCTCAAGAAATCAAAAAGGGGAGTGAAGAGGGAAAAGGTAGAATCATCCTCCTCTCAATACTGTTTTATAACATAAAGTTTTTACCGTTATTCTACTAGATAGCTTGGTACCTTAATGGTTCTAATCAAAAAGGATGGTGTGGAAAACGCAAGCACCTTCTCATGGATGTTGGAAGGGCAGTCCTTTTGAAATTGTAAAATACCCCTCACACACTGAAACCTGATTCAGTGTCATGCTTCATCATTGAGGTCTTCCCGTCCCTCTATGGGACAGGGCGTACTACGACCTACGTAGACGCGGGAGCACTTTTTTTTGTTATGGGGATTATGTGTAGTGCACAGGGAGGTAGGGTCTGGAAAAATATGTGAAACAATTAAAAAATGTCCTGGCTCGGGGAAAAAATAACTTTATTGCCTTGCCTAGCTGGAAATATTAAAAATGGGGAGGTGTAGATGGTGTACTGTAATGAGTCACTTTCTACAAGGTCGACATGTTTCAGAAGCCACCCCCCTGGCTTACTTCCTCAGGACCAAAGACGATACCTACGTCACTCTAATCAGTGGAATATTGGTTTTCTAGTACATATGCCTGCTGGTCAATAGTACTTTTATGCCTTAATCAGGCAGTCAAATGAATACCATTGGTATACTTTTCAAGTCTATCCATTTAGTAACATTGTTGCCCCATGAGCTGTAATGAGAGGTGAGAGACGCCTGTGTACAGACAATGCTGGAGGTTACGCATTCACCCAAGGATTACCTTCCCGTGGCTCACTGGACCGTAGTCAAAGATCATCACGTGGTGTCAAACCATAAGAGTGCCTCTAGCACTAGATTTCACCCCATGACCTTTGACTATCATAACATACATACATCAAAAAATGAACTTCTTGGAGGAGCTTCGCGCGCAACCGTGATGGCCGCGTGAGCACAGGGCTCCCGGACCTTCGCCACCTCCTGCACTTATCCTGAATATTATCCTGGTTACTACGATGGGTCATCGAAGACGCAACCCAGCTGATATAATAGCTGTTTTCAGAAATCGATTTGGAGTCCGGGAACCGATCTTACGATACTCTGAACTTTTGTGGCCTGCTCCACGGAACTGCCCGGGGCTCGAGTCAATGGCCAGCCCGGGCAGTAATCGAACAACATCGGCCTGCTTGATCTGTTCACTAAAAAAGACAGCCCTGTGGTCTTAATTTTTGGTCATCCAATAACCAATATATTAACTATTTGTTAGAACAGTGTGGCATCTAGGGGGAGGGGGGACAACTGACCCCTGTTTTTTGACTGTTTTATGTTTAAGGATATTGTTTTTACAATGAAATGTATTGTTTTAAACCTATGTTTTTATTTTAGAGTGTAACCCGAAAAGGGAGGTACCTTATTTAAATAAATTGTGATATATTTTTATAAATTCTTGTTCAATTGTTTCTTGTACTTAAGAGTGACGTTTATTGGTACTAAGGTTAAGTGTACATCGAGTAACGCATTTTAACTAGCATTGCGTCCCCCCTCCCCCTAGATGCCACACTGTTCTAACAAATAGTTAATGTATTGGTTATTGGATGACTAAAAATTAAGACCACAGGGCTGTCTTTTTTACTGCACTCGCTCCCCTCCCTGTGAATAGAACCAGGGGAACCTTCCAATTATATTTTCTTGATCTGTTCACTACCCAGGTCTTAACTTTTGGTTTCGCTTTTGGCCCCAGACCCTCTCCCGCCTCGACCCCGCTCCTGCCACACAGGGCGTAATCAACTCCTCAACTCCGCTCCAGTATCGTCATCGAGTGTCACTGGTCGCTGTATGGTGAGTTGTAACCTGTTCTACCGGCAGACCCCTTTTGGTGAACTGAAAGGAGCCATTTTCACCAGGTCTCGAGGGCCCTTCGGGGGCGCAGCTTCCAACATGGTCGGCAAAACGGAGATCGAGAAGCGAAAGACCAAGTCCGTCCACCGTGGGGGTACCATACAATCGAATATTATGGACTGATACACTCATCCTAAGGGATCCCCCGGTGGTGCGAGTAAGTCCTTGGGAGATGCGGGAGACGATGCAGCAGCAGGAGACGATTTGACCCTACATGATGTCATGGGCGCCATTGCCAGCATGAAGACCTCTATTGGCCAACAATATGAGACTCTGGCCCACAAACTTGACACTGTGGCGATTGATGTCAACTTGATTAGGACGGATTTAGCGAAGACTAATGAAAAAGTTAAATCTCTGGATTTGAAGTCCTCCAGTCTCACGACTGATGTCTCCGATCTACTAACGGAGGTCCACAATCTACGGTCCTCCAACGATTTATTTTCTTGCCGACTGGAGGATTTTGAAAGTCGAGCAAGACGAAACAACGTTCGTATTATTGGGGTCCCTGAAAAATCAAAAAGCTTAACTGTGGATCTCCTCGTTGAGGACCTCATCGTAAACCATCTTGCCCCTAAAGGCCTAAGCAACCTCTTTGCTGTGGAACGTGCACGCAGAGTACCGAGATCAAAGCCTAAGCTGGGCGCTACCCCGCGACCCATAATCGCCAGGATCTTCAACTTTAGGGATAGATACGCTATCCTGCAGGCGTCGCGGTTGGGGGGCCCCACGAAATTCGAAAATACCACGGTGAGCTTTTACCCGAATTACAGGCTGGGGTTCCAGGGGGTGAAGAAACGATTGAGGGACAGGGACATGAAATACGCTATGCTCTTTCCAGCTCGACTGCGTGTGGAGTATGGAGATCGGACGATTTCTTTGATCACCCTGAGGCCGCTAGTGACTGGCTTGACACGCTGCCCAGGCAACAGGAACACTCTGAACACTCTGGAGGAGCTGAAGGTGGCCCGATGGAGCAGGAATGAGAAACGGACTCGGTTTTCTGGACTACATACAGACTTTCCAGCTGTGGTTTGATGATTGTTAAACTGGCTTGATAGTGGTGTTTACCCAGGGGTGGCGGGGGGGGGGGGGTAGGTCTCTTCCTCCTCCGGGGTTTCTTTACGTAGAATAGTTGTATGTTAGGGCAACAGGCACACTGCAAGCTGGGGTGGCTTTTGAGTCTAACGCAGGGGTGCAGGGTGGTGGGGGGGTTTGGGTATCTGTTGGGGGTGGGAGGGAGTTGTTTGTGTTTTGTTCATTTCAAGGCAATGTACTGATGGACTTCTGGATTAGGAGGTCACGTTTGTTGTGGGGTGGATGCAGCAATTATTCTTGGGATGGGGGTAGGGGACTGAAATTACTGTGTTGGAATGTCAATGGGCTGGGGGATAGGCTAAAACGGGGTGTGGTGTTACAACTATTGAGACGCCTCTCCCCCGATGTGGTATTACTGCAGGAGACACACTTGATAGGAAACACATGCCACGCTATGAATCAGAGGGGCTACAGTCTTCTGGCACATTCTGGATTCACTATGGACTCTAGGGGGGTGGGCATCCTGGTTCGGGGTTCCCTCCCACTGGAGGTAGATGATATTATCCTTGACAACAGGGGGCGATATGCCGCTATCACTGGAAGATGGCAGGGGAAGATCGTCACTCTGCTTTCTATCTATGTCCCGCCTGGTCTTCAGACTACGACCTTTGCCGTCTTGGGGAGAGTAATTTTGGGGCTTCCGGAAGGCATCCTGGTGGTGGGTGGTGATTTCAATTTGGTTGTCTCCGGAAGTGATGACTGCTATCCCCCCAGGGAACTCGTAAGATCACAGTCCTGGCTTGGTGGCTTCTTAGACACGTTGGGATTAATAGATTGTTGGAGGCTTCTTCACCCGGGGCGGTTACAATACACGTTTCACTCTGGTGATTACATTCTGATGCCCGCGACACAGTCCTCTTCTGTTAGGGAGATTAGACATTTGGCTAGGGGTTTTTCAGACCACTCCCCACTATGGCTTGTGATGGAAACGAGGCTGGGAACTGAGAGCCGGGTAGCCCCGATTAACCCTTGGTATCTCCGCGATCCTGTGACCCGTGCAGAATTGGTCGAATCACTGGATCAATACTTCACGGAGAATGTGGGGTCTGTGTCCTCTTCTATCTCGCTGTGGGAAGCCTTCAAGACCGTTATCCGGGCCAGGCGCTGTCATTAATCAATGGTGCGAAGAAACGTAAAAACGAGGCTGTGGTTCTCCTTGAGACTGAAATAACTGACTTGGAAGGGGAATTTGAGCTTGGTGTTACTCATGACAAGCTCCACCTCCTCAGTCTCAAACAACTCAGCTATAGGGCACTGGTGACGGACGCCACCAAAGTGATGAGTAGGGAGCAGCAGGGACGTTTGTATGATGTGGGAGATAAGGCAGGGAAGTTGTTTGCCTGGCTGAACAAGAAAGAGAGGGCGAGTCGTGAGGTCCCTTTGATCGAAAGAGTGAATGGAGTGAGAGTGACTGACCCTACTGAGATTGTTGAGTGTTTTGCGGAATATTTCCAAACTGTATATTCCCCTGTATCCAACAGACCAGAGCAAGACTCGCATGAGCTGCTACGAGACATTACACTGCTCGCTTGTCGGATTTAGACAGGGAATCGATGGACCGACGCTTTCAGTCGAGGAGGTGGCGACTGCTATCCGCTCCGTGCGATCGGGAAAGGCCATGGGCCCTAATGAACTCCCCATTGAGCTTTATAAGCTGCACCCGGATAGAATAGCACCGTATCTTCGGTCGATGTTTTTGGAGTCGTTGGATGTGGGCTCCCTCCCTCCTGATCAACGACTTGCATCTATTTTCGTGATTCATAAGGAGGGGAAACCACGAGATCATTGTGCATCGTACAGGCCTATTTCGCTCTTAAACGCTGAGCCCAAGATCCTCACGAAAGTGCTTGCAAACTGCTTGATAACTGTAATTGGCGACCAGATCCATCCAGATCAATCTGGTTTCATTCCACACCGTAATACGGCATTGGATTTGCGACGCTGACACGGCGCCCTTGCGAGGGCTACGTCGCTACGTGAGCCGCCCATATTGGCCTCCCTGGATGCCACGATGGCGTTTGATATGCTAGAATGGCCGTACCTCTGGGCCGCCCGTGCGAAGTTCGGTTTTGGCCCTGTTTTTATCGGCTGGGTGAAATTGCTGTATGAGGAACCATTGGCCCAGGTGGTTGTGAATGGTCGAGTTTCTGGGCCGTTTACCCTTGGAAGGGGTACGCGACAGGGGTGCCCATTGTCTCTGCTTCTTTTTGCCCTCGCCTTGGAACCCTTAGCAGCCTGGTTGCGGTGGGAGCCATTGATGAAGGGCATTTGGTGGACTCCGGATTTTGAAGACCGAGTGTCACTCTACGCGGACAATATATTGTTGTACCTCACGTCACCTCGGAAGTCGTTGATAGTATTATTTGATGTTCTAAATTCCTTTGGGAAAAATTCCGGACTAGTAATTAATTGGTCCAAGTCTTGCGTCTATGTCCTTTCGGGTGAACCCCCTCCCTTGCCGCGTGGTTGACCCATACAGATGGTGCAGACGGGATTTAAACACTTGGGGGTCTTTATTGCCCTAGATCCTGTTGTCCATTATGAACGTAACTACTTCCTACGCTCCAACGCTTAAGGACTGATGTTGGGGCGTGGCGCAAACTTCCGTTGTCCCCCCTCGGACGTGCAGCATTATTTAAGATGATGTCACTGCCCCGGTTTTTATATGCATTGCAAAATACATTTGACGTTATCCCAGCGAGCTACTTTCGAGAGGTGGAAAGTCTACAGAGACAATTGATATGGGGCGGGCGATCCCGCATTGCCCTCGCTAAGCTGACACTCCACTGGTACGATGGTGGAATCGCACTCCCAGATATTAGGCGCTATTATTGGGCCTCCCAGCTGGGGGCGATTAATCATGGCACGTACGGTCCTGCGTCGAATCCCGCGTTCGAAATGGACAAGTTGCTGTTGCCCGTGGGGATTTTAATAGGCCGCTTTATACGAAATCTGCCGGGAAGATGCTCACGGGTCCAACTAA
Organism: Lissotriton vulgaris; assembly: GCF_964263255.1. NCBI lineage: Eukaryota > Metazoa > Chordata > Amphibia > Caudata > Salamandridae > Lissotriton > Lissotriton vulgaris. The sequence continues at coordinate 1,563,165,601 of NC_141691.1, read as the reverse complement.
GATAGTGGTGCAAGCATGGCATCGTGCCAATGCTGCAATGGGATGAAGGATCGATTGACTCAAGCGACTCCACTCTATGCATCTGAGAGGCTTGGATGCCTGTGGAAGACGAAAGGTTTTGACAAGTGGGACGTGATTGGTATATGCAGAGTGAATGATGTCTGGGTCAAGGACAGAGTCAAGACTTTTGAGGAGTTGAAAGTGGAATACGAATTGAGTGATAGGGAGTTTTTCTTAAAGCGCAGATTCGCCATGCGCTGACCTCGGTTGTTCCGTCGGGCACCACTATCCCGGAGGCATCCCCACTTGAAGATCGGGTACTGGACGGTTATGTCCCCGACAGTACAATTTCACTGATCTACAAAAAACTGATAAATAGTCGGGTTCACCTCTTAGACCGGCTCAGAGAGGCCTGGATCAGCGATGGTCTGGAGTTGGACGACGAAGACTGGCAGTTGGCGGTATCCTCGCCGAGGGAGGTTGCAATTCCGGCCCATCTCCGCTTTGTACAGCTTAAAATCCTTCACCAGATCTATGTGACTGGTCCTCGCCTGATTAGTATGGGATATTCCTCGGACGGACTGTGTAGGCGTGGATGCGGCCTAATGGGCACTTTTCTCCATATACTCTGGGAGTGCCCGGCGGTTGTGCGTTTTTGGAATCGAGTGCATGCGGTTATGGAAGAGGTCACGGGTGTAGCGTTGTTGCCTGAAGCCAAGAGATGCTTGTTGAATGTTTGGGAACGAACTGACTATGATGTGGCACAAACTCAGTGGGTGACCCTCGGGAATATGATTGCCAAGAGGGATATTGAGCAATTGTGGGGGTCTCAGAGGCCGCCCACTGTTCTGGCATGGAAGGAAAACATGGACTGGTGTATGTTTAGAGAGAAGACAGTGTACGTGGCACGTGGCAGGCCCCGAAAATGGGGGAAAGTCTGGGGCCAGTGGAACTCCTATTGGGGTGAAATATGTACACCTCCCTTCACACAATTCTTGACCACTGCTTCCCCCTGATCCGACATTCCTACTACTGTCTCAGCTAAAATGCCTTCTGACTTGTGATTCCCCTTGCTTCCCCCATCATGTATTGTTGATCGTATCAAAGCTGTATGCATTCCTTCCTCACAGGACGCTTCACCATTTGTAATGATCGTTTTGCCTTGTTTATTTCTTGTTTATGTTTCAAATTAATAAAAAGAAATTAAAAAAATAAAAATAACTTCTTAACTGAAAGCACAAATATAAGTGAAGCACACATTAAACAGTGACATTATAAAAGCATGCAACATCATTTTTAAAAAAGTTCATGCATATCTCATTACTTCATTTAAAATAGCTCATGCATATCTGATGATAACTCAGAGTTAATAATAAATGTATGATGAATACACAAAATAAATGCACAAATAGAAACAAGCATATGAACTCATTAATGCTCCTAATGTTATAAATGGCTAACACTGGAACTTCTACTATTGAAGCAGCCAAACCTATATATTTTGCTTAGAAGAAAGAAACTTAAAAATCATCATCTTTAAACTGAACAGCATCTTCTATAATTTTCTAATTTCACAATCTATTTTTTTTCAAACTGAACAGCATTTCCAGGACAAAAAATGTCCTTCTGTGTGAAAGACACACAACCTTCTTGCTTTGAACTGATATATTAAACATTTTACTTTATTTTCACCACATCAGTCTATTATCACTGGCTTGGTATGTCCATCTTTGTGATTTAGCTAAAGGATTTCAGCAACAATGTAGGTTAGCATTGTCCGGTGATCACTCCTGGGTTGGGGGGACCCACACCCTCATGGACACACTCGGGGAAAGGCACCCACAAGCAGGACTGGGACATCAAGTACACCAACACGTTGCAGTATGATCTGGAAAAGAAACAGGCATCATTCTTCTTGCAAAATTTATTTTTTCAAAAAGCGCACATTCTCCTTTTTCTATTTTGGGTTTGATGTCACAATATTGTCATTCCTGTCTGCACACTTCTCTGCCGGCTCTGGGGAATTATATGAGAATTCTACCCACACTATATCCTCTGAATTCTTGGTATTTGAGTCAAACTCTCCCTCTCCTTGTTCAGTAAGAAGGGCTGGGGCCGTCCCCTTCACCACATCAGTCTATTTTCACTGGCTTGGTATGTCCATCTTTGTGATTTAGCTAAAGGATTTCAGCAACAATGTAGGTTAGCATTGTCCGGTGATCATTCCTGGGTTGGGGGGACCCAGACCCTCATGGACACACTCTGGCAAAGGCACCCACAAGCAGGACAGGGTCATCAAGTACACCAACACGTTGCAGTATGATCTGGAAAAGAAACAGGCATCATTCTTCTTGCAAAATTTATTTTTTCAAAAAGCGCACATTCTCCTTCTTCTATTTTGGGTTTGATGCCACAATATTGTCATTCCTGTCTGCACACTTCTCTGCCAGCTCTAGGGAATTATCTGAGGATTCTACCAACACTATGTCCTCTGAATTCTTGGTATTGGAGTCAAACTCTCCCTCTCCTTGTTCAGTAAGAAGGGATGGGGCAGTCCCCTTCCCGACTATCTCTCCACACACCGCTGAATACGTGCACTCTTTATCATTTGGCCTGAGCCCAAGGCAATACATCTGCCCTATATTCTCTGGTAATTTTCCTTTCACCAACGGATCCTTCACCAACTGTGGGACTGGTATGCGCTGTGCATAGTGACTCATAGGAATCACAGTTCTTAGTAAGTCTAGGGCAATATGCATCCCTTCATTCTCTGCCCACCTGTTAATATGGTCCTTCTCTCCTAGATGCTTGCACTTAGTCATGCACACAAAATCAGAATCATGTGCCACCACCTCTGTCTCCAGGATTTTAGCCTTTTCTTCTGTAAGGGAATTAAAGGTTCTGTCTAGTGAATGTATAGGACAATGAGCATCTACATGATACACAGCAGCTGTGCTTTGCAGTAAAATCTGCCACTTCACTGGGGAATCCTGTGTCTCAGGTACCTCAAACACCACCCCTGGACTTTTTACTGGGATCTGCACTAACTGTCTATGCACAACTGCGGTTTCTGTCTGTATATACGCAGTTTGATCAAATTTGCTTCTTGTGCATTACCTGTTCTGTATAACTCAGGGGATTTTATCAGCCATTGCATTAAAGGAATTTCAAAAGTCAGAATCACATTATGCCTTACTGTCATCTGCCCAGTGTCTATCAGCATGCAAAAATGCAAAAGCACCTGTGTCTGCCCTGTATCTCTCACTTTATAAAATGCCATAGTATGTAGTTGCCACAATTTTTAATCTACTCAAAAAAATGGTAGAAATGTTCAAATTTCATTAGCCCTTATGATTTATTTCACTTTACTTTTTTCGTTCTCAAAAAGGTTTTGTTGCATTATTACATGTCTCTGTGAAGGTCAACACTTAATTATAAGACATAAAGTTCAAACATACATCAAAACACATTTGTTTTCACATGAATATACCAAAAATCATATAATGACAAACCAACATATTTGTGTCTATAAAGAAACACGGTGTAGAGGACTTTTCTTTGACCAGTCCTTCATTTACATGTTAACATTTGGCGGATTATTCCATTTGTTGCTATGTATGCTATGTCCTGCCAGTGTAAAGTGCCCTGGGTACGCTTTCTCTGAATGTTATCAAGGAGAGAGTTAATGCATTTTAAATCTCTCTCATGTACTTTCAATTTGGTTGCGAGTGATCTTTCCCCACAGGCTTAGGCCACCATGTTTCAAACGCCTGACACTTTTGGGAGTTCTTCTCAGAACCGGGACTTGGTTGTTTCTGTGAAACGCAATATAAAGGAGTATATTAGAAAATGATAACTGTGATTTAACCTTCTTAATTACCTCCACAATGTTGTCTATTATCACAGAAACCTCTGTTCGTTCTTGTACTGAGTCGTTCAGTAGGAATTTTTTTTTTTTTTTTTTTTTTTTTTTGAAAACCTTTATTTAGCACTGTTCAGAATACAAATACGGGCCTACAACCATCCGGCCGGCCACGACACTTATGGAGCTTGATAGCAAAATATACGGCCACTCAGTTGCTCGACAGCACATGTAAGCATACAACATACGTCACAAGAATTCCACGAGCACCAAGTGTCAGGAGTTATTAAGGTTAATTTTAGAAAAAAAATTTTATATAAGGAGATACAAAAACGGAAACGGATCAGTGTACAGCACATATATTCAGGTTATAAATGGGCAACGGTCAACAGGAGAGGCTACTAACAGAACAAAACTAAATTGGCGGCACAAACTGAGTTATCAGGATAGTAAAACGAAACGAAGCGTGCCCCCCAACCGTCACCCCCCTACCAGCAGCTCCACCCACCGACCCAAAATACACAGAAGAAGAAAAATAGAGAAAGAGAAAAAGAGGCACCATAGAAAATAACAAACTAATCGAGAAAGACCCCCCACCCTACACGCATGCCGAGGCTATGGCCTGCCCCCCCCCCCCCCTAGCAGTGTGTCTGTCGCCCCAAGGAAACCCGGAAATATAGAAGCAGGTTAAGAAAGAAAGAGGAAAGATAATAAATTATGTGTATAAAAGGATACAGAGACTAGAACGGGTCAGTGTACATCACACGCATTTAAACAATAAATGGGCAACGTCCACCAGGAGAGCTCACTACTAATATCATGACTAAAATGGCGGCACAATTCTAAGGTACGAGGACAGTAAAACGTAACGAAGCGTGCCCCCAACCGCCACCCTCCTACCAGCAGTTCCTCCCACTGACCCAAGAAAGCGCAGAAGAAAGAGGAGTAGAGAAGAAGAAAAAGAGGCCCATAGAAAATAAAAACAAATCGAAGAAGACCCCCCACCCTACACGCATGCCGAGGCTATGGCCTGCCCCCCCCCCTAGCAGTGTGTCTGTCGCCCCAGGGAAACCCGAAATATAGGAGCAAATAGAGAAAGAAAAGGGAAAAGAAATAAAAAACCCCCGAAATGCACGGTAGCACATAGGGAGAGAGGGAAGAATACACTACCCTACTACCCCCAGGGAAAGGAAAAGTGGGGAGGAGCCCATCCTGCAGCCGAGCTCCCGGCTCCCCTCACCGCCGAGATCTCCCGCACCGTACACCTTACAATGACAAACGATTGTGCCCCCAGTCAATCAGGAATATGAACAACCAGTACCTCGGTCCGGCACAAACCCCCCCCCCTGCCGGTAATAGAAACAACTGGAGCAATCGACAATAACGTACAGCAGAAATCAGGATATTAAAGGTTACTCAGCCAGTAATGAAAAGCATAAGTCAGTCCAGGTCCTCGCCAGCCGGTCTCATCGTGACTGCAACAAATAGTTCCTCAACCCTGACCAGACCGGCAGAATCTCTCCAGGCCTGTCCACTGCTGCGAGGCGCCTATAACCAGGACAAAGAGGCAAGATGGCCGCCTATCCAGAGGGAGAACGCTGAAGATTCCAATCGCCATAGTGGACAATGCAGCACATAGACAGACCCCGGGGGCTCCAGTGGTAGGGCCAGCAAGTGACACGGGGAACGATGGGAAGGGGTTCCTGGGCCCCGGTGGATAGTTCACAGTCAGAGTTGTCTCGTGGAAGGCACCGGGCGCCTCTGCTACTGTTGCAACACAAATGGATAGACTCCGTACATTGTATCCAAGAGAACACCTCGCCGTCCTCTCCCCAGTCGGCAACAATGTATCCGCTCCAAACAGGATCAGGGACGGCGGGGAAACCTCCAGCCGGGATCGCCCCTCGCCTGGGTGCTTGGCATCAATTCTCCGGGCCAATGCCCGGGCCGTGTGTCGCATTTCAGCCCTCAAGGTTATAAGAGCGGCCAGGACGTCTCCACAGGTCGGGTCGCACCGCATCGGTAGCCGGTCAGCAGCATCCCCCGGCTCAAGCAATTCGGCCACTGGTCCCAGGGCGCATGGGCCCCCAGTCTCTACAGTCCCCGGAGCAGCCAACGCAGCGGTCCGGAGGACAGGCGCCACGTCCATGCCTGCAGCTCCAGGGAAAGGACAACGCGGGGGCGAGAGCGGCCTCGGAGGGGGCAATAGCGGAGCCATCGGGGGAGCTCCGTGAGCAACTGGGAAGCAGCACCAGTTGGGAGTTATCTACACGTCCCGTGGGGAGCCGCCGCTCACCACGGTGAAGACGCACTAAGATGGAGGTCGCCCAGCTCACGACGGGGATGGCGAGGGAGGGACGACCGTGGGGGAGGCCTCCGTGTCGTCCACACTGCAGGCTGAAAAAGGAGAGTCTGACCCAGTTGGGAGGTTCCGAATCCAGTCGTCCGATCAGCGCTCTACACCCAAGGGTCCGCAGCGTTGAACCAGCTCGTCACCCCATACACGCCCCACGGCGTCCAGCGGCGGCCATCAGTGCAGGGTCCAGGGGGAAGCGCCGGAGACCAGAAAACTTCGAGTCTGCCATCGATTCCGCCGGTAAGGATACCAGAAGATAGCCAGTCGATTCAGGGCTACCATTCCACGTCGGTAGGTCGGTGCAGGACAGGATAACGGTTCAGGATGTCCAAGGGAAGCCAGACGGCTTGCGGAGCCGGGAGCTCAAGCGTCCGTCCCGTCCGCCATCTTGGCTCCTCCCCGTTCAGTAGGAATTTTATCCCAAGTTGGTGCACTAAAAGAACAAATTCCTGCCATAGGAATGTGCAAAGTATTAGTCCAATATCATTATAAGACTTTAAGCAGGTTAGAATAATCCAACTTTGACCCTGGACTTGTGTAGCAAGGCTGTTTTGTGTTCCAAATCAGCTTGGACCTAACCAGTCATGGCCATATTCTAACATCATAATGATTTCAATAAGAAGGCGCTGGGCCCTGACGGGGTCCCGCCTGATCGTTTCAAATCAAACACCTCTTTTTGGACCTCAATCTTGGTTGTGGTAATAAACACAGCAGCTAAAGAAGGCTGCCCAAAATCCTGGGGAACCTCTACTATTGTCCCTGTGTTTAAGAAGGGAGATCATGGTTGTACTGTAAATTATAGACCGATCTCCCTCATTGACTCCATAGAAAAGGTTATAGGCGGAGTCATTCTAAAGAGGTTGACTGCCTGGGCTGAAGACAATAAGATCATTTTAGACATTCAGTTTGGGTTCCGCCCGGGCCACTCGACTATGGCACAATGCCTTAATCTCTAGTTGATCCTCGGAAAGTATACCATCACCCGCCCAGGGACAATCTATTTGGCGTTCATGGATTTGTCATCTGCTTTCGACTGCGTCAACCGGGAAAGGCTGTGGCAATCCATGAGGGACATGGGGGTGGAGTCTAACTTGGTGAACTTCCTGATGGAACTACATAGAGATACACGGGCAAATATCAGATATGCTTCAAGGTGACCAGGAATTTTAAAACAGAACGGGGGGTACACCAGGGGTGTATCCTTGCACCGTTCCTTTTGAACCTTTATATTAACGATCTAGAAAGAATCCTGCGGGAGACCGGGGCTGATTACCCATATGTGGGACGCCGGGGACTGCCCGTCCTGCTATATGTGGATGGCGCCGTCCTCTTGGCACGTACCCCTAAAGGTTTACAGACCCTACTAGATGCATTCCAGGGGTTTATGGATGTTAGAGATTTGGCCATAAAAAACTCTAAATCATTTGTAATGCAGGTAGGGCAGCGCCCTAAAAAGCAGTATCCCTTTAAGGTAAATGGAGCTAGAGTTCCTATATCCACAACCTTCTCCTATCTGGGCGTCTTATTGGATGACAAACTGAATTGGACCGCTCTGCTTAGTAAGAAAAGGGGAGAGGTTGTTAGGTCCAATGCAGCAATATTTAGCTTTGCGGCTCAAATGGGCTACAGCCCGGTGGTCGCAATGTTGAAAATTTACCAAGCGAAAAGTGTCTCTATAACCAGCTACGGGAGTGATTTATGGGGGTATTCGGGCCTTGAGGGACTGCAGGTAACTAAAAACAGTTTTTTAAAGCGGCTACTGTGCGTCCCACAGGTGACGGTGAATCTAACGGTCCATGAAGAAAGGGGCACCCCTTACATTTGTGATACCTTGGCTATGCGCTCCCTAATCTTCTGGCTCAAATGTTGGCAAATGAACATCTTATTCTTAAACACAAAATTTTAAAAGAGACTTTGAGCCTAGATCATATGATTTTTATTCCTTGGTTTAAATACCTACAGGGGAGCTTTAGAGAGTTGGGACATCCTGAATTGTTCCTAACACCAGATTGTATCACCAAGGAAGACGTGGATCTTGTTAAGAGCTCTTTTATGTTCGCATAAAAATAGAAAGAGAGGAGAGAGAACTGTTAAAGAACATTGCACGTAAACACATACTCCTTAGATCTTCTCTTGAGCTGGAACCATATCTTCAATGGCCGGTACCCTCTTATGAGCGCTTTTTGTTAATCAGGTTTAGATTGGATTATTTCCATCTTTTATTAGCTGTTCCAAGAGGGTGTCACAAAGGGAAAGTGCTGGCACCCTGTGGCTGCGACAATCTGTCTCCACAGGATCTGCTGCACTTTGTGTTCTTTTGTAAATATTATGAGACCCCAAGGAGCTTTTATTTAAAAGCTCTTTTAAAAAAGTTAAATTTTAGACAGGTACGCCCCGCTCTCTATTCCCTTTTATTGTTAAGACCTGAATGTATTCCTTTCGTGGCAGGCTTTTTGAGAAGCTCAATGAAACTAAGAAAATGTTTGGATCTTTAAAGAATTTCGGATATGTATTGCATGATAAATCTGTGTTTTTACAAAAGTTTTTAAAAAACTTTAATATTGGAATTATTGTGCCCTTCCCCCATATACCCCTACCATTGAACACCTATTAGAACCTTTGTATTATATTCTCGGGACTGTATTTTTAATGTAATGTATCGTGCCTCATGCTTTTTCAAAATGGATATGTTTTAGAATTTGTAAAATGTAACTTTTATGGTTTCATAAGTTGTGAACCGAATAAAGTCTATTTGATTGATTGATTTCACTCACCTTGTGATTTGGAATTTAGTTGTTCATCTTCTTCAGAGCCAGTAACGGTTTTTTCCACGCTTGTGAAGTGAAAAAGCTGTTTGCTAACAACATGTTGTCCTCACACGCTTGTTCAAGTCAAAAACCATGTGTCAAGTCCACATTTCAATTCAAACTTGCATTAGATAATCTGTGTGGTTTCTTCAGTAGGACAAAGTTCCAGCTTCAACTTCGAGGCTTCTCGCTTGTGAGCTGCTTTCCGGCAATTAAGTTGACAAAGGATCACAAATCAAATACCAGTATTGACTTGTATGGATTGGGTATATTTTTGCCTGCTCCAGAGAGTTGCATGTTGGATGTTGTAGTCCAGTAATTTCTGTTTTTGTACATGTCAAGTGCCTTAACGGAAACCGTTTGGATGTTTGGTCTTGATCTTAAAGCCTGTGGATTTCAGTCATTTCATTTAAGCCCCTCGTTTCTGTGTTGGAGTTCATAATGAAGTATGCCTCTTTTCTAACTAGCGAAATCTCAGGGTCCCCACCTCTTGGGCTCTTCTTAGTGACACTGAGCACAGTCCACTTGAAATCTCTTTCTGTGTGAACCTTCTCTATGAAGTGGTTGACCATAGGTGCTGTAGAAATGTTGTTCTTCAACCTGGAGCGATGTTGAACCATCCTTTGTTTTACCTCCTGGTTTGTTTTGCCAAGATATATTTTCTGCAAAAAGAACAATTGATGGACAGAATGCAGAACAATGTCATACATTCACCCCAGCACAGAGATCTGGGCCTAAATCCATAGTTTTTTTGATCATCATGCCATTCCAGTTTGAACCCTGCCATTTGCAAATCAGTCTTGACCCTGTGCCCAATGGGAACAGTCCAGCCCGAACTGCCAGGCCAGGTCCTCCCTGGACTGGCAACAAGCATCCTAGGAACGGTTACAGGCTTTAGTTTCACTCCTCATCAGCCAGGATAGCTTGACTCCAGTGGCATGGGGAACACAGGGCCCACTTCTGGGAATGCCCATCCCACTAGGGGTGACAAATGCAAAAAGAACAGTTGATAGACAGAATGCAGAACAAAGTCATACATTCACCCCAGTATAGAGATCAGGGCCTAAACCCATTGTTTGTTTGCTCAACATGTCATTCCAGTTTAACCCAGACATATTAAAATCAGTCTTGGATATGTGCCCAATGGGAACAGTCCAGCTGAACTGCCAGGCCAGGTCCTACATTGACTGGAAACAAGCATCCTAGGACAGGTTTCGGGGTTTCACCCCTCATCAGCCCCGATAGCTTGACTCCAGTGGCATGGAGAGCACAGGAACCTCATCTGGGCATTCCCATCCCACTCGGGGTGACAAATGCAAAAAGAACAATTGTTGAACAAAATGCAGAACACTGTCAAACATTCACCCCAGTACAGAGATCTGGGCCTAAATCCATTCTTTTTGTTTCTCACCATGCCATTCCAGTTTGAACCCAGCCATATGCAAATCAGTCTTGACCCTGTGCCCAATGGTGACATTCCAGCCCGAACTGCCAGGCCAGGTCCTTCTTGGACTGTAAACAAGCATCCTACGACTGGTTTTGGACTTTCACCCCTCATCAGGCAGGATAGCTTGACTCCAGTGGCATGGAGAGCACTGGGGATACCTGTCCCACTCGGGGTGAAAAATGCAAAAAGAACAATTGAATTTGCATATAGCTGTGTCTCAACTGGGGTAGTGAAGTGAGCTAAAGAACGATAATGGATTCAACCCAGATCTGTGACTGGGGTTGAGTGTCTGAAAAGTTTCAGCACTCCCTCCATCATCTCCTTGTGTTTGCTTTGTTCGCTCTAAGTTGGCAGGGTACGCCTAGGCGTGGGTCCCTTGCTCACTTTGCCACTGAATTCAGGCTAGCCAGGCTGATGAGGGCTATTAGCCCAAAACAGGTCCCAGGATGCTTGTTTCCAGTCCAGGGAAGACATGGCTTGACAGTTCGGTCTGGACTGTTCCCATGAGGCACAGGGTCAAGACGATTTGCATATAACTGTGTCTGAACTCCACAGCCTCCACCCTCACCGCACTCAACACCGGACGACTCCCGGGATGCTGCAGAGCCACCCCACGACGCGTCCACGGACCCTTCAGCTGCAACACCTGCAAGTTCACCTGCATCCGGACCTGCCCGACACCAGCACCCGCCAAGCCAAACACCAGCAGCAACCACCTCAAGTGCATCCTGCTCAACACCCGCTCCGTCCACAGACACGCCATCGAACTCTGGAACCTCCTAGACACCACAGCCCCGGACGTTGCCTTCCTCACGGAGACCTGGATGAACGCCTCCTCAGCGCCCGACATCGCCATCGCCATCCCAGAAGGCTACAAGATCACCCGGAGGGACCGCAACGCCAACCAGGTGGGAGGAGGCATCGCCATCATCCACAAGAACACCATCCGCATCACGACCAGCACCGACAACACCCCACCCTCCGCCGAACACCTGCATTTCCAGATCCACACCAACCCGAAGAACACCCTCAGAGGCACCCTGATCTACCGACCTCCGGGACCACGCACACACACATTCAGCGAGGACATCGCCGACTTCGTCAGCCCGCATGCCCTCCCCTCCGCTGACTACATCCTCCTGGGGGACTTCAACTTCCACCTGGAGAACAACAACGACTGCAACACCAACACCCTGCTCGACAACCTCGCCAACCTTGGACTCAAGCAGCTGGTGTCCACCCCCACCCACCTCGCCGGACACACACTCGACTCCATCTTCTCATCCAGCAAAGACATCACCTTCAGCCACGCCACAAAACTCCTCTGGACGGACCACAGATGCATCCACTTCACCTTCAGAAGAACGACGATCCACCACCACCAGCCACAGGTTGCCCGAAGAAGCTGGAACAAGATCACAGCTGACCAGCTTGCCGCTTCCCTGAGCCAGCACCCTCCGGCCAGCTCAGCGAACCCCAGCCAGGGCGCCGACAACCTCTCGAAGTGGATCAGCAAATGCGCAGACAAACTCGCCCCTCTGAGGATCCCGCTAAGCAGACCCGGCAATAAGATAGCCCCATGGTTCACCGACGAACTCAAGAGCTCCAAGAAGAACTGCCGAGCCCTCGAGAAAGTCTGGAGAAAGGAACCCACGCCGGACAACAGGACCACCCTCAAGCTCGCCACCCGGAAACACCACCAACTGATCCGCACCGCCAAGAAAACAGCATTCAAGAACCGACTGGACGACAACGCACACAACTGCAAGGAACTCTTCAACATCGTGAAAGAGCTCTCCAACCCCAACGCCGGAAACAACGACATCACCCCATCGCAAGACCTCTGCAACTCCCTCGCCTCCTACTTCCACAACAAGATTGCGGACATACACAACAGCTTCAGCACCCAACCAACGCACGCCACGACCGCAGCAATGCCACCCACCACCACCCTCCGCGCCTGGACCCCGGTCAACACCGAAGACACCATCCACATGATGAACTCCGTCCACTCCGGATCTCCGACCGACCCTTGCCCTCACCTCGTCTTCAACAAAGCCGACACTGTCATCGCACCCCACCTGCGGGACATCATCAACACCTCTTTCGACACCGCCACCTTCCCCGAGAGCTGGAAGCACGCCGAACTCAGCGCTCTACTCAAGAAACCTACAGCAGACCCCACCGAACTCAAGAATTACCGCCCCATCTCTCTTCTCCCGTTTCCAGCCAAAGTCATCGAAAAGACCGTCAAAAAACAGCTGGCCGCCTTCCTCGAGACGAATGGATCCCTCGACCCATCGCAGTCCGGATTCCGTGCCAACCACAGCACCGAGACCGCCCTCATCGCCGCCACCGACGACATCCGAGCCCTGATGGACAACGGAGAAACAGCGGCCCTCATCCTCCTAGACCTCTCCGCGGCTTTCGACACGGTCTGCCACCGCACCCTAGTGCAGCGCCTCAGCAACGTCGGAATCCAGGAGAAGGCACTGGAATGGATCGTCTCCTTCCTCGACGGAAGAACACAAAGAGTCCGCCTACCACCGTACAAGTCAGAGGCCACCGAAGTCATCTGCGGCGTCCCTCAAGGATCCTCACTGAGCCCTACCCTCTTCAACGTCTACATGAGCCCCCTCGCGGCCATCGCACGCCAACACAACCTCAACATAATCTCCTACGCCAACGACACCCAGCTGATCCTCTCCCTGACCAACGACCCCGCCGCCGCCAGAGCCAACCTGCACGAAGGGATGAAAGAGGTAGCCGACTGGATGACGACGAGCCGCCTGAAACTGAACTCAGATAAGACGGAGGTCCTCATCCTGGGCTCCACGCCCTCCGCCTGGGACGACTCCTGGTGGCCCCCCGCCTTGGGCACCGCACCCAAACCAACGGACCACGCACGCAACCTGGGCTTCATCCTGGACTGCTCCCTCTCCATGACCAGGCAAGTCAACGCCGTCTCCTCGTCGTGCTTCAACATCCTGCGCATGCTGCGGAAGATCTTCTGGTGGATCCCCACAGAGACCAGGAAGACCGTCACCCAGGCCCTCGTCACCAGCCGACTGGACTACGGCAACGCACTTTACGCCGGAACGACCGCCAAGATCCAGAAGAGGCTCCAGCGCATCCAGAACGCCTCGGCTAGACTCATCCTCGACATCCCACGACACAGCCACATCTCCGGACACCTAAGAGACCTACACTGGCTCCCGGTCAACAAGAGAATCACCTTCCGCCTCCTTACCCACGCACACAAAGCTCTCCACGATCAAGGCCCGAGCTACCTCAACAACCGCTCCCAAACGTCACCTCCGATCTGCCAGCCACGCCCTCGCCGACGTCCCACGCATCCGCAGAGCCACCACTGGAGGAAGGTCCTTCTCCTACCTGGCCGCCAAGACCTGGAACTCCCTCCCGGCCGACCTGCGCCTGACCCAAGACCACCTCTCCTTCAGGAAGAAGCTCAAGACCTGGCTGTTCGAGCATTAGCGGCACCCCCCCTCCCAAGCGCCTCGAGACCCTACGGGTAGGTAGTGCGCTCTATAAATGTCTTTGATTGATTGATTGATTGATTGATTGATTGATTGAACTGGGGTGGCGAAGTGAGCTAAAGAAAAATAATGGATTCAGGCCAAATCTGTGACTGGGGGTGAGTGTCTGAAAAGTTTCAGCACTCCGTTCAGAATCTCCTTGTGTTTGCTATACATATTTTTTGGAAGGGGCAAAATATTGCGTACATGACGTTCTTTGTTTTACAATTGGAGAACTCATTGTGCCTCCATTGTATTTGATCATCTGTAAAGGTAGATCCCTCGATGATAGAATTACACACCGTGCAGTTACTAAATTGTGATCACCCTGGATGGGTTTCAAATTCAAAAGAGAGCACAGGTTGCCCGGTCTTTTAGCTTGGACATCACACAAGCGGATTATTTGTTGTCCTATGCTGGTATTCTTTTTCAAAGCAAATAAGGGTAACCCAATTCCTTGGACTGTTCCTTCAGTGAGGTGCGAATTGTTGCATATGATCAACTTGAGTGAGTTGGTCTGAGGACCATATGTTGATAAACACACCAGACATTCCGTAGATTGTTTACGCTTTTTGGTTAGTAGATGCTCTCTAGGTGTAAACCATGCTCTCTTCATGAGTGTTTCAGCAGTTTGTGCGGGTAGCCTCTTGTGGTATTCTGCACTTCTCTGTGTCTACTTCAAGCAACCTATACTCTATATTCTCTCCTATGCAACCTGCCTTTGTTAAGGTTGCTAGGCTGTGATGTAATTAAGAATGTGTTTCATAGCCAGAGAATGTTATCTTTCAATGTGTTGGCAGTTTTTTGTAGCTGTTGATGGCTGAGGTCGCTTGTACCTGAATGGATTAAACTTGTTCCTGTTTTCCAACTACTTACTGTCTCCTGCCTGTTCTTTGAGACTGGGAAGCATCACCTAATTTTGGCGACAAGTGAACTTACTTCTCCATCAAGAGACCTCAACACGACAATTATCGTTGCAATCCTTCAACTTTACTTAATACTTGCATGCTAGCTGTGCCACACAAAAGAACTTACTCAGTCAGTACTGTTTTCCTATATCTCGCTGTGCAGCTGTGCCCTGCTCAACTTTCAACCTTACAAACACCATGATTGATTAGTTCACGCTTCTGGCACCGGTGCTGAACACGTATAACTTTGTACTACGCTGATACGCACAGCTTGTTTCAGCGCTTGTACTGTGCTTTATGAATTCACAAATCTGGCACCAGTAAGATTCTTTTTGTCATTTCAGCTTTCCACTGTTATCCGCTTGTGTCTGGGATTACATTTCCCTGACAAATCATTTTGTTTCATCTCCTACGCTGACACGCACACTTGTCATTTGCATGTTACCTCAATTTACAAGTTCATCTTTACCCCTTTCATTCTTTGTTGTCTAAGCTGATAGACACAGCTTCTTCTTTCTTCATCCGTTTCAGTGCAAATGCACACAGCTTGTTTCTTGCAACTCCACTTTACTGATGATCTCCATTTCTCACGCCAAATTAAAATTTTACTCCAAAAACTTATCATACTGTTTTCTTTTCTTGTTTACAATGCAAAACGTCACTGCTGTGCCATTTTTCTTATCCTCTCCTGGTGATCCAGAAATTCCCTCGTTAAAATGAAAAAAAGTATTTGCCAGCTATACAAGGGCTTGATTCAGAAAGGGGGTGGTGATGGACAGAGTATCTGAATTAAGCAGAGCACTCCTACCCAGTCAACAGATCAGGGCTTGATCCATCACCATTTTTTAGCTCACTGCACCATCCCAGCTCAGAACCTGGCTACATGCAAATTAGTCTGTCCCTGGCCCAGTGCGTCATGGGAACAGGGAAGACCAAACTACCAAGCCAATTCTTTTACTGGAAAGGAAACAAGCTTCCGGGAACCGGTTCCTTGCATTACAGCCGTCTTCGGCCCGGCTTGCTTGAATCCTGATGGTGCAGTGAGCAAGGGACTCACATCTAGGCATACCCTTCCACGCTTGTGGTAGACAAAACGATTCAGAAAAGGGGGTGGTGATGGACAGAGTATCTGAATTAAGCAGAGCACTCCTTCCCAGTCAACAGATCAGGGCTTGATCCATCACCGTTTTTTAGCTCACTGCACCATCCCAGCTCAGAACCTGGCTACATGCAAATTAGTCTGTCCCTGGCCCAGTGCATCATGGGAACAGGGCAGACCAAACTACTAAGCCAATTCTTTTACTGGAAAGGAAACAAGCTTCCGGGGACCGGTTTCTGGCATTACAGCCGTCTTCGGCCCGGCTTGCTTGAGCTAAAAAACGGTGATGGATCAAGCCCTGATCTGTTGACTGGGTAGGAGTGCTCAGCTTAATTCAGATACTCTGTCCATCACCACCCCCTTTTCTGAATCGTATTGTCCACCACAAGCGTGGAAGGGTATGCTCAGATCCCGCCATCATACCAGCTCCGTGTCAGCTTGTGCGCGGCTATCCTGGCCGGCTTGCCGGCCGATTAAAGGGCCGTTACCTCTGAGTTTACTGCTTTGAAGTATGTGTCTGGGACTGGTTATGGCGTGTTGTTCAGGACGTATAGGAATCGGGGCATGGCCATCATCTTAAAGAGGGCTGCCCTGCCCAGCAATGTAAGTGGTAGTGCCCTCCAGTGTTTGGCGTCTTGTTTCAATCTTCGCAGGGGGGGCTGTAAGTTGAGGGTACAGAAGGAATCTTGATCCGAGGTACTATGGATACCCAAGTACTTAAAACTATTTGTGACTATCTAGACTTTACAGCCTCTCGGCAGCCATGGAGGGTCCCCATGCAAAACGTATAATACAGATTTATCCCAGTTAATAGCATATCCTGAGACGGAACCGAACACTGCACAGATGTTAAGAATAGCATGTAGAGAATGTGTGGTGAAGTGATATATAGAAATACGTCATCGGCATAGAGGGATATACAGTCCTTCCATTCCTCCCTCCACTTTAATCCACATATCATAGGGTCCCACCGTACCCAGGCCGCAAGCGGCTCCAAAGCTAATGCAAATAGTAGGGGTGACAGCGGACAGCCCTGTCTCGCCCCTCTGCCCAAAGTGATTTCCTTTGATATATGACCATTCACTACTACGTGCGCAATGGGGTCTGTGTATTGTAAGTGAACCCACAAGCAAAATTGTGGCCCAAATCCCAGGTGTTGGAGCACTGCAAATAGGTAGGCCCATTCCAACGAATCAAAGGCCATCTTTGCATCCAGTGATAGGACTGCTGCATCCTCCAGTATAGTGTGTTTTCTGCCCAATACTCTGTGTAGGCGTCTTAGATTTAGTGTGGTGTTCCTAACGGATAAATCAGTTTGGAGAGGTATGGTGCGAGTCGAAGCGCTAGTGTTTTTGCTAATATTTTCCCCTCCACATTGATTAAAGAGATCGAGCGGTACGATGAACATTCCTCTACTGGTTTGCCTGGTTTATGGATGGCTACGATAGTGCCTTGCCGTTGGTCTTTAGGAAGTGTCTTTCTCGACCTGCCTCATACATACACAATAGATACGGGGTTATTTTTTCTGCTGTGCACTTATATAGTTCTATCGGAATACCATTTGGCCTGGTGGCCTTCCCGGGTTGTATTTTAGTGATATCCACTTTGAATTCATCTACTGTGATATTAGCTTCTAGCTTGTCAACTTCCTGGGGTGTGAGCCGAGGTATATGAATATCTTTGAGAAAAGCTAGGGCTTCCTGTGTGGTTCTGGTATTTGTGGATGTGTAAACTCGCTCATAGTGCCATGCCAGTGTGTCCACTATGAGTTGTAGGTCTGTTGTGGTTACGCCCTCTTTTGTTTTAATCTGCGCTATCCATTTACTTGATCTTTCCTTTTTATCAAGCCACGCGAGAAGCTTGGCCGCTTTATCTCCGGATTCATAGATCCGGTGTTGAGTGGCTTTCATGTGGGACAGGGCGGCGTTTCAAAGACTTTCACTGTATTACTGTCTCTGAATGCGCTGAGTGTGATTGATCCCATCTGTAGGGTTTATGACCTGCTGGGACTCCAATCGCTCTATCTCCTGCTCAATTTTTTCTAAATCTTGTTTCTCCTTTTCTTATGCCCCTCAATTTGCGATATAGCATGACCTCTTATTTCTGGTTTGTATGCTTCCCATAAGGTAACTGGGGAAGAGACTGAGGCTTTGTTATCTTGAAAGTAGTGCGTGGTTGCCCTGACTAAAGTTTTCTTGATCTTAGAGTTCAGAAGATACCCCAGGTATACAGTAATTCATTCTGCTGTGACCGGTGAATGGTCAGAGATTCCCCTGGGCAGGTGTGTGGCCCTACCTAGCTTTTCCAGGCTGTCCACTACCACTAACACGTATTCTATATGAGAGAGGCTACTTTGTATGGCTGAATGGAATGTGTTGTGCTTCTCATTGGGGTTTTGGAACCTCCATATGTCTATAGACCGTGGGCATCTAAGAAGTTTGTTAGAGGTGAGCTAACCCTATGTTGTGGGCGGGGTGACGTGCGATCTAGTGTGTCGTTTGAAGTCATATTAAAATCTCCTCCGATCACTAAGTTTCCCTCTGGTAGTGTTAGGAGAAATGTTCCCAATTCCCGGGCTCATCCTTCCTGATCATCCATGTGTAGTGCCATTTCCTTACATTGATGTATCAGTTTTTGTACCTTTTTCTCCAATTCACGCGTGGCGTTTTGCAGATTGCCTATATTTTCTTTTGATGTCTTCCGCATATCAGCCCACATAAGATTCATTTCGATCGTGACCTTGTCCATTTTTGTCTCTAGGTTAGTTCCAACTGCTTGTATTGCTGCCATTATTGAGCCCAGCGAAGGTTCTTCCGCTGGCGTGGCTTTTTCATTAACTCCAGAGTCCGTCGCAAGCTGTTGTGGCACTGCGTATTTGTTCATTTTGTTGACCTGGAAGGCGGTTGTCCCAGTCTTTGGTTTTGTCATGGTGATGGGGAGGAGTCACCTGGACCGCCGCAGCGGCACAGCTGTACAATAGCTTTAATCCGGGCTGGGAGAACATGAGCGGTTCGTTCTCAGTATTGGCACTCCGGAATGCGGAGTTGTCCCTACTATCCCCTCGGCGTCTGCCTGGGATGCAACATGTCTGTCGCTATTTGTAGTGTGTACTCTCCGCCCCCGTCGCTGGTCCACTCCTACGTTGCCCCCTGCCAATTCCTCCAGCTCACTTCTGCCAGGATTGCTCTACCTTCAGGCGATAATGGAATTCACAGTGGCTGGTGCTTAGTTTTGCGCCCTTTGTAACGTGGCGTATTGCACACCTGATACACCCGGTCTTCCTTATCCCGGTTCCATGTTTGCCAATGTGTACTGCAGAGTCCTGCCTGCACCCCTTGGACACTCATGGATGGGCCATATTTGCGCTAGAATCCCCCGCTTGGCTGCCACTCCTCCATACACTGTGCAAATCTCGGCCTCCTCCGCAGTGGTTGGCGCTCACATTGGTACCCTTTGCAATTTTTCCCAGTCTGTAGCAGATTGCATTGTCTTGCCTGCACTCCTCAAACCTTCAAGGATGGGCCATATATACAGTGCAGTTTCCCGCCTGTCTGCTGCTTTTCTGGGCACTGTATGGGCGTTTTACTGTCTTTGGCGCAGCACTGCATATGTTGGAGCAGGAGGGGGGAAACGGAGCGCTCGCTATAAATCTCCCGTCTTCGGTCACACCTTGGTGCTCTGTCTGATGTGGAGCTTTTTCTGGGGCTCAGAGGAGTGCAGCCGCGTCAGGCCTAAAGCTGCGGGTCTCGCGTATCGCGGCCCTCAGCCGCAGCACTCTGCCACCCGCTACGAGGCTCCGCCCCCGCCATCTTTGCCCGGGCCGCGCCGCAGTGATTTTCAGCGGCTCGGTTTGCGGCGGTATATTCGCGCCTGGAGCTGCGGGATTTCACCTACCGTCGGTCCTCAGCCACAGGGGTCCAGCTGCGCAGATATCGCTGCTGGGATTACGGACTATGCCGGATTTCAGACTTTTCACTGTGGTCCCTGCCGGAGATCTGGAGCTATGCCACCATTACGATCGGAGCCTAGCCACGCCCCCATGGTATCAATCTTGATGAGCATAATGAGAGGTTATCCTTAGTCTTGGAAAGAGTGCTTGTTGGGGAAATTGAGTATCTAGGTCATCTTGTTTTACTAGCTACTGGTATTAAACCCAAGCCTTCTTTGGTTCAAGCTATTTCTACATTGGACTATCCCAAGGATAAAGATGAACTGGTGAAAGTTCTAGGAATGGCTGAATTCTACAATAAGTTTGTTTCCAATTTTGCACAAAAAAACCTTGCGGGTCTATTAAAGAAAGGGTCTGGTTTTGAGTGGAGTCATATCTGCAGTGAGGAGTTTAACACTAACAAATTGTGTTTGAATGATGCACCTTCTTTGTGGAGCTTTGATCCGTGCTTAGTTTCTTATCTCATGACGGATGCAAGCTCCAAAGGTTTGGGTTCTGATCTATTTCAGAAAGTTGCTGGGTCTGAAAGAACCATTCTTTTTATTTCTAGACCTTTGAGGGGGGCTGAGTGTAATGACTCTGTTGTAGAGAATGAGGCCCTTGCTGTGAATTGGGCCATTTGCAAGCTTAAGACATTTTTTTGTGGGGCAAATCCTTTGAGGTGGTTTCTGGCCACACATCTCTTAAGGGTGTTTTTTGTAAAAAAGGGGTCGATTTTATTTCACATAGGATTAGGAAATGGGTGGTTGCCTTGCAGGAGTTTCAATTTGATGTGTCTTACTTACCTGGTTCAAAACACATTCTGGCAGTTTGTTTATCTAGGCTTTGTGGTCATGATGAAACTTTAGTGTCGTCAGAGAAGCCTGATGTTTCTTTCTGGTGAAGATTTTGAAGAAGAGCTGAATGTATCAATCAATACATTTGTAAAGCGCACAACTCACCCGTGAGGGTCTCAAGGCGCTGGGGGCGGCGGGGGTGTTGCTCTTGCTCATACAGCCAGGTCTTAAGGAGTCTCCTGAAGACCAACAGGTCCTGGGTCTGTCATAGGCGGATCGGGAGGGTCTTCTAGGTTTTAGCGGCGAGGCAGGAAAACAATCTTCCACCGGCGGTCACTCGATGGATACAGGGGACGGTGGCGAGGGTGAGATCAGCAAAGCGAAGCTGGCAGTTTGGGGTGTAGAAGGTGAGTCGCTCGTTGAGGTACGCTGGTCTGGTGTTGTGGAGAACTTTGTGACCCTTGGTGAGGAGCTTGAAGGTGATCCTCTAGTTGACAGGGAGCCAGTGAAGGTCTTTCAGGTGGGCTGAGATGTTGCTGTGGCGGGGGATAACGAGGTTGAGGTGTGCGGAGGCGTTCTGTATGTGTTGTAGTCGTTTCTGGAGTTTGGATGATGTTCCTGCGTAGAGAGCTTTGCCGTAGTCCAGTCTGCTGCTGACAAGGGCCAGGGTGACTGTCCAAACGATACTGGTGGGGATCCATCTGTAGATTTTGCGGAGCATGCGGGGGGAATAGGAGACTGCGTTCACTTGCTCGGTCATTGATAGTGCGGAGTCCAGGATGACTCCCAGGTTGCGTGCATGGTTAGTGGGCATCGGTGCAGCCCACAGTTCGGCCAGCCACCATGAATCATCCCAGGCGGAGAGGGTGGATCCGATAATGAGGACCTCCGTCTTGTTCGAGTTCAGTTTCAAGCAGCTGATCGTCATCCATTCGGCGATGGCCTTCATTCCTTTGTGGAGGTTGGATTTGGCGGTGGTGGGGTCTTTGGTGAGGGAGAGGATCATCTGGGTGTCGTCGGCGTATGAGACGATGTTGAGATTATGTGATCAGGCGATTTTGGCGAGCGGTGCCATGTAGATGTTGAAGAGTGTTGGGCTGAGGGACGATCCTTGTGGTATGCCGCAGATGACCTTGGTGTCTTTAGAGCGGAATGCGGTGAGGTGGACATTCTGGGTTCTACCGGTGAGGAAGGAGGTGGTCCAGTCCAGTGCTTTGTTGCAGATCCTTGGGTTGTGGAGATGTGTGCAGAGGGTGTGGTGGCAGACGGTGTCAAAGGCAGCCGAGATGTCCAGGAGGATGAGGGTTGTAGTTTCTTCGTTGTTCATCATGGCCCTGATGTCGTCAGTTGTGGTGACGAGGGTTGTTTCGGTGCTGTGGTTGCGGCGAAATCCGGAATGGGATGGGTCCAGGATGTTGTTCTTTTCGAGGAAGAAGGTCAGTTGCCTGTTGACGATCTTCTCGATGACTTTCGTCGGGAACAGGAGGAGAGAGATAGTCCAGAAGTTCTTGAGGTCCTTGGGATCAGCTTTGGGTTTCTTCAGTAGGGCGTTGATCTCGGCTTGCTTCCATCTCTCCGGGAATGTGGCGGTCTCGAAGGAGGGTTTGATGATCTTGTGGAGATGGAGTGCGATGGCGGAGCTTGCTTTGTTGAATATGTGGTGCGGGCAGGGGTCAGATGGTAAGCCGGAGTGGATGGTGTTCATGATTTTGATGGTGTCTTCATCGTTGACGTGGGTCCAGGAGAGCAGGGGGTTGATGTTGATGTGCATGGGGGCAGTGCATCTGAAGTGTCTCTGTCTGTCGGGGGGTGCCTGGTTGCTGAAGCTGTTGTGGATGTCT
The DNA here is from genome assembly GCF_964263255.1 of Lissotriton vulgaris. Classification (NCBI taxonomy): domain Eukaryota; kingdom Metazoa; phylum Chordata; class Amphibia; order Caudata; family Salamandridae; genus Lissotriton; species Lissotriton vulgaris. The sequence continues at coordinate 1,563,143,020 of NC_141691.1, read as the reverse complement.
GCAATCTTGCGGTTGAAGAAGGTGGTTAGGGAGTCGCAGAGGTCTCTTGATGGTGGGATGGCATTGGAGTTGGAGCTGGGATTGGAGAGTTTCTTCACGATGTTGAAGAGCTCTTTGCTGTTGTGTGCATTGTTGTCAATGAGCTCTTTGAAGGAGGTTCTTTTGGCGGTAGGGATATGTTGTTGGTGTCTGTGGATGGCGCTCTTGTAGGCTGTGTTGCTGTCTGGTGTCTTTTCGTGGTGCCACTTCTTCTCAAGCCTACGGCAGGCCTGCTTGGATGCCTGGAGGTCGGCGTTGAACCAGATGGCTTTTCTGTCAGTGCGTCAGTTTGAGGGTTTCTTGATCGGGGCAAGTGTGTCAGCGCAGTCGTCGATCCATTGCCTGAGGTTGCGGGCCGTGGAGTTGGTGTCAGAAGGGTCCGTTGGTGGGTTTCAGGTGAGGGTGATGACTAGCTGGTCTTTGGTGACTTTGCTCCAGCTACAGTGGGGGGTCCATTGTGTGCGATGGTGATTGATGGGATTCTCAAGGGTGAAGTGGACACAGCTGTGGTAGGTCCAGTGGAGTTCGGTGGTGTGGCTGAAGGTGACATGGTTGCTGGCTGAGAAGATGGGGTCGAGCGTGTGTCCGGCGGAGTGGGTGAGAGTCGTGAGGAGCTGTTTGAGTCCGACGTTGGCAAGGTTGTCGAGCAGGGTGGTGGAGTTTCTGTCGTTGTTGTGGTCTCGAGATGGTAGTTCAGGTTTCCGAGGAGGATGTAGTCCAAGGACGCAAGGGCATGCGTGCGGAAGAAGTCGGCAATGGAGTCGCTGAACTGTGGCCGGGGGCCTGCTGGTCTGTATATGACAGTTCCTCTGAGGGTAGGGTTGGGGTCATTGTGGATCTGGAAGTGCAGGTGTTTGGCGGTGACAATCATGTAGTCGGTGCTGATTCTGAGGATGTTTCATTACGGATGTATGTGTCATTACAGATGGATTAATCTCGGAGAAGGTCTGGTGTGAAAGCATCAATCAAGTAGTGATGTTGAAATTTAATATCTCCAAGGTATGTGATGGTATGTGATGGTTAGGGTGACAAGAAAGATTAAGCTGAAAACCTCAAAGGTTTTTGGAATGGAAGGATGCATTGGCCTTGGTCAATGGTGTGTTATTGCGTGGTAGCATGTTGGTTGTTCCTAATTACTTGAAGGATAATTTTGTGGCCAATGCCCATGTGAGTCATATGGGTATTGCCAAAACTAAACAAAGAATTAGGGAGGCCTACTGGTGGCCAGGTATGGATGTTTACATTGAAAGGGTTGTTCGTGAGTGTCCTCAATGTGCGGTGAGTAATAAGGTATTGAAATGTAGGACTCAGCCCATGAATATCAGGGAGCAGTCCTGTGGTCCATGGGTTGATGTTGCTATTGATATTTTAGGACCAGTCAAGTTCAGATCTCAGGATTCTTATGTTTTAGTTTGTGTGGATCTTTTTTCCAGATGGCCTGAGGTGAAGATTGTCAGTCCTGTTGAATCACATGCTGTCATGACATTTTTGGAAGAACTACTAGACCCTGGGGTCTGTCCTTTGTCTTTGTTATCAGACAATGAGGTTCAGTTTACCTATTTTGCTTTTGAGAGATATTTGGAGGAGAGGTCATTAGGTACATGGAAGCTGCTTTGCATCATCCTGAGTGCCACAGTGTTGTGGAGAGATGTGTCAAAATTCTGAAAGAGGCCATGCAGCTAGAGGTGTTTCCTGGTGATGATTGGGTGGCTGCTGTTAAAAGAAAGGTTCATGAATACAGGTTCACACCTCATTCTTCTATAGGGGTGGCTCGCTGTAAGTTATTTAAAGGGAGGACAGCTATTACTGACATGATACCTTCTTGGGTTGTCTCTAGTAGGAAATCCGTTGGCAGCAATGTTGAAGACACTGGTGCATGGAAAGAAAGAGAACTTAAGAGTATGGATAAAAGAAAGGAATTGTTTGATGTAATGGCTGCTAATATAACTCTTGTTAGGTTTGGAAATTGGGTCAGAGTGAAGTTACCAAAGAAATGTGGTGGTATTTCTAAGTTTGGCAAACCTTTAAAAATCATTAAGCTTTTTAAAAAGGCTGTGAAGACTAGTCATTATAAGATTTGTAATCCTGGTAGAGTTGCCAAGTGTCCTTTTAAAGGCTCGGTGCATCTTGATCATTCTGCACCTTGTCTTGCTTCTCAAGCAGTGAGGAGGAGCTCTGGAAGCACAAGGTCAATCCCGTGACGTTTGCAAGATTGCGGTTGCTAATGTGTTGCTTTTCTTTTCCACTATTTTCACTGTTAAAGGGGGAAGGTGATGTGGTATTCTGCACATCTCTATTTCTACTTCAAGCAACCTATGTTCTATATTCTATATTCTCTCCTATGCAACCTGCCTTTGTTAAGGTTGCTAGGCTGTGATTTAATTTAGAATGTATTTCCTAGGGAGAGAATGCTATCTTTTAATGTGTTGGCAGTTATTTGTAGCTGTTGGGGCCTGAGGTCTCTTGTACAAGGATGGATTAAACTTGTTCCTGTTTTCCAACTACATACTGAATCCTGCCTGTTCTGTGAGACTCGGAAGCATCACCTCACCTCTTTCCTTCAGTTTGTCAATCAGTGTCTGGGCATTTAGATCGTAGTCTTCCCTGCAGATGCAGTTGCGCCTAATACATAAAAATTGGCCATACAGCAAGTTGTTTTTTAAGTTCCTGGGGTGATAACTCCTATAATGCAAAGCGTTGTTTTTGTCTGTCACGTTGGTGTGCAAGGTAGTGATTAATCCAGTCTGTTTAATCCAGTCTGGGATGCTCTAACTTCCACGTCCAAAAATGCAAGATTTGTTGTACTGTTGGACAAACTGAATTTGATATCAGGGCTTCTGTCATTTAGCCAGGTGTGGAATTCAATAAGGGCTGCCTCATTCCCCTTCCAACTACATCAAACATCGTCTAGGTATCAATGCCATTATGCTATGTGACCAATAAAGGGGTTGTTGTTATAGATATGTTATAGATATGTTTGTCCTCATATCTGGCCATGTATAATACTGCCATTTCTGGAGCAAAGGGACAACCCATCGCTGTCCCCTTTATTTGTAGAAAAAAATCGTCCTCAAATTTGAAAAAGTTCTTTCTGAGGGACAGTGAGTCCAGATGCAGGATGAACTGAGTTGGTACTTGATGTGGTCTTAGTGTTTGCTCTAGATGAAACTCCATCACCTCTAACACTTCATACTGAGGGATTTGTATGTACAGGAAAGTTACATCCAGTGTAACTATGATGTTCTGTAAGGGATCAAAGTCATATCCCTCCACTTTATTAATGAAGTCCATTGTGTCTCGTAAGCATGAGGGAACCTCATGTAAAAATAGTTAAGAAGGTATCTACATATTTTGAGAGGGTCTCCCAGATTGATTCACAGCCGGATACAATAGGTTGTCCTGGGGGATGAATGCCATCTTTGTGGACTTTAGGTAAGAAATACATTACGGGGATTCTTGAATGTTTCTTTATGAGGTAATCAAATTCTTTAGGGCCTAGGATGCCGGTTTTTATTCCTTCGTCCATAACCTTCTGGATGTCATTCTAAATTTCTTTGTGGGGTCATAGGGAATACGTCGATACCAAATTTGATTCAACACATGGCTTCTCCCTTCCAACAGATATGACTCCTTGGACCAGATGACAATGGCCCGGCCCATGTTGGCCAGCCTAATGACAATCGAATTGTCTTCCTTCAGTGATTGAATTGCCAAACTTTGTTCTGTTGATATGTTGTTCTTCACAAACACTTTTTTATTCTTGTTTGCTCCGAGCCGACAATACCGCTTGCTCAAATTCTATCTTCTCCCTGGGGGTGTTGTGAATCGGTGGGCAGGAAGTAGACTTGTTGCGAAGGCCTAAGGGTTCTGTTCTTGTTGTGTCTTCTTTGTCAGTAAAGACTGTTCTTAGTCGTATCTTCTGACATAAATCCATGGCTTCCATTTTCAATTTAACCAAATCGGAATGTACCCAGGGGACAAATGTTAATCCTGAATCTAGAACTGATTCCTGTTCTTTTGTAAGAATTATGTCGAACAGATTTATTTTGGAAGGTTTTTTGATGTCTTCATCCTGTACGCGTCTTCCACGGCTGTGGTTTGTAATGCTCTCAGGTTTTTTTGCTGACCTCCGACTTAAAAAGCAGGCTTTCTTTGTTGGTTCGGGTTGGAAGTTCCTTGCCCTAAGTCGGAGTCCCCTGTCGATTCTGAAGACAATGTTTCCGAAAACGTTAAGAATCTTTTTTTTGGGCGTCCTTGATACTCAAGCAAAAATCTCCTTGAGTCAGCTCTTCTATAGAAGTCTTCCTTCAGATAGAGATAAACTGTTTCTATGTTGAAAGTTTTTTTATCCTTCTTGAATTTATTCGATTTGAAATTTATGGTGTTATCCTTGAAGGAAGACATTTCCTTCTCAATCTTTTCCAACAGAGTTTTGGCTTATGTAACCGTATGGTTGTCTTTGATAGCTTGTATCTGTTCCTCAATTTCTTCAGCCTCCATTTTACAAATCCTCTGTGCCGTCTCTATTGAGTGGACCATTAAGTCACTACTGCATTTTGTGCTGATGTAACTGAAGCTTTTCTTGTATTCCGGGTCTTCCGGGTCTTCCGTGAATATCACTGGGACGTTCTAAACCTGGAGGCCCTAACGGATATTACCTGCTTTTAGATGTTCAACCAGAAAGAGTCCAAGGAGTTCAGTCCTAATGTGCTTCTTCAGTAGCCTTATCAACTTTTCAGAAGTCTTTTGCTGAGGTACTGAGGGTGATAGTGGAGAAAAGGATAGGATTAGGAATTAGTTTCTCAATTTTATCCCCTGTAAGGGAGAGTATGTCCTTCTCTGACATGTCTATGTGCCTGGTGGGCCCGGTACGGCGAGAACTGGTGAGATCACTTCCAACTCTTTAAACTGGTTAATTACCTAAGAGCCTTGCAGACCTTTGTCCGCTCTCTAACTGTGATTAAAGGAAAGCTTCGGTCCTTGACACAAACTAGATTGGACCTTTTTGAACTTTATAAACTGCCAAAGTACTTGAACATGCTATATGAAATAGTGAACTACTTTTCTTTAGAAACAAGCGCGTGAGGACAACACGTTTCTAAAAAACTGCTTTTTTACTTCACAAGCGTAGAGAAAACCGTTGCTGGCTCTGCAGAGGGTGAACAACTAAATTCCAAATCACAAGACGAGTGAAATCATTATGACATTAGAATAAGGCTATGAACGGTTCGGTCCAAGCAGCTTTGGAACACAAAACAGCCTTGCTACTCAAGTCCCAGGTCAAAATTGGCTTATTCTAACCTTCTTTAAGCCTTATAACAATATTGGACTAATACTTTGCACATCCCCTTCCTTTCACAGGAATTCGTTTTTTCCATGCACTAACTTTGGATATATTTCCTACGACACAGTACAAGAACAAATAGAGGTACGCTAAGATATTAGACAACATTGTGGAGTTACTTAAGAGGGTTAAATCACAGTTAACATTTCCTAATATACTCCTATATGTTACCTTTCACAGAAACGGCCAAGTCCCGGTCCTGAGGAGAACTCCCAAAATGGTCAGGGGGTTGAAAAGCGTTGTACTAAGCCTCTGGAGAAAGAATACTTACAACCAAATTGAAAGTAAATGAGAGAAATTTAAAATGAATTAACTCTCTCCTTGATAACATTAAGAGATAGCGGCCCCAGGGCACTTTACACCGGCAGGACATAGCATATATAGCAACAAATGGAATATTCCGCCAAGTGTTAACATGTAAATGAAATCCTGGTCAAAGAAAGGTTATCTACACTGTGTTTCTTTATAGACACAAATATGTTGGTTTGTTATTATATGATTTTATGTATATTCGTGTGAAAACAAATGTGTTTTGATTTATGTTTGAACTTTTTGTCTTATAATTAAGTGTTGCCGTTCACAGAGACATGTAATAATGCAAAAAATCATTTTAAGAACGAAAAAAAAGTGAAATGAATCAAAATGGCTAATGAAGTAAGAACATTGCTACCTTTGTTTTGAGGAGATAAAAGATTGTGACAATGAGATACTTTGGCAGTTTATAAAGTTTAAAGAGGTCCAATTCAGTTTGCGTCAAGGACCTTTATTAACTGTATCTATCACAGCACAACTCAAATTCAACTGTGTCTGCCCTGTATCTGTCATAGTGCAAGAAAAACATTCTTCAGCATTTGAAAATGTTTCAGTCCAAAAGTCTAAAAGCACCCTCTTCTTTACTTGTTTTTCGCACATACTCAAAGTGGCACACTGCCCCTGAACTGTCACATGTAACTCAGTGCCTCCATTCTAAAACCCGCCGTCTGTTGGCGAAAGAAGTGAGAGAGGCCAGGGAGGCCAAGAAGGCAGCGCGCGTAGCAGGAATAGAAAACGCTCCCACCTCGCATTCGCATGACACCACAGTTGAAACCTCAGAGGGGGAGCTAGAAGAAGGAAGCCCAATAACAATCACTCAGCAATTTGTATTATCATGAGCAAGCCCGGTGAGGGCTTAAGGTCAGGTCTAAATACCACTGCTATCTCCCTATACTACCAGAACAGTGCGCAGGAAGGCGTCTGTGCTCCAGGGGCGCAGATGAAAGAGATGCCTCAGAAGGAGGTTAAGCAGTTTGCTCTTTTTAAAAAAAAAACCTACGCTGCCTACTCTACCTATCTTACCTATAGGTCAGACCTCCTCTACTAGCCCTCATAGCCTCTCCACCCTTCAGTTAAGGGCACAGAAGACCATCGATACCGGAGCGGAGGTGCTGAGACCAGAGAATTCTAAAATCGCACAAGTATCTCAAGAGCCCCAAGGTCCATCACTAAAAACAAGTTATCCGGCTATCTCGGCCTCTCCTGGTTTACAGATTCCAAGTAGCCTGAATGTTGGCAATAAAGAGATCTCTACTATCCCTAATATCCCTATTATTCAGATTGGTGTTCCTGTTGCCGATTTATCTAATTCAGGGAAGGAGCAAGGCAGCGTCCAACAAGCGGCTCTTTTGAAGAATCATGAGCCGGGCTCGAGAGCCGGGGCTCAGATACCCCTTAATCACTCGGAGGAGGCCGAAGAGGTTGAGTTGTGAGGTTCTCCCTCTGGTATAATCTCTCCGACGGCTTTGCTCTCTCTGCAGACCAATTTAAGTTCCGACACCAGTTTTGATCTAAGGGCAGAGACAACTGGGTCCTTTCAAATGAGCATTAAAGATATGCGCAATCTGATTCTGGAGGAAGTCCGTGACTTGAAAAAGGCACAGAAGGTAGACTGGCCACCCTCAGTCTGTGTTTGGAAAAAATCGAGAACACAATGGGGAGTCTCCCTATTAAAATTCAAGAGGCTGAGGAAATAATCTCGGTTTTAGTGGAGCAGTTGTCCGCTGTCAGGAAAGAGGTCATAACAGAGGCGAAAGGTAAACAGATACTGGAATCCAAGGTGGAAGAATTGGAAAACCCTTCCCGGAGGTTTAATCTTCGCTTAGTTGCAGTACCCGAGGGGATGGAAGGCTCTCAGACTTTGAGTTGGGTGAATTCCTTCATCAAGCAAAAGGTTATCCCGGATTTTCAAGGGGATATCACGATTACAAGACCTCATCGTGTCCCGGCACACCCATTTCCCAACTCAACACTTCCACGTACGATCCTGATTAATTTCTCTGACTTTCGAGTAAAGGAAGCAGTGTTAACAAAAGCTATACAACAGAGGCAATTTGCTGTTAAGAAGACTATAAAATGTCGTATTTTCTCTGACATGTCAGCGGCCACGGCTCGCCGCAGGAAAGAGTTTGTAAAAATGCTGCAACTATTTAAGGCAAAAGGGGCACAAGCATCCATCGCCCAGCAATCCAAGTTAAGAGTCCTAGTTAAGGGCAAGTTCTTTATGTTTACAGATGTAGACGAAGCTCATGGGTTTCTGGAGGACATTTCTCTGGTATCTAACGATAGAAATGTCTGAATGTGGTGGTGGCAAGCCAATGTAATTAGCCTTAAGTCTTAAACCCTTTATTAAAAATGCTGGGCTCGTCAACGTTGATTTGGTTCCCTAATCTAGTATCCTAGATCAGATAATTCACCCTGAACAGATCGATCAGGGGTGATTGAATAATGAAGTCTAACGTCAGGGCCGTTAGCCGATGTATTAGAAGGATCAGGTCGACTCTCGAGTCCAGCATAGTCTCTTAACCCCTTCAGCGCGGCGCGAATTTTCGCGCTGTGCTGAGGGTTCTAAGGTTCGAACGGGCTCATGACGGAACGGTTCCGTCATCAGCACAGCTCACCCGTAGCTGATGACGGAACCGTTCTGTCATCAGCATGGAAGGGGTTAAGTGGTCGAACATAGCCTAATGTATAGCTGAGGAGAGACTGAATATTAAGTTGAGCAGGCTGAGTAGGCTGACTAGATTAAATTATGATGGACTGTCATAATACGCAAAAGGGAAATTGTGATTTACATTGCTGAGGGGGATGGTAGTAAAGTTCACCAGGGTGTAGTAACTGAATTGAGTTGGGGGTGGGGAAAGTGGAAGGTGTGGTGGAGGGGGGCGTAGTCCACTTCTCTGTGGGTGTGTGGGTGCTTCTCTTTTTGCAAAGGGGAAAAAATGAAGCCGGTTATTTGTCCATATTCAATTGTTTTTTGTCTAATTGCTCTATTAATTTCACCAGAAAAGCCACTATTGTTTATATATGGCTCAAATGTCAAATTTAAAGGTTGTCTCGTTTAATGGTAACGGGCTCAACAATAAGAGAAAGATGCGTGCTATTGAAGCGTGGGTAAATACAGAAAACCCTGGGGTAATTCCTCTACAGGAAATGCATATTGCGACCATTAAGGTCCCAGAATTTTCTATGTTCAGATCATGGGCAGGTTATAGGGGGTTCTCATCCTCTTCGGCATCCCATAGAGAGACTGCCATTTTCATTAATAAAAATCTACAAACAGAGTATATTAACTCTGGTAGCGATCCATCCGGGAGGTGGTGTTGGGCCTCCTTCTCGTTTAGACCTAAACCTTGCCCTCTCACATTTGTGTTTTTATGCACCTGTAGAGGACAGCATGAAGCCCTATGAGGAACTTTTCTAGCACTGATTAGGTTCCTGGGGGATTTAATTTTAGGAGGGGATTTCAATATTTTGATGGATCTACGGCTAGACTCCACAGTATAGGGGAAGAGGCAGACAAAGCCCAGATCTTTTAAAGTTTTGAAAAATTATGAATCTGTACTGAACTGATACGATCGATGGCGTTTAGCGTTTCCATCTCAAAGGAAATACACTTGTGGATCTGGTCGATTTTGTTCCTCCTCCCGTATTGATTTTTTTTTATTTCCCAGGGGTTAGAGTTCTTGCTACAATTTTTTTTAATGCATTCTCAGACCACGCAATGCTGACAGTTGAAATCCATCTCGGGGAAGGATTGAGACTACCAAAACAGTGGACTTTTAATAAGCAGTACTTAAATGATCAAGACTGGGTAAAGTCCATGGATTTGGAGATTAGACATTTTTTGAATCAGAACACTAGGTCTGCTGCACCACATATAGTTTGGGACTCACTTAAAGCATTTGTGCGGCGGCGATTAATAGGTAAAGATGCAGCCATGTCCAAGAAGGCTAGACTGGAGAAGTTAGAGCTCGAAATAAGATCCATACCCTCAACGAGATGTTTTTGAAAGCTCCTACCGCTTCTAATAAAACACTTCTTGACCGGGCCAAACGTGAGCTCTGCTCTGCCTATAACATCCAAAGTGAGATCTTTTTTCAGCGCTTTCCACAGAAGGTTTATGAAGAGAGTAATTTCACTGGTAGGTTATTGGCGTGGCAGGCCAAAGAGCAGGCTGCAGCAAATTAAATTAAAGCATTAAAATGCCCTCTGACGGTAGCACCCTCAGAAGACCCAGGGAGAATAGGGGACATCATGATGGCACACTATGATTCTATCTATGGTAAATCACAAAGGGTTGATGACCAATTGCTTGCTAAATTTCTACAAGAAAATCCATCCTCAACCCTGTCTGAAATAGATAATCCATCTATGGCGAGCCCTTTCTCCTTGCTAGAACTGGAGGAAGTTGTAAAAGGCTTGGCGAATGGCAAGGCCTGTGGTCCAGATGGACAATCCGTAGAATTTTTTAAGGTCTTTTTTGGAGCACTTTCCGATTTTTTTTTTAATCCTGATTGATTCTTTATTAAAAGGAGGGTCTGTTCCGGAATCTTTTAGGCAGGGGAACAGTGTAAGTTTCCCAAAGAAAAGTAAGGACAAGAAAGATCCTGGTTCCTATCGTCCGATTACGCTACTGAATTCGGACTACAAAATAGTCACAAAACTCTTATCTTGTAGGTTCAATACATTCGCAGCACAGTTGATCCACCCCGACCAGATGGGTTTTTAGCTGGAAGACAATTGGCCACTAACACCCACTTTCTTGCAGAAGCCCTGGATTACTTTGAGGGTCAGAAGATTCCGGCTCTCATTTTATTATTAGATGCAGAAAAGGCCTTTGACCTTGTGGTCTGGGAGACTTTATTTTTATTCAAACCATGAACAGGATCAACCTGCTCTAGTGTGCACTGTGCCTATTGAACTAAATGTTCACAATTTTTCAAACGTTAATTATTTTCAAACATACTCATTGTACCACGATATTAATATATTGCATATCGGTGTTTACTCGTTATTTCATAACATAAATTTGTAACTTATTCATGTACATATTCATAAATCATTCATATGTTATTTCATCACATTTGATAATTGTCCGTCTTTTTGACAAATACAAATTCTAGTTTCAATGCATGAAGTTTTCAAATTTCTACATTGATTCCATCATAGCTACTGAGCCATATTTAATCTCTGGCCCAATGCATTTCGGAACGCTGGTTCCTTCCTCAGGGGCTGTGTTCTGCAAATAAAGGTTTACAATTACTCTACATTTATACAGTCATTGCTACGTGCGATAAACTAGTTTACTTCTATGGGGTCTATCACAGCAATCAGTTATATTCTAAATATATCATACAATACGTAGATGTCCGGTACTCTCTCTAGGCATTATCTATATAGTGACATTCACCTAACAGTTCATATGATTATATTCACATTTAGAGAAAATCACCAAACATGTTATCATCTACGATGTATACTAGTGGTTGACTATTATACAACAACATATACAACCCTACTTATACTGTGTGTGGATCTCATGTTGCTGGATAAAATCCAGCTGTTAATACATCACAATGACTCTCTGCATAGGAGCGGTGGCCATGCTTGCATCTTCTGTTTATAATGGAAGCTAGAAAATATAAACCAGCATTTACGTCACTTCATATGCTGTATTTGACTCTCATGAATACTACGTATACTCCAACTTGTAATGGATCACAATAACTCTATGCACGAATGCTGTAGCCTGGTATATACTCAGACTTTATTTTTAATTTTACACTCTTTTAACATCCCAAGGTCATTAATACTTTTAATTCAGAGGCTATATGCGAATGCGATGGCCAATATAATTATCAATTCGGAAGTGGTAGGATCCATCAAAATTAAGCGAGGCACGACGCAAGGTTGCCCTCTATCACCGGTGCTGTTCGCGTTCTTTATTGAACCCTTAGCAACAGCCATCCATAATTGTGTCGATATTCGTCCTCCTATTCCAGCAATGCCCAAAATAAAGCTGTATGCTGATGACATCATGCTTTTAATTAAGCCCTCAGTTGAGGTGCAATTCAAGGTCTTCAAGTTGTTTGAGGACTTTGAAGCTTTAGGGGGATACCACGTTAACAAGGGCAAGACGGAGGTTATTCTATGTGGTAGTGACGCTTTTAATCTACACCCCGATATTCGGGGCTCTGATAACTCTATTCCAAAGAGATATTTGGGAATATTCTTCTCAAATCTAATTGATGATTTATATAAATTAAACTTTGATCCCCTAATAAAGAAAGTTAAAGGGTTGTTCTCCCGTTGGAATTTACTTCCATTGTCTATTATGGGACGTGTGGCTCTGATAAAGATGTCTGTTTTACCGTTATTCAATTTTTTGTTTGCTTCAATTCCGTGTACTTTATCAAATTCCTTTTTTTTTCAGGTCGATGTTTACAGCCTTTATATGGGCAAAGAAAGTTCCACGCCTTGCACTTAGCCCTTTATATGAAGATTTGGATCAGGGTGGTTTAGCACTTCCCAATCTTAAAAGCTATTATGATGCATATTTTGCACAATATTTATCGAGGTTTAAGCCCGCACCACAAATACATTTTTTATTTACTTTTTTATTAATCTTATGTGTCAGGATAGCCAAATTCACTCTCCCCTGTTAATGTTTAGATCTCCAAAGCTGGTCCTCTATAAGAGCTTGCACTGGTTTTTTAAAAGAAGGCAGGCATTCATTAAAAAATATTCCATACCTGCAATCAACTCTGCTTCCCTGTTAGAAGAAATTCTTACCTTCACAGGCGTTAGACAACCCAGATATCTGGCAGTAAAATGGGCGGAAGCGGGGTTTGGTAAAATCTCTGATTTTATGCGGGACGGTAACTGGGTGGCTATAGTAGATATGCGCCAATTATTGATTAATGATTTTATCTTAATGAACTCTTATGGTACTTTATTTAAATATCTTGTTGAAACCAGCACTAATTTGTTTTTGGTTCAGAATCAGTTGGTGGAGGATCTTCTAGTGAAAGTATCAGACAGGAAGCCTGGTGCCTGGAAGAAATATTTGACCTCGCTAAGGGGGGTTGATGTTCAGTACAGGAAAACTGTGAAATCTCCCCCTACATCTGGACCACTATTAACAGGTTGAATTTCAGCTCCTTAAGAGGGGCAAACTGGCGCAGGATGTTATTCTTTAGTAAATGGCTGTTGTACCGAATCCCAGCTGCCCTGGCTAAAATGTACCCTAACCAGTAGTTCCCATTGTTTCCGAAGTTTGAATTTTCCAGCTGCTAATTGGTCACATATTATGCGCCGCTGTCCAAAGATTATGGTGTACTAGGACGAGGTATTTATGTATCTCGAAAAATAATGTAAATTACAGTTGGAAGTAAATGATAGGTTAATTCTATTTGGCTTTGACCCGTATCTCCATTTTGAAGACTCAGTGATTAGATTTCTGTACATAGCTATGGCGACTGCAAGATCACTGGTCCTTCAAAATTGGTGTTCCGACTCAATTCTGTCAGCCTTGGAATGGGGGCTTAAGATGAGAAGGGTAAAGAAAAGTGAATACTCCTTCGCAGCCAGAAATGGGGGACTTAATAAACTTGAGAAAACATGGGGTTCGAGTTTTGATTAAAATAGAGGGAGAGTATGCAGTGGCCAACACCTACGAGGCCTCCACTGGCTCCCTGTCGAGAAGAGGATCACCTTCAAACTCCTCACCCACGCTTACAAATCCCTCAACAACATCGGACCCAAATACCTCACTGATAGATTATCCTTCAACGTACCCAAGAGGAACCCCCTTGCCCCGGTAGAGGTCCCCCGCACAGCAGAAACAGAACCGGGGGGAGAGCCTTCTCCTACATTGCAGCCAAGACCTGGAACAAGCTCCCTGTGAACATCAGATGCTACCCGACCCTGCACACATTCAGGAAGGACCTCAAGACCTGGCTCTTCGACTGATCCAGAGCTGCTTCCCTCCCAAGCCCCTTGAGACCCTTACAGGTGAGTAGAACGCTCCACAAACCCCTGATTGATTGATTGTTTGAATGCACACTTATGTATGCTTACTATTAATAGGAAGTCTTTCATGAATCATTGCTTTAACAATAATATGTTTGCTGAGGGAACTGACTATAGGAATTGGTCAAAAAAAGTCATCTGTTTCAGGAAGTATGAATTTGTAGGATTCGTTGATATTTTACAGCTGCTTTGTATGCACCCATTGTATTTCCTTCTCCCCTGCCTCAGTGTGCCAAAGAAAGATGCTGTGACTGTATGGATAAGATCCCCTCTTTGATGCAATCCAACTTCCTCCAACTAAAGGCAAAACAAAAATTGTGTTCTTTGAAAAAGCCCATTTTGTGTGGTCAGCGGACTGGTGGACTTAGGCTTTTGGTCCAGGTCCCTCCCCAAGAGCGACTGTAAGAATCCTAGTAATCTTGGTAAATGAAAACCTTTCTATGAAGGAATATGTAAATGCCATCACAGGCTCCTGGTGTGGAGTCATGTGCATCCTCGTGAAGTTTTTCCAGTGGCTATTGTTGTAGACAAGGAAATCCCTATTCCAGGATGTCATTATCAGCCATCTGGACTATGGTAATGTGCTAATGGTTGCCATGCATGAAGGACTGTTTCCAAACTCCAGGCGGTTCAAAATACTTTGGCACGACTAATTGGTCATCTTCTGCCTCGCTCACCCTCAGAATCCCTTTCTCAGAACCCTACATTGGCTTCCCATAAAAAGCATGTAGTGTTTAAACTCCTTTGGTTGGCTGATAAAGACCTATATGGAAGTGGGGCTCCTTACCTGCAGGCTAAACTGCAGCGGTATCCCCCCATTTGGTGTCTTAGATCCAGTGGGAAACTCTATTTATGTTGTTTGTGTATTTTTACCACCAGGTATGGTGGGCACTCTTTTTCACATGTATCCCCCCAGCACTGGAATCTGCTCTACTGCATCTACGTGCATGCACAGATTTTAAACAGTTTTAAAAATCTCTTAAGACCTGGCTCTTCTAGTCTTTGGCATTATTTTCACTTTGGGCATTCAGAACCTTTGGAGCAGCAAAAGCGCCGAGAGACCCGATGTAAGGGAATAAGTGCGTATTATAAGCAAAAGTAACATAGCATGAAATGAAAACCTAATACAAAAGAAAAAGCTAGAACGACAGACTATTGGTTCCACACCTCATGCCAATTTCATTGATTCAGAAAGTCCTGTGCAACAAACCCCGGCACCAGCCTTTACATGACGCCTCTGTGCCCCAGATCCAAAGTGCAGCTGTAAGTGGGTGTGCACCAGGTAATAAAGTCTAAGGTATGGTTGTTGTATAAGGAAAGTCTTTAATACAAACCAATTTTTTCACAAGATAAAAGAACATGTAGCTCAGCCAACGCGTTTCGTTCTCACTTGGAGAACTTCACCAGGGCTTAAATAAAATGAGGCAAGATATTGAAATAGTCATGTAGAGATAGTCCAAAGTAAATGCTCTAGTGTATAGTGCTGGACGCAAGATGGGAATTCCCAAGGCCAAATCCGGCCCAGAAGCAAAGATCCTTCCAGTGTTGAAGTACGGGTCCGTCTATGGGCCGGATTTGGCCTTGGGAATTACCGTCTTGCGTCCTGCGCAATACAATGGAGCATTATCTCTACATGACTATTTCAATATCTTTCCTCACTTTGTGGCTAGTGTGTAATTTGTCCGGATGTCCGGCATGGGGAGCGTGTGATCATTGCATGTACTGTGTGTGCTGTTTCCTGACTGGCTATATGTTCCTAACTTTATGAAGCAACTGACTTTATCTTGTATTGGGAGCGTGCACACCCCTCCGGCTATGTGTGCATTACTGAGGCCAATCTCCCTGGAGCAATGTCGGTGTCGCTGCTCCTATCTGTTTGTTCTGGAATTTTCTGTTTATGTGTTTGTCTGCCACCTATATGCCACTCCACCTGTGACCTCTGAATCAGTGGCCTCAGGCCTGGGTCTGAGAGCCAGCCTAGCTATGTAAACCTGAGTTGGGGGTTGACGTGGAGTTCATGAAGGTTGAATTTATTAATAAAGATGCGATCTCGCTTTCATACATAGATGTATCATTATACAGATTAACTTCGATTTGCTCAATATAAACAGATTGCAGTTTATCCCACCAAACATACAACTGGAAAAGAACCTACAAAACTAGGTCCAAAATCAGGATGAATCCTGGACAATGTCAGGAAAAGAGTGACCAACCAAACCAAATGCCCTTTCTTGTAAGTCCAAGATTGTTACCAATGACTGTCAACAAACTGTTTGTAATCAGGTTTTCCTTACAGTAAACTGAGTAGTTTGCTAACATGAACAGCGGAGATCTGAGGTAATAGGATTGTAACTGATGGGGCTGAAGTAGATGGTGCAACAAAGGGAAATAGTTATGGGTGAAAGCCAAAGGAGCTGAATAAGGGAGAGTTTCCAAAAGACGAATGCAGAGATTACTGTATGAAATTCTGCTAATGGTAGCCACAAGACCCATTGTTCTTATTGATTCTAGATATAACCTCAAAGACACTGTTCTAGAAATTGATTAATTCATGAAGAATCTGTTCTGGAAATTGATTAATTCACCTAATCCGACTGTCAATTGGAGGTGATAGCTGTTAGATTTCAAATGACTGATTCACCACCTACAAACCAGTGTGTTCAAAAGCTTCGAGATGTACTGCCAGTCTCTGTCAGTGATTATTTCAGAAGGCAAATAAAGTAATCATACTACTTCCTTCAAGAAAAATATATTTAACCCGAGGGAAAGGATGGAGTTTATGCAACACAATGAAATGAGCATACATTGTGAAGTAATCTACCACTAGTAGCACTACAGCGTTTTTACTTCAAAGGAGGCAGGTCATTAATGAACTCCATGCAGATTATTTTCCAGTCTCTGCCTTGGATGGTTAAGAGAAGTAGGGTGCCTGAATAGATTTGATAGGAAGATTTCATCTAAGTACATATTGAGCATTGTTTCACATACCTAATAGTAGGTCAGCAAACATTTCTGACCACCAGATTATAAACCTTTCTTTATCCGTGATGTCCTGCCAAGGGAATTTTGTGAGACCAAAAAGTAATTTTCCTCACAGTTCAGGGAAAGGAATAAACAGTTTGTTTTATGGAAACACAACCTCTCCATTATAGTGTGATTATGACCAAGAGCACAAACAGGGCAAGTAATCCTCTAAATGAGACACAAATTTTACACAGTCAAAGTAAGACGTGATTTTATTTGAAGTTTTTCAGGTTCCAGTTGTTGAGGCAAAGCATCAACTACTCATGCCTTTTCTCTAATCGATAAGTGATAAGATACTTAATCTTGGGCAGTACAACATCATCTTGCATGCTGATGTTACATTTTATGACCTTTAAAAATCCTAGATATTTATGGTCTGTCTATACTGTCACTAAATGCAATTCCCCCTTCAAATGATAACACCAGTGAGCAAAGGCTTTTTTGATTGGTATTAGTTCTTTGTCATATATGGTGTAATTCTGCTCAGTGGTGGTTAGAGTTCACCGGAAGAAGGCTGCAGTGTGCACAACGTAATTTTGAATGTTTTCTTTGAGACTATGTCGCTCCTAGGTCAAGCGAAGGAGCATCAGTTTCCATAATGAAAGGCTACTTTAGATCTGCCTGTCTAATAAAAGACCATAGAGAATGTACTCTTCGTGCTGAGATGAACCCACTGAATGCAATACTTTTCTGGGGCAATTGAATGATGGGTACAACCAATGTGGAGAAGGAGTCGATGAAGTTCAGATAGAAGTGGGCAAATTCTTAAAAACTCTGTATATCCTTTACATTGCAGGACATGGACCGTGCCATTACCGGAGACATCACTTGTGCTAATTTCTTTGTTTGCTAAAATGAAACCCAGATATGACACACACTGAACCTCACATATGCACTCCTCTGACTAAGCACCCAAAGATTGAATTCATAAGCACAGAAGAACTGCTTGTACATTTTGGTAATGGGGTTTTCAGATCTTGAGAGAAGATGTTCTCAAGAGGAATAATGACAGATGTGCCCAAGATGTTGCTAAATATATAATTGAACAGGTGTTGAAAAGAGGCTGGTGGGTTTCGTACACCTAGTGGCATGACAAGATATTTGAAGTGAGCATACCTCATATTAAAAGCAGTTTTTTTTCATCGCCAGCTTTTATATGAGCAAAATGCATCCTCCTCATAAATCAAGCTTGGCGAACATTTTGGTGGTGAGGCTTGATCTATAAATACTGCAATCAATGGCAATGGGTAAAGATTTCTTACTGTATAGGCATTTAATTCTTGATAATCCATACTTGGTCTCAGATCACCATTTGAGCTATGGGTACACCTTCTGGTGATGTGTCTCATGAAGCCTTTAGCTAAATCTGCATCAACATATTTCTTCAACTGGCTTCCTCCTTCACAGTAAAGGGATACTTCTGACCAAGTGTAAAATTAGCTATCATAAGCAACTATATTGCACAGTCGTACTTCTTATGGGAAGACAAGGAATCAGTACGCTTTTTGCTGAATATATATTGGTATTTTATATAAGCTTCCGAAATATGGCATCCAGTTTTGGTAGCATTGAAAATGGAGAATACTGATAATTAATGCATTTTTTAGGCCAAATCTGTTAGAAAACAATACTCCTTGCAATATTCTGAGGTAAACTGTACTTTAGACAGTGTCCAATTCATTGCCAGATTATGTTTGCGTAGTCAAGAAGTTCACAGGACAATGTATTCTTTAAATCAAAATGTATACTTTCACACTGTCTTTAAATTGGTGGCCATTAACAATTCTAAACTCTTTTTACACTCCTCACTCAAGGAACATGCTGCCTATACCTCTAATGAATTCAGCTTTATGCTTTCTTTTTGTAGAAATATCGTGTAATTTAGCTACTGAATTGTACATAAATCAGACAGCTCACCCTGAGTGTACTAATTCTCAACATTCAAGGGGGCCAGATGGAGTGGGTTAATTACCCTTAACAAAAAACATGATCTACTCTCAGCAGAAATGTGTATATCTTAATCGCCCGAACTTGTTAGTTCAGTTCCTGTTTCCCTCCAGCTGCAGGCATTTAATCGCAAAATGTCCTAATTTACCAGAGTAAATACATTATTTATTGTTCCTACTCTGATCTTTTTCTTCTTGGTAGAAAGACTTCTGTGCATTCTCAATTGGAATGGGCTCTTCAGGACGTGTGGCTTGTGCAGTGTCAGTAGAAGTATCTGGAATCCAGTGATGCTGCTAATGATCAATCTTAAACACTTAATTAATTAATTTATTAGACATGATTGGTAAACCAGCGAAAGGGCAACTTTAACCCTCTCATTTCATGACAGAAAGCAGCAACTAATGTTCCATTAGTCCATGTCGCTTATAACTTAAATAGCATGAATTGACTAATGCAGGCAATAATATCTTTACCATCTTATTGTAATATTAGTAAGCCAGAGTGTGTTGCTTACATTACCTGTTACTGACTGGAGAATACTATATTCCGTTCTAAGAAGGTTGTATTGTTGAGGTTAATGACTTTCATTTAAGATTAATGGCATAGCCAAGGTTAGAGCGTCCTTAGAAAAATATGATAAAATAAAGGCAACTGAAGCAGCATCGGAGTGAAACCAGGTAGGTCATACAAAAATGCTGATTCAATTGCATAGAAAGACTGAAAAAGCAGTAGATGTCCTGTGAATTTTTTAGGTTACAACTTTCTCCACATTGAAGACTACCCGCAGCCAGAACTGGTTCACATATTGTGCAAAACTTTCAAGTAAAGAGAAAAAGTGATAGATATATGGTTCAAGCAATTTAGTAGATGTGCTCATTTATCATGAGT
The DNA here is from genome assembly GCF_964263255.1 of Lissotriton vulgaris. Classification (NCBI taxonomy): domain Eukaryota; kingdom Metazoa; phylum Chordata; class Amphibia; order Caudata; family Salamandridae; genus Lissotriton; species Lissotriton vulgaris. The sequence continues at coordinate 1,563,123,432 of NC_141691.1, read as the reverse complement.
GATCTTAAAGTCCTCTTAAATATCAGTAATGGCCTGCACCACAACTTGCAGAGGTTTGGGATCAGAACTCATGCTGAAGAACGTTACAGCCTGTCAGACTGTCAGGATTTGCCTGACTTGAATAGCACGGTCAGATCACAATCCGCCCTACTCACCATGATATAGTTCTGCATGTACATGAATAAGCATGGAAGGTAGGACCAAACTCTGCAGGGAAGAGGGAATGGGAATGAGAGAGACAAGAGACAGCCATAATGACACAGACCAATCTGGGATATGTCTCTAAAACTTCAGAGGACTGATTGTAGAATTCCATAGGGTGGTCTGCCAGAGTTGTGATATTGCCTGGTTCCACGTTCTATGTTCTAGCGTGGAACCAGGTCTACTCAGTGTTCTTGAGTTAGGCAGTTGGTGAGAGATAGCCAATGGATGGGGTTAAATATTAAAGCTGCTCTTCATTACCACTTAAAAGTGTAAGTCCCACTTTGTTACACTGGCGACGATCGCATGTGTGGGCAGTCAAGTGAGTTAACGCTAACATCTGTGAACATCGTGAAACATTCCTGAGTTTCACAAGAAGAGGTAATCTACCACGACGGAGGAGGTCGGAAATAAGAAGAAATGCCGCAATGTACCACTTGAAGGAGGTCCGCGGGAACAGCATGAAGCGCCTGAAGATGATTGCAGACATCCAGGTATTAGCGGAGGCATAGCGGTGTTTGTGACACGCAATGGCCTATCTGCGTGTCACGCTTCGTGACTCGTCTTGTGTATGTGCACCACTCCCCACGGTAAGAAGACCGAAAGCGGATTGAGTCTTCTGGGAGAAAACAAGCCAACCAACTCTGGAAAGAGAGCCGATTGTTTACGTAACGTCGACAGCTGCCATTTTGAAGCGGGAAGATTATCGTGAAATTCATGGCCTGCAACATTTTCATGAGGGAAAAGTTAAAAAAAGGTTGTTTTTTCGAATTTTCGCATTTAAAAACAGCAGCTTGTCTTCGCGGTGACAAGCACACCTGGTAATAATTTTTTTTTTTATTTGATTTTTATGGTACTAATTGGCTTATTAACACAGTGTAAGTCACATTTTGTGCTCTGTGAACTAACAATTTAGTTTACAGTTAAATGTTTGAGACTGACTACGTGGGACAAGATCGTTTTGGATCAGTTTAGTGACAGTTTAACACAGGACTTTTAAGGTATTATAAAACATTTTTTTTGTTTTATTTATTGTGCTCTCCTGACAATTCTTGTTTTAAATGTGTTATTAGGTAATCATGTACTAATCTGTTTTTATAAAAAGAGTGGGAGAAGTTCTAGAATGTTCTTGTGTATTCAGCCTCACTTTTATTTGTGACGAAGTTTAGGAAATGCAAAATGTAACAGTGCCCCCTTTTTTCTGTCTGATCCGGGGGAGCCTCCAGTTAAATGGAAAAAATGGAAAAAATATTTGAAAACTATGCGAGAGTATGTGGCACACATTTGAGTGCGGAGAGGAAACAAGCACTATTACTTCTCTGTTTAGGAGGTGAGGGACAAGAAGTGTTAGAGAATGTGTAGTATCCTCATGTAATGTGTATGTACTTGCATCCAGCTGCTCAGCCCTGTGCCCCATCAGTGTCCATCGCAACGACAGCCCAAATGCAGGTGAGCTGTGTCTGTGTGTTTCTGCAAGGATATTTACTTTACTTTGCATGTGTAACTAAAAAAAAATTTTACAAGCCTCAAACAGAGCCAAGTCTAAAAGAAATGTTTTCAACCTTCAAGCAAACCAAGTTTAAAAAAAACAAAAACGTGAACTTTCCATTTTTAAAGAAAAGTATGACTTTCTGCTTCTTTGCCCTTCAGAGAGAGGCTAAATGGTGCTTTTGGTAAAGAGGCAGTTTCAAGCCCTATAAACCTCCGAGCTAACTGTCAAGATCTCAGGAACCACCTTTGCTTCCTACAGGATGTTTGCTACATGATTAAAATAAAAACTGCTTTCAGAAGTGAAACGAGTGAATTGGAACCCCCATGAATGCTGGAATTCACAACAGCTGTGTAATGATCTAGTGTGCCATTTCTACTTGAAAATGCCGTTTTGGGGAGCCTTTCTCTCGTTGCTGCACTCGTTGAGGAAAGTGCCATTTTCAATTAAAAAGTAAATTACATTTTGACTTAGAAGCTAAGTTTACCCAGAGATTTGGTGCCAACGGTGTTTCTCAACCGCCACATTTACATTTAAAATGAACGCTGCAGAAGCTTTTGTCAGCGCGCGCCCTTACCTTCACGAGGACTGCATTCTCTACTCTGCTCACGGAACTGCCCACTCACTTTCAATGCGACTTGAACCATCCGGCATTAGCGTAGATAACGTGCCTCTTCGATTTCAGGTACTGGACTCCCACGTTGCCAACCACGTCACTTCTTGCTTGTTCCACTAAAGAAGTACAGTTGAAAACCTTTCGATCGTTTTGGCACAGTTTGTTTTGCAACCGCGTCTTCAGATGTTGACAGGAATGCCATTGTTGTAAGAAGTTGTTCACATCATCCGGTGCGTGGTAGAGAATCAAAATTATTCCATATACTTAACGTTGTTGAAATTCTGTGTACACCATTGAAGATGTCATTAAACTTCATTGGAACACCAAGTCATTTCTTTATCACAACGGCAAAAACATTCTTTGCTGCCATCTAGTGGCTATTTTTCACATTTTTTTTTAATGTCTTAATTCCATATCTGTTTGCAGCGTTAAAGTCAAAATCACTTTTCAGTATATATGTGGCAATCTTTTTTTTTTTTTTTAATTTTTAAAACCTTTATTTAAAAACAATGCACACAGCTGTTCAGCCTAACATCCCGGAGGCGAGGCAGCAAAGCGAAGCAACAGAATCAAAGTGCAAGAATCAGTACATCAGAACTAATGAAGGTTGTTTTTCAAATTTTTATAAGTAATGTGGAAAAGAAGGAAAAAGAGAAAGAGGCGCCGAAACTGGCGCAAAGAGAGAGGCAATGGAATGTAGATTACAGTGAGGCGTAAGGAGGGGGTCGGGAGGGCACAGTGAACACAGATATGTCCAGTGGAGTAGAGTATTAGGAATGGGGGGGGAGGGAAACACAGGATGGCAGCATAGAAATTTTCAGTTGGAGTCACAGGCTACGGTGATAAGTGTTCCTCCTGCGGAGCGGGGTCCAGAGGTACGCAAATGTCTCCTCTGTATTCATTCCAAGCCCCCCACATTTTCTGCCACTTTTTAGGTTTACCCCTGGCAGCATACACGGTCTTTTCCCGGAACATACACCAATCCATATTGGCCTTCCACTATACAACCTTCGGAGCCATTGTAGCTCCCCACATCTGTGCGTTGTCCCGTTTAGCTACCATGTTACCAAGGGTCACCCATTGGGTCTGGGCCACGGTATGATCTGTCGGACCCCAGATGTTCAGGAGGCATCTCCTTGCCTCCGCTTGCACATCCACCCCAGTCACTTCGCCCATAATCGAGTGCACACGTCGCCAGTAGGAAGCTACTGCAGGACACTCCCATAGAATGTGTATGAAAGAGGCAAGGGCGCCACAGCCGCGCCTGCAAAGGCCTTCAGCCGAGTAGCCCATGTGCACAAGTCTGGGACCAGTGACGTAAACTCTGTGCAAGATTTTGAGCTGCACCAGCCGTAGGCGGGAGGAAATAGCAACCTCCTTAGGGGAGGACACCGCACTCTGCCAATCTTCGTCATCAATCTCTATACCATCTCGCACCCACTGGTCCCTCACACCCAGGAGGAGGTCTGTACAGACATTGATGAGTTTCTTGTATGTCAGTGAGATGGCACTGTCCGGCATGTGGCCGTCCAGCACCCTATCTTCCAAAGGAGAGCTGTCGGGAATCACCTCCCTCTCCGGCTTGGCGGACAGTAATGCATGTCTCAGCTGAGCATACCGGAAAAATTCTGTTTCACCCAGCTGAAACTCTGCCTGTAACTGGGCGAAAGTTTTAACCTCGCCTCGAAGCAACATGTCCTCCACCCTGGAGATGCCAATTAGGTCCCACTTGTCAAAGCCCTTGGTATGCCATAATTTGCCCAGGATGTCCGAGTCGTACAGTGGGGTTGCCTTCGTTAGTCTATCCTTCCATCCCTGCGCCTTAGTAATCGCCCTCCAAATATGGACCGCGGTTTTCGTTGGACCAGACATCCGCCTGTTAAGAGACCTCGAGTAGAGTGCCCTGTGATACCTCCCCCCGCCCAGCAGCCATCGATCCATGGCATACCCCGGGTTCAACACTGGACCGTATAAACCATGGTTAATAGCTGCTAACTGGGAGGCCCAGTAATACCTCCGCACATCAGGCAATGCTATCCCTCCATCGTACCACGGCAGCGTGAGCTTCGTGATAGCGATGCGAGGGCAGCCGTCCCAAAGTAGGGCGCGTTGTAGGCTCTCGATCTCACCGAAGTATCGAGCTGGGACCGGGTCTTGGGTATTTTGTAAGGCGTAGAGGAACCTGGGTAGGGACATCATTTTAAACAACGCTGCGCGCCCAAGCAGGGAGAGCGGGAGTTTACGCCACCCCTCCACATCACGCCGAAGGCGGAGAAGAGGGGGAAGCAAGTTGTGCTCATAGCGCGCTTTAGAGTTGGTGGAGATGTAGATCCCCAAGTATTTGAAGCCCTGGCTCGCCACCTATATGCCACACCCCCTCGGAAGGCGAGGCGTTCCCCCTTTCAGGACATACAAGTATGACTTGGACCAGTTAATAACTAGGCTGGAGTACAGACCGAAGAGTCGCAATACGTCACAGGCCACGATGAGGGATTTGCAGGGGGAAGTAAGATACAAAAGAATATCATCCGTGTACAGTGACACTCGGTCCTCGAAGTCAGGGGCCCATCTGATACCATGTAGGTCGGGGTGGCTGCGTAACCAAGCCGCCAGTGGTTCAAGGGCAAGTGCAAACAGGAGGGGCGACAAAGGACAGCCCTGCCTGGTGCCCCTCTGAAGAACAAAGGGTGCGGAAACTCGACCGTTGACAGCTACGTTAGCCAACGGTCTGGCATATAGAAGTTTGACCCACCCCACAAATTCCGGGCCAAAACCGAGCTTCGCCAGCACTGCCCACAGGTAACTCCACTCGAGGGAGTCAAAAGCCATTGTGGCATCCAACGATGCCAGGACAGCCGGCTCCTCAAGCGTAGGGGCCCTGGCCAGGGCACCGTGAAGTCGACGCAAGTTAAGAGCAGTGTTGCGGTGTGGAATAAAGCCCGACTGCTCCGGGTGCACTAAGTCACCGATGATGCCAATCAGCATTTTGGCTAGTATCTTAGGCTCCGCGTTCAAAAGAGAAATGGGACGATACGATCGGCACAAGTCTCTTGGCTTCCCTTCCTTATGGATAACCACAATGGTGGCCAACCTCTGGTCAGGGGGAAGTATGCCAGCCTCCCGCGCCTCCAGGAAAATATTCCACAAATGCGGGGAAACCACATCCGGTGTGATCTTATATAGCTCTACCGGAATACCGTTAGGGCCAGGCGCCTTGCCAGATCTCAAGGAACGAATTGCGAGTGCAACCTCGTCCACCGATATATCCCTGTCTAGGTCATCTCAATCTGCTTCCGACAGGCAAGGAAGTTCGATGTCCGACAGGAAAACACTCGAGTCGGCCTCAGATCGATCCGAGACAGAGGAATAGACGCCCTGAAAGTAATCCGAAAAAGACTCAGCGATGGCGCTCGGGTCAGTGACCAACACTCTGTCCTCTCCCAATATCTTCGGGACGACGCAGCTGGCCCTCTCTTCCTTATCGAGCCAGGCCAGCAGCTTGCCCGCCTTGTCACCAGCGTCGTAAATCCAACCCTGTTGTTCCCTGCCCAGAACAAGAGCAGCGTCGGTGGCAAGGTCGCAATACTCCGATTGCTTAAAGGAGAGATTATGTAGCAGGTCGGGCTCAGGGCCCGCCTCCAATCGGGAGTCCAACTCCATGATCTCCGCCTCGATACGCACCATGTCGGCGTCTCTGTTCCTACGGGCCTCCGCTATGAGAGAAAATGCCTCACCCCGCAAGACCGTTTTAAAAGCCTCCCACAAAGTGGCTGCCGATGTAACCGACCCCACATTCTCGGTGAAGTAGTGTTCAATAGCCTTGGCCAGGAGACCACGAGTCTTGGGGTTTCGAAAGTACCACGGATTGACCACCTCCGGTCGATCCGATACAACAATGTTAAAATCAAACGAGACCCACAGCGGGGAATGGTCAGAGATACCCCTCGCTAAAAAGCGGGCCTCAGAGACCGCCGGTGCATGAGCTGCCAGGGCAACGACGTAATCGATCCTGGAGAGACTGCCGTGAGCGCCCGAATGGAATGAATGGGTGGGATGTAAGAGTCTCCAGCAATCGACCAACCCAATAGTGTCAAGGAAAGTGGGCAACCACATCTGCGAGCTTCGGAGGTCTCTAGGCGGATGTCTGTCCAAGGATCTAGAACAAACAGAATTAAAGTCACCCCCCACTATGAGTAACCCTGCTGGCAGATTCAAAATGGCGCTACCAAGGTCCTGGAAGGTGTTAGTTTGCAAACCCAGATGAACATAAACCGAAACCAGTGTCAAGGCACGCCCTTCCCTGCGCCCTGTAACGGCTGCGTACCTCCCCCCTCTCGTCAACAGTAGTGGAATCAATCTCAAAAGGGAGGGACGTGCGCACCATAACACCCGCCCCCCGGGACCCCGAAGAGAACGCCGAATGAGCCACCATTTTGAAACCCTTCCTGTTGAGCGCTCTACATGTATTCCCCACCAAGTGTGTCTCCTGCAAGAGAGCAATATCAGGCATGTGTCTTTTAAGCAATTGCAATACCACCCCTCTTTTAATACGATCACCCAAGCCATTGACGTTCCAACAGAGAACTTGCAATTTCCTACCCCCCATCGTCGTGTCCCAAGTCCTCACCCACCCCTAAAAGCCTCATCGACAAATGAAACAAAGCAGAACGTACGACCCATTGCCTAAGGGAAAGAAGAAAGAAACAAAGAAAACACACAAAACCATCCCCAACACCACCCCCCACCCTGCACCCCTGCAGTAGACTAAGAAGCCCCCCAACCAGCAGTGTGCGTGTCGCCCCATAAACTAAGCTACAAAAGAGACCCCAGAGGAGTAAGGAACTCCCGCAATCCATCCCGTTCAACGCGCAGTTTAGCGGGGAAGAGCATAGAGTACTTCAGCCCCAAGTCCCTGAGGCGCCGCTTTACCCCCGCAAAGCTCTGGCGCTGTCTCTGAACAGCCCTGGTGAAGTCCGGGTAGAAGTTCACATCAGCGTTCTGGAACTTGAGAGGCCCATGTCGCCTTGAGGCCTGGAGAATCACATCCCGATCTCTAAAATTGAATAAACGGGCGATGATGGGTCTCGGTGCGACGCCCGTCTTCGGAGGGCCGCCAGGTATTCTGTGGGCTCGCTCCACCGAGAAAAAGTGACTGAGACCTGCTGGAGCAAGATGGGTCTTTACCAAGTCCTCAACAAAGAGGTCGACGGTCGCTTCCTCCGCACCTTCCGGCATCCCAATGATGCGCACATTCTGCCGCCTGGCACGTCCTTTGAAATCCTCCAGCCGCCTCGAGAACAGGTCATGAACTGACCGCAAGGTACGGACCTCCGTCTGCAGGTCCGAGACATCGGTCGTGAGGCTGGAGGTTTTAATGTCGAGAGATTTCACTCGATCATTTGTTTTGCCCAGGTCGGCCCTGATCAAGTTGAGATCGATAGCCAGGGTGTCCACTTTGTGTGCCATGACCTCGTGCTGGTTATGCATCTCAGTCCTGATGCTTGTGATAGCCCCCATGATGTTGCGTAGAGTGGGCTCCGACCCCTTGGGTGAGCACGTGCGTAAGGAGTCCTTAGACTGAGCGACTACAGAGGGCGAGGTCCTTTGTTGGGCGTACCGATCGATCTTATTTGTCTGGGGTTGGACCGTCTTCCTGGTAGCCTGGTCGGGATCACCCCTGCCAGCCATGTTGTGTCCGGAAAGAACAAAGGGAAATACGGCGAGGACACTGTGGACACTCAAGCGGGCACGAAGCGTAGCTTCCACGAGGGCCAAGACAGCAAAAGGCAACTCCGCGGCTACGTGCACTCCGCCAGCAGGCACAGACGACGACGATCACTCCGCATGGCAATCATGTAGCACGTCGTCTCGATCATCGGCCACCTCCGGAACAATGGCGCATCCCTGGCACAAAGTTCAACACAACATAACTTTGCCAAGAAATGTCGGATTTGGAAGCGGAAAGCGGATCCCGTGTCCGTGACCATTCACCAATTAGAATCCACCGCCGTGGATCAGGATTTCTTCCAGGATATGTGCGGAGGGTCGGAGGGTCTGCGGAGCTCCGAGCTTACACGGCCATCTTGCTTGCCCGCGAAGCTCCTCCCCATATGTGGCAATCTTAAATGTCTCGAGTACAGTTTTACAGTATTACGGTCTTAAAAATTAATGTTTCCTTTACTTTAGGGACATGTAGTTTTCTTTGCAGGAATTAATTGAGACCTGCCTGTCTGCCTCCTTCCGGTGACAGGGGCACTTTGATTAGTGTTAACTTAAAGTTGTGGTTAACATTGGGGTGGGTGCATAGTCCCATTTCCTTTTGTAACATGTTGGGGGGGGTTCTAAGTCCCATCACCTCATTTTTATGGTATTCATCCCTGCCTTTGGGATTGGGGTGGGTCCAAGTCCCATGACTCATGTTCCTGCACTGCATTTTGGTGTGGGTTTAAGTCCCATGACCCATGTCCCTGCGCTACATTTTGGTGTGGGTTTGAGTCCCATCACCTTTTCATGTTGTTAGATTATCCCCGTCTTGTCGTGGGATGGGTGTGGGTTCCAAGTCCCATGTTCCCTTGTTTACGCGCTACTTTTAGGTGTGGGTTTTAGTCCATTACTTCTTCCTATTTTTAGGTTATCCCTGTCTTGTCTTGGGATGGGTGTGGGTTGCGAATCCCATTTTCCCTAACTTTTACTTTTCATTTTGGTGTGGGTTATAGCCCCATTACCTCATGAATTAGTTATCCCTACCTTGGGTTTTCAACTTTTTAGTGAGGTGATTTAGTTTGTTGTGACTCTTGGGTTTTAGTCGCAAATAGTTTTGCACGTTGGTTTTAGTCCAATAGTGTTTTCTTACTAAAGGTGTGGCGTATTTAGTTACTTTTTGCCAATGCTAGTAGTATTTTCCATGTTAGTAGTATTTTCCATTAGTTTATTTTTCTCATTATGAATCTGTTTGGGGTCTTGTTGTCCCCTTAATTCTTCTAAATGTTGTGAGCTTTTGTAAGCCATTTAAGTATTCCTTTCTATTTTCTATTTTTAATTATTGAAGGAGGAGGATGGTGTTTGTTTATTTATTTCTTTTCGCTTTCTTCCTTCTTTAATAATTTAGATTTCTGTTTTCCCTCTTGTGATGCCTTTTTATATTCATCCCTGGGTCACAGATTTCTTGGTTGTTGTATATTTTTCTTGTGCATAGTTTCTCTTTGTTTTCTCTTCTGTTCTTTTGTTTTAAATTATTAAAGGTAGAGGATAATGTAGTATCCTCATGTAATGTGTATGTACTTGCATCCAGCTGCTCAGCCCTGTGTGTGTGCATTCTTATTGGAATCCTAGTCTGTGTGGAATGTTGGATGCATCAGGGTGTCAGTTAAGGATGGGCTGAGCGGCCAGTGGGCTGCTCCTGATGGGGCTGTTATCCTGACCATTACTTATGCTAATAAACATCAACTACAAGTACCTGAATTGGTCTACGGTGTCTACTTATCTACACCAGAACCTGTGGGACTTACCCACTACAGAATGTGCCTCAACTGAGCCCTGCAGTTCAAAGGGGTTTGAATGAATATGAAATTTGTATTAAGCAATTAGATCTACATTATCTACCAAAGGTGAGTACCATCATGGAGAGGTATTACTTTGGTTTAAGGGAACAAGGGAAGGATGAAACTGTGGAGGAATTTGTTACCTCATTACGGAAATTAGCTTCGAGTTGCAAATTTGGGGAGTTGGTGGAAGAAAGGATCAGAGATCAATTTGTTTTAAGATGTTGTAGTGACAAAATAAGGGAAGAACTTTGGTTAAAGGATGAGCCACCCTTATACGAGGTCATGAATATTGCAAAGCGTGTAGAACATATGCTCAAATGTTTAGGAGAATTGAGTAAAGTTAGTAAACAAACATGTTTTACAGAGAAATTACAAGAGGTGGAATGTCAGGTTGTACAAAAAGTTGATTCTGTAAAAAAGGCTGACACTGCCAGCTACAAGAGTAAAGAGATGATATTAAGGCAAATAAGTCACAATATGAGAAAAAAATAACACGACATTTCAGGGTATATGCTATTATTGTGGTACATTTGGTTATATGGCTAATGCAAGAGATTGCCCTGCTCTCAAGGTGATCTGCAGTGTATGTGGGAAAATAGGACATTTAGGTAGAAATTGTCGTTCACGTAACAAAAGAGACAGTAGGAATGAAGTAAGGGAAGTTTCTTTTCAAGTGAATGAGTGTGGTGTGGAACATCTGTCTGAGTGGGTCATGGTGGGAGATGTTAAGATTAAAATGAAATTTGACTCATGCTCACATCTCACCTTTATATCTAAGCATGAGTTTTAGAAGAATTTTTCAAGTAAGTGCAATCTATTGAAATCAGACGTTAGACCCACAGGCTATGGTGGTACCTCAATTAAAATGTTGGGACATTTTATGAGTTGTATAGAATGCAATGGAAGATTTACTAATGCAAAAATATATGTGGCTGAGAAAGGAAACAACATGTTCAGCTGGACTCATCAAGCATGATTGGGTATCATTCTCAATCCTAATGCCAAACCATCTGTGCAAGTACAGCCCATAGAGAATGTCGATAACAAATTTGTAAAGGAGTTTGAAGGTTTGTTCAGCGACCCATTAGGTTGTCTAAAGGGTAATAGTCACCACATTAAACTTAAGCTTGGTGCAAAGCCTATTGCTGCAAAAGTGAGGAGGATTTCCATCAGTGTGCAGGAGGCGGTTCAAAAGGAAATTGACAAGTTGCTGGCCACTGGGGAGATAGAACCTGTGGAGGCCACTGAATGTTTGGCTCCCATTGTTGTAGCGCGTAAGGCCAACAATGCGATTCATCTATGTGTGGATCTTCGTGCTCTAAACAAGGAGGTTGTGGTGGATAAATTGCCACTCCCTAATATTGAAGAGATGGTTTCAACATTAGATGGTGCGTGTTATTTTAGTACCTTAGATCTTGCATCGGCATACCACCAGATACCTCTCAGCAAAGATTCACAAGAGCTTACTGTATTTATAACCCCCATGGGTGCATTTAAGTTCCTAAGGATACCTTTCGGATTAGTGTCTGCGGCCTCTGTGTTTCAGAGAATCAAGAATGATGTCATTAAGGTCATACCCGGTGTCCGATGCTATCAGGATGATGTTTTAGTTTTCGGGAAAATCATTGAGGAACATGATGGCAGACTAGCTAAGAAACTGAGAAGATTGCTTAAGGCAGGTTTATCTTTACAACGTGAGAAATGTAAGTTTGGTGTTACGGAGCCTGATTATCTGGGGCATCATATATCTAGCATTGGAGTAAGACCTAAAAAAAGTTGATAGAGACCAAAGAGAAGTTGAAGGAGCAGTGTTCAAAGGAAGAGATATCCTCCTTCTTGGGCATGGCTGAGTTTTACAGTAAATTCATTAGGAATTTCGCTGATAAGACTGTTCATCTTAGAAGTTTATTGTGCAAGAATGCTGAGTTTAGGTGGGATGAAGTCTGTGAAGAAGAGTTTTTAGGGGATAAGAAAGATCTTAAAAATGCACCAAATTTACAGGCCTTTAAACCAGGATACGTGACATATATTGTAACTCATGCCAGTTAAAAAGGTTTGGGTGCACTACTTTTCCAGGTGCGTAATGGTCATGAAGATTTAATTGTCTGTGCTTCCAGGTGTCTAAAAGGTGCTGAGCTCAACTACTCCATTAATGAGAAAGAGGCTCTTGCCTACTTTTGGGCAGTCAGGAAATTTACAAAATTTGTGTGGGGTACTTCTTTTGCAATCAGGCCAGATCATAAGCCCCTTCAAGAAATTGTTGAAAAAAAGGCCTTGATTCGATCTCATCTAGGATCAAAAGGTGGGTTAATTCTCTGCAGGAGCATCATTTTATTTTTGAATATATTCCTGGAAGTACAAATGTCTCTACTGACTGTCTTTCACGTTTAGTGGACACTGTGAACTCTATGGATCTGCCTTGTGAGGTAGGACAGGATAAAGACTTTGATGCAAAGGTGTGTGGCAGTACATTAGGTGTGATAAAAGAAGAAGAGTGGAAGGAAGATTTGAAAAAAGACTCTGAATTGTTGAGCGTGGTGGATTTACTGTCACAAGACAAGAGTCGCATTCTTGTTAAGCCATGGTCGTTAGTGTCTAATGAATTGGCCATTGTCGAGAGCATCCTAACTAGAGGGACGAGATTAGTCCCACCCAAGAGTTTAAGGAGTAACATTGTAAAAATGGCACACAAAGGTCATATGGGTATTTCAAAAACAAAAGAACGTATCAGACAACATTTTTGGTGGCCGGGTTTGGATCTTATGGTGGAACGTGTTGTTTGTGATTGTGAACCCTTGCTCCTTAAGTGATAAAGTTCTCAAACCCAGGCAACCACCAATGGTATGTAGGAAATTACCCATGTGTCCGTGGGATAAGGTATACATTTACATTGTTGGTCCCCTTCATGGTGAACATCAAACTCCTTATTTAATTGTTTTGATGGATTTGTACTCTTGGTGGATTGAAGTCAGTTCCGTGAGGAACATAACATCTCAATGTATTATTACGTTTTTGAATTCTGTTTTTCAACGAGAAAGTTTTCCTAATTCATTACGCTCGGACAATGGACCTCAATTCTGCTAAATTGAAATGGAGGATTATTTACTAAAGTGTGGTATTGAATCATAAAAGAATTTTGCTTTACCATCCAGAGTCTAATGGTGCCCTTGAGAGACTGAACAAAACTTTGAAGGAAAACATTCAGCTGGCAAGAGTAAACTGCTTAAACTGGAAGACTGAGTTACAAAATTGCATAGCTGCTTATAGATTTACACCACATTCTTTAACTGGCAAGACACTTTTTGAGTTATTCAGAGGAAGGTCTTCAAATACTTTTCTATGTCCAGGGTGGATGATTCTGGATAAAGGTCTCAAAAACAATGACGTTGGTAATCGGAGAGATAAGGAGTTATCTCTGCAGCAAAAAAGGAAGCTCTATTTAGATGCCCAAAGGTCCAGTAAAGTTATTGAGTTCAAGGTTGGTGACAAGGTAAAGGTTAAAGCCCTGGTGGCGTGTCAGAACTGGTCCAAATTCACTAATGTAAAGACTGTGGTTAAGCTTTTCAAAAATGCTGTAAAAACCGATGATGGTCGTATTTGGAAACATAGTTGTGTTGTTCATGTTAGGCTTGATAAAGAGAATATCTCTGAGCCTGAATAAACTGATGGGGGGTTTGTCTAATGCTTGTTCAAAATCTGAGCCTACTCGCAAGAGTAATAGAGTCTGCAAAAGCCCAAATTATCTGCATGAATTTGTGAGATTTTAATTGTTTTTTATGTTCAGCTTACACAAGGTGTTCTTTCCTTTATGTATTTTAGGGGGATGAAGGTTTGGGTTTACCTTTTGGTTTTCTTTTTTTTTGTTAGCTGCTGTTAATTTTATTACAAAATTGTATTTCAAATGTAAGAGGGAAGAAGTGTGAAATTGCCTGGTTCCACGTTCTGTGTTCTAGCGTGGAACCAGGTCTACCCAGCATTCTTGAGTTAGGCAGTTGGTGGGAGATAGCCAATTGATGGGGTTAAATATTAAAGCTGCTCTTCATTACTACTTGAAAGTGGAAGTCCCACTTTGTTACTAGAGTCTCACAGGGATTTTAGTGCAGATTTGGTTGCGTCTTTTAAAAACCACAACTCCCTGTCGCCATACACTTTTCTTATTCCTAAGACTCATACAACTGTTTCTCTGGAAAAATTCTAGGGGGTCAAGAGACAGTTGGAGGTGGGGCATCCAGCCATTTTGCATCGCCTTGAGCAAGTTAGGTGAAAACATTGCTACACTCAAAGTCTGTCAAGATGCCCAGGCAGCTCAGCACTACAAACTTGCTTGATGTCTTTCTGGATTTCTGCCCTGTTTCTCACTTGCCCAACCTGTGACTCCTCGCCCACTGCCATTATCAGACCCAACTTGCCTATCACCACTTCCGCTTTAACTCACCCAGTGTGCCCTAATACTCAGGAGGTATTGGGTTTCAGCTCTGGCAACTACACCACACTGACTAGGTGATACTGTTGACCTTCACTTCTGACATTGAACATGGTAAAGAGCTCCTTCCTCTTGTCCAGAACATGAATGAGAAGACCATGCCTAAGTTGGAGAATGGGCTATGTTGGACTTTTGTTTTTGATTGACTTAGCTTTTGGACATTCGGCGTTTCGTTGGGAATGAATGAATGAATGAATGAATGAAAAATGAATTGTTCAGTTACTAAAAACTTACAATTAAAACAGCATTATACAATTCTTCTTACATTTTATACATTATTAAGACCACATAATTAAAAGAAACTTTTCATCAATGTATAAAAAAAAATATAAATAAAACCATCCTCATAGTCCACAGTGAAGCAATTTCTTCTCCACTATTTCTATAAACTTCAAAAGTTAAATTGCAAGCTTTCTCCTTGTAAACTGGCTATGACTGCTTGTCGGCATGTTCGTATAATTTTACTATTAAAGTCCGCCTGTAACAGCCTCCTACGTTCCTCTATTAGTGCAGGGCAGCTACAGATGATATGACAAATGTCTTCCCTCTTCTAATAACAGAGGCAACACACCCTCTCACTACTAATCAATTTCCCTGTAGGGGCGTCTTCAAGAAATTGGCTATTTCCAAATCGGAGATTCATCAGCTTCAGCTTTGCCATTTGGCTATTTGAGTCTCCTTAATATCTTTGGGGTTTTAGCATACCGTCGAAGCAATAACTGTCCATGCATGGGATCTCTTTGCCAGTACTGCTTTATCCCATAAAGACGACAATTTTTTGCTGCACCCATTTATAACTTTATTAAAAGCCACCTGTGAAAGAGGCAATGCCCATAGTTGTTCCGCATTGAACATATCTATCGCCAGTTTGAAATATTCATGTGCCTGTTTATGTTTATTATCGCATATTGCCTCCCAAACCACTGTCATAAGTGTGGAATTAGTATCCCTTCTAATTTTGTGGCAGAATTTTAAATAAGCTCCTAAGCTATTTAGGTTCTGCCATTTAAGTCCGAACTCAAGTCGGATTTGTGCCGGTGAAGAATGTCGCAGAAGATTAAAGAGGCGTCGGTAAGTCCCTGCCACTAGCTTATCTATGGTGTTGTCAGCACAACCTCTTAAGGTCTCTACTCCATATGCTAGAGTGGGCACAGGTTTAACTGACATCATTTGTAATAGTTGGTTAAGGGGAAGCCATTTCAAGTTATTCTGAAGTATGGAAAATGCAGCAATTAATGAGTTGTCCCTTCTCTGTAGTGCAGCACGCTGGTTTTTACCCGTGCCCCTAGCATCTATCATAACACCCAGATATCTATATTCAGTGACCGATTCTAATACAGTACCTTCCATTCTCAACTTTGATCTTACAACCAACCCTCTAGTCACCAGCATTTTTTCTTGTCTTTTTTAAGTTAATCTTTGGGACTTTTCATATGGATGTCTGACATTTGTTTGAATACTTTCCCCTTTCGGATAATGCAAATATACTATATACTTTTTCCTGACATTCCCTACATTTATGTCTTTTTAGGTTTTTCCAGGCCTAGGTAATATTCTTTTTTTGTATTTCACACCTTAGGAACAGTTTTCACAAGAACTCAACCCTCTATATTTTATCCACATGCACCTTGAAGTTCAGTTTTTTAATTTGCGCTTTCTGTATTCCCTATGAACATGCCTTTTGATGCAAGCATGTGATTACCTGAAAGTATAGACAACAAGAGCCTGCACATTACTTTCCAGTTGTAAAATATTCCCATATTTAGATGGATGTATGTATGGGATGATGGATGGCCCATAACAGTGGGATGTTTTGAGACATATGTAGAAATATAATTTGTTAAAATGCAGTAGTCCATTTTGGTTTGATTGTTCATGATGGTTGCTATCCACATAGGGTGTCCATGTGTTGATAAGGGTCAGGTTGTCCAAAGAGGCAGCTTAGTTAGGGGATGGGCCTTGCAGGTGATTTTTGACCACAAAGTGCCTGATGTACCTGACATGGCATTGCAGATTGCACAATTGAGATAGGTCCCACTGAGAGAGGGCCTATACAAGATTCATTACTTCAGCATGGCCTTAGGCATACTCTTCACTCGAAACCTGAAGATTATCCAAGTGCAACTCAATGAGTTCCTGCACCCTTTTGTCTAGGTTCTTCAAAACTCAGATCTATCTCTTCATCAATCTTTATATGTACTGCTATCGAGTGACAATAATCTTAGGTACACATCCCACCCCCAGCCTATTTCAAAGATGACACACTGTGCAGCAACAGAAACCTATTGTTCAATAACACATCATTCAAGGTGGCTGTATTTGCCCATTTATACTCTCTTTTATGCAGGACAGTCTCACACGGACATTTGTCTAGTGGTGAAGTAGTCTTGGTTCCCATCTTGCATGGAGCCCACAATGTCCTCACCCTCTGCAGTATTGGGGTAGCCAAGATGGTGGTCTCCAGAAGCAATGAGTTTTCTTTCAGGATTGCACACTGTCCCCTGCCACTGTCCTCTTCTCATGGATGGATCATTGTTTGGCTCTTTGTCCTGGAGTGGTTCAAAAACTGATGCTTGAAATATACCCAGGACCTGAGACAGTATTGTGTCTTACCTGTTAGTGCCTCTTGCTTGCTGTCTGAGACGAGCCCGGTATGCCAGTTCTTGACCAATTCTGCATGAAGGTGGCTGTGGATATTTGTCAGTTGATGTGGAATCTGTATAAAAGAACAATAGTGAAATTTCATAGTTCTGAAGATGTGACAGAGAACAGTCCTGACAGGAATGCCAACTTGTGTCAATGCTTGTAAATATCAAACGAGAACTTTGCACCTAGACAGACATTTACTCAACAATGCAAACCGGTGTTAAAAAGATGCATATGGATTCATATTGTAGTGAATGTGCTAGGGTTACATATTTAGCTAACTGATAAAAGACCGAGAGTCGAAAAGCAGATTGAAGCATGTATGATTATAATGGTTAAAGGATGGTCCCTTGTGTGGTGACCAGGGAACTTCAGCACACTGCAGCTGTGGAGAAAGAAAAATTCAGAGTAACACTAACAGTATGTGGCTGTTATGCAGATATGCAGTATTTAAAATCTGCATATCTGTTTCTCGGCTAACAGCTATTAAGACAATTGGGACATTCTTAAGGACTCAATCACATGATGTGAGACGGTGGTAGGTATGGTGACAAAATACATATCACTTGTTGATTGGTTGTAATACGAAGATAAGTACATGGAGAGGGTGACAGGAAAAATATACATATACTTGCCAATCATGTTGCAAAATCCAAAGGTGCATGTTGTGCACTAAAAACATGGACCTCAGACCTGTTATTTCACCCATTGCATTTTTTGCTAATACCTTGTGATGATGTACGCATGTCAAAGAGATAGGGCTTTATTCAAAAAGGTATTTAACAATTTCTTTGTTATTCATAAACTACAAGAGTAGTTTTATGTGTAGTATCTTAGCAGCTGTCCTATCTTTTTATGTGCAGAGTTCTCTGCAGTTGTGGAGAAAATACACTCAAAACTATACTTGTCGATTGTGAATAGCAAAGAAAAACTGTAAACTTACACCAAAAGTGTAAGTTTACCATTGTGAATAGGGCTCTTACACTTCTCATATTTGTGCAGAGGGAGCGATGCATAGACTAATAATGATTGAAATGGGTGTTGATTTACAGGCCCTGTTTTCTGACTTGTGTGAGAGTCTACCCCACATGGCAGAGCATGCTGTGCAACAGCATTAGAAGCAGTCGTAGAGGGCAAGGAGGCCTGTTACAGTAGACCCACAAAAGTGACAATGTATATATACGTGGGGGGATTGGATTAGCATAATTTGCTGACATCGTTCTTCAGAGCCCACTGGAGGGCAGAGAAAAAGAGAAACATTACTGAAATATGACTGCGCAGAACCAAGTTGGTAAACTATCAAGGAGGCACTTTGTACCATACGCCCCATAATGCACCACACTATGTGTATCACTTACAGACCCACCTGAGGACAATAAGAATAAAATGCAGCACAAAAGGGGAGTGTCTTTGCTTGCAACGCTGTGCAGTCTCAGAGATGCCTGTGAACAAGAAGATGTAACTTCGAAACGCGTAAGGCTGTTGAAATTTTAATGCAGGAGGAATGCCAGTTGCCTTTTAACTATCCTTTCTGGAGTGCGTTTTCAAATGCAGGATGCTTTGTGAAAAAAAAAATACATATATATATATATATATATATTCACTGAAAAAACCATAGGTTATAGACCATATATAGTTAGGAATTCACATTTACAAAACCTTATTTTACTCACACAAAACCATTGAAATTCCATATATAGTTAGTTGCACTAACTATATATCGCGCACCCGCAATCCACTGCTGATGATGTCACATATTACATCATTCATGACATGGTCAGTGACATCACTGATGACATCACTGATGACATCTCAAATGACATCACTGATGACATCTCAAATGACATCACTGATGACATCACTGATGACATCTCATTTGACATTACTGATCACATCACTGATGATATCATTCATGTGATAATACGATGAACCTCTTCAGACTCTAATATAACCTTAGATACAATCAGTGTAAACAGACACTCACAGACTGTCACTCATCCATGGAGTTACTCACACACCTAGTCAGTCATGCAAAGAATCAATCACACCTCCATTTCCTCAACTATACAGTTATACAAACTTTACTTATTCAAACATATACTAACACATATTTACTCTCTTATACAATCCCTGATACAAGTTCACAATGATCCATACAGCCACTCACACATTCACTGGCTCTTATGCACAGTTATTTATATATGTCAACTCTCACATGTACTGTGCTTTACATATGTACTTACTTTGACATGTAGCACTGAGATATCCATTCACTCACCAATACACTCATGCACACAGACAACCGCCCATACAGCTGTTTCCACATGCACTTTTGAAACCATACATCTAGTGAATCAACTGCTCACACATCTATGCACAGAGTCATACACCTCCCAGCCACCCACACACACACTCAGTCTCCCATACAAATACTTGGGCAACCAATCAATAACCCATATAGTTACTCATATAGCTACTTATCAACACATGCAACAGTTTACAGAACAACAGACATAATGATGCACAAATTAAGACAGTTTAGTCACTAACCCATGCACTCAGTGAGACACATTTAATCACTCACTCATACAGTCAGTCATGCACCTACTAAATCCTTCATCCAGACACTTATACATCCACTCATTCTTCAATATGTAAGACATATTTTAACTTTACAGAAACATACAGTCACTGGATGTTGTCATCAGTGATGTCATCAGTGATGTCATTTGAGATGTCATCAGTGATGTCATCAGTGATGTCACTGACCATGTCATGAATTATGTAATATGTGACATCATCAGCAGTGGATTGCGGGTGCGCGATATATAGTTAGCGCTTATAGTTAGCTAACTATATATGGAATTTCAATGGTTTTATGCGAGTAAAATAAGGTTTTGTAAATGCTAATTCCTAACTATATATGGCCTATAACCTATGGTTTTTTCATTGAATATATATATATATATATATATATATATATATATATATATATATATATATATATATATATAGGTATATAACTAATATGCAGATTTAAACATTTAAGGCAGTTATGAGTTGAGATAATAATATAGGATGGACATTTCCCAGGTCAATGTTGTACAGCCACTGCAGAGCAACATTTCTGGGTTGATAACAGGGATGTGATATGATCCCAGTCCTGATTGGGGCTCTGCCACATGATGAGGTGGTGCTACAGCAACTGTTGCCTACAGTGCAGCAAGCATGGAGACCATAGAAAGGAAGAATAGTAGGTCTCTGCATTATTGTATACAGTCTTCACTCAATATGTGTGCGGGGGGATAGCCTGGGTGTCAGTGATATGTTTGACAGTGACATTTGTGGGATATGTGTGGATATGTGATGGGTGAGATGTCTGCTGACAGTGAACAGGGTAGAATGAGTCTGGAGTCAGAATCAGGAGTGAGAGGTTAGTTGAAACATAGGAGTGTGTTACTTTTACCCGGCCTGATATTTGGATTGCCTGAAATGGGCAGGCCATACACAAAGTGAAGGCACATGGTGAAGGGGGAATGCTCATCAACGGGTGAGACAGATGTGGGATCAAGGTCCCCCAAACAAGCAAATATTTCTTTCCCATTCAACTAGGGCTGGTGTTTCCGCCTCTCCTTACTTGCAAGCAATATTACGTTCTGCGATCATGAGACCCATAGTGGCCCAGAGCTTCTCAGCACAATTCCTGTCAGTCGCCTCCCATATATTCAGTAGGCACAGGTCATGGGACACCCGAGTAACCCCACCACTAGCATCCTTTATGCTTGTGAGTACTGCTTCCCAATACAGTTTGATCATCATACAGTCCCAAATGATATGGTAGAAGGTGGCAATACCCTCACACTGACTTATGCACCCTTAATCTACATTTTTGCCACCTCCATTTCTTGAAAACAAACTTCTCTTGCACCATATTCAACCCATCCTTGAAGGCAGTAACCCCTTTCAGACCATCCGAGTCCCTAATGACCACCTCTCAACCTTCTGTACTAAATGAAGAGTTGATCAGACAGTATAGAATACAAACAAAAACTGTTTATCCATATGCACTCAGAGCAGAGCCCCACCTGCCCAGTCGCTGGGAGTGCTGCAGAGAGGACTAAAATCAAAAAGCAGAAAGATACATTAGGAACGTTTTGTAACTTGGCGAAAACACGCCCACAGTGGAATTTTCCAAGCAGGTGCAGTTAAACAGCAAAATACAGAAAAAAACGGTTTCAGCGTTCATATCGTACATATGGTAACTAAGCATGGGCGTGAAATCCGTTCCGTTCGTGGAATTTGCGGATTTTTGGCAATTTCGCGGTCCGCGAATCTCGTGAAATTGCAGAAAAATCTGTGAAATCGCGTGCAGGACAGATTTTCAAAAACTGAAGTACATGAAGCACTTACAGGGTTTCAGCAGGTGCCCATGTTGAAGCTAATTTCTACAGGGTTACAGCAGGTGCCCAAGTTGAAGCTAATTTCTTTGTAACCATTGACAAAATGGTTACAAAAAAATTAACTTCAACTTGGGCACCTGCTGTAACCCTGTAAGTGCTTCCTGAGCGGCGCCTCCAGAGTTGTTGCCTACTTGCAACTATTCTCTGACCCTGCTCTGACCCTCGAAGCAGGGTCAGAGAATAGTTACAAGTATGGCACAATGCTCCAGGCTGTCACAAAAATTAAACCACAACAGGAAGCACTCACAGATAAGGAAGCAGGTGCCAGACTTGAAGCTCAAATTCAGTAACACATTAACCATCCCCCGGTTGAGGCTGGGCAGATGTGCTTTCTCCCCATAATCTACAGTGGTGAACCAGAGGGTGCTGTGATGAACCAGAGGGTGGCAGTAATGAACCAGAGGGGAGCAGTGATGAACCAGAGGGTGACAGTGATAAACCAGAGGGTGGCAGTGGTGAACCAGATGGTGGCAGTGGTGAACCAGAGGGTGGCAGTGGTGAACCAGAGGGTGCTGTGATGAACCAGAGGGTGGCAGTGATGAACCAGAGGGTGGCAGTGATGAACCAGAGGGTGACAGTGATAAACCAGAGGGTGGCAGTGGTGAACCAGAGGGTGGCAGTGATGAACCAGAGGGTGGCAGTGGGGAACCTGAGGGTGTCAGTGGTGAGCCAGAGGGTGGCAGTGGTGAACCGGAGGGTCCTGTGATGAATCAGAGGGTGGCAGTGATGAACCAGAGGGTGACAGAAAGCAGGTCTATTGACATTAATAAGGGTTCAGAATATTACAGGAACAACAAACGGCATGTTAAAAACACCATCATTTTGTGTGTAAATGCAATGAGCAATAATAACCATTGGCAAATACAACTGGTAATGTCAATAAAGCATATCAGCCTTCCATTTGTGTTCTTTGTACATCTTTAGAACACATCGAATGTATCCATACAACCAGCCCCAAGAGTACTGCACTTCCAGCAGTAAAACGTACGTGAAAATCCCAGTGGTATGGATTCTTTGACCCTGCAAAAGTAGGGTCATTTAACAAAGATTACTTCTGGGGGCTGGTGTAACTCCTGTTGCTCCTTACAACACGTTCCAGAAATGTTTATGGCGCCCCAGTCATCCTAGGGCCACCGCAAGGCAAGCAGAATATGCAGATTAGCAAGCTCCGCAGGATAATATGGGGCGCTCCCACCAGGAGCAGTGATATTTTAGTAGCAGCTCTGGCTGAGCCGGGAGAGTCACAAAGCTTTACTTGTGATCATCTTTCACCTGCAGTTGCCCAGAACGACCTGGGACACCCTTAAGGTCGGTGGTGCAGTGCAGACTGCAAGGGGAGCCCAAGAGCCCCTGTAACCCCAGAAGGCTCCCTTGCACTCTCGGTTGGAGTGGGACCCAGTTTGTCCTCTCTCTCCTGCTCACGCTCCATTTGGGCAGGAGACAGTCTGCTGGTTGCCCTCTGCCCACCCAGACATGGGCAGGGGGCAGAAGTGGTGCTCCCAACTTTTTCTTGTGCTTAGAGTACCGGTGTTGGGTTCTCTTGCTTGAGATTAGCTTTACTTCAGTATCTGTGAAGATGGGGGCCCTCGGGACTGGAGCTAAAACGAGGAGGAGACCTTATGCACACCACCTCCCAGAAAATATTAAATTATTTCTCATGCCAGCCCTTGGACGCTGGCCCATCCCAGGGGTAGAATCCAGTAGGGGGGCACAGCACCACACGTTCTGCTGCTCGAAAAAAGTCACAAGTTGCTGACCTTAAAAAGGCCATAACTTGGACCCCATTGGCCCAATTTTGGGCTTATTGTACTCCTTGTGGTGAGCTCTAGCCTCCAGGAGCAGTTGTAAGAGACTTCTTTACTTCCAAGGTGGTGTATTACGCAAGGAGTTGGTTCAACTGGCTCCCTGCACCAGCTCTCCTCCTCGTCTTTGTCTCTGTGTGTAGAAGTTCTGATCTTTCCCCCAACTGTTCTTTATGGGCTATAAGGGTGCCAGCCTCACTAGACCTTGGAGGGACATACTGGTCCTAGAGTTAACTGGGGGCAGACTCCTTAGTCCTTTTAGAAATGAGGGTGTTTGTCCTTCGAGTTGTCCATGGCTGTCACAGTCCCAGGGTCCTACAGCGAAGAGCACAAAAGCACCAACAGCCTTTTCTCTCTCTTGTGCAAGAATTTTTAAAAGGGACTGGAAGAATTAAGATATCAGGTACCACTGGTCAATCACCTCTCCACCCCAGTCCCAACTCTCTTGCACAGGACACTTGAATATGGGAGTCACTGGTCACATCTGCTCTTGGGGCCTCCGCTTCACTCCTCACTGACATCACTGTCAGGGCCTTTCTCACAAAACTCCAAAGAGAAGCTCCTTCCTGTGTTGGTTCCAGTTGTCCAGCCTTTGTAGAGTGTGATAGGTAATTAACAGATGCAGATTTTCATCCTAACCTCTTCCTCCTCAGGAGCTGAGGGAAGCACGGTTAATTACTTCTTTTGCATAGTGTATGGCCTTTGATTTCTCTTCCAGGGGAGAAATGTAATTAACTTAGAACAGCCAGGTGAAAAAAGCCTGGGCTCTGATCCTGAGCTGAGCCAGAGAATATGACAAATCTGAATGCCCCATTTGGTGTACCTGTATGGTCTTGGGACCTGATAATTTGAACTGAGTGCTCCTTTTCCTCCCCAGTTTCATATGTCACAGGACTTTGTAGGCCTAAGGGAAGAAAAACTGCACTCTAAGGCAGATTTTCCCAAATGCATACAATCAAGTGTCACTGCAAAGAAAACGGTAAATAACACTGACTTTACCTATGCTGGTCTATTAACATTATATGGCCTATCCCAGGTCAATATCTAACCCTGTAGAATCCACTATGAGCCAGGCTACCTGTGCGCAGTTACTGGGCTGCGCACAACAGTAGTCTCACATGCACAGCCTGTAAACCTGTGCACACATGTGTGCACATATGCTCACATTGAACCAACCAAGTGTACCTTACCCTACCTGTTTCACAGCAGCAGTATCCTAAAAGGCAGACATTGGTGGTAAACATGAGCAGTCCATTTGCCATGTGATTAACTTGGGTGACACACAAATAGTGAGAATCGCCGACAGTAAAAAGTCCAAGACTGGGTTATCCAAAAAGCCAAGAACTCATTTTTCAACAGGAAAATCTATCCGACCCAAGGAATGAAGGTTTCCAACCAAAGGTGTAAGAGTCTTAGTAAAAACCCTCAGAACAGAACATTGACACACAGGTTAGAAAGTGCTCACCCAGTGCAAAGAATGTTAGATACTTGTGGGAAATAGGATGAACAAGGATGTGTAAGAAAGCATCAAGAAGTTCAATAGATGCTAAAGAAATGCCAGATGAAATCAGAGGCTAAATGTGTTGCTAACTAACCATCTTGGGTCTCTGATAAGGAATATAGAAATTCACAGCTTTTAAGTCCAGAACTGGATGACACTCCAAGAGCTCTTCTGAACTAAAAACATTAGGGAGTAACATTCTGATAACGCCTTTCCTTGCACTGGTGAGGGAATGATGGACCCTTTTCATAGATAATATCGAATTCACTTGAAGAGACCTTCAGACTTCTTGGGATTGAGAGTAGTGGAAGTTGAAACAAAAACATTCTCCAGAAAAGAGAAAACACAATCTGGTAACCTTCCCGAAACAGTTGAGGGACCCGGGTATCTGAAACATCTCTTCCTGATAGTCATTCTTTAGGGTTGGCTGGAGGAGCTGGAGAACCTGCAGGTTATTGCTGGGATTTGTGGTTGAAGGGAGTGCCACAGCCTTGTCCCCTTCTCTGTAGCAATGTTTAGCCCCTTCAAAAGTGGATGCCTGACCAAATGCCCAATTGAAGCCAAAGGCTTGTCCTCTCAAATGAGGTTTAACTTTTGCAAACTATGCTCAGCTGACTTCTTTACAAGTTCAGCAAGTTGAGGACCAAACAGTTTAGAGCCACTGAAGGGAAGATAAGTCAGGAGAGACTTCTTAGAGTTTATTTGCCATCCACGACCATATCTCTGATATGGTGTCTAGTGGAGATGATGGAGTCAGATGATGGAGGCAGATGCTTTCACAGCAGCGGACAAGGAATCAAAAATTATGTCAGATAAAAATCTGACCTGTTCCTCCATAGTTTACATTCCCTTCTTCCCCCTGCTGCAGTTCACCAGCTAAGACCAGGAACTTGTGAAGGATTGACTGAACTGTACAAGCAGCATGAGCTCCAGATCTAGCTTCAAAAGTAGCGACTGAGTACGCCCTCTTAATCGCTCTGTCCAACTTTTTGTCAACCTGATCTATAGAAGAGGAAATCTCCAAAAATATTTTAACACTCAAAACTAAGCTAGCCATGAGAGAATCCACCTTAACATTGACAGGGAATTCCTCTTGAAAACATTGAAAAGGCTATTTTGTAGCAAGGAATCTCTGAAAGTTTGAGTACTATTTTTCTGCTTATTCTCACAATACCAACCCCCTAATTGCCTTGTGGATGGCCAGGTCCTTGTGTTCCTTTCTTCTATACTGGGAGAAAAAGTCGTTCTCAGCAGGCAGGAGAGGCACAGTATAAAATTATAAAGCATCCGTCAGTTCAGAACCCCTAATGCAGCTTCCCCTTCTCTCTTCAATATCAGAGATATTCCAATATGGGTCTGTTTGAGGAGAGTTCCTAGGGGCCATTGCTTGAGGCTGGCTGCCTCTAACCACAAAGGCTACCTCTACAGCCTTATTGATCATGGGGTTTTGAGAGAGTGGGTAGAATGCCCTACCCTTTCAGACTTTTTGTGCTGGTGGTAGGGGCCAGGGACTTTCGAGCTCCAGAATTGGCTTTGAGGCTTGGTGGGGTTTTCTTGACATTTTATTGGTAGATCTATTTGGTTAGGGTGCTGTTTTAGAATTTGGTACATCCCGCTGGTAGGGACCATCCTTAGAATTTTTTCAGTTTTGTTAGGTAGGTGAGCTGTTTTGAATTGTTATCTTGGCTTTATCTGAGAGTGTAAAACAAGCATTGCAGGTGTTGCGGGAGGCCGACAGGGATGACTTGTTGGTGCAGGGGGCCCTGCAGGAGTCAGATGGCCCACCATGGAGAACCCAAAGAGGAGATCACTGGAGAAGTGGCAGCGGCCGTTATGGTTGTCTCGCCTCAGTTGTGCAGGTTAACTAGGAGTGCAGTAGGGTGTGGTTGGGGACAATGCAGTGGTACGGCTGTCTATAGCCGATTTGCCCGTGCTGGGCCGGCAATGGAAAGAGAGACAAGTTAACAGTGAAGGGAGTGAGAGGCGTTTACAGCGCCTCGGTTGTGGAGATTTGGACGGGGTCAAAAAAGAGGCAAGTAGAGCATAGATCCGGGGCCTCTCTGGTATTTTGCGATGCAGCTGCCTACTTTGGTCGAGGGTGCACGTCGTGTCGAGGCGCACACCTTTATAATGTAAAATTACCTGGGCCCTGGTTGCTACTCCATGAGAACAGTGGCTGGATGGCCATGATATCCCCTTGACAGTTGCACTGCATGTGGATGTGGGAAAGTGGGGAGAGTGTTGTATCGCCTGGTGCTTCCCAACCAGGTAATGCTGGTGGGCGGGGACAGTGTTTCCCGGTCCTGCCGCTGGACCTATCGAGTCCATGTAGGCAGGCCCTGTCGCAGCGTGGAGGGAGGGTGGTGGCAGGAGTGAGGAGAGAGGGTGAGGCGACCTTCTCAGGACTCCAGGGGCGTTGTTGGCAGATTTTCTGTTTGTTTTTTGTTTCGGCTACAATGGTTTTGGGCGAGGCAGTCGGTAGACAAATGGTAGCCAGTGAAAACGGCAGGAGGACTCGGTGTGGAACAAGCTTTTGAATGAGGTGAAGGAAAGGAAGATGGAAGGACCGTTTTCGGGCTGACCTTTGGAGACTTTGATGGTATTCCCAATTGGGTGCCTCCTAAGAAGGAGGTTGGGGAGTTTTGTTTGATTCACCATCTGCCCTGGCCAGAAGACTTATCAGTGCACGATTACATTCTGGGGAGTGAGGTAGCGTGCACTATGCATCAGTGGATTCTGGGGTGCATTTAGTGAATCTCATGGTTCAGGTTGCACTGATGGCAAAAGGTGACATCAGATCTACTTTCAGCTTACTGCCTGTCCACCCTGAGGATTATTTAGCTGTTGGGACACAGTTTGGGGTGACATTTTGTGGACAAAGCTATCCCTATGGGTTTAATGTTTCATGTTCTTTGTTTGAGGCATTTAGTACATTTACAGAAAGCTTTACACATATGGAAGGAGAGAACTGGCCCACTATGTGAATGAATTGTTCATGGTAGGAGCAGTGCTTGCCAGGGAATGTCACGAAAGTTTGTTTTGTTTATGGAGATGATGGCGGATCTGGGGTTCCTTTGGCAACAGGAAAAGAAAATTTGGACCAGCCAAAAGCTTACTTTTTTGGGTATGGCATTGGTTTCTGACGAGTTGGAGGAAAAGAAGGTGTGTTGTATAGAGTGGTTGGATAGGATATTAGACAGAGGGAAAGTACAGGTAAAGATATACAGGTTTTGTTGGGTCATTTGAATTTTGTGTGTAGGGCTGTGAGAGGACATTCTGCAGGAGTTTGTGTTGAGCTTTGGAAGGCGCATCTTTCCTAAACCACCATGTGTGCCTCAAAGTGGGAGTTAAGAAGGATCTGCACCTTTTAAGAACATTTCTCTGTGAATACAATGGTATTCTCATGATATGACTATGAGAGCAGATGGAATGGGCAGTCAAGCTGTTTTCTGACGCAGCAAGTGGTCAAGTTTTAGGCATCTTTTTGCAGGAACGTTGGGGTGCGAAGGAATGGCCAGACGCATGACAGAAAGGGGGGTTGTGAGTGTGTGATGCAGCTCATCTTTGGTCGTTGTTGGAGTCTACCCCTAAGGTGTATGTCCTGCATAGCATGAGTGTTGTGCAGTCAGGAGCAGTCCGGCATAGCAGCCCAGATGCCTTATGGTCGGTTTCGAGCATGTGGACGATTCACTTTTACAGGATACACAGATGTTTTGATTTTTTTTTTACAAAAGCACTGGCATCCCTTGGTTGCTGGGCTCAGGAATTGGTGATTCATATTTTCAGGGTTGGGATGTTGATGGTGTCTGAGCGCTGGGGTTTGGCTGCGGCAAACATCAGGCACTCAGGGTGCTGTCAGTAAAAATGCTATCAGAATTATTTGTGGCTGGGGTTTTTCATGTTTTGCATTGACATGAATTATTTTCCCCTAGGTTGCATTGTAGGCTCGGGGAGAGTGCACATTGAGGTTTGAATCTGTGGCCACTCATTTGTGAAGTAGGCAGTGAGGCCTGCCAACAACAGAGAACAAGGTCGTCAATTGAGGCAGCCTGATACGGTGGTCCCTTTAAAATGGAATGGCAAAGGTGTCATGAAAAATGATTTGGTAAAGCATTGAGCCTGCCTGACTTTCTGATCTTGCACCTGGGGGGAATGATTTAGTCATCTTAGAAGGATGGCCCTTAGTGAAGTCCATGAAACAGAATTTACTGTGTTTAAAGGGGTCTTTGTTTGGCATGACAGTGGTATTGAATAAAACATGCCAGGAAGAATTTAGAGAAGGGCAAAGAAACCTGGGGCAATAGGCAGAGCTTGCAAGCAAGGTAATAAAGAGGTGAGAACATTTTGCAAAGCAAAGGGTTTAGGTTTTTGGAACATTGGGAAATTAAGTATGAGATGTTGAAGTTTTTCAGAGATGATAGGGTTCATCTATCTATTTTGATATTGAGTTGTATGTGACGCAGATGCTGAATGTTTTGGCAGGGATACTCAGTTTACTAGTAAGTTTTTAATTGAATAGGGGGTGAGGGACAGAAACCTTTTTCTGGTGGTGGTCCCAGGGACCACTGCCTGCCCTTAAAAATTAAACAAAAACGTTTCATTTTTTTAAAAAATGCATCCCGTTTTCCTTCAAGGAAAATGGGCTGCATTTGAAAAAAAAAGCTGCTCTATTTAAGAGCTGTCCCAGACATGGTGGTCTGCTGAGTCCAGCAAGCCACCATTCCTGGCAGTGCATGTCATTCCCAAAGGGCTTGCAAATTGCGAGAGGCTCATTAATGTTCATGAGCCTCGCAATTTGCGACCCCATTGAGAATCACAATGGCCCACATGCATCAATATCGGCATTTGCGAATTCTTATTTGCGAAATATAGCGAATCGCAAATAAGAATTCGCAAAAGCCTACGCATCATTTTTCGCACAAATTTTATGCGAATCGGTAAAAATCGCAATTTTTACCGATTCGCATGAAATTTGCGATTTTTCAATTGCGAATTCGCACTTTCCATTCATTCCTATGGGCTAAAAGGCCCATAGGAATCAATGGTAATTGCGAATTCGCAATTGAAAAATCGCTATTCATGAATGCATTTCAAGGGTGGAGAGGGGGGTCCAATGACCCCCCCCTGCACCCATGAAATGTACTTTTCAGTACAAGTTACATACACACATGTCCTTAGGACATGTGTGTCTGTAATTGCACAGTTTAAAAAAAACAATTTTAAGCATATTTGAACCATTTCGCAAATTACCACGTTGTTCAACCTCGTGGTAATTTGCGCTTCCAGTTTCAAATATCGCAATTTTTTTATAAATGATGCATTGCTTTTAAGGAACCGCAAATTTGCGATTCCTTAAGAGCAATCGCATTTTTGGAATTCGCTAAAAATAGCGATTATTCCAAAAATGCATGATGCATACTAAAAAGGTATTTAGGAATCGCAAACGGCCGATTTTACCGAATCGCACTGTTTGCGATTCCTTAATAGCTTGCTGCATGTGCCCCAAAGTGTTAAACACACTGTTGCACATGCCAAATAGCGCCTCCCAAATTGAGAGATACAAATGCGACACAATTTGTGAGGCGCTATTTAGCAGTTCGTACATCTGGCTCTTGGAGTTTTATTCAACTCCAAGTCCCCATTGGTCCACGCTAAAAATAATTCTGTCCCATATTGAAAAAAGCTGCCAGATCCCAATGATAAATTCCTTAATGCAATGTAAACTGGACTATGACAACTTAATACACGTTATGTCAATGGAAACTTGTAAATCGCACCTATCACCACATGGGCCTCTTTACACTATTGACTGGTAATAAGAAATGACCCTGAAAACTCATTTTAACTGAATGTAATAGTCTTACGTTTTTTTCCTGAAAAGACGATGGGGAGATTTGGTTCTCAAATCAAGATTACTCCAGAGACGTGGTGCCAAATGTGAGAAGGCTTTATAACTGACTTCACATTTTAGAATACAAATCTTCACAGTTTAGACATTTACGCATCAGGCACAGTGTCTTGAAGGAAATCCTATTGTTGATCGGCATTCAGTGAAGAAGTGTAAACAGAGGCTTGGCCAATGAAAAAAAAATGTGCACATTTAACCAATCTGGCTGCATGCTTCTGGATTGCGTGAAGTATAGTCAGTAAATGTTTCTACATTCAGTGCTATAGTAAGTTACAATATTCTAGTCTAGACCTAATAAAGGCTGCTACAGTTGTTGATGGAAAAAAGGGGCATTTGGGGTTCAATTTCCACAACCAGAGAGGAAAGGGTGAGACCACCTCTCATATATGCGCTGCAACTTGTGCAGAACACAGCTGCTCTCATCAGCATTAAATCCCCCCTGCCTGGCTCACACACACCTGGTCCTGAAGCCACTCTATAAATTGACAATACACTTCAGAATTGCATTTCAGGACTAAACAGCTGTTCACAAATTTGTCTGTCACAGCGGTCCTACATTACTATCGGGCAAGTTTCGATTCATTATCCCTCCAACACACTCCGTTCATCCTTGCAAAATCTCCTTAGCCTCACAAGGATCCAGACAGTCACCTACGGAAATAAAGCCTTTTCAATTCCCACAGCCATGTTGTGGAATTTTGGTTCTTTCATCTTAGGGGATGAATCAAACCTTCTTTATTTGAAAAATCTTATACAAACGTGATTATTCAAGAACTAATCAGGACCTGTGCCCTCCAATGAGAACGTTTAGTTTACAAAAGCTAAGTGTAACAAAACAAAGTTGAAAATAGCGAAGATTCTGTTCACACAACGAATTTAGAAATGTGTTTGAAATTAAGGTATTAGTTGGAGGGGTGAGTACCCACCTCAGATTATAACCACAACCCTTGTCTGGGTGAACCCTCAAAGTCACTGAATGAACCTGAGCTTAACTCCCTGGTAGTTATGTCACAGACCAGACAAGCTTAACTTTGAGGCAATGTGTAAATTATTTATGCAGTACCAAAACAGCAATAAAGTAAGAACGCAACACAAGAAAAAGTCCCAAACCAACTTAGAAAAATAAAGTAGATTGTAATTAATAACATGACATCAAAACAACAAGAATCCAATAAGGAAAACAGAAATGAAGAATTTTAAAAGTTTGAATGTAAAAAATAGCACCAAAACACTTCCAGTGCTGACCATACTCACCTGCTTGCGCTTGACTATTACCTCAGCACAAGTTAAGACTGACCGCAATGAATCACAGGTCAGATACAGAAATTAATTTTGACCCAGTCAGAAGTTTTACATTCGGACTTAAAATCTGAAGTGGAAGTCAAACATTCCCACAGGGGCAAAGCATCAAGCCGTGGCTGAAGAGTGCTCCACATCATTGGATAGCAGCTGGATAAGGTCTCATGGAAGTCGTTGACTGTTGTCCGGACTGTAGTCATGTTTACACTGTCACTGTAGTGTATGGCACAATGGGTGCTCTAGTCCACTAGTGATCTTTAACTTACAGGCCTGGGGTAAACTTTGTACCATAAACAAGAGTTTTATAGGTAAGTTAAATATGCCAATCAGGGGTATTCATCATGCTGAGAGGTGCACAGGAACTTTACCGCTGTTTAGCAAGGGTTAAGCACACAGAGGTGTACAGCCAGTAATAAGAGTCAAGGCAAAAATCTAGAAGTACAACACGCATAAGATGACAATTTCCAATATGATGCTAAACCAATTCTCAGAGGTGAGGGAGTCAGTGGACATTAGAGTATGAGAAGTAATTTCAGTTCAGCATCATTCACACAAGCAATATTAGTGATATAGAATCATCCTAAATTATTTTGACCTCATATTATTTGAAAGACTGCTTACAAAGTATGAAATTAACATTATTATGAATGGTATTACAATATTTAGTCGTGAGGTAGCGTGATTTCTTTAGCTCATCTTCTCTCTTAATTCTCCTTCTGCTATTCCTAACTTTCAGTCAGCCATGTCCCACATTCTCCAGTGGATGGGCCATAATCAGTTAAAACTGAACCCCGGTAAGACGGAGCTCCTCCTTCCTGGTAGGAGTCCCACCTTCTGGGGGCCACACTTCTGGCCGGCGGAACTGGGCCCATCCCCCACTCCCGTGGCCTCGGTGAAGAGCTTAGGGGTCACTATTGACTCTGCTCTATCCCTAGGGCCGCAGGTGGGGACCGTGGTCTCATCCTGCACTTACCAACTGCGCAGGATCAGGAAAGTGGCATACCTCCTTACACCTGAAGCCCTCCTGCAGGTCATCATGGCCCTCGTCCTCTCTCGCCTAGATTTCTCCAACTCGATCTACCATGGTCTGCCCAAAACATTGATGGGCAGACTACAGGTGGTCCAAAATCAGGCGGCGAGATTGGCCTTAGGGATCCCGAAGTGGCAATCTGCCAGGCCCCTCCTCATCAAACTCCACTGGCTCCCTGTCGCCTCTAGGGCAGCCTTTAAGATCGGCTGCCTCATTTTCAAATCCCTGGCTGGCTCCTGTCCCATCTTTGTAAAATCTCTCATCCTACCCTACTGCCCGTCCCGCAACCTGAGATCCTCCTATCTTCATCTCTTAACTGTCCCCTCTTACAAGCTCTGCAGATCTGGAGGCCGGAGATTTGCTTACCTGGCCCCCAAGTTCTGGAACTCTCTCCCTCTTCCTCTTAAAACTTCTAATTCTTTGATCCTTTTTCGTAAATCTTTAAAAACTTGGCTTTTCCCTCATTCTGGTTAGTCTTTCTGTCCCCTCTATTTCCAACCAGCGCCAGGAAACCCATGGTGTCAGTGCGCTATATAAGCACCCCTTACGATACGATACGATACGAGTATTTGGAACATTTATTTTATACCCAGTTTTTTCTCCATTTAAACGCTGAAGCAAAGTTTCATTTTTACAAAATGCGCTATTTCCCCTCTGTTCATTACAATGAACACCCCTCAGAATGTTTACATGTCACTGGAAAAAGGAATCTGAGGCACCCACCACCAGGTATTTCAGTTGGGACGGGCTTCTACAACAACTGGATAGAAAAATCCTGCTCCACATAAGCGGCTGGGACATGGAAGGCCAAGTAGGGTTCTTGATAGTATACCTCTTGACAAATATGTGACTACAGAGGCTACCACCTCCACTAGACCATAAAACCTGAGTTCCTTAAAGTTAGGGACAATAACAGCCTCAGTTCTTAAGGTAGGAACAGCCTTTTCTTACAACTGTACACTTCCCTCTTGCTCATTTAAAATAGGAGGTACAGTTAGGGATCCCCTGTAACCTGAGAAATGCCCTGACTGAGAGCACCATGTGAGTGAGCAGAAACATGTTTGCCTAGCACGGATGGATGGGTCATTATACTTATTCACCATCACTTCCTGTTTTTATCCATACCAAAGGTAGCCACTAATAAAAGTATAATTGTTAGAACCGGAGGTCTCTGGTTGGCACAGGTATGCACTTGTGACAAGCAAGGACCCTCAGCTCTATGTCAGGGCAAGGGAACTACTCCTTGGAATAACCCCTGCTCACCCTCTAGGTAGTGTGGCGCGAGCAGAGAAGGCTAATCCTCAGCGTGATAGTAAGTTAAGCATTCATGATCACACACAGTAAACCCACTGACCCACCACAAATAGACACCAGTCTTATGGTTGTATCAAAAATATGTATACTTTATATAAAAGATAGATTCAAGCAGGATTATCACAAGACCAGAATAACGTTTAGTAAGTTGAGGTCACCAGATTACAATAGGCAAACTTAGTCTTTCCGTGTTCGTTGTTTAGCGAGGTACGATGACAGGGAAATAAGAACATTGTGGATCCTGGATCCGATATGAACTCGAGACGGAGTTCAAGTGTACCTTGCTGGTGGAAGTCCGAGGCGTTTCAGGCATGGTTACTTGTGAGGGCGGACCCCGAATGAGGCCGACGGTTCTCCAGAGGATCTCTCCGGCCCAATCCCCCTCGAGGAGCGAGGTGAAGGAGCTAGACTGCGGAGGGTTGCGGCGATCCGGGATCGGTGCAGCTCATGGGGCGAGGCGCCGTTCAGGCCTGCGGGGCGTACTACTTCTTAGCACGCCGGGTCTGACTCGTGGATCTGTGAGGGGCGTCGAGTTCTCGGGCAGATGGGTGCAGCACCAGGCTTCCTGTACCACGGTATGGGGAGGCCCTTCTTGAGGTGCGGCACAAGCCTTAGTATGCAGGAGAGCAAAGCGAGACAGTCGGGTACGTTACGACGTACGGACCGTCCGAGGCTATGAGATGCTCTCCATGCAGATTCCGGCAGGAGAAGATGAGAGATGCGAAGCTCGCTCCGTAAGCGGTGCGGTGACAGGAGAGCAGGCGGCCCGGCACTGAAGCGGTGAGCAGCTCAGGGATGAGGACGACCTGGGAGAGGGCGAAAGCACCCGAGTCACAACTCTGGCGAGGGAATAAGAACTGAGGCCCAACAGCAAACGGGCACAAGCAGATAGAACCCAACGGTCCTGGGGTTCTGGTCAGGGGGCAAGCTCTCGATCAAGCCCTTGGAGATCGTTTCAGGCACAAGTCTACAAAGTCCTCTCTGGTCCTTTCCTCTCCGTTCTCAGCAAGGTACCACTGCAGGCCAGTCTTACAGGATACAGACTGGTTTCCGTCCTTCAGCTTCTCTTGGTCCTTCTAGTCAGGCAGAGGTTCGTCGTGGTCAAAACTGGATCTGATTTGTAAGGAGCGGAGCTCCTATATTTATACTGCATTTCTTTTGTCTTTGCAGGCCAGGGGGCCTGAGCCTGGTTCAACCCGGTTCTGAAGTACTTTGTTGACAGGACGCTGCCGTCGTCTTTCAGGGTGCAGGGCAGAGACATCAGACGCTCCGCAGGAGGTGGAGCCAGCATTGTGGTGGTGGAGCACAACCCTATTCAGAGTCAAGGACTACTCCGCCCACCCATCCTGGTGCAAGCATCTCATTCACCCCTTGAGCACCCAACTATGCCCCGGAAATCTCCCAGCCCTGTCACTCACACAAACCCAGACAGCAGATACACACCCTGGCAGAGGCGGGCTGAACAGTTAGGGGAGCAAAGGCTAACTTTCTAAAAGTAGCATTTGCAAACACAGGATATTAAAATAAACCTTACTAAAGGAAGTATTTTATTATTCTGAGTTCAGGCATACTAAACTCGACTTGCTACCGTGTTCCTTGAGCCTGCCGGGACTATAGCGTGTAATAGCTCCGACAGCTCATCTGGCCTAAGAGAACAGGTACCCCTTCAATAGTGAAGAACGAGAAAGGGCGGTAATTCACTACTAGGACATGCCACGCTCTAGGCTTGTCCTACCTTACACTTACAATGCACCCTGCCAGTAGGCCTACCATAGGGGTGCCTGATATGAAGGTGAGGTAAGGTTCTGGGACTGGTAAGTGTGGACACTTGCACAGTCAGCGTGACAGTATGAGACCGTACACGAGGTCAGCGATGGCGGACCCGAGACACATCGTACGAGGCCGCTTCTGTGGGTGGCGCAACCAGTGCTGCAGGCCCACTAGCAGCATTTGTATCTACAAGCCCCGGCACGCCTCGTGCACTTTACTGGGAACTGACAGTCAACCAAATAATCCAATCGCGGAAATCAATTACACATACACTTTACATTGGGAGCACTTGCACTGCAGCACGGATCTGCCGTGGCGCAGTGCCCTGAGCATCAAACACCAGCAAAACATCTGAAGCACATCAGCAAAAAGTGGAAGGGAGACTTACGCAAAGGTGCCAGGTCTAACAATAATCCTCTGTTTTCCTTAGGGTAATTTTGACTTTTTCTTTATCTCTTTCTGTTCAGTATAGCTATAAGAAGAACTCCCTCACAGTTAGGTCAAGTCTGCCCTGGTAGTACTATCTAACCCGGGTAGGATGTGGTTGTCAATGATGAAGCATGCCCTGACCAGCGGGTGAGACTAACTTATCCACTCTAATTGGCACTCTGGGGTTAAATATACCTCTCTGGGGACTGCCAACATCGCATTTTCTGTCAAATAATTGGCTGGGTACCTAGATTTGGCATCACAGTGTTCGCCACTGCATTCTTCTTGTGTTGTCTGTTCCTTTTTGGAGGGTGTGCAACAGTGTACCTCCATGTCTCCTTCTTTGACATATATGGCTATATCTCACATATGTTCATTATGGTTATTCAGAAAAATATAAACATTCAAAAAAAGGTTCTTCATATGCTATTCTGTACCCTAACTTTGTAACTTCACTGAGGATTAAGGTCAAAAAATGTTTCCTCAGTTCTCGTATGTATTTGTTTAAACTCATATACTTCTGTTTACCTGGCCAAAACCATTCACCACAATACAACCACACTGCTATGAGAGTGAGGATCAATGCTAGTCAGAAATTTTCTCCGAAAAATGATGACATTGATTATATTAAAAGTGGACCTGATTGAGCATCTCCTACCAAGTAGTGCAACTTTTTTTTAAATGTAATTGTTCTTTTATCATAGTTTTCAAAATAATATTTAATTCAGTGTGTGGGTACTGTAGCTATTTATCAGGAGACTTTTTTCAGGATGCAAAGATGGTAGAAGTATGTTGTTGTCACTTTGAAATACTGAGGGAGAAAGGTCAACTCAAAGTGAAGTAAAAGTCTAAGATTGCGGGGACTACCTCAGATAAAAGAGGAGGTGGTCCCATAGTCTGTGGCCAAGATTTAAGCACCTAAGTGGTAAATGGGGATGCCTGCTTCAATAAGTTGCACTAGAAACTTGGGATATAAAACTAAACATTTTACACCATGTATCTATGCAAAGAAATATTAGACCAAGCAAACACACAGCTATGTACACCAGCACATTGGACCCTAATATATGCATTCCTCCTCTGGTATACTTCCAACCTAAATGTCTAGGCCTATTGTGTAATTTGCTCATTTGCTGACGTAGATGGTGCACTGTGAGCAAAGCTGAATGTTAAGGATTGAGGCTTGACAAAGAGAACCGCCCTGAAAGGCAACACCTGCATGGTGTTGCTGGAAACTGTAGACCACCCTTAGACCTGTCCAATTGGTGAGCACAATCACTCGGATGAGACAGAGATCGAGATATGCCATGGTTGGAAACTATTAGCTGGAATGAGGGGGATTTGGACAGAATTCTTCATCAGATGGGAATCCATGTCTGAATGAAAATGCAGTATGACAATTAGAAAAAGCAATATGTATCTAGACAATAATTGGAGAAAAAGCAGCAGTTCTTCTGCCTATTAGGTATAGGTATCCACTGAACTATGTAGTAGTTTTGGTCAAGGATAAAGTCATGGCGCATGCAGTAGGAACAAGAGAAGTGTCTATCTACAATATGCTATTTAGCACTGAATGTGCCCAAAAGAGCTGAAGGAGACTGCTTCCTGCTCTACCAGCTGTGATAGTACTCTGTCTCATTGTTAATCACACAACTGATTGCTCCTTGAACGTACATCAGCCTCTAGGTCTACTAGGTGAGCATCTAGTACACAAATCCTGGGATCCACAGGTCCCGGGCAGGTAGAGAGGTCCTCAATCAAGAAGATAGAAAGGACAAGTCCTTCCTATTTCATATGATTTTTACTACTAGAATGTCCCTTCTGTAGTTTTCTAATTGCTTTCTCTCTAATTGGGGTAAGCAACGAAATAGTGATCAAAATTGGGTGGGGGGTTCCTAAGTATGCAGTGGTGATCCTCTCCTGAACAAGAGAAACAAATGAAATAT
Source organism: Lissotriton vulgaris (assembly GCF_964263255.1). NCBI lineage: Eukaryota > Metazoa > Chordata > Amphibia > Caudata > Salamandridae > Lissotriton > Lissotriton vulgaris. The sequence continues at coordinate 1,563,084,994 of NC_141691.1, read as the reverse complement.
GTCCAACCCATTACTACGGGTGGGAAGGGAAAGAGACCCTTTTCTTTAAATAGCCCTCACTCACTCTAATAGTGACATGCTTCATCATAGGGCTCACCCCAACAGCTAAAACTCGGGGTGGGCTTGACCGTGTTTCAGGGAGCACTTAAAGATATTATGTATGGGGGCGTACTATTAAAGATACAATTCCTCACCCACTCTTAAAGAATTATTTAATGATGAGTAGGAGGGAAGGTTAAAATGTATACAATAGGGTATTTAAGAATGTGATTGTCCATTGACCCTTACTCTAGCACCAAACATGTTTCAGCCCTCCTATCTGGCCTAAATAGGTCCTAGACTTTCGTCAGGATGGGATGAAAAGAAGTTACTTCCCCCAAAGACATGTGTGCGTGTCAACTATTAGTTATGTGAACCCGCTGGTTAATCCCATCCTCAACGCCTCTTTGAGGGAGGGGAGGGTCCCTAGCTCTTGGAAAAGAGCGATGGTGATCCCCCTCCTAAAGAAACCGGGTCTTGACGCCGAGGCTCTGGCCAATTATAGGCCAATTTCACTTCTTCCGGCCCTCACGAAGATCACGGAAAAACACGTCCGCGGTGTCCTGTCGCGCTTTTTGCAAGCTAACAATCTGCTCCACCCATCCCAATCCGGTTTCCGTCCTAACTTTAGTACGGAAACGGCATTGTTAGAGGTCACTGAGATCATCAGGGAGACTCTGGATGTCGGCGGGAGGGCCATGCTGGTCATGTTAGATCTATCGGCGGCCTTCGACACCGTCCCCCATAAGGCGCTCTTAGCGAGGCTTTATGACATCGGCCTTAGGGGGACGGCGCTCAGGTGGTTTACATCCTTCCTTGAAGGCCGCCGCCAGACGGTCTGGGTTTCCCAGAGCTCTGCCGAGATGCCGCCATTGGGAGTTGGGGTTCCACAGGGTTCTGTGTTGAGCCCCACGTTATTTAACATCTTTATGTCCCCTTTGGCGGCCTTGGTGGAAGCATATGGGGCCCAGATCGTCTCCTACGCCGACGACACACAACTCCTCTTCACTTGCGGGAAAGACCAGGAGTTCGATGGAGGAAGAATTCGGGACTGTCTTACATTGGTCTTTGACTGGTTCCAACGGAACAGTCTAAGGGCCAATTCTAGCAAGTCCGAGGTTCTGTTTTTTGGTTGTGTTGTCGATCCGGAGTGGCAGCATTGGTGGCCGTCCGACATGAGCCCTCCTGCACAGTCTTCGTTGGTGGCTAAAAATCTGGGTGTCAAGCTGGACAACCAGCTGTCGCTGCGAACACATATTCTGGGTCTGGCGGGCACCTGTTATGGAATTTTGAAAATGCTCCGTAAATTCCTGCCCCTGCTGTCTGAGGAGCACAGGCGTATTACTGTGCAGGCTCTCGTCGGCTCTAGGCTAGACTATGCTAATGCCCTCTTCCTTGGCCTCCCTGATTACCTAGTTCAGCGCCTACAGGTGGTACAGAACTCTGCCGCCCGGGCTATCTTTGGCTTGCGTAGACGAGCCCGAGCTTCCGGGCTGCTACAGGCATTACACTGGCTGCCTATCCGGAAGCGGATCCAGTTTAAGTCCCTGACTCTGATGCATAAAGCCCTGTTTGGATCAGGGGCCGGATACCTGCGGCGGAGACTGGCCTTCTATCGACCAGTCCGCTCCTTGCGCTCGGAATCCCTTTACAAAGCGGTGGTCCCTCGGGTGAGGAAGGCCCGTATGGGAGGACGCTCTTTCAGCTGCAAAGCTCCACAGCTGTGGAACTCGCTTCCTCTTTCGCTGCGCAGCACTGCCAATTTGTTCCAGTTCAGGAAAAGCCTGAAGACTTGGCTTTTTAATCTTTAGGCTGTTCTTATTGTTTCAGTTTCAGTTCTTTTTCTTTTTCTTATTTTTCTACTGTGTTGTGTTATTTTTATTCTGAGCTGCAGGTGGAAAGCGCCGGGACACTCTTTTTGAGTAGCCGTGCGCTATACAAGAGCGCTATAACATAACATAACATAACATAACATAACATAACATAGTACATTGTGAATGAAATAATGCATTCTTGCATTTTTGCATAGCACATGTGAAAGTCACAGGGGTGTAATTGGTATTGTATACTTGAAGTACAAGGTATACAACCACTTCAGCAAGATGCTGAAACAATGGGGTTATAGGGTGAAAATGCTCACATTATCACAACAATGGATAGGAGGGCTGAAACATGTTGGTGCTAGAGTAAGGGTCATATGACCATCCCATCCTTAAACACACTATTGTATATATTTTAACCTCCCCTCCCACTCCATCATAAAATAATTTTATCTATAATAGTACACCCCCCATACATAATATCTTTAAGTGCTCCCTGAAAACACGTTTGGGCCCACCCCGACTTTTAGCAGTCAGAGTGAGACCTATGATATAGCATGTCACTATTAGAGTGAGTGAGGGCTATTTAAACAAAAGGGTCTCTTTCTCCTCCCACCTGTAGTAATGGGTTGGACATATTTCATGTGTTTCTCTTGTGAACTTTGTTCAGGAGAGGATCACTACTAAGCACTTAGGAACACCCCAACCAATGTTGATCACTCTTTTGTTGCTTGTAGGTGAGTAGCCCAGAGGAAATAGAGAATGCAAAGATTGCAGAGAGCACTCCAAGATGCTTCAAACCTATCCACTGTAAGATATGTGCCTGTCTGTGGATAGGAGCATACAAGATATTGATATCACAGTGGTCAAATGGTATCCTGGAAATCTGCAATACAATATTAAGCCTTTCTCAGTGTGCAAAAAAGAAGAAATGATGAGAAATGGTGAACAATGCAAGTATTCACCCCCTGTCACAAAGAACTAGGTTTAATCCATCGTTCTTTTGCTGACCACGCCCCCTCTGTTTGGACCCAAGCCATATGCAAATAAGTCTGACCCTGTTCCTTATGGGGACAGTCCAGCCCAAACTGTCAAGCCAGGTCTTCCCAGGAACAGAAACAAGCATCCTGGGACTGGTTTCTGCGCACCACCACTCATCAGCCAGGCTAGCTTTAATCCTGAGGCGCAGTGAGCACGAGACCCACATCTGGGTATACCCTTCCCACTTAGGGTGACAAATGCAAAAGGAACAAATGGTGGGCAAAATGCTGAACAATGCAAGTGTTGTGGTAAATGATATCTACACACCAGGCACACACACATTCTATTCACTCTGACATCACGCACACCAACATTCCACGCAGACATCTCACTCATACTGGCTGAGCAACCTAAAAGGAGATAAATCTAGTTACAACAGCAAGCATTCACCCCCAGTCATAAAGATCTGGGTTTAATCCATTGTTCTTTTGGTCACCACACTACCCCAGTTTGGACCCAGCCATAAGCAAATCAGTCTTAACCCTATTCCTGTATGCTTGTTTCTGGTCCAGGAGAGACCTGGCTTGGCAGTTTGGGCTGGACTATTCCCAGAAGGAACAGGGTCAAGACTGATTTGCATATGGCTGTGTCTGAACTGGGGGGCGAGGTGAGACAAAGAATGATTATGCAATCAACCCAGATCTGTGGCTAGGGGTGAGTGTCTGATAAGTTTCAGCACTCTGTCCATCATCTCCTTGTGTTTGCTATGTTCAGGATACTCCAGGGTTTGCCCGGCAGCTGGTGAAATAGATGCTGCAGATGGAAAAATGCAAAGTGGCATTGTGTGGGTTACAGACCTTAGGTCTCATGGTAAAGACCTGACTTCTAGATAATGACATGTCTCATACCATAGCAAGAAAATATGTGGCTTTTCAACTTGAGGTCACTAGGCCATGGTACATATGGGATTTGTTCAGACATTATCTTCATACAGAGGTAGGTTCTTGACTTACCATCACAGAAGTGGATGGCTAGAGGGGTGCAGATTCATGAAGATATTACAAGACATTCCTGAGCCATGGGTTCATATAGATTAGTGCATTTTACAGTATGGACCCCTATCACTACACTGCAGAGATGCATATGGCTGTGTCTAGTTCATTGCTATGATACCTGTTAACATAATGCTCAAATATGCTTTATTAGAACATTGGAATGTTGGGAGCTCCATTGCAGACAATGGAGTGCTCCCTACTTCTACGGGCCGGTAAAGGCCCGCAGAGCAACATTCCAATGTTCTACAAAGGCTTCTCGAAGCTCGAGGGGATTTATTTATTTATTATTTGTTAGGACATTTTGCCCTCTAGTGGCAGAATGTTCTAATAGCCTTATAGCCCTTCGTAGCAGGGCTATACCGGCTATTAAAGTCCCGCTGTCTCGTTAAAGTCCCTCGCCTTCGGCTCGGGCCTTTAACGATTCAGCGGGCCTTTAATAGCCGGTATAGCCCGCTACGGCGGGCTATAAGACTATAACAAGGTCCAATACAGATGTTAATTGTACCATTAGTTTATGTGGTACATTAGCATGCATTGGTTGTTACTCTTAACTCGAAACACAATAAAAAGGATAATTATTGAGAGACAAAATTAGTAATAAAGATAAGTGATAATGATAGTAAAGTTTAATCAAGGAAGACACTAGAGGAAAGAAAACATCAAGGGGATCATTTAAAAAGAAGAAATAAGAGATGCATGGATAAATTAGGAAAATAAGGAAACAGATAAGGCAAGAGGGAAGTTAGAAAAATTAAAAGAAACAGGAAAACTGAAAAAGGAGAAGACCAAGGGAGCATGATGAGGGCAAGAAAACTGTTACAACTGTTGCAGAAAGGCAGACGTGCATTCTTTCCCCGGCCAGAAAATGTTGTGTCTTACCTCTGCTTCCACCCAAGTTTTAGGAGTGGGAATATACTTGTAGTAGACAGAGGATCTCATCGACCATCCTACTGGGAAACTGGCTTGTCCTGTTAGATGAATTGATATGATACAAAGCATGTTTTTCTGTCACAAATTGACTTTCAACTCATTCTAAAAACTGCACAGTCGTTAGGGTAAAAGATGTGGATCAGACTCTTACTTGGATTGAGAGGAGGTACTTTCCTACAATCAACCAACATTTAGCCCCTTCGGTGCTCATGACGAGCTCAGCTCCACACCCATTATCATTATTGCCCAGCACAGCAGAGGAATATCCTGCGCAGCCAAGGTGTTAAGAAAGGAGTTACTATCTGTAGTTTACAAGCATCATTCACTGGCAGTCGTAGCCTCACTGCACGTATGTGGGTTTCTCGGTATGCAGACAGGCTTCTGCTCATTGCTGGCTTCATAAAGGAGTGGGTTGTGTCACCAAGCCCATGTGAGTGTGCTCCATAGGTTTGTATTTTATTTACAGTTTGTGGTGTGTGTGTGTGTGTCATTGTCTCCATCTCTCAGTGAACAAGTCAAGTGTTTATTCTTTTCTTAGTACCACTGTACTCCTTATTCTAGCAATAATGGGACAGACGTATAAAGCAATTTTGCGATTGCAAACCCTGCGTTTCTCAAAGTTGCATTGTTTGCTATTAAACTCATTTTGCAAGCTGGAAAAGTATTTTTTACTTTCATGGTTTACTGACAGATACTGAATCACAATTAAGAAGCAGCATGAAAGGGGAAGGTTCCCTTCTAATTGTGAATTGGTACGATATGTCAGTAGTTTGATATTGATATTGCAATTGCGGTCCTGAACTACTGACCTCAAAGATGTTGTTAATTGATTTACACTCAATAGGGTATCCACTGGGACAGCATAGCCTTTGTGACTGGTGTTGCTAGCCTCTGAGGGAGTATGCAATGGTCCAGAGCACCACTCTTTACTGCATCCTCAGTATTTTTCCAAACAGGAAGCCGTTTTGTTTTTTTATAAAAAGCAGTAACAGTTCCTTTGAGGAACAGATGCTGCTTTAGAAAGGGTTTCCCGTTTGAGAATGCAAACAATAGAATGACAGTCTGCTCTGCACCTTGCATGCCACTAGCCTTGTGTTTGCAGCCAATCACACAGGGATACAAATAGCTATTTCAGTGTCGTTGTAATAGTTGCGTTAACAGTACTGTTAGTTAATGTAGGGCATTAGCCCGTAATGGGCACATAATGAAGAAGAAGAGGTTTGAAAAGAAATCTCTGATGTTGGCATTCAGGTCTTAGGGGGTTCCGATACTTTTCTTCAACTCTGAAGTCAGAGGCTCTGCCAAGGTGGCAGCCATAGTGAAATGAGAACTAACAGCAGCCTGTGAATGACCAATAACCCCAGTTCTATCACACTAGGGGCCTGTTTGGTATAACTTTGGCTGATTCCATTTCTGTGGGAGGCCGACTAGGAGACGTGGATTATGGTCCATTGCTTATATGTGACTGAGCTCAAACAATTAAGCACAGTTTCAATACATCAGGTGCTGTAAGATTCTCTTCCTTGTGTTACAGATCAGTTTTGTGGGTCTGGATGTATTTAATAGCTTGTAGTGCGATGAATTGAGCTCCCCTTCTTCAGTATGAACTAGTGCATTAACAGAAACTGACCATTATACCTCTAGTCCCATTAAGTCGAATGAGTGTGCCATGATATGGACTAGGAATATTCGGTCTCCCTATGCACTTAAAAAATCTGGAGGATATAATGAGAGAGTTTTTTGGAAACAAATAGAAAATATTTTAACATTCAGTAGAGACCATATACATGTGGAGAATGTGCACTGTTTTAATCAGTGATTCAAGCATACATTAAAGGTTATTAGAAAATAGGACTTCAAATATCAAGTAAGTTTCATGATCAAATCTATGTATCAGGGGTTAATAGTACAAAATAAGTTACATATACAACAAGTATTGTGGTGAGGAAGTGCACAGGTGAGTAGAATGAGTAATTCCTATATATTATGATTGCAGTGAGCTGATCGTAGGCCAAATTCAATCAGATCCCATAAATACTATTGGCCATATTTATCAAGGTTTTGCAATGCCCTTGTACCTTGCATGAGGGCGGAAGGGCGATACAAATCCTAAGTGAGATTTGTCTTGCATGGCCATGCATGGCTTGATAAATCTAGAGTAACACAAGGCAGCACAATTCTCTGTCTTGCATTACTCTGCCCTCGGGTGGAGTTTCATGGATGTGGCGTGGGCGTTCCCTCTGATTTATGACGGAACATGCATGCTATTACCACGCATTATTTTACCACATGTTCCATTACCACGCATATGCCTTTACATACATGCCTTTACCATGCAACGTTTTACCACACATTAACCTTTGCACCATTGAGAAAGGATACCTGCATTGGAGATAGGCATCAAATTGTGCACCAGCTGAAAGGACAGGAATACCCTGTATCTCGTAAATACGGTGCGTTACTGCCCTTTTAATTTGGTATAGGGAAGCGCAGCAAAAAGCCTTGCGGCGCTGCCCTGCACCAAATCATACTACATGAGGACCGTAGTTGGTGAATACCAAAACAATGGTAAACTTACACAAAACTGTATGTTTACCTATGTGACTCAGGGCTGGCATATTGTGTTCATCTGAAGACATGCAAGCAAACATATGAACAACAAGCAACACCCTGACACATGAAAGTATGAAGCCACACATTGGAAGATTCAAACTGAGTTATGTCTGTTTTTTTTGCTTCCAAGATTAAGAAGCACTAGACATGCTACAAATGCACATGACTTGATGAAGCTTAAAGTCTAACTTGCCACTTTGAGCGAAACATACACACATCTGTATAAAGCTCACAGTCCTACCTCCACTCCAGTTAAACTGGGCAGCTGCTTTTTTCAGTGCAGAGACAGACAGACAACTTCAATATTATCCTATATTAAAAGGCTTACATGGTAAAGTTATGTGTAAGCCAAAATAACTCAGAAATGTCGAGAGTTGTTAGTTTTATTTGTAAATATATCTCCAATAAAGCTGAACATCTTAGTTTTGAGCAAACCGTGCTGTTGTACTGACATTCTTCGTAGGCTTGTCAGTCCTTCACAGAGTGCCTATAGTAACCCCTGCAGCTTGTGATGCTCTACAGCTACCTTGATGCTAATTAAATTTTTATCTAAACCAAGTTTCTCTTTTCCTCTTCCCACCTCCTTTTCATGAAGTCCTTGGGACTCTCTCAATAAGCTTTTTATGGTGTCTCCGTACCTTAGGTCCGGTCCTCCTCATCCCTTAACACATCCGTTTGTATTGTGTGCAACAGGGCATTCGATTCAAAGAATACCTTGCACTAAATACAGTTGTTATTACATTTTTAAAAAGTAAAGAAAATACTGCTGTGTTAATATTAAAAAACCTTACCTGCGCTGTATGAGAACATCGCACAGAGCAGAATTATTTTGCCAACAACTTCCTGCATGTTTGGGTATCTTCTGAAAAGAGGAGCAACACAGAGTCAAAACACATACTTTACTTACTGTCCGCATCTCATATACAAATAGTACTCATTGGTGTAGACTGTAGATGCTAAAACACTGGAAATAATAAATGTCGGGACATTATTGTAGATGTAAATTGGCTCCCAATTCCATATTGCGCTGGTTTTAATGTTGATATTTCTCAATATGGTTGTGTAACAAAACGTGTCCAGGGAGAGGGAGCATTATATGTTAACAGGGAGACCAGCTTTTGGGCGGAGTCACAGACATGGTAGAAGTTGGGAAGGAGAACACGAGTACATTTTGAAAAGGGGTGGGGGGGGGAGTAGGAAGCAAAGTGCAGTAAAACACAAACCAGCCAGCATAAAGAACGATTTACAGGGGTAGGGCCAGCTTGGAGGATGCTAAATGTCTTTGTTACAAGGAAAAATGGGGAATATAACACTTGCATCAAAATGAAAGGAAAGTTCAGGAAATACAGAATGGAAGATGGAAAAGGGCCTTTGATTTGCCTCATAAATAACAGTTTACATTCAATGTGACGGAGCTCTTTGCCTATCCACAGCCTTTCCATCAGAATACAAAGTAACCATCTAATATTAACAGGTGCCTCTGCAATCACCAATACATTGCCTAAGCAGTATACATTACAGAAGACTGCCACCACATCAGTTTAAAGAGAAACATTGCAAATACATTTCCAAGGTAAAATGTTTATACCATCTCTAAAATAATTGCAAAATATGAAACGTTTCCAAAACAAATGAAACGTCAGTAAATCAAAACATAAAAGCACTCCATATACAGTTTCCCAAATTCTTCAGGTGATTTTTTGTTCTGTGTCATCTGCAGATGAGGTCCGATTTTTGAGGAGGCCCCAGAGTAAGAGATTACGTGGATCTTAGAGGGATTTGAACAAGAGGGTCACCATACGCTTTCTCCTGGGCTCCGGGAAAGAGGCCTGCAGCTGTGTATCTAAAATCAGGGGTGACACAAACTGCAAAGTGGACAAACGGCAGGATGTCAGAGCTCAGTGGACATTCTGCCCAACTCTAGGTCAGTATATAAGTCAGTATTCCTCTTTGCAGAAGACCAAATATAGAACATTAATGGCCAGAAATTATACTAGTTTATTTGAAATTCAATCACTTTGCCTATGCTGGCTACAACATAGGAATTCCGTGAAATGATCCATAAGAGGGGAGAGTTTTCAGTAAATGGTTAGTACGACAGATGGGTTTTAGACCCGGTTGCTCATGCAAAAAAACTGTGGCCCATGCACTAACCCTATTTTGCGAGTTGCTAATTAAATAGCAACTCGCAAAATAGGGTTAGCGACTTCTTGATAGCGAGTCTGACTCCTATGTAAGAATGTTTTGCTACCGCAATTGCGGAGGCAAAACACTTGCAGTTTAACACCCTCTTTAAGAGGAAGTTAAACCATTTGCAAACAGGAAGGGGTCCTCAGGGGACCCTTCCCCTTTGTGAATGGATGCACAAACATTTTTTCAGAGCAGGCAGTGGTCCCAGGGACCACTACCTGCCCTTAAACAAGCATTTGGAGTGCAAATGGTTTCGCCTTCGGGCCTTATATGTATTTAGCTATGCAGCACATTAGCCTTGGTGCTGAAACATCTACTGTTCTTTAACATGGAGGGAAAGTAAGCACCAAACTCCGTGACACACCAGGTTTGGGAACACATGGAGAGACATATTGGCTTTCAACTGGAAATGGTATAGTCCAAAGCTCTGTTTTTAATATAAAATCAGGGCCTTCGGTGGTCATATCACTGAAAATACAAGATTTAAAAAAAATATTACTGTCTACGGGTTCTCGTGGAAGACAATTTCTATGAACTGGAATCTAGAGAATGCTAAAGTGATTCTGGTATTTTACTGACCTCTGCTGGTCGTTTTCTTTCAAAAAAGCTAAATATAGGCAGTTGTCAGAAAATGTAAAAAAAAGAAAGTCCCTCAGCAGAAAGCAATTCTGGTATTTTACTGACCTCTGCTGGTCGTTTTCAATCAAGACAGTTAAATAGAGGCAGTTCAACAGAAAAAAAGTGGAAGCAGACAAGTCCTAGGGCTGATCTCCAGAGCCCACAAAGTACATATACATATAAGTATATAATAAGTATATACTAAAATATATATACGAGGTCTCTAATGCTAGACCTAAAAATGAAACAAAAACGTTTCATTTTTTTAAAACTACATCCCGTTTTTCTTTAAAAAACACTGGCTACATTTTCAAATTAAAAAAATGCTTTATTTAAAAGCAGTCCCAGACATGGAGGTCAGCTGACCCCAGCAGGCCACCATCCCCGGGAGTGCCCACCATTCCCTATGGGGTTGCAAATAGCGAAAGCCTCATTAATATGCATGAGGCATGCAATTTGCGACCCCATTGGGAATTGCAAACAGTGTCTCAGACAGTTTAAATTGGCAATTGTGACTCGCAAATTGCAACTTGCAATTTGGCGCAATTAGTAAGTCTCAAATGCCAATGGTCGTACATCTGGCCCTCTTGGCCTTATTTAAAGTTTGGCAAATGTATCACTCTCTCACAAAAGTGTTCCTTACTGCAAAGGCCATAGGATATAAAGCACTTGTAATAAGGTAGCAGGATATTCACGTTTGAAATAGAATAACCCTTGTGCCACCCTCTAAATTACACCCTTGATCTTATAACCATTCTCTTTCTCTTCACAACCATTGCAGCTTCTGTGACACAACACTCACAGGTCACTGTCACGCATTCAAGAGTTTTAGTTCCACTCTTTTATACAAAGCACCAGTTACTGTCAATGAACATGCATACTTTCCATTCCCTATGTCTCACCCTCTCAGTGCTATGTTTTCACAATTGTAGTGAACCCTTAGCCCCGCCTCACTCAACCTCAGATCTCTGTGCAGATCCTGCCAAGGCCCCTGTCCTCTCACTGATCTCCATGAGGCTCACTTGGACTCCGCCGCTAGGGGGTCTCGGTGGAGGTCCAGTATCCTTCTCTTCTCCTTAATACACAAGGCGTGGGTCTGTAACAACAAGGCACTTTTGTTAACGAAATTTGCCTTTATGTGTGTTTATGGTTATTCTTCTTTCTAAACACTGGTTATATATTGAGGTTTAAAGAGTCATAAGGTAAGTAATGAGGAATGGCACCGGGACATGATGTGTAACAAGTCGGTAATGTGGTTCTCTGTTTATTATAATGCACGAGCACACCATCACCCTACTCCCCCTCTTACCACTCTGAAATCTTTGGTCTCTTGCGCCTCTGATTATAACCTACATGTTGGTGATATGCAGCGTCCGATTAGATCCGTGTCGAAAACCTGAAAACGCCCTTTTTACAAACATATTCACAGCACTTGGACATACATCAAATTCATATCTAGCTTCGTGATTTAGAAAGTGAGGTAACGTAAATAAAGCCCTGCTTCCCTGCACCGACCGCCAGAAGCGCAATACATAAACAGTCCCTCTGCTAATAAACAGTCCCTCTCCTCTGGTAATAAACAGTCCCTCTGGTAATGAATGGCAGTTCCGTGGAACACAAAAGGAAAGAGGACTGAAGGCTTGTCATCCTTTCAGGTCTTTGATAGCTGGGGTTTGCTTTGGGTGTTGGTTTTCACGCTGTCTGCTGGTCGTGTCTTAGGTCATTGTTAGGTCGCACCCGAATAATGATGGTGCTGACAGGCAAATAGTGATGTAACAGCGTGTTTGTAAAAAGCAAAGGTGATAAAAGTGTTGTACAAGGAGCACTAATATAGACTATATGAGTTAAAATAGGTGGAGGTGAATTCAGGCGAGGGAAACAAGTTTAACCAGAAAATCAACTGCAAAAAAACAGCCCGTGGCACTCTTACGCAATTCTTGCGACAAATCAAACCCGTTGTCTTACCCTGTAATTTGGAGCAAGAAAACCTTTGGAAGAGAAGATCCCGTCTGTTCTGAGCTTCATGGCCGAAGGGGTCTTACGTCATCACCCACGGGTGTCGTGTGCTGATGACGAGCTGAGCTCGTCATGGTGCCACTAAAATGGCATTTTCCAGCACAGGAGGGGGAAAACGCCTAGCATCCAAGTGGTTAAGTGAAATCAGCCACACCTCTCGTTCACCAGCCAATCACTGAAAAGAATAATACTGAACAATAAACTTGTCGCCAGAGGGGATACTGTGGGGCAGATTTACGAGCCCCTTGCGCCACGTTTACGTCACTTTTGCGTCACGCAAGGCGGCGTAAATGTGGCGCATCCCTACGAGGCATTTACAACGTGACGCATCTATGGAGATGCGTCACGGTGTAAGGCCCTGCGCCACATGAAACCTGCGTCAGGTTTCATGTAGGCATTCCGGTGCAGGGGGGGGGGTGCGTTCCGTCGCAGGAATGCTCCTGGAAAGTGACTCAGTGAAATCTACAAGATTTCACTGAGTCACTTTCCCAAAGCTTCTACGTCAATTCCTTACGCCTGCTTGAAGCAGGCGTAATGAGTGACGCACCATGTAATGTATGGGTGGCCCTGTGCATTGCAGGAGTTGCATCGCGCTTGCGACGCGACTCCAGCAATGCGCCGCCCGTAAGCCAAAAAATGCGTCACGCATCTGCCCTTCCTTGCACCATGGTGCGGCGCATCATGGGTGGCGCAAGGATGAACTTGCGTGATGTATCTTTCCTGGCGCATTTCTGCCGATTTGCAGAGATGCGTCAGGCAACGTATATTTGCCCCGAAGAGCATACCTCAGGCCGAGCATACCTTTGGCCCTGTGCCACCAAATATTTCTAGACGTCTCCATGCAAATATTCATGCAAATATTCATGTCTTTCGTTTCTTTTACTTTGCCCTACTGACTGAGCACAAGATAGCCCATGTTGCAGAAAACACCAGACACTTGAATTTGCTTTTTCTCATTTCCCTTTCTTATAGCTCAATCCCTTTTTCCACGTCTCCTGCATGGAGCAACCTCTCACTGATGGTGTCAAATGTGATATCATGGATTAAATCATTGGTAGTGATATATATCATATCATTGATTGTGTCATTTTATGTCTGTTATTATCTTATTTACAGGGTACTGTGTGCTATTATGTCTATTTTTCAAACCTCATATTTCTCACTTCCATCCATCTAGGTGTTCACAGATTAAACTTTAAAGAAACACATTACAACATCATTTCAAATTATTTCCAATCATTTGATGTCTACGTTTTGATCTCAGTGAAGTGTTAAATCCATCAAACCTGGAGCGGCTCAGCGAGCATCTTTGTCTAATATTTGTTTTGCCACAGCATTGTTTTCTAGAGATTATGTCATGAACACAACACATATAGAGATAAGGGCTTTGAGACACCTCCACCAGCCATTGGTTTCTAATGGGTCAGTCTGCTTCACGACTGCTTGTTTGAAGTGTCTGTCAAATTTTGGATCAGCCCGTGGTTTATCCTCTTTACAGGTCTCATGGGTCAGCTCGTTCATTAGAGCATAAGGTTCATCAATCCACCTATTCATTGCTCCAATTGTAATTCATGGGCTGAGAAGCGTCCCTACATTCCAATGAAATCCCACAGTTACTATAGTCTAGGCTGACTGCAGAGCAAGTGAGCAGTGCCACCACACACCGGGGCCAACGCTTGCTCCTCTTAAATCTATCTTTGTGACAAGCAAAATGAAATGCATAGAGATACAGCAGTGGAAAACAATTATCATCATTAGACTTGTGGAAGGGCAGGTGAGCAGTGCCAGTGGTTTCACACATGAGCAACCGCCACTCTGACAGAGGACCATTCACACTAGGGCTCAGCCTGAGTGATTTTACCTGCCCTGGCCTCTATTTTTTGTAAGGGGTAAAATGCAGTTCTTGAAATTCCGCAGTTTTTGTTTTTTTACCAAAGCAGCCTTTACAGTGATTTAAATTTCCGCTCAGTTTTGCAATAAAGAATAAATATTGTCAGCAAAAACGTAAATGTAGTAAAATTAATATTGACAATATTTTGATGTGTATCTAAAATTCATGAATAGTCCTTCTTTTATCTCTATTCATTCTCTGGTCTGCTGCTGCTTTGAGCTTGTCTCTCAGCATGCAATTCGCCCTTTCTACATCTGAGCATGCCAACCAGCTCATGTTTGCTGGCTGGTGGCCAACGTGGTACAGTTTCACTCCTTGGACACCACAAATGCAGCACTACAAGTGTAGACAGCAAGAGGCTCAGGGGCATATGTACAAGCCCCTATCGCCATGGGAACGTCGTGGCTTAACTCTACCTTGTACATAAGGCCCCCTTTCAAGCTATGGTTAGCCTGAAAGGGGCGTGCAGTTGGTGTTTTGCTGTGGGCGTTACACCGCGACACCAATTGTATTTGACGCTGAGCCCTATGTACACGGATGGCGTACATAGGAGGCTGCGGCAAAATTAAGACCAGGAAAATCGGGGAGAAATGCATTATTTCTCCTAGTTTTTGCTTTTTCCACGTGTGCTGCCTTGTGCAGCACACACGGAAAAAGCAAAATGCCATGGTTTGTTTATGTATAGGAAGGTGTCCCTCCCTGTACATAAAGAAATCTTTTTAAAAAATTCAATTTTTGTAACTTTCATGTGTGCTGCATGAAAGTTACAAAATGGCATTTTAGGATTGTTCATGTCCAGGAACGGACACCTTCCTACACATAACCAATCCTCCCCTGCACACAGACACCATTGCAGTCTGATGCAAGGGCGCCTGCGTTGGCACTAAGTTGTTAAACTTAGTGCCATCGCAGGGGGAAATGCAAGGCTGTACCACATCCTTGTAAATATGGTGCAGCCTCGCGTTTCTGAAGTGCTGGAGCTTGTCGTTAAGCCAAGGAGGCTAACGATTCACCCCTCCACATCATTGTGCATATCCCCCTGTGTTTTACGACATTTCAAACCTACAGCTTTGCCTACATGTTTTCAGTCTCACATGTGCAGGGATAAGGTCCTACAGGGGCATATGTACAAGCCCCTATCGCCACCACAACGTCACTTTTACAGACGTTGCAGTGATGATAGGGGCAGCGCCTTATGTACAAGGCAGCGTTAAGCCACTTAACCTGGCTTAATGCTGCCATGTACATAAGGCCCCCTTTCACGCCATGGTTAGCTTGAAAGAGGTGGGAAGTGGGTGTTGCGGTGGGCGTTGCACCGCAACACCTATTCATTTTGACGCTGCCCCCTATGGACAAGGGTGGTGTACATAGGAGGAAGCGCCAAAATTAAGACCAGGAAAACCCTGGTCTTAAGTTGGTGTAACAAGGAGAAATGCATGATTTCTCTTCGTTTTTTGCTTTTTCCATGTGTGCTGTCTTGTGCAGCACACATGGAAAACTCAAAATGCCATGGTTTGTTTATGTGTAGGAAGGTGTCCATTCCTGTGCATAAACAAATCTTTTAACACCATCAGTGCTGCAGCAATTCCCCCTCTGTGCTGACTCTCATTTACTCCCATTGTTCATGACGAGCTCAGCTCGTCATGAGTACATGAGCAGTGTACTGCATGACGAGCTGAGCTCGTCATGAGCATCGAAGGGGTTAAAAATGCCATTTTGTCACTTTCATGTGTGCTGCATGAAGCAGCACACATGAAAGTGACAGACTTGCATTTTAGGATTGTTTATGTGCAGGAAGGGACCCCGCACTACACATAAACAATCCTCCGTGCATGCAGACACCCTTGCACTCTGGTGCAAGGGTTCCTGCGTTGGCCAATGCAGGCAGAAATGAAAGGCTGCACCACATTCTTGTAAATATGGTGCAGCCTTGCGGTTCCAAAGTAGCGTAGTGTGTCATTAAGCCAAAGAGGCTAATGACATGATCCACCACTTCATTTTTCATATTCCCCTTAGTGTCTTCTGGCTCTAGACAGGATTTCACGGCATGCCTGCATGTACGGATTCCTTTACTTTTGATTAGGGGCTCAAGGATGCGCCTCATCTGCATGGCCAGCTTGGAGCAGATGCATGTTAAGTGCAGTAGATTCTCGTTGTGTGTCCCATATAAACGGCACCAGAGTATATCCATGCTGGTTTTTTCACTAGAGATTGAGGCAGCCCAGGCAGCACTGCATAGTTTAAGTTTCAGGTGCAGCGGGTAAGTGCAGGCTAAGTACAGTGCTCATGATCATGAGCAGCTATTATTGATATCCAGGCTTGGCCTCTTTTAGCAAACTCCTCTTTATCCTTTAAAAAAAGAGATTCAAGCCATTGCGGAGTTCACTCGTTTTTTCAAGAGATATCTATGAGAGTGCCAGCCCCCATCGGTTTTCAAGGTGTACAGTTTTTAAGGACTGATCCAGGAATTCTATAAGACTACTGCTGCTGCCCTCTTTGTTAATTGCTAACCACAAGATGTTGTTTAGGGTGTTAGTTTCAGCTTGTCTTAACTTGATTCAAATTATCTATAGATCCCTGCCACTCAATTGACTACCTTTTGAGGCCAAACTCCAGCCGAATTTGGCCAGTGGAAGTGTTCCTTGTTTGATTTAATACTTATCAGTAGATTTTTATTGGAGTTTGTCCAGTGCCGCCGAGGCACAGTCCAAGAGAGCCTCGCAACCCTATGTCAAAGTTGGCATAATTTTTGCTGCCAGGACCTTCAGCAGTGGATCGAATGATGAGCCTTTCAACTTCTTGCTCACAATGTTAAAGGTATCAATGAGGGAGTTGCTCTTATTTGTAATGGCTCAAAGCTGTTTGTAGGCCGTTCCCCTATCATCCAGCAGAAACCCTCAGTATATGTACTCATTTACTGCATCTAAGATGTGTGTGCAAAAAAGGCAGGTTACATTTTTCCTAGCTGCCTTGCTGAGCATCAGCTCCTTGGTTTTGTTCCGATTGACAACCAGGCCATTTAGTGCTGCATACGGATGAAGCGTATTGATCAGTCTCTGAAAGCCAATTTTGGTCAAGCTGCTTAAGACTACATTGTACTCATATAAAAGATGGTTCAAAGCTGCTTAGGACTACATTGTATGCATATAAAAGATGGTTCAAAGCTGCATAGGACTACATTGTATGCATATAAAAGATGGTTCAAAGCTGCATAGGACTACATTGTTCGCATATAAAAGATGGTTCAAAGCTGCATAAGACTACATTGTACGCATATAAAAGATGGTTCAAAGCTGCATAGGACTACATTGTACGCATATAAAAGATGGTTCAAAGCTGCATAGGACTACATTGTACGCATATAAAAGATGGTTCAAAGCTGCTTAAGACTACATTGTATGCATATAAAAGATGGTTCAAAGATGCATAGGACTACATTGTACGCATATAAAAGATGGTTCAAAGCTGCATAAGACTACATTGTACACATGTTAGAAATGGGATTTCTGGTTGGCTGAGGCTTGCGCCAAAGCCAGGCAGAAACCACCTCTACAGTTAGGGCAAGGGAGTTACACTCCACAGATAACCCCTTCTTAGCCCCTTGCCAATGTGACACGAGCAGTAAGGCTTATCCCGGAGGCAATGTGTAAAGCTTTTGCGCACACACCCACCATCCTGGCCGCCCACAAAAGGAACTCCACACAAGGTTATATCAAAAATAGTCTCTGTATTCTCAAAACACATCAGATAGTACTCACACAATATACATTGTGCCAACTGGCAAAGGCAATATTTACAAGGGATTATTTATACCTGACAGGGCCACATGGACCACTGTCAGGATCAACACAAAGTGAACTTGCTAAAAGTGAGCTAAATCATAAACATACAAGTAAAATAGGTCATAGAACTTACAGCCAGTAAACAATCATAATCACTGTACTTTGCAACAGTCTGTGACATGAAATTCATCATGCACAGTATCCCACAAGTCTAACTACATTAGACCCTAACCACCTAAGTAAACATTACACTAGGGGCGTAAATCGCACTGGGAAGTATAACCTCCCTAACACAAACCTAAACAGGTAAAACAACCTCCTATGCATAAACCATATCTAGAGGTATCAATACAGGCTGCACAAAACATACTATACACAATACATTTCCTAGCACCCAAAAGTATTAGCACATAAATCACAATAGCACATAATTAACATTAGGACCTGCACCCTATAAATGTAAAAATCCCCTCTGACCAACTGGCCATCTCAATTAAGGGGGCTCAAACGCCCTATGTCCAGAGAATCAGGGCTGCTGCCTAAGCAGCGAAAGTCAAGGTTGCGCCACTGCGCCAAAACCTAAATGTTGCCGCTGCCCACTACTTGCTGGGTAGCTGAGAATAATAACTGGAGGCCTAAACGCTGCAGCTGGCACTAAGTGCTGCTCAGCAGTGGAGGCCAAGGTAGGGCGAAGGGAGTGGGGCTCACTCCTGGGTTCACAAAGAACAAGTCCCCTGAAAAGAAATACCTAAACGGTGCAGCTGCCCACTACTTGCTGGGCAGCTGTGAATGCAAAACTGCGGCATGGTCCCTCACAGGCCCTTGGGACAAACTGCGCCAAATGCTGGAGCCCTCTGGCTCTGGAAATACATACTGCGCACATTGGAGCCCTCTAGGCTCTTAAAACAAATGTGCCCCAAACACTGAGGCACCCCACAGGGATCAGCAAGGGCTTCTCTGGCCCCTCACAGGCTCTCTGAAACTATGGTTTCCCCTGGGCGACGCGGGACCCTTCAAGAAATAAATGCCACTAAGGACAGGTAAGTATGGGTAAAATTTGCGAATTCGCAGTACGCCAATTTGTCCGAAAGCGAATTCGCGTTCCGCATAATCCGCAAATTTGTGTGAATTTGCAAATTATTTTTTTTGTGTGTTCGTGGGGCACTTTGCGTGTTCGCGGGCCGCTTTCAGCGCGCCGACCGTGAAGTTACCCATGCGGTTGGACATGGGCGCGTCCATCTTGTTTGCGTTGCGTATTTCCGTTTCCGGGCACTAGTTGCATTCTCGCGTTGTGCGCGGGGCGTGATTACTTGGTCGCGTGCGTTTTTGCGTCCTTGCTGGGGAAATATCGCGCGAACTTACCCACGCGGTCCTCAATGGACGCGGCCATCTTGTTTTTCATTCATTGCTATGGTTCTGGGCATGCTTTTTCAATCCTCCCCTAATCTTTGCAATCCTTTGTTTCTTTGAACTTTTTTTTGATCTTTTTTACCCATTATCTATCCTTCTCTTTTTCTACATCTATATTTTGTGTTTTTTTCTACTTTTGGTTACTTTAAAACTACTTTTTTAACTCTTTTCTTTTATTTACTTTTTCTCTATTTTCTTTCTATTATTTCCATTCCTGTCCAGGACCATGGCAAAGGGAGCCGGGAAGAAGAAGGGGAAGGGTCCCGCACCACATACGATTAAGGGGGGAGCAAGTAGTAGCCAGGGAGATCTTCAGCACGGTGGAGGTGGCCACCTCCCCAAGACCGTGGCAGCAGGGGGCAGGTCCGGTTCAGGGTATGGCCTCCGGGAGCGTCGCCAGCTGTGGGATAAGGTATGCCGGACCATGCCTAGGGAGTCGGGGGTCCGGTGCACCTACCGTCAGGCGACGCACTGGTGGGCTGACCTCCTTGACCGGGAGCAGGGCCTGCTCCACCTGCTAGGCGTGGAGATCCCTGGCCTTGGTGAGTAGCTATTTAATAACTACTTTGTTTTCTTCTGCTCTGTGTTATATTGCTAATATATGTTTTTCCCGAAGAGCAAGAATGCTGCCGATTTAATTACATTGCAGGTAAATTAATGTTTAAATAGCTTCTGTGATTGCAGGTGCTCGCCTGCTCAGTAGCGTTGCTCCAATGCTTACTTGTATGCAACTTTGTGCTCATTTGAGCAAAACTGCATAATGCTAGAGAGACTAGAGACTCAAGTCTAGTCCTTCCTTTGTACTCCTGCTTCCACTAAGAAGAGATAGTGGTGGATTGATAGGTTGAGCATATTATGACTTGTTATTTACATTTTTTAGTGGTCTGCAATCATGATGGCGGACTTTGCCTGTCACGTCGCGTGCTGCTGAGTGCTGGCAGTCGTAGTCGAACCTTTTTGTTATTGGTTTAGTTAGTGATTTACATAACTTTCCAAGTAGACGGTCTGCAAATCCAGCAATACGGTACTATCTGTCCTAGTTGACCAGATCAGATAGGTCAATCAATACATGTAGTGCAATTGTTGGTAATTTGTTTCCCCAAGATAATTTTAGATTGTGGTCAAAGAAATCAAATATTTCAAAAAAACAATCATCCATGTTTGTGTTTATTTCATGATCATCAGCACCTCCCAGGGGCAAGGAGATGACCACACCTGAGACTCCGGCGGAACAAGGTGGGCAGGATCGGTCCTCTACAGGCTCTTCTGCTGGCCCCAGTAAGTTGTTCTGTTGTTAATATTAATAATTATACTTCCCTAACTTTTACAGCTCCTATTCATTCTAAACTGTTTCCTAATTCTATTTTTTTACAAAATAGTCTTTGATCTTCTTGTAGACTGTTTCTACATTCTTATCCTGCCTCTACCATCACTCTCTGTGCTACTACTATTTTCTATTTTTATTGTCAGTCTGTGTAGGTAGCTAAGCTTGCCCAGTCGGCAAACGGTGTTAAAAAACTCTGATCCAGCAATAGCTCTAGAGGCACCGAGTGCAGTCCTCTGGGTTGCCCTTGCTGTCTATTCCAGTCTTCTTAATGTTAGTGCTTTGACAATTTCCAACATCAAAATGTCAATGTCCACCAAGAATAAGCTAGTAGTTGGCTTTTTGATTTGATAGTAGCACATACCATACCGCTAGTGTTTCAGGGACTTTTCTGCACATACAGAAGTATGGACAAGAGAAATAGGACATTGTTGATGATAGGTGCAGTTGGACTTTCCACATACCTCAGTCAGAACAGAATTTGAACCCCAAATCCCCTGACCGACTATCTAGTGTGTCTGACCAATGATTATACGACCCAGAAGAACAAAAAAAGACTACAAAGTCCCGACCTATCAGAGTCACGGAAGCATGCTTGCAAAGTGCAGTAGTGCAACTGCAAACCCTTTCGCTCACTCACTCGTGAACAAAAACCACACTGTGTTTTTTAGTTTTAAAGTTTTATTTTCAAATAAGAAATAAAAAAACAATTTCTTTATTTGTAATAGTGCAGTATTCCCAGTGAGCAGTGGTGATAGATGACGTTAAAGTTTAAACACCCTTCCCTAGTATATACTTCAACTTAACACATCTAATTATTAATAGTAACTGTGCGGGACTCGGGAGCCCTCACCTTGTTAGAACTTCAAGTCCTCCTGGTGGTGATAAGGAGTAGGTGGTTCTGTCTGTATTTAGAAAAATGTTGCACATTAAAAAGCAAGCATTCATCAGTTGTGCCAAAAAGTGTTGCATGTTATGGCTAACCATATAAGTTAACACTCTCCCCAAAACATGACTTTTTTTCAGTCCCAATAATTAAAAATTGTTAATGTATTATCATTTTCTCTTCCATTACAAGACGAAATAGGGGGTGGTGTATGGCATCTAAAAATATGACATGTTTTTTCTAGGCGTCATCACAACATCAGATGCAGCACTTCCCACCACCAGTGCCGGGCCAGCTGCGCAGAGGGGTCCACTCTAAGGGCGGATGCGGTGGTGCCACAAGTGCCACCAGGAGGAGCTGCCTCGGACGATGGCTCACCAGCGGCGGACGGTGGTAAGTTATTATACTCCTTACTTATTGAAATTTTTGAGTAGGCTCGCAAAGGGGTGTATGATGTACTGTACAGTGGACAGTACACTAGTAGAAGTACACTGTACTGTTATGAACAGTTACTAATTTAGAACTACATTTTTGCCAATCACGGAGAAGACAGTCACTCTTGACTTAGCCATAGCATTAGCGGTGGTAGTTCTCTAGTACGCAATGGCCCCCTCTATTTGACTTCAACTCAGCTGTGAAACTTGTATTGTGAAGCCAAGTCAGATCAGATGAACTTGAGGAATGTGATGAACTAAAAGGGAAAGAAGGGTGTAAGGAAGGATGATCGAGTCGTAACATTTATGACTGTAAAGAATGATACATGTTTTTGAATGCATGCAGAGGTGGCTGATAGGAAGGAATCAGATGCATGGCTGCTTGAAGCAAGGATGGTTGGTGGAGAAAGAAAAGATGACTGCCTGTGTGGGTGAATCAGAAAATGCATGTGTGGTGTGCATTGCAATATATCATTTGGGTGAAACTCAAATGCAAGTCAAGACGGGGGTTTACCAAATAAAATGAAAAAGGTGTTAGTTGGTTGTAGAGAAAAAGTAAAGTTGGTACAGTTGAGAAATTAAGAATGATAGATGTTTACTTTAGAAGCCTGGATGGTATCTTCTTCCTCATAGATAGCAGAGGTATATGTAGAGCAGACGCTCAGTGGATGAAGAGTGTTACTTTGTTTGAACAGCATGTCAGTGCCAGAGTAGCAAAGCAGAGGAAATCCAAATACTAGACGTTGTGATTGTTCAGAAATTCTCCCTTGACTAAAGTAACAGTAGAGTAGTTTACTTTGCAAGCACAGCATATATTGTGTATGTATATTATAGTTGACAATTATATCAACTCAAGTCCCTTCCTCCGGCAATTATAGGTACCACACTCACACCCTATGTTAATAAATCTCTTTCAGCTGTGTCAATCATGGGTGGACTATTGATGTTGTTTACTCAATCTATCACAACAAAACACCTAAAGTCATCCATCATATAAGCAAAGATCATGGGATCAGCTAGATCCATGATCAGAAATGAATAATCTTAATTTTCCTTTTGTAGTACTGAAGGCCCGGGGGGGGGGCAGTGCGAATTATATAAATTACATTGAGCAGTAACCCTTGATGTAACCGAGTATGGCCAGTGCCACCCCTATAGAAAAGTAAGAGCTTCCCTATCCCCACCTGCATGTACTGCTTAAAGTAATGCGAGTCTGTGTCATCATGGCTTGTGTCTGTTTTTCTTGGGTGCAAGCTGACTGAGCTGGCATTATGCAGGCTACCACAAGTTCACGTACAAGTAATTTCTTTCGCAAAACTAGAGAAAAAAGTAGAAGACTGGTGTACTCTCTGACTCTCTGACTATGTAGTGAGTCCATAGTGCTGCTAGTAGAATTTCCGAAACTCCCACTAATGTTACAGGCCTACAAAGGCGGCGGAAAGATACATGCCAAAATGTTATACTGTGCTTGCAAATTGCTAGAGTTACTGTGAGACAACTTTCTGTTGAATTATTTTGTGTTATTGTTAAAGAGTATTGGTTACAGTATTATTCTTTCTTTCTTCATATAGATGTTCCACAAAAGCTCACCCAAAAGGAGATGGCTGTCCGGGCCAGGGCCCCGAAACTGGAGGCCATTTGTGTAGAATATCGCCGGCTGCGTGCTCGGGAACAGGAGGAGGAGGTGGCAACATCTGCATCCTCCTCCAGTGGCCCCTGGTCTACCAGCCAGCAGCCTCCAGCACGGCGCCGTGGTCCGACAGCCTCCCGACGCCGCCGCTCAGCTGCAACAACACCAGCAGCTGCCCCCCCCAGAGCCTGGATGGCATGCCTGCGCCGGCTATGCCGCCAAGTGGGCTACCTGGAGAGCACGGTGGAGAAGCAGCAGCACCAGATCCGGGACCTCCGCAAAGAGCTGCGGGACCACCTGTCCACAGGACACCGCCGGAAGTGACTGTGTCCCTTGCCCCTTTTTTAAAGACTGTTGGGTGGGGGGTTGGGAATTGGGAGTTGGGTATTCTGAGGGACTTTTTGCGGGACTTTGAAATGGACAATTGTTGGGGTTAGGTAGGGGGTTCTTTGGGTCTTTGGCCTAGTTTATTTTTGTTAGGGTAAATATTTATTTATTTATTTTACATACTTCAACATAGTGTATGCATTCACATTATTTAGTGGGGTGGTGGGCAGGGGTTACTGCACGTTTGGTTTCCTCAAACTTACCAGCATGAATTATCTAAAACGTCCCAAAATTTACAAAAGTGCCACTAACAGAGTTAGTGAATTCAATTGGCCTACTAGTACTTTACTAGTACTACTGTCAGTCTCTCCTCTCCTCCGAGTCCTAGCCTATTATTCTACCTCCCCAAAATGCTTATCTTATTTATGATTCGTGTTTGAGAATAGAGCTAGGCACAGCACTGGCTGCATGGCAAATGGCGATTACGGTTGCCCATGAAATCCATCCAGGACACAAATTCCATTGTTGTGGTGGTAGTAGGAGTGGTACCGGTGGTAGTGGGAGTGGTACCACACTAGCAGTAGCAGCATATGAAAAACAAAGGAAAAAAAAGAGACGTTGAGTGGCCTTAAAGGAGTATTAGAAGGAACAGTATATATTTCGTAGCCTAAGCAATGTTGAAGATAAGTATGGGGAAAAAAAATGTGCATGAATGATTATGGCTAAATTGATTTGAAAATAGTAAAACAATCATTGGTGTTTTTTTAAGCAGAATTTCAATATTCTAGGATTCATCTAGCTGCCTTAAAATTGATTTGAGGAGGTTGCTTGCACCTTATCCTCCCCAGCAAGTGTGTGGAATTATTGCTGTCATTTAGTCACACCTCAATGAAAACCATACAGCCTGGGGGAAGAGGGTTAGGGTTTGAAAATTGGATGGGAATGGGGTTTTTTGGGAAAGTTTTGTGGAGAGAGGAAAAAAAAACACAGCATGTATAAACAACAAATGAAGAAAAGCAAATCTTTGGATACGAAGATATCCATAAATCTTTTAAGGGACATAAAGGAAGTGCATGCATGAAGTTGTTTGCTAAATGGATGGTTCGGTTACTGAAAAGTAGTACTAACTACAACTTACTAAGTAGTACTAAACTATTAGACAGTACAGGGCTGCTGTAATTACGCAATATCACTCAGAGAGAGAATGACTTAGTAGTACATTACATTAGTTTTAGAAATACTAAAGAAAGTTATAAAATAGCTGTAGGGATGAATTTGAAACAGAGAGTCGCACTCATAAGAGTTCACAGCAATAAATTATTTAAAAGATAAGGAGAAGTGAAGAGGAAAGGATACTGTAACTGTATGTTGTTGTTGTTGTCCTGTTCAATTTGGGATTTGCATCATGCATCCAGCCATTCCTCTTATTCGCGGTAGTCCTCCATTCCTTCTGATGCTCCGTCGATTAATCTTGGTGACCAGACACACTGTCCACTGCCTGCCTGGCGGATGCGGAATTGCGGATTGATGTTGTTCCCATGGCACAAGGTAAAAGCCGGCCTGCAATTGTTGATGGAAAAACAGGAAGGGATATTAAAACAGCACTGAGAAAAAATATAAGGTACAGTGTGTAGTGGAAAAATAACACTTTCAGAGGCGACAGTATTACATACAGGCATTATCTCTAAAGTGCGTACTCTGAGTCTCCTTTTCAAGGATAATAATTGCACACAGCAGGCCTAGGCCATGCAGACGGTCAAGGCAGGCACCACTAAGTGAACTACCCTGATGATGTAGCATACCTCTTTGACAAAGACAGACAAAGCATATCTAATTTTATGCAGCAAGCCACATAGCCACAATTTTACATGAACTGTGGTCTGGTCTCTGGCATACACTACACTGGCTGGACCACTCCCATACCACGACTAGACAGACATGTAGGTCTGCTGTGGTTGTTGTTGACTTGTTTACCTGTTGTTTGCCACTCATGAAACGGCCATATTTCTTCCGTAAACCGACAATGATGATGATCCATCCATCCCAGTGAGTGACTGTGTAAAGAATAAAGATAATATGTAACTTTAATCATCAAGACTCATCATCATCATGGTATGTTATTGGCAAACTCAATGTTGTCTACACACTGAGTCTAAGGAAATTTTCCATATTGAAAAATGCAACGTAGTGGCTGGCCCTTGAAGTATAAGTGCAATTTGTATTAAACAAGGTAACAGAGTACACTTGAGTTACATGTATTGTGTAAAAGATTAAATAATAATAACAAAACACATAGATAGGATTCACTTCATGCACAACAAACAAACAATTGCTTTCATCAGAGCCAGACAGCTAGTGCATGCCATCTCATCATTCATTACCTGTTCCACTTGTCATCATCTTATTCTTAAGTGAAGGGCCACAGGGCAGCCTCTCGTGCCAATTTCAGAAGGTGCAGTCAGCATAGTGAGTCATCACAGTCCCACTTCTTTTGAGGGGACTCGTGTACGGACTGAAGCGACAGTTTCTAGATTCTGCGTAATCCTGCCATCTGCCTTGAGGGAAATGGATAGGGGGAGTCTGGAGGAGGAGGATAGAGGAGCATGACTGAGTTGTGAACTTCAGGAATGCAGAAAGTGGCACCTTCAATATGGAAAATAAGACGAAGACAGTGCTGCTGATGGATTTGTTGTGATTAAAGATTTGTTGTGCTAAAAGTTGCAAATCAAAGAAAGACACACAGAAATAAAAGTCAAAAAGGACAGAAGAAAACAAAAAGTAAGTTTTTCAAGCCTTGTTGTCAGGGAAGTAGAGCTCGTCCTCAAACTCTGTGAATTGAACATGGAGTAGGTCCGCTAACAGAGAAGAGCTTCCGTCACCCAAGTCGGTGTCCTATTCTTCCTGCGTGGATTCACGTATTTTGTAATCTGATGGTATGAATTGCTGATTCATCTTGATCATTGTTAACCTCTCCACATTTTTGGGCGAGAGGCGGGACATTTTTGAAGTGACAATGGCACCAGCAGCACTGAAAACACGTTCCGAAGACGCACTTACGAGTGGGCAAGACAAATAATTAATAGCCAGCCTGCTGAGCAGTGGCCAGTGAGGCTTTTTTCCCATACCAATACACCAATGGGTCACAATCAATGTAGACCTCTGTAGGGTCATCCAGATAGGCCTGCACCATCCACTCAAGGGCCTCCCTGGGTGGTGCTCCTCTTTGTGTACCATGTGTTTCCTTTGCATCAACACTGGAGCGAACAAACCCTTGCTGAGTTATCCAATCAGCTTCCGACAATATTATGGCTGGTAACAACGCCAAAACTTCCTGTCATTCTTATCAAATCACTTAATCTCCCCGTGCCTAAAATGAATGTGTGTCCTCATGTAAAGTAACTGGTGCTATGTAAAGCACTCTGAAACCCGATTCGGTTCGGGTCTACTTCGCTCTATATAAAACTCTAAAAAAAAATGTTTTAAAACTGTTGCTGCTGTCGGTAACGGCTGTGAGGGAAAATGACTGCCTTCGGCCACAGAAGTGGACCTTGACGCCGGATGTCCTGCTGCTTCAGTAGTACTTGTGGTGTTTCCTTCGATTTCCTGCCGCTCTTTTTCTAACCGAGTGGCTGACACAGCTAGCCTTTGTACTTTGAAACATCTTCTTCATCAAAAGGAATGAATACTTTGCTGGTCAGTGCCTTTTTGTACCGTGGATCCAGAATATTTTTAATTAAGCCTTTCATTGACAAGTAGGTGGCTTAATAAGCTCTCCCCCAACCGATATGCGTCTTGTTTGTGAACATCAGCTCTGAATGTTGAAGATACCACCTTCAGTTGTTGCTCTAGCATGAACAACAATGGGATAGCTTTGCCCAAACTACAGTCCTCCCTGCTGACTTCATGGGTGAAGACCTCAAAAGGACGAAGCATGGCTGTCAGGCTTTTAACTAGGTACCATTCCTCCGGCTCTAGCTCATGTCTTTCATAGGTGCAGACCGTATGTTAATGCTATTGATATACTCATTGATTACCTTGTACTGCTCAAACAGAGGTTCAAGCATGTAGAAGGTTGAGTTCCAACGTGTTGCCACCTCCTGGATGAGTCTTTTGACTGGCACTCCACGGTAACGTTGAATGATCCTCATCTCCTTCCGGGCCTTAAAAGAATGGCTGAAATGTGTGCAGATTCTTCGGCAGGTGGTCAGTAACTTGCTGACTGTGTTTTCTCTTTTCAAGAAATCTTGAACAATAATGTTAATGCTCTGCACCAAACACGGCACTCTGAAGTAGCCACCATCATGCATAGCCTTAACTATATTACTGCCATTATCCGTGGAAACATAACCAATCATGCGTATTCTTGGCACCAGCCATTTAGAGACCTTACTCTTAAATTCCTCCAGAATGTTTAATGCAGTTTGAGATTTCTTCATGGCAAACATGGCTACTGTTGCATGTTTTCCACTCGTTTGAAAATTTGTGGCATGGTCAACACCTGTAGACATCTTTTCTCTAACCCCTGCAAAAGAGACCCAGTGTGCAATGATGCACATGTAATCCACGGCTTGGCAACTGGTCCACATGTCTGTTGTCAGGTGGATAGTGTGAACAGCACTCTTCTGCAAAGCTGACCCAATTACTTCAAGCACATCTTCATGTAGTGCAGGAACCGCAACTCTGGCAAAATAGGACCAGCTAGGAACCTTCCATTTAGGGCAGACTGTTGCCATAAATTCTAGAAAACCCACCCCTTCCATGAAAGAAAAAGGGAGAAGGTCCAACGCTAGCATTTTAGCCAGCTTTGCGTTATACAGACGTACCGTTGGGTGGTTGCGTTAAAATGGCGCCTCCGACCAAAACATGCTTTTAATGGTGGTCTGGACCATTTTCATATGTGATGATGATGATCCAGACTTCTTCAACCCAGTTAGGCTCATTGATGTACTTTTTCGCATTGGTGTCTATCCCAGACTCCTAGGGGTCCATTACGATGTCGGGCGGATCACCACCGCCATGGTGGCGGTGGCGATCCGCCCGACATAAATGCTCGCCTGCCACCCTTTTCCCCCCGCCACATTACAATGGCAAGTAGGACCGCAGCGGAGGCAAACACCACCCGCCACTTTTCCGCCCCGGTCGCCTGGCGGCCGGGGCGGAAAAGGGTTCATATGGTGGCGGTGTCTGTCAGACACCGCCAGCCATCTTCTAATGCGTGTAAATAGGTGCCTTTCGGCGGCGGCAATTCCGCCACGGAAAGGCAGGCTGTCTTTGATTTGGGGGGCCCCTGCCGGCCCCCCTGGTGAAGGCCGAGGTGGGGGTGCACAGGGGGGGTACCTATGGTACCCCCTTCATTTGCATGTACAAAGCGGCAGGCACCGCAAGGTGCCTGCCGCTTTGTATATGCAAATGCATCAATGCATTTTTAGCATTGTGGCGGGCGGTGCAGAGTGCACCGCCCGCCACAATGCTAAAAATGAAGGATGTTCCTGCCATTGTGACGGGCACATCCTAATTCCCCCAACGGGACCCCCGCCCTTATGGCGGGCGGTCCCGAGTCCCGCTAATATGACGGGTGGACAAAGTCCGCCCGTCATCATAATGACCCCCTTAGTGGGGAAACATTCAACTTTTACCACGCAGTGCTTTTACATCGCAACTTTTACAACGCAAACCATTACAACGAATTGCGCTGGGGGGGCGCTCTAGGATAGGGAATAGATTTAATTTACTATCCAACACCTTCCCTACTATCCACGGGGACTGGAGTTGGAATAGTAAATTAAACTATTCACTATCCAGCACCCCTCAACACTATGCGTTGTAAAGGCATGCGTTGTAAAAGTTGCGATGTAAAAGCATGCGTGGTAAAAGCATGCGTTGTAATGTCATACATCACCTTAGTGTGCCTCATACATGTTGCTGGGGTAAAGGATGTGGGCGCTACCACTGCAGTGCTGCTGCCAGGGGTACTGGGTGTACCAGAGAAAATGTCTGTTGCTTCTTCACTTACCCCTGCACGATCACCCCCTCGTCACCATCAGATGCAATATGAATGGAAACATTTGGATTTTTTTGTACTTGTGGATTCCCGAATCTTCCTCATGTGCGCCTCCCAAATGATAGAGTGGTGTTATTGGAGATGACCTCTCTGGCCTCCGGTACCATAGTTGGTACCAAGCTTACCCCGACTAACTACAGTTTTACAAATCGAACAAACGACCATGTTTTCCGCCTTTTTGCTAACACTAAAAAAGTCCCAAACTGGGGACTGGAGATGTCTGCTGGTGCTGGAGGTGCTACTTTCAATTTCAGATGAAGTGGAGGATGGGTGTGGCTGAATTTGACTCTGTTGTGCACTTACAGCACCACTACTTGAGGTAATGGAGGTCGGGCTGGATGGAGGTCCCTGCCGGCCCTTCTGATGAGAAAATATGGAAGCTGTAGGTCGTGTTGGTGTAGTTGTTAACTGCCTTGGTGGTGGTACCAGTGCCACGCCGCCCACATCACGCTCAGCAGCAATTCGGGATAGGGTAAAAATGTCTGTCTGCTGCATGCCCGCTGGGTTTGGAGTAACGACTGTGATGACTGGGTTGTCGTCAGACTGTTCATCAGCAGCATAATACACCATTGCGATGAGCCGGCATCACTGGTCGATGGTGATTGAACAATTAAAGCGGCTACCTCTGCAACACTCATGGCCTTGGACCTAACTTGGTGTGGTGGCACTGAGCCCACTGAAACGGAGGTGCAGCTCCCAGCTTGGTCCCTGGCGGACCCCGCTGCTGCAGGCGTAGTTTTTTTTCCCCCAAAAAAGTGCCTGTAGGCACACCAGTCTCCTTGGTAAGTGGTGCCACTTGCTTCTTCTGCTCTTTCTTCTTACTATCAGTGGCACTGGCAACTTTCTTGGTAGAGGAGCTACGGCCACCTTTCTTTGGGCCCATCTTCATCAGATGTCAGAACAGCAGGCCGCAGTTGCACGAGTTGCAGAGTTTTCTGTGGCCACATGTGACGTCACATGACGTTGTGCTGCACATACCGCAGCAGGACTTCTTCCTGGCACTGATGATGAACAATGACTGATTTGTGGTTATCTTGTGCACCTAAAAGCAAAGAAAGCCAGAGGAACATCAGTTAAATAAATGTTGCATATGTTGTGCTTCAATTAATATTTGGACTAGGCATTTATTTTTACAACACACCCAAAAATGGAAAAACCCAAAATAAAAATTGCAATTCTAATCAAAAATGAATGTTTACATTAATAGAAGAGACACCCCACAGAAAGAATTGACCCATGCACCACTGAGTACCCCTGGGCATAATGGATGAAAGCAAGGCAAACTGGGTGCAGGCCTGAGCACACTGCCGGGCTTCAAAATGGCCCCCACCCACATGGCCAGGCCCCAACAACAACCCAAAAAGTCAATAAACACACAATAATCACCCCAATCCAATGCCATCCATGCCCTCAATGATGTTTAAATTCAAGACACCCTACAGAAAGACTTGGCCCATGCACCTCTGAGTACCCCTGGACATAATGGATAAAAGCAAGGCAAACTGGGTGCAGGCCTGAGCACACTGCCTGGCTTCAAAATGGCCTCTTGAGCCTTTACCCCCAACACATGGCCAGGCCCTGCCTGTACTAGGCCTCAAAATGGCCCTCACCGACATGGCCAGGCCCCAACAACCCACCAAAAAGTCAAAAACACACACAAATCACCACAATCCAATCCAATACCACCCATGCCCTCAATGATGTTTAAATTCAAGACACCCCACAGAAAGACTTGGTCCATGCACCACTCAGTACCCCTGGGCCTACTGCCTTTACAGGCACCCCAAAATTAAAAAACAAAAAATCCACAAATAACAGTGAGCTAAAATTCCATGACATAAATGATATTTAAGTTCAGCCAAACTCACAGAAACAGTTGTATCATGCACCCATGACTAACCCTGGGCCTACAGGATACTGTGGCCACCCACAATATATTTTTTTAAAGTTATTAAAAAGTTTTAAAATTGTAGTTGCAGCAACTGCAATGCCCCAAACAAACAACACCAACTTACTTGTAAAATCTCATATCCAAAAGTGATCCAAACTCCAAAGTCCCAAAAGTTCTCAAATACAAATATCCAGCAGCAGCCACAAAAAGTAATCCTTCCAGCTCCAGATCTAAATGAAAAGTGACCAGGACATGGACAAAGCACTGGGAGGAGCCTGCTGGACAGGAACCGGAAGTTGGGGACTCTGGGGCACTTCCTTCCTCCCAGCCCCCAAAAATGGACTCCTTGCACAAAAAAGTGCTGCCAAATGATAATCTGAGGAGTTATTCTGATCAAAATCATAATTTTCAGAAGGTTTATGGTGCCTGCAGTGGATTTCTTGTGCAGAATTGCAGTTTTTGCAAGTTCAGGAAAGCAAGCTGTTCAAATCTTCTGCCGGAAGTCAGCTGCGCACCGCATCTAAGTGTTTGCAATTGTTTACTCCCGCGATGCATGATCGCGGGCCCTTATGACGTACTCGCGTTGTCAAACTCTCGCTGTGCAAGATGGCGGGCCGCGATGACATACTCCCAGTCGAAATACTCTCACACAATCACGCAGCAAGATCCAAAATGGCGCCGCACACGCAAATCGGGAGAAAAACAACTCGGTGAACTCACGGTAAGTCAACGCTGCACGCGCGATATTGTATTTTTCAAGCGCGATCAAGCCAAAAAATCCGCCAGCTTGCGAATTGTGGATTTTTGGGTAAAAATCCGCAAATTCCGCGAGCGGAACAGATTTTACGCCCATACATAACTACAGGGAGGCCAAAAGGAATAGGTAGGATCACAACGGGGGCTCCCAACTCAGCCCCCACTCAAACTTCACTCACCGGGCTGCTCTCTCGCTGGGGCGGCTCTGCCTGGTGTCCCGCTGCAAATTTCAGGGATCGCAAGGCTCTGGTCTTCTTCCTGTGCTGCGGGACCGGCAGCACTTCTCTTGCGGCACGGGGCTTCCCTTTCGCTCATGGGAACCCCACGCTGCCATTGGGGACCTCTGCCGCCTTCCCGCTTCACCCGGGCCCCCTCCTGGGAGCCCCAGGACTTCTTACTGGCCCTTGAGGAGGCGGGTGGGCTCCCGACCTCCTCTCTCGAAGACTTCCTTTGCTGCCAGGACGTGTGCGGGACTTCCACCGTGAAACCGGAAGTCCCGCCCACCGCCAGGTCGATGGCTGCCTGACTTCCTGTTTGTCGGCCCGGCCAAGGTGGTGACTTTATCGGGGCACAACGAGGGGTAGGCTCCCTCAAGCTCAAAAATAAATTTAGTTTGCGTGGTAGACACCCGCTGGGACTCCAATAAGCGGGGTGGCCACCCGCAGTAATTATAATATCGAAACGAAGATGCAGGGTGGGCACCTGCGCACGGGGTATACTCAGATAAAAGGCCAGCGGCCATAAGGCAGGGTGGACACCTGCGTTAAAGTATAAAAATAAGTGGGGCAAAAGGAGAAAAATCTCCCCAGGCGCTAAAGGTACAGATATCCAGCTCTTACACTCAAAATAGCCCAAAAAGAGTCCTAGGGCATAGCTGGGCCAGGAAGGAGGATCCAAAGAGAAGTCCTCCAGGCATCCAGGGGCTGGGCAGGGCACATGGAGGCAAGCCTTCCCCTGGGCCCCAGCAGCTGCATGCCCCTGGTAGATTCGAGTTGAGCACAAGAACATTTTCATGGGGTCACAGCCCCTCTTTTATACAGACATTTCCTTTGTCTCCAAAGGTACAGGCAAGGGGCGAACCAGATGCAACTGGCTCTGGAGCACTTTGTTTTTGCTCAGCCCCTCTGCCAATTGACAGGATGGGTCAGGGACATCAGACACACCACAGGGGTTGGGGCCAGCATTGTGGAGGGAAGGCCCAGCCCTATTCAGTTCCCAGGTGCACTCCTCCCTCCCATCAACATGCAGATCTCCCCATTCACCACCGGGCAGACCCATCGTGGCTCATGGAGCCAGGCACACCAGCCAGCTCCATCCAATCACAAGCCAGATGATCAATTCACATTCACTGCACAGACATGCCAACTTCTAAAAGTGGCACTTCTCCACTAGACACATTAAATCTGCTCACATCATCGCACAGCATTTAAACTCACGAGTTCGCACATACCAAACTGTCACAAACAAATTCTGGTTGACTAACCTGGAAAAGCCGGGTACAGCAGAAGCGATGCTGAGGCTAGTTCTCTCCCTCCCTATATGTGGCGCTACCCCAGAGTGGTATACACACTCTTTAAGAAGGGCCCCACACGGGAAAGGGGAAAAAGGGAGAAATAAAATATAACAGTCTGGCAGCCAGAAACCATCTACAGCAGAGGTTAAACGAGTAGTAGATCACCCTCTATGTCTGCATTCAGTTTTCCTGCATAAAAGACACAAGGACCAGCATGAGAATACCCCCTACCCCTAAAAATGAGGTACAATATGAATGTTTATGGCTGCCACAATCATCCTGAATAATAAAGGCACAAAAGGCAAAAATAAAGTAATGTTAAAGAAAAGGTAAGTTCTGGTCTCAAAGGTTCCGGATAGCTCTATCCTTAGCTGTCTGTAAGCCATAAAGTATATATAGATAGGAGGAAGCTACTTATCTGCAGAAGACTTCTCTGCTTGTTCATGCAGTAGTGCTTGTCTGAATCCTGAAGGGTTAAATCACCACAGTTTTAAACTAAGTCACAAAGAAAAAACAAAAATGAAGGGAAGCAATCCGAGCCTCTCAACGGCTCCGTAGTCTTTCCATTAAATGCGTGTGCTTTTGCAATCCGGAGGAAAAGTATAAACATGTTCAAGAAAGCAAGTATCAATCTAGGCGCCCGCTAGTTACTTCACTAGCATGCCTCTAAAGGGTTTCTCCGTAGTTAGAGGAAAACGATAACAAATCCAAAACGCGATTAAGATCGCATTTCCTCCTCGTATTTGTCAGCGCTTCTCCGAGACTCACACCGCGTAGATCGGGGCTGTTATCAGGTCAAAGATCACCGCAGCTCCAGCGTGTTTGTGAACCTTGTCATGCGCCGATGGTAAATGAACAGCGGACTCTGAAATATGTCGGTGTCTGTTCTCTGGTATTCCATGGATTTCACAAGGGGCGAAGATAGCAGGCCTGACGTCTTCGCATCGACTCTTGGCTGCATCAAGACTCAAGTGACAAGCACCAAAGCCAAACAGGGAGGAGCCTATGTAGGAAGTGGAAGAGTAGAGAGGGCAAGAGAAATAGAAGACAGACCTACTCACAAGCATTCTGGGATATGTAGTCAGATATCCAATACATCGGCTCTATGAGGCTGAGTGCGTGACAGAACCCCCTCTCAACGACCGACATCTCGGCGATCCACCAGGCTTTGAAGGGAACATGACATGGAATCGTCTCAGAAGCCCTGGACTATGCAAATTGGTACGAGTTTCCCAAGAGCGATCCTCGGGTCCATAACCTTTCCAGTCAATCAGGTAAAGTAATCTACCTCGCACCCGTTTAGAATCAAGGACTGACTGGACCTCATATTCCACATCCCCCTCAACTTCCATTGGTCGAGGCCTCACAGAAGCTCTAGTCCCCTGTAGATATGGTTTTAGTAAAGACACATGGAACACAGGGTGTATGTGCCAGGAGGAGGGAAGTTCCAGCTTCATGGCCACAGGGCTGACCACCGCAACAATGGAATAAGGGCCTACGAATTTAGGCTGCAGCCGTGTATTTCCCTTGAATTGTAAATGTTTGGTGCTCAGCCATACCTTATCACCGATTTTGTAGCTTGGTTCAGGGGTTCTCTTTTTATCTGCCTGTAGTTTGTCATGGTTTCTGGCTGCCTCTAATCTTGGCATTCTGTAACACTGATGTAATATGTGCATGATGTTCCTGAATGGAGGGATGGGTAGAGAGCCCTGGTTGTTCAAATGGCAACAAGTTGGGAGGATACCCATTGAGACAACAGAAAGTCGAACAACCCAAAGAAGAGTGGGTAGCGTTATTGTAGGTGAACTCAGCCGTCCACAACAGCGTTCTCCACTCCTCACCCTGCTGCAAGGTAAAACACCTTAGGTACTGCTCTAGAGTTTGATTGAGCCTCTCTGTTTTGCCATCTGTCTGAGTATGGTAACTTGTTGAGAGTCGAGCATCAATCTTCATGATCTCACACAGAGCTTTCCAAAACCTGGAAGTAAATTGCGTTCCTCTGTCTGTGATAAGAATAGATGGAATACCATGTAGTAGTACCACATGTTGCAGGAAGACAGTAGCTAATTCCCCTGATGTAGGCAATTTGGTCAGTGCTATGAAGTGCCTCATTTTGGTAAGATGGTCTATTACCACAAGTATAGTGTTGTTACCGAAACTGAGAGGCATTTCAACTTTAAAGTCCATAGACACGGTGTGCCAAGGAGAAGGAGGAATAGGTATGGACCGTAGAAGTCCACTACTACGTTGATGCTGTACCTTAGCTTGTGTACAAATTGGACATCGGGACACATACTCTTCCGTGTCTTTTCATACTGTTTCCCACCAAAAGTACCTGGATACCACCTGTAAGGTTTGCTGGACACCCATATGACCACTTAAAGAGGAATCATGAGTCCATTGCAAAGTTTGTCTCTGTAAAGACTCGTCAGGTACATACAACTGCTTGTCTCGGAATAACAAATTGTTTTTTATTGTTCTCTGTAATGGTTCCTTAGCAATCCAGGCCTGTTTATCCAAGGATTTCGATTTCTCCTCCACTTGTTTCAAGAAATCAACTGAGTTTGTGATAGCCATAACGTTTGGAGCGAAAGAAGCCTTGTGGAGGATGATAGGACGTTCTTCTGTGGCTGAAGGACTGTTTTTAAGGGTAGACACTGGTCTAGAAAGGGCGTCGGCTTTGCCATTTTGTGGGCCTGGACGATATTTAATGACAAAATTGAAATCCGAGAAGAACAAGGACCACCGTAGTTGTTGAGGGGTTAAAGCCTGGGCACTTTTTAGGAAAAGAAAATTACGGTGATCAGTGTATATTTCCACTGTGTGTCTGGCTCCTAGAAGATGATGCCTCCATTCTTCACATGCTCTTTTTATGGCTAGTAGTTCCTTGTCCGTGATGCTGTAGTTGATTTCACATGCTGACAATTTCCTAGAAAAGTAGGCAACAGGATGGAGTTGTCCTGTTTCAGGATTTCTTTGCGAAAGAATGCCTCCTATGGCATAGTAAGAAGCATCTGTTTTCATCATAAATGGCTGACTGGCATCAGGGTGTCGCAAAATGGGAGCTGTTGTGAAGCGAGCTTTCAGAGCTTAGAAGGCTTGTTCTGCAGAGTCGGTCCAATGGAAGACTGCTCCTTTCTTGAGTAAATGTGTTAATGGCTGTATGATTCTGGAAAATTCCTTAATGAAACGTCTGTAGAAGTTTGCAAAGCCTATAAAACTCTGCAATGCCTTCACACAAGATGGTGATTCCCACTGGATGATGGCCTGTATTTTCTTCCGATCCATGCGCAATCCATTTGGTCCAATGACTTAACCTAGAAACTCTACCTCCGTCGCATGGAAGAGACATTTCTCCAACTTGGCATACAGATCGTGTTTCTGTAGACGTCCTAAAACTTCCACCACATGCCGGATGCGTTCTTCTTGTGTGGTGGAATATATCAATATATCGTCTATGTACACGATGCATGATGTGTCCAACAATCCCCTCAACACCTTGTCCATAAAAAACGGAAACGCCGCAGGGGCATTACAGAGGCTGAAGGGCATAACCTGATATTCGTAGAGCCCGAATTTGGTGCAAAAGGCAGTCTTCCACTCATCTCCTCTTCGTACTCGCACCAGGTGATATGCTCCTCTCAAATCCAAGTTAGTAAAGATTTTGGCATCTTTCAACTAGTCCAGTAGTACCGGTATTAAGGGGAGAGGATACCTGTTCTTTCTAGTCACCCTGTTGATTGGCCTATAGTCTATACATATTCGCAAACCCCCCTCCCGTTTAAGGATAAAAAACAGGGGCGAAGATGCCAGAGAGGTAGAGGATCGAATGAACCCAGACTCCAAAAGTTTCTTCAGATATTGCTGTAGATAGGTGGTCTCAGCCTCTGTAAGGGCATATATTCGACTACAAGGAATGCTAGCACCTGGTTCCAATTCTATTACACAGTCATATTCCCTGTGTGGGGGCAATTTATTGGCTTCCTTCTCGCTGAATACCTCCTGGTACTGTGTAAAGGTCTCCGGAAGCGAGGATACTGCGCAAATGCTCGTTTCTCTTCCTCCGCTTGCTAGCATGACGGCAGGAGTCTTTTCCAAGGATGGTTCGAGTACCCGTTTCTGAGTACAGTTATCCAAACAGTAGGCAGAGCTGAGGGTAATCATACGAGCTGCCCATCTTACCACAGCATCATGTTGCGTCAGCCACGGCATTCCTAGAATCAGTTTGAATTGTGGAGCGTCTATTAAATCAAAAGATATATGCTCGTAATTATTCCGTCCTACTTGCATGATGAGTTGGCGCGTATCAAAGCATACCGGCCCAGACGTTAACTCAGAGCCATCCACAGCCTTCATAGGTTCTGGCATCTCTTTCCTTATGCACGGAGCTCCCAGCCTCTGTGCATATAGTTCATCTATAAAATTGCCTGTGGCCCCGAATCCACCATAGCATGCACCAGCACCAGCGTTTCTCCAGGCCACGTAATCGTGACACATAAATTCATGTGGAATACCGAAGATTGTATGGTGTTTGCTACCTCATGGCAGACCTCTTCTGTATCGATCTGGCTCAAACAAGGGGTCTCTAACTTGTCTGAGCACAATCGCTTCCCGAGACACTAGCAGGGTATTCTACCACAGGGATGTTTCTAGCACTATTGTCATCCTTATATGCAACTCTGGTTTTTGATTTACAGTCCTTGATAAAATAACCTGCTTTTCCACAGTACATGCAGAGTTTTTGACTGCATCTTCTATTTCTTTCCTCTGAACTCAGAAGGCCCTGCACTCCTCCTATCTGCATAGGTTCAGTACTGTCATTTGATGACGACAGCTCTTGGTCTAGATGTCGGGAAACAAAATTCATAACGTTTATCTCCTTTTCGTTCCTGTAAGCGATGATCCAACTGAACCGTAAGATCTATCAACTCTTCACAAGTAGTAGGCCTCTGCACCACCTGGGCCAGGACGTCCTTCAGTTCACTTCTCAATCCTTGATAATACAAGGAAACTCTTTTCTCAGTAGGCCAATCAGTCTCGATAACAAGGCGATTAAAATCAGTGATGTAAAACAAAAGGGTTTGTGAGCCCTGTTTAAGCGTAATAAGCTCTTGATCTAAAGAGAGCATATGTGCTTTACGATCAAACAATTTGTGCATTTCGTCACAGAAATTCGCGAAATTACTTAGCACAGGATCATTTCTCTCTAGGAAAAGACCAGCTTGCCGCGTTGCCTCCTAAGTAGGACAGCATGAAAGCTGTTTTTGCTTGGTCATCATGAAAGACATTGGGTTTGCACATGAAATGCAGTTTACACTGTCTAAAAATGTGCCAGACTTCTTAGGGTCACTGAAGAACCTCTCTGGTGGTGCCAAAGGCAATTGCACGGGTTGAATAACAGTAATAGTAGAAGGACCTTGTCCCCCATGTAATGAGGTGGAACTAGAATTTACATGTGGTGGTAATGTAGCATCCCTAATATATTGAGCCCCTCTAGAACTGGTTGGGCTTGATCGGGCCAAACCTGCAACCTCACGACGAAGGGTACCTATTTCATTCCTCATTTCCTGATTCTCTCCTCTGAATGAATCTACTTCCATTCTCAACGCTGTAAGGGTTTCTAATACAGAAGTTAAGACTACATTTGTATCCATCGCTCGGGCTGTAGGTAACCGTGGGCTTGTCACTCTGTCACAAACAAAGTCTGGTTGACTAACCTGGAAAAGCCGGGTACAGCGGAAGAAATGCTTAGGCTAGTTCTCACCCTCCCTATATGTGGGGCTTCCCAAGAGTGGTATACACACTCTTTAAGCAGGGCCCTTTTACAAAGTGGAGTTCCCCACAGGTATATAGTTTAAAAAAAAAAGTTAGATTGTACAAAACCCCTGAGACACAACAGCTGCTGCGCACAGGAATAACTAAACAGTGAAAATGACATATTCCATAAGAACCTTGAAAACTAATGTTCTATGGAATGCAGGTTAACAAAGAATACTCAAAGATTGCCTAACACCGTATATTATGAGGATGTAACACATCCCTTTTCCTAAAAATAAATGAAAGCAAAAGACACATAAAAATGATGACAAAATTCATGCTATGTACATTTATGAATACAAAAAATAGTCATGGAGCTTAATAGGTTTCTCCACAATCCGTCCAGATAACCTTCTCGTATTAGGAACAGTTTTCTCAACAGATACGGATGACCTTAGATGAACAATGACAGACTTAGCTTGAACCTCTCCAGGTTGTTTCTTTCCTGAAAACA
This sequence comes from Lissotriton vulgaris, assembly GCF_964263255.1. NCBI lineage: Eukaryota > Metazoa > Chordata > Amphibia > Caudata > Salamandridae > Lissotriton > Lissotriton vulgaris. The sequence goes on along the minus strand of NC_141691.1, from coordinate 1,563,044,556 downwards.
CTGCAGTTGATTTAGAAGGAACAATGCCAGAATATGATTGTACAGAAACATCACAGTTCCTGTCCAACCAGATGTTACGTTCCAAATCATTGCACAAAGCAATATTGTTAAGGTTCCATTTGCGCCCATCATCTAACAACACACAATTCCCTCTAACTTCCAAATTTTTTTTGGGATGAGACCATTTGGAAGAACCATCCTTTGACAAACCAAATCGTGAAGATCTCACCCAATCACCGACACGGAAACTTTGCACATGTTTCTTAATTTTGTTGCTGTGTCTGTCAACAAATTTTTCCTGATATACATTCATTCTATCTTTAAGACACTCCTTGGAAATATGTCTAGAAAAAGTTTTGAGCATCCATGCTGGAGTTACTTTATTACATGCAGAACGACCCTTAAGAAGATTGAATGGAAACACTAAGGTTGCAGAATGTGGAGTATTGCGATAACTCCAAATCATATCCTTGACAGCAATTTTGCAATCAGCACCTTCAACCACCGCCAATTGTATACCCTCCTTCAATACACGGTTGAATCTTTCAACCATACCGTTTTCCCTTGGACAATATACCGCAGTAGTAACATGTTTTACACCACACGACCGTAAATAATTTTGAAAACTCACCAGCTACAAATTGTGGACCATTATCCGTAGTAATTGTTTCAGGAAATCCCTCTCTATGGAATAGCTCTTCACAAAAACTAATCATAGGCTTTGATCTCTCTAACAAATGCTACCTCAGGCCATTTACTGTGATAATCCATTAAAACAATGGCAAATTTCCCAGCAATGTTACCAATGCTAAACGGACCACAAATATCCATAGCTAACCTTTGCCACGGTTTGTCCGGAAATGGGACAGGACTAATGTTGGATTCTTGTGAAACATGAGACTTGTCACTACAAGTAAACGCTGTACAGTTCCTAACACACCTTTCAACATATTTATCCATCCCAGGCCACCAGAAATCACACCTACACCTACTCTTCATACCAGACATACCAGAATGCCCCTCATGAATAAGATCTAACAACCTATTGCGCAAACCTGATGGTACAACAAGTTTGTCTGCCCTCCTAACAACACCAACAACAGGATCATAAGAAAGTTCTGACCAAACCGCCTTATATTCAGATAATTCACAATCACTCCATGAAAAACTATTGCATGCCGAACCTAACCGTGCAACCACTTGCTTCAACACAACATCCTCCTGTACAGCTTGTTTCCACTCCTCCAAAACAATAGCACCATTGCAAGCTTCATTCACCGTAGCTACTGACCAATCTTCATCCCAATCCATTACAAAGTCATCTTCACATACCGGAAGACGAGATAAACAATCAGCATTGACATTCCAAATACCAGGTACATATTTCATCTGAAAATCATACTCCTGCAATTTTTAAATCCACTTCGCAATCCTAGGGGTAGCCCTGCCTGCTCCTTTAGTTGAAAATATATCTACAAGGGGTTTATGATCGGTTCTTAATTCAAAATTTGTACCCCAAACATAATTCCTGAAATAATTTACACCCCAAAAACAAGCTAGCGCCTCTTTTTCTATGACTGAGTATGAGGGTTCAGCACCTTTTAAAGTACGCGATGCAAACGCTACCGCCCATTCGAACTTGTCCTTCCCTTGCATTAAGACAGCCCCCAGTCCATATGCACTCGCGTCCACAACAATGACTAACTTCTTGTTAGGATCAAAAGGTTTAAGTGCTACAGCATTCATGATGTCCTTCTTAACATTTTCAAAAACTGATTGGCACTCAGCATTCCACAAAAATGTAGCCCCTTTTTTCATTAATAACCTTAAACAAAAGACTTTTGAGGCAAAATTGGATACAAATTTGGAGTAATACTCCGCTAGACCTAAAAAGGAACGCAGTTGTCTTTGTCAGATGGTGATAAAGCATTCTTAATTGCGTCTAACAAGTTTTTCCTAGGTCTAACACCTTCTGCAGACAAAGTATGACCAAGATACTCAATTTCCTTTGTGGCAAACTTACATTTCTCAGCAGCAACAGTCAAACCAGCACACTGAAGTTTGGACAAAACTTAATTTAAAACTTTGTCATGGTCAACTCTACTTTTCCCCCACACAAGCACATCATCCTGAAACACTAACATGTTGGAAATGCCTTCAAGGGCTCTGCACATAACTCTCTGAAAAACGGCTGACGCAGAGGATAACTCGAAAGGCATTCTTAAAAATGGAAAAGCTCCTTCATGAGTTATAAAAGATGTTAAGTGACGAGATTCTGAGTGCAGCGTTATCTGATGGTACGTATTAGATAGATCAATCGATGAAAAATATTCAGCATCTTTGACTGATGCAACCATTTAATTGATTCTGGGCAAAGGGTAACGATCCACCCAAATGTTCTTGTTTAAATCAAAACACATGGGTAATTTGCCATTGGGTTTGCACGCTAAAACCACTGGACTAAGCCAATCAGATGCCTCTATAGGCTCAATGATGTTTTGTTGACATAATCTATCCAGTTCTATCTTTAATTGAGATCTTAACACTAAGAGAACATTGCGCACCTTATGAACAACAGGTATACAATCAGGTTTGAGGATTATCCGATGTTCAAACTTTTTAAGACATCCCAATTTTGGACTAAATAACTCTGGAAATTTTTTATGCCACATGAACCCTGCATCACTTTGAGTTAACAACACCTGGTCTGGACATTTTTGTATGCCAATTGGAAGTTAACAGAACTTGATCAGGATGATTTGGATCAAGAATTATCCCCAAATTCTTTTGTTCCTTCCATCCTAACAAAGCTCCCCCCTTTTCTACAACATATACTAATCCTTGTGTATTCCTGCCCTTACATAAAATATTACCAATGAAACATCCAATTATAGGTAATCTGATACCACAATAACCCACAGGAGTTTTTTCAGGACCTGTCAAATCACATTTGCCACATAACTCCCACATGCTCTTGTCAATAATCGTATACGGTGAACAAGAGTCAGCCCATAAAAACATGCTGCAATTGTTGATACAAACTTCACATCTGGGTGGTTTAGTATCTTCAGAAATTTCATTCACTTCCCTATTCCAAATTGCCATAACCTCAACCTCACTATCATTACTCACATAAGTAGACTGATCAACCAAATTAACAGAATTTTTCCATGCCCCTGGATTGTCAGACCTACACATTTTGGCAAAATGCCCAGTTTTGTTGCACTTAAAACATGTGACATTTGATGCAGGACATCAAGAATTTTCAGCAACATGCCTACTATTCCCACACCTAAAACAAAAACGTTTGTTAAAACCTTGTGTTCTATTGAGAAAAGATTTATTTTGTGGCACTGTACTTTTGTTGTTACCAGTAAAGGTTCGAGGTTTAACTTTGACATTATCACGGTTAGCACTATATTTGTTATCAAAATGTTTTGGATTGTTATTAACAACAACACATACATCACTTAGATCCTTCCCATCAGTAAGCTTGCAATCCTTGTTATGTTCGCCACTTAATTCCTTGACATAGCGAGAATTGTTTTCTACTCTTTTAGCAATACTAATAGTTTTTTTAAGAGACTGATCCTTTAAGACTAACAAGTTTTCCTGAATCTTAATATTATTAGTTCTGTTGATAAACTGGTCTCTTATAATTTCTTAATGCAATTCCCTAAATTTGCAAGTGGCAGCCAATCTTCTTAACACAGCAATATATTGTTCTACCTTTTCACCCACTAATTGCACTCTTGAAAAGAACTTGTGCCTCTCTACCACAGCACTTGTTTTTCTTCCAAAATTTTCCTCTAAAGCTTTTAACGCATCAAAATACTCATCGAACATAAGTTGCTCATTTTTTGAACTATCAAACACAATTTCCTCATCACTAGAATCTTCATCTCCACCCTCAGCGGCTTTTAAGGTGGTACTACTAGTATTAGAAACACATATAGGCAAGGTTTTTAATACTTTCCTTCCTTCCACGCCAAGACTGTGCTTCAACAATGCTAATTTGCGTGAAGAATGAAAAACTTCCCCAATAATGGCTTCCAAATATGTTTCAAAAGATCCTCGCCAATCCTCCCATACCATAGGAGGAACACCAGGAACCTGTAAAAATTTAGGAGGAGCTAAAATGGTATTTGTCTCCATATTAACTTTTGAATATAAGAATTATTGGCAAATGAATAATAAATATACAAAATTTACCAATATATAAATATACATACAGCAATAAAGAAATTAATAAACTAACAATAGAAAAGTAGCCACCGTTGTCACTTTGTTGGAATCCAAATGTAAGTAAAAATTGTTGTTTTGTAGAAGATTGCTTAAACAATGCTGTAATGTTCGCTAAATAAAATATGTTTAATAATATTAAAATAACCAAGCGCGATGTTTGCACAAATTATATGTACATATTGAGGAATGAAAAGGATAAAACAATAAATTAACACAAATAAAGTGGTCACCGTAGTCAGTCAGGAACAAAAACAATAAATTAACATAAATAAAGTAGTCACCGTGGTCAGGTTCCCTTTATTTCTACTTCTTCTTTGCATGCAAATGTTTATTTTTTCCCTCTAAATAGTATTTAACCTAAAAGAATTTAACTTTTGTCAAAAAAAATGCTGTCATTTGTGTTGTTCGCAGTATCATAATAATGTAAATATAGTTTAAAATCACCAATGCTTGTTTGTAGCAAAATCTCAAAAAATTCCGAAACGCCAATGCTTGTTTCCTTATTTGCGAGCACTTGTTGCTAAGATACACGCCTCACAATCTTGAGCATTACCAAGAATGCCTGATTTCCCATAGTGCACCGCGCCAAAGCAATGCTGAACACGAAGGAAGAACCGAAGACTCGAGCAGCAGCACGATCGTGTCGCGCGTTGGAACACGGCCTTCAAATGATGCAGGTTTGAGCTGTCTTCCCAAAATGCGCTGTCAAAGTTAATGCGAGTTTAACACTGCAACAAACGCACTCGCATTGAATGTCCGACAGTCTCCACGATTTCTAGAAACGTTCACATACCTCCAATAAGGTCATGGCCTCAAAAAACGGTGAAACCAGCGACAACACAGATATTTTTGAACACAAAGTAATTCACAGATGACAGTGTGTCAACAACTTTAAACAGCTTTCCGCAGCGATAAGCTAGACAACTTTAAACAGGCTTCCACAGCGATAGTTATGATCTCGACAAAAATCCATATTAAGACGTCTCAGGGGTCACATGGGTTGGTTTCTCCCTCGTCGCCACTTTTACAAAGTGGAGTTCCCCACAGGTATATCGTTTAAAAAAAAAAAGTTTTATTGTACAAAACCCCTGAGACACAACAGCTGCTGCGCACAGGAATAACTAAACAGCGAAAATGACATATTCCATAAGAACCTTGAACACCAATGTTCTATGGAATGCAGGTTAACATAGAATACTCAAAGATTGCCTAAAACCATATATTATGAGGATGTAACAGGCCCCACACGGGGAAGGGGAAAAAGGGAGAAATAAAATATAACAGTCTGGCAGCCAGAAACCATCTACAGCAGAGGTTAAATGAGTAGTAGATCACCCTCTATGTCTGCATTCAGTTTTCCTGCATAAAAGACACAAGGACAAGCATGAGAATACCCCCCTACCCCTAAACATGAGGTACAATATGAATGTTTAGAAATGCCCACTCACTTTTATGGCTGCCACAATCATCCTGAATAATAAAGGCACAAAAGTTAAAAATAAAGTAATGTAAAAAAAAAGGTAAGGTAAGTTCTGGATTCAAAGGTTTCCTGATAGCTCTATCCTTAGCTGTCTGTAAGCCATAAAGTATATACAGATAGGAGGAAGCTACTTATCTGCAGAAGCCTTCTCTGCTTGTTCATGCAGTAGTGTTTGTCTGAATCCTGAAGGGTTAAATCACCACAGTTCCAAACTAGGTCACAAAGAAAAAACAAAAATGAAGGTAAGCAACCTGAGCATCTCAACGGCTCCATAGCCTTTCCATTAAATGCGTGTGCTTTCGCAATCCGGAGGAAAAGTATAAACACGTTCAAGAAAGCAAGTATCAATCTAGGCGCCCGCTAGTTACTTCACTAGCATGCCTCTAAAGGGTTTCTCCGTAGTTAGAGGAAAACAATAACAAATCCAAAACGCGATTAAGATCGCATTTCCTCCTCGTATTTGTCAGCGCTTCTCTGAGACTCACGCCGCGTAGATCGGGGCTGTTCTCAGGTCAAAGATCACCGCAGCTCCAGCGTGTTCGTGAACCTTGTCATGCGCCGAAGGTAAATGAACAGTGGACTCTGAAATATGTCGGTGGCTGTTCTCTGGTATTCCATGGATTTCACAAGGGGTGAAGAAAGCAGGCCTGATGTCTTCGCATCGACTCTTGGCTGCATCAAGACTCAGTTGACAAGCACCGAAGTCAAACAGGGAGGAGCCTATGTAGGAAGTGGAAGAGTAGAGAGGGCAAGAGAAATAGAAGACAGACCTATTCACAAGCATTCTGGGATATTTAGTCAGATATCCAATACATCAGCTCTATGAGGCTGAGTGCGTGACACAAACTCACCCCTGCACTCCCCAAACATCATGAACTATCATGGACACACATATTCCTTATGCATTCCTACGGGAGGGCAGGCCAATCTCACCACACACACTCAGAGAGCGCACGCACTTTACACTGGGCCACAGTGCTAAAGTGCGCAAAGACTAGAAATCACTATAATTATGTCATATTAACAGGCAAAAAGTTCAGGGGTGAACCTACCAAAAGAGCCAAGTCTAACAACACATATAAAAGACGGTTCATAGCTGCATAGGACTACATTGTATGCATATAAAAGATGGTTCAAAGCGGCATAGGACTACATTGTACTCATATAAAAGACGGTTCAAAGCTACTTAGAACTAAATTGTACGCATATAAAAGACGGTTCAAAGCCGCATAGGACTACATTGTACGTATATAAAAGACGGTTCAAAGCACCATAAGACTACATTCTATGCAAATAAAAGATGGCTCAAAGCGAAGATGCCGAACCTGGGGGCATGGCTGTTAGTTTCATCTAGAACATGAGCGAGGTCAGCCATCAAAAGATGGAAAAGAAGTGGGGATAACACGCACCTCTGTTTTATGCCATGATGGGTTTGCATCTTCTTCACAGTAGGGAGCCATCACCGATTGTAACCCACACCCATATATGACTGTGATCGATCAATCCGAGCATGTGGGAGGGGATGTTCCAAGCCCTGAGCTTCCTCCAGAGCTTCACATGATTTACACAATAACATCCCAATTCATAAACAAGAAATCAAAGATAGGTAGTTCGATTCAGCTTTGCCATTTGACCCAAGAAGGTTGGCAGCACTAAGATGTTTGTAATGGTGCCAGAGCCCTTTCGAAAGTAGGATTCAGTTATTGGAATTAATTGATTACAGTTAGGTCATAAAGAATATGGGATGCACAATATTTTGCTTCATTGTCTAGGAGCAATATGAGGCAATAATTTTCTAGGCATGTTTTATACCCTCCCTTGTGTAGTCTATACTAATATAATAAAGAGAGAGCCCAAACCTTTGAGGCGGGTAATCTCAGGAAGCAAAGCACCAATTACAACACCCAATACAGCGTTGGAAAGGGCAGTTGCAGCAGAAGGACATAGGCTATGCAGACGCCCACCATATACATTTAAGCCAGCAAAGTAGTCCCTTGTGGGCATGTCTGCGTTGTGCTGTGGGCATGTGCTGGGGGCGTGATAAATGCTGGGGGCGTGTGGTACGTTCCGCCCTTCATGCCATGTCTCATATCGTGTGCTAATCCCACCCTGCTCCCTTTAAATACCCCTGCACCCCATAACCATAACCCACCCTTACTCCTTAAAATACCCCAAAACCCTTAAACACTAACCCATCTTAACCCTATAAATATACCCTGTACCCCAAAACCCAAACCTATCCCTAAACTCTAAAAATACCCCTCTACCCCAAAACCCAAACCTAGCCCTGAACCCGATAAATACCCCTGTACCTCAAAACCCAAACCTACCCCTGAACCCTAAAAATACCCCTGTACCCCAAAACCCAAACCTAGCCCTGAACCCTAAAAATACCACTGTACCCCAAAACCACCCCTGAATCCTAAAATACCCCTGTACCCCAAAACCCAAACCTAGCCCTGAACCCTTAAAATACCCCTGTACCCCAAAACCCACACCTACCCCTGAACCCTAAAAATACCCCTGTACCCCAAACCTAGCCCTGAACCCTGAAAAAATAACCCTGTACCCCAAAACCCAAAGCTACCCCTGAACCCTTAAATACCCCTGTACCCCAATACCCAAACTTAGCCCAGAACACAAAAAATACCTCTGTAGCCGAAAACCCAAACCTAGCCATGAACCCTTAAAATACCCCTCTACCCCAAAACCCAAACCTACCCCTGAACCCTAAAAATACCCCTATTCCCCAAAACCCAAACCTAGCCCTGAACCCTAAAAATACCCCTGTACCCCAAAACCCATACCTATCCCTAAACCATAAAACTACCCCTGTACCCCATAACCCAAAACTATATATGAACCCTTAAAATACCCAAACACCCCAAAATATATACCACAGTACCCCAAAACATACACCCCTATACCCATACTTACCTTATCCAAATATTTTTTTTAAAAAAAAATGCTTTTACCATTCATGCATTTACAACGAATTTCATTGTAAATGTATGCATGGTAAAAGCATATAAAATGTAATGCCATGCATTATAATGGCATTGCGGAGTCATCATACTTTCGTAATGAAAGTATGCGGAGTGATTGTATGCGGAAAGAAAGTTGCGGAATAATGGGTGTTTACCCTCCCCCGGTAAGTACATTGGTGGTACGGCGGCCCACATCTCCAGCAACATACTCCTATTTTTTCACCACCCATTTGAAAAATGCACAGGTCTTTCTCATTGATGGCCAGCACCGACATACTCTTTTAGACACACCTGCCGCCACAAGTTCTAGAATTGCGAACTTTAGAGCTGGGGAGCTACATTTGAATCTTGGCATCAGCTCAACATCCTGTGATTCCAGGCAAATCGCTTTGTCTCCCCGTGCCTACCACAAAGGAATGTGTTCTTCTGTAATGTAAATTGTGCTCATGCCATGTTGTCGATTTTGCGCTATATAAAATTGCAAGGAAAAATAAAGTAGGGAAACTCGAGTTCACACACTACTGAACGTGCACTCTTAAGTGCATCAGCAGTGCACTGTGTATCGGAGTGTTTCACAGATCTGTCACAGATAAGAAATGCTATCAAACGAAATCCTACAAAACAATATACTACTGGCCGGCAGCAATTCATACCTGGACAACGTCGGGACGGGCTGCTAGTAGGGAATAAAGAGGTGGTCGGGGAGAGGTGGTCAGCTTCATTGCCTAATACGGTGGGGCTTGCTTATAAATAGCCTGGGGTATTCCTTTTGGCCTGAGGAAGCAGTACTTCCTGGCTTTGTTAATAACCTGTTTAACCTCTTATTGTGGAAGTTGCACAGCTTCTGGGCTGACAGGACAAATCAGGTCCGAGCCTAAAGACAGTTGGCCTTGTGAGCAGTAGCCTAAACTATGACATAACGTCAGGTTGGCAGCTTGATCTGCTGGGGAGACATATGTTAATCGCTCCTTTACTGTCTGGTTTACTGCACGGAAGGACTTGTTACAGGGATGTGTTAGGACGCTGGGCGGTGGCAGGATAGGAGAAGCCTCTTTGTGTGTTGCTGGAGCCAGTGCCATTCCAGCCAAGAAGTGTTTCTTAGGAAACACAATCAAACAATCTTCCCTGATTAAGAATAATCCAAGGGGTCTGCTGCTGCCGTTGACATCATTCACAGTTTGCCAAAAAGATCTTGAGTTGGATTATTTGCTATTATAGAGCAGGTTGGCCCTGAAAGCGTCCATATCTTTCTTTCTGTTGGACCAAACAGTCTTTTCATATTCGTTTTTTTCCATTTTAGTTATAAAGCCTTTCTTGTGAGCTAGCCTCAGAGCCTGGTTTAGCTTTTTCTTGGCCACGCGACATGCCACTGATTTCTATTTAACATTTGGGTTGAGTTCTGGGTGTGCTAAAGCATTTTGCTGAGATGAGGCACTATTAAGTAATCACAGCAATAGATGAATCGACCATTTTAACTTTTTTATAGTACACAGTAAACTGGGAGCTGAACATGGCTGGTCTACCCTCAAAGCCTCCCTATTGAGGTTCAACATCAGAGTTTGTGGAGGATGGTTTCTCTCACAGTGCTCCAAAGTGTGGAAGGAGCGAACAGCAGCGAATAGGGGAGGTGATTTGAAAATATAGTCAATGATGGATGCCAAGCGTAGGCTGATGTGTTAGATTTGCTGGGCAGTCGTCTGGAGGCCTGCCACTAAGTACTCTCATCCCTAAGTACTCAGGGTCATATTATCAAGTCTGGGCGATAAAATTAACGCTGCTTTATCGGAAGGAAACTGCCGATAAAGTGGCGATAATGGGCTTGATAATATGCTCTATGGAATTCCAATCGAAGCCCATGTTAAATGTGAAGGACATCTAACATGAGCTTCGATTGGAATTCCATAGTGCATATTATCAAGCCCATTATCGCCACTTTATCAGCAGTTTCCTGCCGATAAAGCGGCGAAAGTTTTATCGCCCAGGGTTGATAATATGCCCCACAGTTTTACATACAAAATGTATAGTAGCCCAGACTATGTAATTCACACTATCTCTCATGCACTTCTAGATTATAAAGAGCTCAAAGCTTTAATATTCAACCAATATTTGAAACAATCGACCAATACAAAATGTTTCTTTTTTGCTGATTGGTCTAAGCAATTGTAATTTTTGCATTTGTCAGGTTGTGCAAATGTTGCTATAAATAGCACCAGTACAATCTGGGTAAACTCGAAAAGAGGGCGCCAAATTAGGCCCTGATTACAAGTGGAGTGGAAGACATCAGGTTATCATTGGACCTCGTATATATCAAAACAATGGTGTAATATTATCATAAAGTACAGTAAGTATCTCCTATTTTAAGTTCAAACGTGGAAATGGGACCGCACATACATCATTTTAGAGCTTACTTTGGGCCTAAGCTATGTAAGTAAATGTGTAGCTATGTTTAGTAATAATAATTTCATCATTAGCTGCTGTTAAATTGTAAGTTTGATTTTTAAGAGTGCCCATGCAAATTGCCCCTTTGAAAGAACATTTCCTTATGAAGTGAAACATTGTACACATGGGATGTAATTCAGAAAGGTATTTTACACTATGAGTAGTAGTACTCCTGAAGTACTTTTTTATGCACTCACAAATGCAATTTCCTTTCCTATCCCTCATGTGTGGAGTTCACCACTGATAATGATTAGAACTATGCACATATAGGGGCAGATTTACAAGCCCCTTGCACCACTTTTGCGTGACTTTTCCCATGTTAAAAGTGATGCAAAAGTGGGGCAAGGGGCTGGTAAAAAAGCCCCATAGGTCTGCATTTTAGGTGCAACTGTTGGAGTGGCAAATGGAGAGGCTAGAACAGGAATGTCTGTTAAAAAGTGGCAGGAGGAAAGATAAATTAAGAAGGAATACAAGGAGAGACACATGAGTACAACAACACACTTACAAAATTGTAAATCAGTTGCAATTCACAAGTGCTACACCCAGATCTACTCCAGCAGTACTAGAGCACAAACAGGCTCAATTTACTACAGACAAGACTCGGAGAAACTCTTACACCACACATGGCCACCCAGAGGTACAGCACGGGAAATACCCTCAAACAAACACAGAGAATGCCACTACTATCCCCAAAAGACAACACACATAAGAACAAATGAAGGGAAAAAATGTAAAATAACTTTCCTCAAATACAGACAGCAATAAAAAAGGCACATTCATAATATTAATATTATTTTTTTTAAATATTTCATTCAATATATTTACGGATTGTAGACACTAATACAATGTATATTATAAAAATGTATAAATACTAGATACACATACTTAAAGAAATACACATACACATCATGACACATTAGATGCACAAAACCTATACACTCACACAACACACACCACAAACAACTCACATTAAAACAATATGCCATTTTAATCAACACCATATGCAAATAACAGAACATTCAAAACCACAATAATCACAGTGGAAACTTTTACTATCTTTACCCGTCAAACTTGGAACTATACCATTCCGTCACCTACATGTGTTACCCTAAGACGACAACCTGTACACCGTTTTAACGAATTGAATCTACATGCTAAGAATGACTGTTGAGCAGTACTTATATTCACGCATTCTGCCCATTGTGTGCCAACTTATCGAGCAGTTCACAGCCTACCGTGTTTGGCATTTCATCGTTTGGATTTAAAAGCACCCGGACTCCCTAAAAGTATACATATCGCTATACTCAATATAGGATTCAATTATTCTGCCTATCAGTTTGGGGTTTTCATTGTGACGACTTATGAGAACTACAGTCCATCTTGGACAACTACATAGATAATATTTTTGGCTTTTCCTGATGATGGCGCAGTGTGCGCCAAAACGCGCCTCGAAGAAGATCCATCTTATAGCCTCTGTTCAGTCATATCTGTCTTTGTAATTATGCTATCAAATGTAATCAATTTTTTGTCAGATTTATATGTGGGTTTTATGTAGTATGTTGTTTTGTATTATATTCATGCTGTCCTTTATATAGTGTATGTTGTTTTCTCTATAGCATTGATATGTTATATATACATATATGTCCCAAAATTTGAGATTGATAAAATAATGGAATCTATTATTTAAAGTAATGTTGTAGTTGATACTGAGTTAATTGCATCATGTTTGTTCTTGATATGAGTCTTTGACTGTTCTTGACCACATGACTGCCTAGGGATTTACCCTTAAATATATTGTTGCCCTGCCCTAGGAATCGCAAATTATTGCAGGGGATCCTAGGTATTTGCAATAAACTTTTCCTATCTGCATAAAAAAAACATCCCACACTGGTTGCGTTTGTAGATTTGCACTGCACGTACATAAACATGTAATATAATTGCACTTTTGAGGTGATCTTGGAGGGGGACCCTCCAGTATTATACTGAGCTTAATGGGGCCATATAGCGTGATGGTGAAGTTTGCATACCTACCATTAGCAAGGATATTGTGGATATTTCTAGGTTTTGCAGTTGAGCTTGCAACCTCTTGGTCCGGGAGTGTCACAAGCATTGTGAGCCCACCAACATTGGGACCAACACAAAGTCTAGGATGTGCTTGTAAGGTCAACCTAGCTCCACACCAGATATTTCCAGTGGAACACAGTGAAGAGAAGGATCCTACAGGCTACCAACCCAGATCTCCATGATCAGATGGAATAACATCAGCAGAATGACAGTGGTAGGTAACATGTATATTAATTGTGATCCTATAACTATCAATTGCATGTTTTGTTGTCTCATGCTTTGTTTGGTTTGTCATATCCATGTTGTCAAGATGCCAAGTAGTTAACAAATGATAAATGATGTGTATTACTTAAATGTCCCCCATTTTTAGAGTTACATTCCCATCCATACATGTTGAAACACAAGAGATTGGTTTTTGGAGAGTAAGTCTTGACTCGGGCATTGCCACCATGGCGTCATGTGTTACAGTGCTCATGACAGTGCTTTGCCAAAATGTTGTGAGAAATCAGATCAGAAGAATTCCTAATGACTTGAGAAGCTAAGTTACGCAATGATCATATGTATTAGAAACATGGCCTATATTTTTCTGATAGTGTGGAAATCATACATACATCTTGCAGTTGTCTCATGCAAATGCCGGCCTCATTTTAGGAACTGTTGTATGTAACGAAAATTGTTTGGCATAACACTGTTGTTAGACCTGTCAGCCTTAGGGTAGTCTTTCCCCAAACATTTTGTCTGCTTACCTCCATTTTTTGCTGGATTTTTGCTTTTGTTTGCCTTAGTACTCTATGCACTGTACCACTGCTATCTATCTATCTAGTGCCAAAGTGCCTATGCTCACTCCTTAAACATGGCTTAATTGGCATATATCGTATTGGCATATTAGATTTATGTATAAGTCCCTTGTAGACTGCTATACCATATCACAGGGCCTGCAAATTAAATGCTACCAGTCGGCCTGCAGCACTTATTGTGCCACCCACTTAAATACCACCGTAATACATGTCCCAGGTCTGCTTTGGCACTTATACCCCATTGCCAAGCCATAAACTCCCCTTTTATTACATATAAGTTACCCCTAAAATAGGCTCTAGATGGCCCAAAGAGCAGGGTGTTGTGTAAGTAAAAGGTCGGGCAGAGTACTTTTAAGTTTTACATATCCTCGTGGTGAAAAACTCCCTAATTCATTTTCCACTACAGTGAGGCCTACCCTTCCAATAGTATAACATTGGGGATTACTTTTAACATTTAATACGCTGTAATTCCTAAGTGAGTGGGGTTAGCTATGTAATGTTTGGTATCTATGAACATGATAAATCCTCTTTAGTGGTAAAGTAGGAATTTTCATTACAATGTTTAAAATGCCACTTTTAGAAACTTGCCATTTTCCTGCCCCTCGCCCTTTTGTGCCTGCAGCCTGGCATGGGTCACATGACTGGGTGTAACTGACAGTTAGACTTTGTGAATTCCTCCCAGACAGCCACATGATAAATAGATTAGTTTGCACAAATGGGCCATTTGCCAGCAGGATAGGGGCCAGAGCTGAGCACAGCCACTTACACCTGAATACCTTGTGCTCCGCCTACACACAAAGGGCTTAATGACACTGTATTGTTGCTGCAGCCAGCTTAGAGCCAGGGCACGGGTATCAGGAAATAATTCCATGCAGTTCAAAGAACCTTTCCAGAAAGCTGCTCCCTTCTTCCAGAAGAAGGGCACCAAGGTATAGAAATAGGATCATCAGACCCACTATTCAGTGCCTTCTCGACCTATGGAAGGACTCTTAGAAAACTGCCTGCTGATGTGATCTGCTGTGCATTCTGCCAGACTGCTGATGTACCTTGAAGGATTGCTTTGCTGCCTGGAGCCGACCTTGAACCCTCAGAGGCCAGCCTGCTTGTGAGACCTGCATCTACACCTGCACCCAGGACTTCCAGAAGGGCCTCCAGGGGCTAATTTGGTGGCCTCTTGTTCAGAGCCACTTCGATATAACATGCTCACCATCTTGAACCAGGCCTTGGACAAAGTCTGAGTGAATCCTGGGCCTCCATGAGGTGTCCCACAAGTCCTGGATCCTTGGTTGTGGTGCTAAAAGTGTCCAGAGGGTCAAATTCTTAAACTGAGGACAAATCTGCCCGAGGTGCATTACCAGTCAGACTGACTTTGCAGCTTTCCCTTTACATTCTTCTCTGCAGCAGCAATGCTGTTTCAGTGTTCCTTTGCCAAAGTGGCCGCCAACCTCATGTCACTATCTTCAGCTGTAGCCCTCTGCTTCGTCCCATTTGAGTTTTTCAACTTCCAGTTCAGCGAGTCTGAATGGAGAAATCTTCCCTGCTGCTTCAGCCCAAGGCACTCCGATGACTGACCTCCTTTTACAATACCTCCTGCAGCCTTGCACTGCTGAACTTTAATGTCTTAGACATTTTTCATCAAAAATCTTTCTAGGTCTGAAGGTAAGTGCTGACCAGGCCCAATCTACTTCTTGTATCCGAATCTTACTCCATCACATTCTGCCTTAACTGTCGACTTTGACCCGGTCTTGCATAACTTGATACCTGCGGTCGGCGCATTGATATTTTAGGCTGTAGATTTCACTTAAAACTTTGAAACTCTGATTCTAATGCTTGGATTTTTGTTGTTTTAGAGTTGTTGGGGGTTGCGGGGTTATTCCCAAAGGTTTTGCTTCTTCCTCCCTTGTTTTTCCTGACCTATGGTTGTTGGCAATAGGACTCTGAGCACTTTACCACTGCTGATCAGTGCTAAAGTGCATATGCTACCCCTGTAAATTAGACAACTTCTGGAGTCAAGAGGAATCCCTGCTGAAAAAGATCCGCGACAGAGACTGAGGAGGAAGACTGCCCTTGCTGTGTGTTCTGGGCTGACCTGCAGTTGCTGTTCTACATAAGAGGGAGGACAACGGACTTTGCTGTGTGCTGTGTCTCCTTCTTGCAACAAGCACTTTGCTGTGTGCTGTGTCCTGAAATAAGAAGAAAGTCTCCAAGGGCCAGAAGAGAGCTGGCCTCCTGTTATTGGAAACACAGGGCCATAACAGTTTCCACAACAACATCGTTTTAATTTGCTCTGTGCTTGCCCCTGCACACAGCCTGGGCCCTTAGTGAAGCCTGCTGGGACTGTGCGTGATTCACCCCTCTAGTTGACTCTGGCGGCTTGTGTCTTGCTGGCTGTGGAGCTGTGTCAGCTGGCCCGTATTCGAACCATATGTAGAGTGTGATAAGGGGGCCGCCCTAGGGTCACCATTAAGATGCGGAGCTCCCGGGAACTTCGGGGTAATCAGTAACTACGCTTCCCTCCTGAAGTCATCGGAGTGGCACAAACCGGCACCACAGAAGAGCTGCGGTACCAGGGGCCAAGGAGCTTATGTGCTTTTCACCGTTTGGGGGGCATAGTGTGACAGCGCTGACCCCGGGATGATCCGATTAAGAAGCGCATCAGCATAGCCAGCCGGCCCCGAGGGAAATTGCACAGAGTTGGCGCTACTGTAGTTCAGCACACGCGCACAAGACCATGGGGGCAGTGGTGAGAAGGCAGCACCAGTTGAAAAGGGAAGGAATCGTACCAGCAATTACTGCTTTGTCGAGTACCTTGTGGGGAAGTGATTTTCCCCATGCTGGTGATTGAGCGAGGTAATTAATGAAATTTTGTTAAAACTCGCAAAGTTGAACTTCCATAAAACTGTAACCGTATTAACAAGCATGTGATGAAATTATTAATCAACTTAGTTTTAAAATGCATTTACACACAGAATCACGAGGGACTAACTTATGTGCTCTATGTTGCAAGTGTGTAGAAAATAATAAACTAACCTTGTCTATTGTCTTTGTCAGTATTAAATGCGGCTGATTAACTAATGGCATGTGCTTATTTGTTTGCTTATGTTATGTCTTTTCTATGGCAAAAGCTCGTGGAGAATCCTTGCAGTTAAAACGAAGATGCTAGATATAAATGCTGCTTTGTGTGCTCAGCTAGGTAACATAAATTAATGGGTTAATATTTAGCAAAGGGGGTGGGTAACAGAATGGGTCTCAGTTCTTTAATTAATTAATGTCTTGTGTTTGTTTGAATAATAGTTTCCGAGAGAGGCCTAAGGCCTGCAAAAAGATGACGTTTCGAATCTTGTCCAGAATGGAGCCTTGCACATAAGTGGAAACTTTTACCACGTCAACATCTTTTGTCAGAAAAATGCAGTTTAATAAGTTGTGCTAAATGTGCTCTTGGAAAGAAAGGCTCAAGGACAGGAAACTGCAAGTTTGCCAACACAAGGAAACTGTGAAATGTAACTCGAGTGTAAAGTAACATTTTTGAGGAAGCCAAATGTCATGAAAGCAAAGGACAATAGGGCTAAAGAAAAAGCCCGATCTTGGTTTGGAAACGGTGATGACCTAATGTGGACTGACATATGACAGCCAATGGGAATTCTTGGATGGCAAAGAAAGTATACAATTTTGAGAAGATTAGCTCGTTAGAAAGGTATAAATCCTGGCCCCATGGGCTGGAGGGCGCTTCTCGCTTTCCGATTCCTGAAGGGCGTGACGTGCTGTTGGACTCTTTGGCGCACGTGGAGCAAGTTTTAGACAGGGAGATAGAAATTTGGGAATGGAAACTGGGTTTTGCTTTTAAATCATGCTAACTGGTTTGCCTTTAAAATGTCAGCCTAATGAGTAATTTCTTTAATAAAATGCTGCTTTCATATTGCTAATAAAATAAAGATTTATATTCGAAAATGCTCTTTCTTTGAATAATAAAGATAATAAAAATTAGATTTTGAAACAACAAGCTGGTCTTGTTTATTCATGGTCTGGTTACCATCAGTTGATCCATTTGCCTTAGTGACTTAATAAAATGATATATGTTTAAAACCATGGTAAGGAATGATATACTGCAGTTGTATATAAATATGTAAATAGTTTGTGAATAGTTCTGATTAATCAGGTCACATGATTCAGTCGCTCAAAAATTGTCTCGTTGGTTTATGGGCCTTGGTATGTGATTCATGATTAATGGTGAGTATTGTGGAGATAGGTAGCGTTGGTGAGACAGTTTTTCATTAGGAGCGCTGGATCACTGGCAACCTGAGTTTTGTGGTATCACGGCTCCCGTGCGCCTGTTCAGCCCGGGGTTTATTTGTGGCATCTGTTCCTCAAGTTTGTGCTACTAAAGTGAATTGAACTGTGCCAGAACAAAGAGCATTACTAAGAGGAACTGGGAGAGCACAAGGAGCATTACTGAAGTGAGCCTTTCTTTTTGCTAGAAACATAACAAGGAACTAATTGAAGAGGCATAAGAATATAAAAAAAAATGCCAAAGTGAATGCCAAAGTGAATGTTATTCAAAAGACCATTTCTGAGGAAGGAGTAATTTATGTATGTGCATTTCTGGGCTTTTTTGATTTGCCTAAGCTATATAAAGATATTAATATTTTTATAATCACTGGCGCAGTGTCCATTTGTGGTATTCACTGGGTTGCTGTGAGTGTTGCTGCAAAACCTTTACACATTTCCTTGGGGATTAACCTGTCTGCTCGTGCCAAGCTACCAAGGGGGTGAGCAGGGGTTATCAACAGTGTGTATATCCCCCTTACCCTTACTAGAGTGGTGGTTTCTGCCTGGCTTTGGCGCAAGCCTCAGCAAACCAGAAATCCCATTTCTAACAAGAGTAAAAAAAATCTTATTTTTTATTTAATATGCTTTTATCCATGATTAACCTTCCACATGTATTTTGAGTGACATTTTGTGGTTCACCCTGCAAGTAATTGTGCTGTTTCTTGACCAGGGCTTACACCCAGCCAACCACCAATCCTATTTCTCACAACTGTCATATGTTGCATCAGGCAGACCTCTGATTAAGATCTACATGCTAGGGTGTCATCCTAAGAGTATTTTAGTGTGATATGACATGAAAATTGTGAGGTGTGGTACATGGATATTTAGGGAGGGGAACATTTGATACATTCTGCTCCTTTGTTGGCCAAAGTCAGCCACTAGAAAATAGTGCATATGAGAAATCCATCTTTGTAGGGGCAAAGGGAGTGTATGAAGGGCCAACAGGACTGAACAGTGTAGGAATTAAAGTGTGTGATGAGCGAGGGAAGATGGCGGTCGCTTAGTTGAAGCCGAAGCAGCAGTCCAACAGTTGAGCCCGTGAGAACCCTACCTAACCCTACATTGTTAGCTGGGGCGGCGGAATGCGGGAATACGGGAAACAAGCAGGAAAGCGAGGATGACAGTACGATCTGCGGCTCGAGTGGTTTGAACAGCTGAACAGCTGAAGGATACGGATGATTCTACTGCTTACCTGCGGCTCCGCACGGCGGCTGGTCCGCGAGCTGTTTTGTCTCCCCATCGTGGTTTGTGCCTGCACCAGTGAGCTGGGAGCCGGTGAGAGATTGTGGAGCGGTACGGAGGCAAAGCGGAGGGTCGGTGAGGCTGACCTGAGGCGGCCTGGAAAGTGCTCTCCGGTGTCGGCTGCATCTCGGCATCGGCAACTGAGGAGGAGGAGGCGGGGCAAGGGCGAGACTACAAGCGGGCCAACGAGAGCCAGGCCAGAGCAAAGTCAGAAGCTGACTCAGAAGCCAGAATCGGCAGAGTCAGGAGCAGAATTGAATGTGAGCGGCAAAGTGGCAGAGAATATCAAAAGTAACTACGGAGCAGACACCATAGTCAAAGCAATGGCCCCTAAACAGAACACCGGAAACAAAACAGCCACGGAAAAAAAAAAGAAGACAGGGGGTGAGACGGCACCAGTAATACCAATAATACCAGCAGAAGCAGAGCAGAAAACTCAATCCCCTCAGGTAAAAAAACAAATTGCATCCAGGACAAGACAAGCCATGGCTGCGGCCCCAACTGCCCCTATTGCCGACTTTTTTCCAAAGGTGGTTAAGGAAAAGGGATTAAAAAACACCTCATCAGCAATGGAGGGAGGGGGGAATGACCAAGCAACAGTTGAAAATGTAGCTGTGCTAACACCAAATAATCAGGATGTGGCCTCGGTGACCAAAGGCGGACCAGAACAAGCGATACCTGGGGAAGCATTGAAGCCCAATGCTATCAAGAGCCCAGAAAATGATGCCGCGAACGGCAACACAATGATTGAAGGTGAGGTAACAGGTATAAATGCTGGACCACAATGCTGCGGTCAATTAATTGACCAGGATAGCCCAGAAACAGGAGCTCTCAGTATAGTTCAAGTGAATCAGGCCAATACGGGCAAGCATACAGCAGATGTTCAGGTTGAGCTGGGATCAGCCGAGGCATCCAAAGTATGTCAGGGGCACCCGGGAGGTCGTCCAGAGACTGAAAAGTGCAAGGAAATTGAAAAAAGTCCCAAGCGAATGCTTCTTCTCTGTGTCAGAGGGGGGCGAATGGTCAGAGGAGGATGGCAGCTCCAATCTTGGGTCAGACCTGGACCTGGACTCAGAGAGCGAAAATGAGCTGGACTTACCAGGGACAGCAGTAAAATCACATAAAGCTCGAGAGCACTCTCAAGGCGAGCTGAGCTGGGACCATTCGTCGGCAATGCCCTTGCAGGGTAGTCCAGGGGGAGCGGCAGCCCAGATGTCGCTTCTGGAGACTATTCATAAAGAGATCCTGGCACATAGGGAGGAAGCCCGGCAGGATAGTCAAAAGTCCAGAGCGGCAGTGAGAAAGATGCAGGGCGTTGTAAGGAAGCTATCCAAGGTCTGCATCAACCTGGGGGATCGAGTGACCAATCTCGAGGATAGAGTGGTCTCGACAGAGGTGGAAGCCGCAGCAGCAACCATAAAAGTCGAAGCCCAAAGCTCACAAATGACAGACATCCAGTGGAAGCTGGAGGACATGAAAAATCGGCTCAGGCGAAACAACCTCCGGATTCTGGGGATACCCGAGGGAAGGGAAGCGTCCGACACAAGGGCTTACGTCATTAAACTATTCGAGCAAGCATTCCCTGAGCTTTCAAGCTGGGACTGGGCCGCAGAAATCCAACGAGCGCACCGCTTCCCTTTTAAGATTAAGAGGGGGGCAAAGGAGGACGATAAACCAAGAGCGATTCCCTTTTTTTGTCAGCAACTTTTTACTGAGGCAGGCGATTTCGGAGAAGGCAAGACCAGACGCTAGGAGGAATGCGGATGGGGTATCCTTCTTCGTTCGTCCTGATTTCTGCCACGCAACAGTGGAGAGACGCTGGCGACTCAGACAATTGATAAAACCATTCATCGACAAGAAGATGCAGGCCTACCTGATAAACCCAGCGCAATTAAAAGTCATCAATGACGGAAGAACGATTTATTTCTCATCCGAAATAAAAGCCAAAGAGTTTCTGGACTCTCATGGGAAGTAAAAGTAGTAGATTTGGGGTCTAATGAATGGCCGAACTTTGTAGTATAAGTATAAATATAAGCAAAGGATCATGGGTCGGTAGGGGATAGCAATGTAGAGGGCGGTCTGGGGAGTTAGAATTGGTAAAAGGTTTGTTTTGAAAGATCTTCACTGCTCACACTGCGTCCATCACACGCACAGACCAGGTCTGAGCGCCTCACGAGTCGGGGTGGGGGAGTGTTGGGGAAGGGGGTTGTGGGGGAGGGGTAGGGGGGGAGGGGGAGGGTCGGGAGGGGTGAAAACAAAAAAAATGGAGATAAGGTGTTTTGAAGAAAAAATTGTCAGAACTAGCAGTTTTTCGCAGAATATATCACAATCCAGTTTCGACAGGGAATATTAGATCAAAAGTATGGCAAATATGGCAAGTATGACAAGCATTAATATCTGTACAGCTAATGTAGGCGGCCTGAACGACCTGAGGAAACGACATAATGTGGAGTATTTTGTAAAGTTTAACAATATTGATATCCTCTGTATGCAGGAGACCCATCTCCCCTGGGCTAAACAATGTATGATGAAAATGAGGGTGTATGAAATTCTATCTTGCTCCACACAAATGTCAAATACTAGGGGGGTCGCCATATTGGCTAAACCTTATCGGGGGGGGGCCAAGCGGCATAAAGCTGACAGTGGTGGTAGATGGGCGATAGCAGAACTCAGCCTAGGGTACACTCTTTGTGTGGTCTATGGGTCAAACCAAGATGACCCGGAAATCTTTGATTTTCTGGAGGCAGAGTTAGCAAACTGGCCAACACCCATAATAATCTGTGGGGATTTTGATATATCGGTGGATTGGAATGATCCTGCGGGCTATTCGGGGCAGAAATCAAGGGTATTCCGAGCCTTGGAGTCCCTCAAGAATTCTCATGGGCTTAAGGACGTCTGGGGGGAAAAGGAGCCTCTTGACCCAGGCTATACCTATTTTTCTTTCCCTAATGTGAAATACACCAAGCTAGATTATTTTTTAATCTCCTCCTCGGAAATGAATAGGGTTGGCATCAGGAAACTTCCTAAATCAATTTTAGACCACAACCCTCTGATCATGACCAGTAAAATTCCAAGCATGGAGAGGAAACAAACCAGCTGGTCGTTTGAGCGGAAGTTATTGTTAGATACCAGATTTGTAGAACTTCTAAGAAAATGGGCTGAAGAGTTTTTTGATGCCAACCGTTATAGCACATCTAGGAATCTGGTATGGGAAGCCTTCAAGGCCTCTCTGAGGGGAGAAACAATTAGCTATTCAGCTAGGCTTAGGAGGGAGGATAGGAGAGAGGTCGAAAAGCTGATGGATGGGCTCGCAACAGCAGAAAAACAGCACATTAGAGAAATCAGTTTAGGGCAGGAGGGTCATGGAAGCCTTACAAATATCACAAATGTCAAAGCTAACCTCCAGAAAATAGTTACGGAGAAGGAGGCTAGAAGCTATCAAGTATCAAGGGCAAGACGGTACGAAACAGGGGAGCAAGCAGGAAGAGCACTGGCCCTGCAGATAAGACAGGAAAGGACCAAAAACATAATCTCGTGTATACAAGAAGAGGGCATCGAGTTTACAGAGCCCAAAGAGATACTGAGAGTATTTCATGATTTTTACCAAAAATTATATGACGAAGAAGAGCAGACCAGGGAGCTAAGTCCGGGCTATGCAGACAATGGTCCCAGATTAAATGTGCAGGGTCGGGAAGAACTGGAAAAAGATTTACAGATTAGTGAGGTAACAAAAGCCATACACGAGCTAGCCGCGGGTAAGGCTGCTGGGCCCGATGGGATACCCCTCGAGGTATATGCTTGTTTAGAAAAACAGATTGCCCCTATTCTGCTTGACCTATTTAATGGGATTCTACACACAGGGAGAGTACCAGAATCATGGAAAGAGACAAAAATCATTATCTTCCATAAGAAGGGGAAACCCAAGGAATTACCAGGATCATACTGCCCCATATCACTAATAAATGCAGATACAAAGCTATATTCTAAGATCTGGGCGAGCAGGTTGGGGGGGATCATTGGCCAGCTCGTGTCCCCGTGGCAGCATGGGTTCGTGCCAGGGAGGTGCACCACAGACCATATTAGAAGGGCAACAGCATTGTTTGACGCTCAGGGTGCCGCGGGGGGGGAGATGGCCATGATCCTCCTCGACGCGGAGAAAGCCTTTGACCGCGTGGTCTGGGACTATCTCTGGGGCATCTTGGTAGGCAGAGGGTTTGGCAGCAATTTTTTGAGGGCTATTAAAGCCATGTACCTTAATCCGGTGGCTAGGGTTTCAGTTATGGGGCATCAATCTGATAAAATAATAATTAAGAGGGGGACACGTCAGGGGTGCCCCTGTTCTCCGATTCTATTTTCTATGTACATAGACCCTTTTATACAAAGAATCCTGGCCTCAAGACAGATAAGCCCGGTGGTGGTCAATGGATTCACCACTAAACTGTTAGCCTGCGCAGATGATCTGGCAATAACAACTAGGGACCCCGACCAAGCAATGCCGGAAATAGTACAATTGGCCAATGAATTTGGCAGCTGTTCTGGGTATAAGCTGAATGAGGGGAAAACCCAGATCATCTGCACAAAGAATATCAGGAAGAGTGATCATAGGTTTGTAGAGAGTGCCATATACCTCGGGGTTAAAATTAATTCATCAGTCGAGAAGATGGTTGAAGAGAACTATCTTCCACTGCTGGGCTCAATTGAAACAGAGCTGAGAAGAATTGATGTGTTGCACCTATCCCTGATAGGTAGGGTGAATTCCCTAAAGATGACAATGTTTCCTAAAATATTGTACCTTTTTAGGGCTATTCCCCTATTTATAGGCGAAACAATGATTAAGAAAATTGAATCCACATTTGTCAGGTTTGTGTGGCAGTACGGCAAAATCAGACGCTCTATTAATTATCTATCACTGCCGGCAGATAGGGGCGGTTTGTCGTTGCCGAACCAAAAGTTTTACCATCTGGCTTGCCTTCTTACACAAATGAATATACTGTTTCAATCCGAACCCTTGCAAGCAGTAGGATCTAATGAGAATCAAGACCCCCCTTCCATATTTGAGCTATTGCTGGGTAGAAAGGCATATGGATTATTGCAGTGCGAAGTGGATCGGAGATTCTACAGCAGGGCGAGATATAAGATTATTGATGGGGTCTGGTGGACGTGGAAATCCATATGCAAAACCCTGGGAATCCCTAAAACAAATGCTAACACTAGTCTGTGGAAATCGAGATTATTTGCCCATCTCGGCCAGAATGAGAATAGTTTAATTTGGAGGGCACAGGGGATAAGATGTGTGGGCGATATTATGTTGGGAGAGGATATATTCAGTTTTAATGAAATACAGCGGAGGTTTGGGATCCCTGGAAATCACTGGTTGTTATATTGGCAAGTCGCCCAAACTATATCTGCTATATTCTGCTTTGAATTGCAGTTTCTCCTGAGGCACAGCCGGGAGTAGGATCCTCTGTAGCACTTTTAAATTTGTATATTATTTGTGAATTTGACTCTGACTATTGACCGATTGAAGGCCACGCCCCCTGCCTAGAGACACGCCCCTCTGCACTACAAAAGCTTGCGCTGATCACGAGCGCTGCGCTTTGAATTGCAGTTTCTCCTGAGGCACAGCCGGGAGTAGGATCCTCTGTAGCACTTTTACATTTGTATATTATTTGTGAATCTGACTCTGACTATTTTAAAAACATACGAGCATTGCCTTCGCTCTGCGCTCAGCGCCCTGACAGCTAACGCGGGCGGGTGACTGGAGCAAAAACGGGAACGCCATTGGCCGATTGAAGGCCACGCCCCCTGCCTAGAGACACACCCCTCCATCTATCCCTCATATAAAAGATGTGTCCCTACAGGAAGCGCAGCGGACGAGCGCAGCGGGCGTGACGAATGCGCGCCGAAGGCTCGCCGAAGGCACGCCAAAGGCGAGCCCGTCTGCGCCCGTCCGCGACAGGCCGGGACCAGGGGCCACAACCCCTGTCTCCCCAACTACAGACAGACCAGGCAACCCTTCGCTGGTATACTCGCGTGGTGAGCTGCTTATGTTTGATACTCCTTTAACAGCCTCCCTTTGTGCCAAAGTTGGACCCTCCCACACCATGGGCCCCTTTAGCTGCCGTTATTGTAGATGGAATTGTAACCACTCGGAACCACCCTTATCGGAAATCACACCTACACAGGACTACACATGCATCTATGTCAATGCCAGGTCCCTCCCCAAACACTCTACTGAAATATGGGACATGTTACAGGATAGCAGACCCGATTTTGGCTCGGTGAGCACAATACCCCGGATATTACCGCAGCCCTATCTACTGGGTGCAAAATCATTAACCTAAATCGACAAATTAAGAGAGGAGGCGGAGTGGCCATGATATTTAAAGATAGCTTTGCATGTCGCCAAGAAATAGTCACTCGACTAGGCAAACACGATGTGTTAATCATCTCCATCTCCATCAATACTCAGGTTATCCTCGGATGTGCAATCATATACAATCCCCCAAACAGTACAACTGACTTTAGCACCCAACTCCTCGAACAAATTCTTCCATTCTGCCTCAACCATAAAAATCTTATAGTCATTGGAGACTTCAATGTTCATTTCGATTTAGCTGATAATTTCCTAACTAAACAACTTACCACAGACATGGAAATCTTACAACTATCACAGAAAATAGCTCGCCCCACACACAGAGCGGGGCACATGTTAGATCTCATATTTACAAATATATCGAAGATCAACATCACGAATATAACCCCTTTGACATGGACGGACCACTATAGGATAGATTTTACCTTAAACCTACCTTTAAAAATTAACAGATCGCTAGCCCAGTCGGCCAACTCCACCAAATGTTGGAGCAAATTCTCTTTGGAAAAATTCAAGGAAGATTTTTCCTTTTTTTCTAGCCCTGAAACGACATGCGAAGAAGAAATTTGCCTCTTACGTGAAAACATAGAGAAAGCACATGACCACTGTTCACGGACTCGCGCAACCAATCGATTGAAATCAAAAACCTCTGAGAAATGGTATGGCCCAGACCTAAAAATTGAAAAAAGAAAATGCACCTCACTGGAGCATAAATGGAGAATAAGTAGAAACGCCGAAGACAGAGCCATCTACAAACATCAGTTGAAAATATACCATACTGCCATACGCAAAGCAAAGAAAGACTACCTTTCTCAAAAGATTCTAGAGAATAAAAATTCGTCCAAGGAGCTTTTTAAAATTGTAAAAGAACTTTGTAATCCTCCTAGTCTTACATCCAACTTGACACCATTACAAGAGAACTGCACAAAAATTAGTGATTTTTTTTGCGATAAAATTGATAAAATATATGCCTCTTTTACAAACAACGCCCAGGCCCCTGTAGAGTATCGGATTGACCCTACTTTGCAAACCAACTGCTCCACCTTTGGCCCATTTTCAGAAGATGAGGTCACTAAAGCCTTGTCAGATATTAAATCTGGCTCACCATGGGATGTTTGCCCACACTTTATTTTTGCTCAACTGACTCCCATAATTGGCCCCACAGTTACAAAAGTTCTTAACCAATCTCTGGAGCAAGCTGTTTTTCCAGAAATTTGGAAAAAATCAGCAGTAATTCCATTACTAAAAAAAGGCGGGTGCAGATATAAACGACCCGGCCAACTACCGCCCCATCTCACAGCTCCCCTTTTTATCGAAGGTTTTAGAAAGACTGGTAACAAAACAACTGTCAAGTTATCTAGAAACCAACAAACTTGTCGATGTTTCCCAAACAGGTTTTAGGTCTAATAACAGCACAGAAACTACGCTACTGGCAGTAATGGACGACATCCGTATGCAGGTCGATAAAGGCAAAACGGTTGCCCTGATACTTCTCGATTTATCAGCGGCATTTGATACCGTGTCCCATAAACTGTTAATCCACATACTTGCCGCAAAAGGAATACAAGGTAAAGCCCTAAACTGGCTGGAGTCCTTTCTATCAAACAGATCCCAGTCTATTTGTTTAGGCAACTTTACCTCCACCCCCGTAAGATTAAATATGGATTTCCCCAAGGAGCTACATTGAGCCCAACATTGTTCAATGTATATGTCTCCTCCTTGGCATCGATTGGCAAGAAATGGGGCATTAATATCTGCTCCTACACTGACGATTCCCAGCTGATGGTTACCCTAAACGGAGATAACGACGCCAAAAGTAGACTACACAACTGCCTGTCAGAGCTATCCAACTGGATGCACGGCCATTATTTAAAACTGAATGCTGACAAATCAGAAATTCTACTTTTTGGTGGGTCCAAACAGCTCTGGGATAACACCTGGTGGCCAACTTCCTTAGGTTCTCCACCAATCCCTACATCGTCTGCTAGAAATTTAGGAATTCAGATGGACACCACTCTATCAATGAAATGCCATGTCTCCTCAATATGTGGCAAAGGATTTGCCATATTAAAAAGGTTGAAAAGGGTCTTCCCCTGGATCCCACTTGAATGTAGACAGATCCTAGTCCAGTCGTTACTAGTTAGCAGGCTGGATTATGGCAACTCACTATTTGTAGGAATGTCGGTCTACTTATTTAGAAAACTACAACTGGTCCTGAATGCCGCAGCAAAAGCTGTCTGCAATAAGAAAAAGTACCATTCTGCCACAAGTTGTCTGAGAGCCTTACACTGGCTGCCCATGAGACAAAGAGCCACGTTCAAAATGCTATGTATTGCCTATAAAACAATTCACAATACTGGCCCTTACATTCTACGAAACAGAATTAAGTTCTATGCCCCTGCGCGGAACTTACGGTCACAAGCCTCAGCCAAAGCAGCCACCACTCGGATTAAGCTATCCAGAATGGGCGGAAGTGCTTTTTCACACATTGCTGCGAAATGCTGGAATGAACTACCCATCAACCTCAGACTCACGGACTCCTACCCCACCTTCAAGAAAAAACTAAAAACCGCACTATTCCCTACTTCTGAATAATCAATATGCTTCCAGGTTACTGTCTTGGTTTTACTGTTATTTTTGCAGCGCCGTGATATCCTTGTAGGATGAATGTTGCGCTTTACAAATACACCTAACAATAACAATAACAATAAGACCAAAACTAGTGTTGACACCAGACAGCCAACTGATAGAGTATTTAAAAAGAGGGGGAAGGAAGATTGGTACTGCTTATAACTTTCTGACGTCCGGGCTTCCAGATGATCTGGAAAAAACTGAGGTGGCTTGGTCGCATAAGTTGGGGGACCCGGACGTAGATATAGACCTGGCCTTACTCTTAAGCAGTAAAGTATTTCGAGCATCAAACTTAAGGGCCCAACACTATAAGACAGTGTTTAACCTTTATTATACTCCCGCTAAATTGTATGGGTGGGGGTTAAGGGAAGACGATAAGTGCCCAAGATGTAACATAGGTCCAGCAGACTTGGTGCATATGTTTCATAGTTGTCCCAATCTGGCCCCAATCTGCGGTGAGATAACAACCTTTCTGAGGGGGCTGCTAGGTAATAACATCAACCTATCCCCCACCTTGGTTCTTTTAGGGTCGGACTCCAAGCTTAAGGTTGGAAAACATACACAAGCATTGTTATTTATTGCTGCTGCAGTATTTAGAATGCTGATCTCTGCTGGGTGGAAATATTCTAATGCCCCCACATTTCAGATGTGGTTGTCTAGGCTGCTGGGGATTCACAATCTGGAAGCCTGCCTATATGAATTTAAGGGAAGGAAAAAGCAGGAGCTTGGTAGGAATATATGGGCACCGGTGAAGAACTGGAGGAATTTAGATTCATGAGTCATGATGGGATGAAATC
The DNA here is from genome assembly GCF_964263255.1 of Lissotriton vulgaris. Lineage (NCBI taxonomy): Eukaryota > Metazoa > Chordata > Amphibia > Caudata > Salamandridae > Lissotriton > Lissotriton vulgaris. Next base: position 1,563,015,172 of record NC_141691.1, on the reverse strand, counting down.
CTTTCTCAGGAACCTTGATTGTATGTTATTAACCTTGGTACAGCTCTGATTAATTTTACTACATACTATGAATTTCGATATTTATATCATTTTTTTTCTTTTTAAATATGTAACGTATCATCTTTAAATTATGTCAACTAAATTATTGAATATGATGATGAATGTTGTATTTATATATATAAATATATCTTTTTCTTTTCCGGATATTTATTGATGTGTAATTGTAACTGCCTTATCTCTAATAAAATAATTTAAAAAAAAAGGAATTAAAGTGTGTGTAACAACATAAATTACACTCATGATTCTTCAAATCTTCACTCTTTCAATTACTCAAACCTCAGCTGCAAAGCAGCTATAGGAGAATACAACCAAGGAAAAGTAAGGCAGAGACTCCACAAATGGAGAGCGTGTGTCCTTCCGAAAACAGACACTGTTTCAAAGAGGTTCTGGGAAGAGGCTTCAGCCACTGCTAAGGGGGTAGTCAGACTTGATCCCACTTGTCAGAAAATGTCTAATCACAGAGTTCCCCCAGGCCAGCAAGAAACTGTTTTATCTGAAGGGTTGATTCCTTGACCTTTTGATTTTATTCCTGACCCAGGACCACCAACTAGGCCCAGGCACTGCTAGCACTTAAGCTGGAGGTTGCCTCTCCAGTCTCCCACTGAAGGGTCACCATAAAAATGTTGACTTCCTCGCCCATTTTTCTGACCTTCTTTTTGTTGACCTTTGTCACAACCTTTGTCCTGCTCTCTCTCTCCGTCGTAACCCCCTCTTGCTTCTTCAATGTTGTGGTTTGGCGGCAGGGCTCATGTTGATTTACCCTTTTGGCACACTTTGCCACTGGATTCAAGCTAGACTGGCATATGAGGACTGTTAGCCTGAAACCCTTCCCAGGATGCTTGTTTCCAGTCCAGGGAAGACATGGCTTGGCAGTTTGGGCTGAACTGTTCCTGTGAGGACAGGGTTAAGATTGATTTGCATATAACTGTGTCTAAACTGAGATGGCAAAGTGAGCTAAAGAATGATGATGGATTCAACCCAGATCTGGTACTGGGGGTGAGTGTTTGAAAAGTTTCAGCACTCTATCCATTGCCTCTTTGTGCTTGCTTTACCCCATTGACACTCTATGCAGCTATGATATCATGACTGATGTTTCCCCAGCATCCCCTATGACCGATATTCCCCCAGCACCCTCATGACTGATGTTTTCTCTGCATCCCTCATGACAGATGTTCCCCCAGCACCCGCATGACTGATGCACCCCCAGCATCCCTCATAACTGATGTTCCCACAGCTCTCACATGACTGATGCATCCCAGCATTCCTCATAACTGGTATTTCCCCAACATCCTCATGACTGATGCTCCCAAAGCATCCCTCATAACTGATTTTCCCCTATCATCCACATGGCTGATGCTTCCTCCGCACTCTCGAGACCAATGCTTTGCCACCACTCGTAATTACATTGCGCTTGTATCCTTGGAAATGTTCCCGATATTCTGTGAACCAATGGATTAACTGTACCCGATGTTACTAGAACCTTGGTGTGATTTTCCATTGAATACTTACAAGCTTTCCCCAGAATCCCATGAGCCAATGGCAAGCCTTGCTCTCGCTGTTACTGGGGAAGTGGTGTTGTTTTCTACTGTGCACCTTTGAGTGAAAATTATACATTTGTTATCTGTTATTTGGTTCCAATCTACAAGTTGCGTCTGCCCATTCTGTAAGGTCAAAGAGAGTGCAGTAAAGTGTCTTTTATCCATGGTTTAAGAAACTTTCACATGGCCATGTGCCACACGTGATTGAACTACATTCATTGAGCCTTCGCGAGGGTATATAAACCTCACCCAAACGTGGTCTTGGCCTAGGTCCCTAAAGAACAAGTTTCACAATTCTCACTCACCTGAAGTATATGCCGAAACTGAGAATCGCTTCAGTCTCCTTCAACTTCATTCAAACCAGTGGTTCCTGTGGCATCAGCTCCCTCAATGTATTACTCCTCCCTCCCTCCTGCACAGCCCCTCCAGACCCCCAGTACTCCCTGAGTCAAGGCTTTGAGATCTTCTTTGAACATCAGACAAGTTAAAGAACTAGGCTAAATATTTGACATCAGGTTAGTGCACGCGAAACCTCTGACAGTAGTAAACAGGACCAAGTTTCCCCATCTTCAAAGACTATAGACATTTCCTCCAAGTCCTTTCTGTGAGTTACTCCAGCTCCTCTTGTGTGTTTATCCTCCAAAACTTTCCTACAAGTTTGATGGTAGACTGTCACCGCACAATGATTCAAGACTTCAGTTCTGTGTTAGTTCTGTGTTGACTTCAGAGTCTTTGATATATGCATCAACCTTATACCCCATCCTGTGTTACGATGATATCCCTAGGACTGCAAGTAACTCTAAGCTTTCCTCTGAGTGTATTCTTAGGAGTGCAAGTAACTCCAACCTGTGCTCCGAGTGTATCCCAGGGAGTGTTAATCACTCCAATCTGTATTTCAAGTTTATTCTTAGGAATGCTACACTCCAATCTGTGATGTTGGTTATTCTGATCTCATTTCAAGCTGTTGATGGAACTTTAGAAGTCGAGGAGGATAGACAGTGGAACCCTATCAACCTCAGCACCTAATTTGCTATCACTAACTTGTATGAATATGATCTGAAGCTCCCCATAGAGACGTGTGCACACTGAAAAACATCCACTATCACAATGAGATTCCAGTCCAGGAATATAACGAATTAAACAAACAGTACAGGTAACCATAGACCAACAATTTTATTAAATCCATGTCCACAAGTATTCTTCCAGGTTCTTCTTTTATTTCAATCAGGTTTTAAAACACGATCGAGATGATCAAAACACAAACAACGCGTTTTGTCCTTATCTGATGGACAGCTTCAGGGCTGTTGGTTCAACAGGCATATGTACAAACATTATATATGTATACATAAGTGGACATAGGACAAGACATTAAAATCACAAGCTATTGGGGGGCATGGCTAGCAGCCGGAGGGAATGGTCGCTGTTTAATGCGACTCCCGGCTCTCGCCCCAATATCCGTTAAAAAAGGTCCGCTTTTAAGCTGGAGACTCCCTAGCAACTGGGAACCTCCCCGTCCTTGACCACCGTAGCACGACTGGTCGCGGTGCTGAGCCGATCAGAAGGACTGGGCCAGATATAGAGCCGCCGTTACGGAGGTCCCCCGGAGCTCGCAAAATGGCGCATGAGCTCGGGCTCTAGCCGAAATCCTCCAGCGGCAGCTGCGCATCGGACGGAACCCGCCGGAGCCTTGCCTGCCTTCCCGCTTTTCATCGCGTCTGTGTCGCAACCTTCTGCGGCTGCCGGAGCTTCCTCCCGGCTGACTTGGAGTCTGTGAGTGACCTGCGGGGGGACCAGGAGTGCATCGCCGGCCTGCCGGGGCGCCAATCACGCAACGCCCCGGCTTTGAGGCCTACCGTCCCCGGAGCTCCGGCGAAGGGCTGCCTGTTGGCCCGCGACTTGCGGTGGACCTGCCGCCTGCTGCCCAGAAGCTGCTGTCACCCTGACCTAACAGCATATTGCCGCACTTGCAGCGTGGACCCAGTGGAAGCCCAGAAGTGGCAGGGTATACTCAGACATGAGTCCCTTGCTCACTGCACCATCAGGATTCAAGCAAGCCGGGCCGACGACGGCTGAAATGCCAGAAACCGGTCCCCGGAAGCTTGTCTCCTTTCTGGTGAAGAATTGGCTTGGTAGTTTAGTCTGCCCTGTTCCCATGATGCACTTGGTCAGGGACAGACTGATTTGCATATAGCCAGGTTCTGAGCTGGGATGGTGCAGTGAGCTAAATAACGGTGCTGGATCAAGCCCTGATCTTTGGACTGGGTAAGAGTGGTCTGCTTAATTCAGACACTCTATTCATCACCACCCCCTTTTCTGAATCAGAAGTGGATTCTTTACCTACAGCGGCGGGAGACCTGTCGTGGTGGTGGTGAGTGACCCGCTAAAGGCCCTCTCCCTGAGTCACGACCCACTTGGCATATTGTATCCCAGCCCCTTACGAGTTAGATCACACGTGGATCGCCCGAGGGAGTGGAGGAGGTCTGGACCCTATCTTAATTGCGCCATTGACTAGCTCCAGCAGAGCTGGTGTCCCGACCTACGACAGGGGATGTCGTCTAACAAGGGTGGCAGGCCCCCGACCCAAAGGCAATTAACTAAAAACTCCTGGGGCTCCTGAGCTGAGAACCAAGACGCGGCCCCCCTCACTGACTCAAAAACTGCGTCCCTGTCGCAGGGAGCGAAGTCGCTTACATTGGAGGACGTCATGGAGGCGATCGCCGGAGTCCGATCCTCCCTAGAAACCCGAATTGGCTCCGTTAATATTGAGGTTACCCTTTTGCGAGCAGACCTGCGCAAGATGGACACTAAGGTCAAAGATGTAGAGGTCAAAACAGCGGCCCTCATTGACGACACCTCTACACTCCAACAGCAAGTCGCCCGACTCCAGACACAACAGAAAGAGATGTCTGACTTGCTGGATGACTATGAAGGGAGGGCGAGACACAACAATGTCCGAATTTTGGGGGTTCCGGAGAGACTGGAGGAGCCATCAGCGGACCTGTTTGTTGAGGAATTGATCACGAAACATCTCCGACCTAAACAACTCTTGAGTTATTTTTCCATCGAAGGAGTGCACAGGGTTCCGGGGGGCAAGTCAAGACCAGGGGCCCCACCCCGCCCCATCATCGCGAGGGTCTTCAACTTTAGGGACCGCGACGCTATCCTACAAACCCCCCGATCAGGACCGCCTCTTCTCCTTGAAAATGCTCGCATTTCGATATTCCCAGACTTCACGATGAAGGTGCAGGCGAGACGACTCAGCTTTCTTGAGGTCAAGAAGGCACTGCGAACTCAAGGCATTAAATATTCCATGCTTTTTCCTGCTAAGCTCCACCGGAGATGGATGGCAAAGCCTGGTTCTTCCTATCACCGGAGGATGTGTGGGACTGGTTGGAGGGCTGGCGCTGAGCAGGGAGGTCTCCAAGGGCAACTGGAGGTCCAGAAGACCTTCTGAGAGAGGACCTTGCGCCAGAAAGCTCAGACTTGTTTACTGAAACTCCTGACGATGGACAGGGATGATTCCCGCTCCTGCGGGAGCTCCTTGGATGGCTGTTGACTGGTTTTCCACCAACTTCCCCCCTTTTGTTTCTATATGTAGATGGGGCGGCGGCCCTCTGTATCTTTTTGGACATCTTTTCTTGAACAATGCCCTATCCGGCCCTGAACGGGCTACACCGGCTGACCAACAAGTAACTTTTCTAATCTGTGAATGTTGAACGGGGTCTATTTGTAGTCTTATACATATATCGTGTTTGCATCGCTTTTAGATTCAGACGAGCGGCTTTAACGGCCAACCAAGTACCCCGATTCTGGTGGGGAGGGCGACAGGCACTCTGCCTAGTTGGGGTGTGGATAGTTCTAAATCCGCGCGCAGGGAAGCAGGGAGGGGGGATTGGGGGTGGGGTGACGGGTTGTGGGGATGTTTTGTTTTCGTTTTGATGTCTTTTAATGTTTCTGCGGAGTCCTCTTTGGTCGTGATTTTCTGCACACACATGGTTCCTTCCTGACAGATTGGCCACCTCGGTTGGCTCCGGCCCCCCTGGGACCGGAGATCCTCCCGATCCTATGCTCCGATGGGTTCCGGGGTCTCACTTCTACGAGCGGATCCCCTCCGGCCATCACTCATATCAGCTCCTTCACTCCTGTTGCTATGACACAGACTCTCTCTAAGACCCTTACTATCCTGTCCTGGAATGTCAATGGGCTGGGTCACAAAATAAAATGGAGTATAGTCCTCCAGTTTCTTCAGCGCCACTCCCCAGACATTGTCCTGCTCCAAGAAACACATTTAATTGGTAACACATGCCAGGCACCCCAACGAGGGGGATATAAACTATTAGTCCATGCAGGGTTCTCTTCGGGATCCCGAGGTACTGGGATTCTGGCCCGCAAGTCTCTTGCACTTACTCACACTCGGACTTGGCCGGACCCACTGGGCTGTTTTGCCCTAGGCGAGACCGCCTGGGAGGGGCGCCCCCTGAATATTATCTCAGCGTATCTTCCACCAACCTTGATCCAAGACTCCCTTAGGGAACTCAGCGCCCAATTACTAGGCCTTTCCCCAGGTACTCTCTTGATAGGCGGTGATTTTAATGTGACGATGTGTGATGACATTGATCATAAACCCAAGCGTAGCTCCCACCGACATAGCTCGGACTTGGCAGACTTTGCACATGCTATGGGGCTGAAAGACATTTGGCGTATCCACCATCCCGACACGCCGTACTTCACTCATTATTCCAATGCACATAACAGTATGTCTAGGATTGACTATCTATTTTGCCCCACCGCGGACGTTGGTTGCTTCATCCGCCCGAGAGGCCTCCCCCGCGGCATCTCCGACCACTCGCCGCTTAGTGTGGACCTCACTTATAACTGTCAATTTACACGAGGCCCCATTGTCATTAACCCCTGGATAATGCAAATCCCTGACATTAGGAAAACATTGCAGAAACGCATTGAAATCTACTTTACTGAAAATATTAGGTCTGTGAATTCGACAGTCACACTCTGGGAGGCGTATTTGGCGGTGATGAAGGGAGAAGTACTGGCCCTAAAGACGGGCTATGTGCGGAAGCATAACAAACAATTACTTCAGGCTTAATCGGAACTCATTAACCTTGAGACGTCCTATAACGTTGACCCGTCAGCTGCTACTACAGCTAAGCTCCGCGCTCAGCAACTAGTATATAAGGCCCTGTCCCAAGAAAAGGCGCAGGCGCGACTACTCCACACGCGCCACCAAATTTACGAGTTTGGGGACAGCGGGGGTAAGATGCTTGCTTGGCTGGAGCGTCGGGACCAGGGGTCCAGGTGGGTACCATCCATAGCTCTGCCAGATGGCTCCACGGTGACGGATCCTCGAGACATCGCGGAGGCCTTCACTGACCATATGGAACGAGTCTATACAGCTGGTGATGGTTACACGTCTGAAGAGTCCAGGCAACTCCTGGCCGAGATGCATCTCCCAACTGTGTCAAACGAGGATAGACTGGCCCTAGACTCTGACATCACGGCAGAGGAACTAACAGCGGCACTGTTTGCGGTTAATTCCGGCAAGGCCATGGGCCCAGACGGGGTACCTATTGAGTTTCTAAAGGGCATGGTCCCGGACGTTATCCCCCATCTTCGAAATATGTTTATTGAAAGTAGGAAGAACGGAATCCTTCCGCTCGCCCTAAGGCTGGCCTCTATAGTGGTTATTCCTAAACCCGCTAAACCACCCAATGAATTCGGCTCCTACAGGCCTATCTCCTTGATCAGTGTGGAGGCAAAGGTTTTGGCTAAGCTACTGGCAACTTGCCTTCTCTTAGTGGTCCCCTCCCTGATTCATGATGACCAATCTGGTTTCCTACCAGGTCGCAATACAGCGTTAAACCTTCGCAGGGTTTACAATGTATTCAGTCGTAGACCCACATTACAGCAAGATGCGGCCATCTTGTCCCTCGATGCCACTATGGCATTTGATTAGATCGAATGGCCATATCTATTCGAGGTCCTTCGCCGCTTTGGCTTTGGGCGCCTACTTATTAGCTGGGTGTGACTTCTTTATACGGACCTTTGGGGCCAGGTCCGAGTTAATACACACACGTCCAGGAGGTTTCCGCTTCGTCTGGACACCTGACAGGGCTGCCCCCTCTCCCCACTATTGTTTGCCCTCACCCTAGAACCCCTGGCCCACTGGATCCGCACAGACGCCTCCATCAGAGGCCTGTAGTGGACTGAAGACATCAAGGACAAAATTTCCCTATATGCGGACAACATATTAATATACGTGTCATCCCCTCGATCCTCTATTAACAGCTTGTTTCATGTGCTTACTAATTTTGGCAAGTATTCCGGCTATTCCATAAACTGGACTAAATCTGTGCTTTTTATGCTACATGGACCCCCGCCCAGACTGCCAAGAGGGTTTGCCATCACAAAGAGGCCAAGGAAGGCCTCATGTATCTTGGCATCTTTGTCACGCCAGATTCTAGGGTGTTCTATGATCGTAACTTGTTGGCCCCCCTGCGTAGGCTTCGCAATGACGTTGCTCACTGGTGCTCCCTCCCACTCATGCTCCCGGGCAGAGCTGCACTGTTTAAAATGTTGGCACTCCCGCGCTCCCTCTACGTCCTGCAGAACTGCCCCTTCTTGGCCCCAGACTCCTATTTTCGCACAGTTGAGAACAAACTTCGACTTTTGCTATGGGATGGAGGGGCCGCTAGGATTGCCCTCTGTAAACTCTTCTAGGGCTGGTATGACGGGGGCATCGCCCTCCCTAACCTTTGCCTCTATTACTGGGCCTCGCAGCACATGGTTCACCGTTGAACCCGGCCTTCCTCTTGGACAGGTCTCAAACTGGTCGTGAGGGATACCTGGGGGCTCTTTATGGTAAGCCCTCTAGAACTAGATATGTCGGACCGATGGCCCACACAGTGGCTATTTGGCACAAGGCTACTAAATTTTTGGGGTGGGCGAACAGATACACTAGAGCGACACCCTTGTGGTCTGCACAGGGCTTGGGCTCCCTCTGCTTCAGTCAGGGTTTCGATAGATGGGACATGCTTGGGATCTCGGAGTTAGGAGACCTTGTTCATAAGGGTAAATTGTTGACTTTTAACGACCTTCAGACTAAATATGCCCTTGTGCCCACTGAATTATTCCGATATTTGCAAATCACACATGCTATTCTTGCAGCTGTCTCGGATCTTGCCAACCTTCCTATGACTTCTCCCCTTGAGGACAGACTGCTGTCAGAACCTCTAACAGAAAAGGCCATTTCCCTCACTTACCGTAAACTATGCAATAATCTCCCCGATCCCTTTTAATCTCTGCGGTCCAAATGGGAGGCTGACTTAGGCCCCTTAGACGAGGCGCTCGGCCTTAATGTGCCCGAGAGAGCCGGCTATCTGCCATAGATTTAGGCTGATCCAATTGAAGGTATTACACAGAGCATATATGTCTGCCCTCACCTTGACCAGAATTGGTCGGCGCCATGACACCCTGTGTCTGCGTGGATATTGCCTCCCTGGTACCTTCTACCATGTTTTGTGGGATTGCCCAGTGGTGCAACAGTTTTGGACTGGAGCGATCCGAAAAATGAGTAGCTCCCTAGGTAAACCACTCTTGCTGACACCCAAGACATGTGTCCTTAACATCTGGGGGGCCAATGACCTGACTGACCCTGAGCTGCAATGGGCGGCGCTAGGCTTCCTGTTGATCAAGCGCTCAATAGCGATGACAATGGGGTTCGCTGGACAGTATATTGGTTGTGAGCTGGGTGGCTGAAATGGATCGCTGCATGATCGCTGAAAAAACAGTGTACAAGGTTCGAGGATGCCCCAAAATGTGGGACAAGAAATGGGGACACTGGAATGTTTATCAGGGGGAGCTCTGTGAGTCTCCTACTTTGGAGCTAGCCATGTCTCGGGATGGCCCTATGGGAGGACCTGTACTGTGAACATGTACCTTTATTAGATTTGTGTGTGACTTGATGTGTAATGCAGTGCTTGCTACTGTTTTCAGACTCTGCTTTCTTTGTTTTAGTTTAAAAAAACAAAACCCTGGTCGTTATTACATCCATGTGTGAACTGATAGTTCTGTATACACCTTCTTCTGCTACGCTGTCGGACCCCAGGGTTGCCGGCTGAAGGGCTGTGTTGCTTTGAAGTAGTTATGATTATGGCTGCCGGCCCCTGGGTTGTAGGCGTCGAAATATGTCTTACAGAACTGCAAATAAAGTTTTTTTTTTAAATCAACAAAAAAATCACAAGCTATATACAACAACTATTTAGGAACGTACAGTTTTTTGATTTTATATGCTGTTATTTTGTACATCATTGTATTCAATTCGAATACCTAACATATGGTGAAGAAACAGAGTGTAGCTGCCTTGTAGTAAAGAGAAATAGGAAAGTCACACAGTCCCAAGTAAAAAAGACCAAGGGTTGTGATATATCAACGTGAGATAGCACATCTACGAGGGCAGTGGAAAGAGCCATATTCCAGTTTGTGTGCATAATATTCATGTGGTTTACCCACCGCAATGAATCTCTTCTAATGTTGGCTTTGTAAATAGTCCACAGAGCAAGAGGAATATTGGATGTAAAATACATCCATCATCAAACGTATCGATATTAGGAGAGACAGTCCGGTTAATAATCCCCAAGAGGGAAATGGGCCAGACATACAAACTACGGTCGGTGCTCGATACTTACATATGTTTGGTATTTAAGCAGCGGCCTTGTCTAAAATCAGAGGCGGATGTGTGTATGATAACTCCCAGTCCGAGGGATCCAGGGTCCCAGGTCCCGTGTTGATGAAACTTGGAAGGGCATGTCACAGAAGTTAATGCATATTCATTGTACGTAGAGACTTCTTAATGTACTGATGGTAATTTTCTTCTCTTATATCTAGTGCATTGCATCATTGCAAAATCAGATGTTCTGGTCCAGTCATATGTACCTTGCAGACACACAAGGCCTCAGGAACTGCAAATCCTGTTACACAGTGTCGCACATCAGATGAGCAGATCCAGTACCCCAAGTCTCTCTTTTCTTATTTTATCCCAACTCGCCTTCCCACAAGTTTTGGTTCCTGGATTTGCAAAGTCCTCTGGAGGGATAGGAAATCCAGCATCTCTTCAGTGTTGTCTCCGTGGTTGGGACCAGGTGAGTGCATTATAAAAGGGCAAGCCTTGCATGCTTCCAACTCCTGGATGAAATGGATGACCCGATACACATTCTGGGCCTGGCCTGGCCCTGCACAAGGACACACAACCATTTTTGGGTAAATAAAGGCTTTAGTGTAACAAGAAAATCAGTTGCTTAAGGATGAACGGGTCAGATGTCACACTTGCCCCTTATTGAGGTCATTTGAGGTGGGGACTGGGTGGGTTCCCAAGAGCACATATCCCGCTAGTTAACCCTCAAACTTTAGCAATGTAGGAAATTTAACAAGCACCTCTGTTACCAGATACACTAATCCTGTTGATGTCACAGTTACTGTTCCCAACCTGGTAACTCTGGCACTTGCCGAAATTTTTTTGGTGATAGTCACAATATTGAAGCATTTTGGAATATCTTGCCAGTTGCAGTTTCTATGTAAACCAGGAGCCTTTCCCTCTGAAACTGCTAGAATAGCCTTAAATATATTCTAACTTGGGGGTAAAACGGGTAATTTGGCTATTCCACTCATTGAAAATAATGGCATAGATTTAGATGATTTAGGAAGATATAAAGAGACGATGTGTCATTTCTTGCTGTGCACACTTTTGTCCAGGCCAGTGATAATGAGTAGCTAAAACCCCGTCAGGTCAGTAAGGGCCTCCTTACCTACATTACTAAGCTAGGTATGGAAACCCAGTTGGCAGAGGAAAATAGGACATCCCTATTTTGTAGAGGCTTATGGGATAAATCGAAGAATTCCCTGGTGCACATTGTAGAATTACCCCCAGATTGTGCAGAGTTCATTAACTTAAATGTCAGGCTTTACATTAATTTAATGGCACTTCCCTGGGAGTAGCCCAGACTTCCAGTTGGCTGGTCTGAGCATAAAGAGTCAGAGTCTAGGAATCAGGATAACGCAAAACCCCTGTAGATAGGGGCTTGCACAGTACTTTGATCGCTGAGGAAAAATAAGAGGAAAAAAATTAAACCTGTGTTGGTATTAGCACTTTTTGGTATAAGTACTGGGTCTCTGACCCAATCAATTCAGACAATTCTGGATTTGGAACTGAACCACTATCAGGAGGATTGCTGTGCTGCTTAAAGGCCTCATCTTTGGAATACAGATTTTGGAAGGCCTGCTTTTCTCTTGTGTTGCCCTACTGCCTTCTGCTCGCTTACTCTGCTAACGTAGAGCTGGTTTTTGCTTTACCTCCAAGTAACCCCCAAGAGCTTGTTGGCTTGCCTCCTGTTGCTTGAGACTCAGGTAAATCAAAGTCTCTACTCCTGCTCTTGTTTCAGGCTCACTGGAAGTGGCCCAGATTCTATCAACATGGATTTCAATGCATCTCCTGTCTGTGTGTAGCAGAACCGGCACATCAACACACTTGCAGCACACTATGTAACATCAGTACAATTTATCAGAATCAGCGCTTTGCCTCCAGATATCGATGCATATGAAAGCATATAGCCACTGCTACAGCTTGGTGAGATCGATGCATCCCCTCGACTGCGTGGAAGAAACTGGCGAATCATACCACACCTCTCGACTCCGACAACTGTCTTACAACTGATGCATCACCTTCACTGCATGGAGAAGAACAACGTAGCCAGGAAAGGTAGTTATTCACTGGGGCCTGTGGGGGTACTGCAGCCTGCTGGCCCTCCGTTGCGGTCGGCCGGAACTTTGGCTTTGTCCCCGCCCAGCGACCTGAAGAAACCAATTAGCGCTACTTACTTATACGTACTTTATTTAATTTATTCTTTTCAAATTCAATATCTCTTCCATGCATTGGATATTTGTCACTTTGGTCATGTTTTGTTTTTAATATAATAACCTGTTTTCATAAGCCTGTGTGGAGTATTTGTGTGGTGCACTCATTGTGTCACTGTGTGTGTGTTGCACAAATACTTTACATATTGCCTCTTTAGATAAACCTGACTTATCTGTGCCAAGCTACCAGAGGGTGAGCATAGGCCATCTTTTAATGTGTACTTAGCTTACCTTGACTAGTATTGTGGTTTCTACTTGGACAGGGTGCATACCTTTGCCAACTAGAAACCCAATTTCTAACATTGGTGATCAGCAGTGAAGATAAGACTTGTGTTTGTGCAGCGCTATCTATTAACTCGCTGTTCACTACAACTCTATACTTACACCATTTTTTTTAAATTTTTCCTGATTGGCCTTTTGATTTTTCTTGCTAAATTGTGTCACAGTCTGGAGAAGCTACACTTGCAACTGCAACTTGAGGTTTTGGAGTTTGATCTGGCCAGGTTAGAGTCTTACACTGTGGCTCAGAATAAATTTGTTTGCAAAGATTTTCAGGTCTCCATGAGAGGCTTCACTCGGAAGGTGGAGCTGCAGAAAGCCTTAGGGGCTTGAGTAGAGTCCCAGATAGCAGGGAATGAAAGTCTAGAGGAGGTGCAGAAAATTCCTGAGGAGGATGATGAGCTGATTCTGGAGTCTGCTGTGGCTCTGAACCTGCCTGTAGAAGGCGCCAACATTTGCCAGGAGCAGTAGTGAGTTCCGGAGCAGAAAGCAGTATTTCCTCCTAGAATCTGTCCCCACTGGAGCTGGCAATCAATCAATCAATCAGAGTACTTGTAGAGTGCGCTACTTACCCATGAGGGTCTCAAGGCACTGAGGGGAGGACGGGTGATGCTACTTCTTGAACAGCCAGGTCTTGAGGAGTCTTCTAAAGGCGAGTAGGGCTGAGGTCTGCCGTATGTGGGTAGGGAGGGTGGTCCAGGTCTTGGCAGCAAGGTAGGAGAAGGATCTGCCACCAGAGGTCATTCGTTGGATGCGGAGGACAGCGGCGAGGGTGAGGCTGGCGGAGTGGAGCTGGCAGGTGGGGGTGTAGAAGCTGAGTCTGCGGTTAAGGTAGGCCAGTCCGGCGTTGTGAAGTGCTTTGTGTGCGTGGGTAAGGAGCTTGAAGGTGATCCTCTTGTCGACGGGGAGCCAATGTAGGTATCTCAGGTGGGGAGTGATGTGGCTGCGGCGGGGGACGTTGACGATTAGTTGTGTGGAGGCGTTTTGGATGCGTTGTAGTCATCATAGGTGTTTGGCTGGGATTCCTGCGTAGAGTGTGTTGCCGTAGTCCGGTCTGCTGATGACGAGGGCCTGTCTCACCGTTCTTCTTTTTTATTTTAAACATTTTATTGTTATTGCGTTTTAATTCACATCCATATGAACAATAAACAATAAACATCTCCATCTGAAGTTAAGTGGTATGTAGCACATCTTATGGCATACACGACAAATACCTCACAGCGTAGAAACTTACACTACAACAGGTGACACTATTCTCATAGCATCCCTCCCATGACCAACATCCTCTAGTCACATCCATAGTTCAGACTATGCGGCCCTTCTTACGTTCACGGGTTTGCTTCAGGGTTTGAGGCCGTTTGTGCAGGCTCACTTATATTCCCCTGGAATTCATTCCACTTTTCCCACATTCTGGACCATTTTTTGGGACACCCCCTTTGGGTGTAAAACGCCCTTTCAGCCACCATTGCGACATCCATGTCCCTTTCCCATTATTGATGCGTAAGCAACACCCCAGAGCCCCAGTTCTTGGCTATATTTCATTTGTGTCACCGTTATTCTTATTTCAGTTGGGATCCACTTGTAGATCCTGTGGAGCATGCAGAGGGTGTTGTAGTAGTAGGAGGAGACGGCGTTGACCTGCTTAGCCATGGAGTGGGAGGAGTTGAGGATGACTCCTAGGTTGCGTGCATGGCCAGTGGGTGTTGGTGCTGTTCCCAGTGTGGTCGGCCACCAGGAGTTGTCCCAGGCTGAGGGGGTGGGTCCGAGGATGAGTACCTCCATCTTGTCCGAGTTCATCTTCAGACGGTTGCTCCTCATCCAGTCGGTGACGGCAGACAAAAGGGAGGAGAGAAGGTTAAAACTGGCAAGCTAACAGTAGAGAAGGAACAAGCTCTGGAGGAGAAGGGGATAGCTCTGGAAGAGAGGAAACGTACTCATGAGTTCAACCTCAGTGAGCTAGATATTAGGGCCCTGCAAGTATGGTCCAGCAACAGTAATGGTGGCAGCATACCTACAATGTCTTTATATGAGTCAAGGATACCCAAGGATTTGGTGCCTAGCTATGTAGTGGGGGATGAGCTTGACAAACGGTTTGGAGCCTATGCAGTGGATCTAAGAGTGCACAAGCTCCCAGAGGAGTTTTGGAGTAGTAGTCTATTGAGAGGTACATGCCCATTGTGGGGAGGGATGCTCTTCTTACACTAGAGGTGGAGGGCCAGGCATGCTACACAGCTATGAAGGCCATCTTGAGCAGTACATTTGGGCTGACAACTGAGAAACACCGACAGAGGTTCAGGGTCAGTCACAAGCTATCCACATAGAGCTGGGTTGACTGCTTAGACTATACTGGCAAGGCACTGAACGGCTGGGTGAGTCACACAAAGTAAATGATTATTCAGGGCTGAACAACTTAATTTTAAAGGAGCACATGCTTGATATTTGTTTTACAGAGCTGAGCCAGCACCTAGTGGACAGTAAGCTTACTGATCCAATTAAGCTTGCTAATTAGGAACATATCTGACTCAGCACCAGATAATTGAGAAAGTTACCTGGGGTGACCCATGAAGGGTGGGTCAAGTTCCTCTCAACAGAGTGAGGGGGGCCCAGAGAGACCCAGATAGGTCCCAGGGTAAGGGGGAAGGAAGAGGTTCTCATATCCCGTCAAAGAAGATAGAGGGAGGTTCTGGTGGGCAGTGGCCCGGGCGCCCCATTTCCAACACAGCTGCTGTGATTGTTCTCAATTTAGACACAATCAGGGGAATTATGTAAGTCCAAAGCAACCACCGACTGGTGGGAACCCTGCAGTTGAGGCCAACGTAGACATACAGGAAAGTAGTCCACAGGGGCAGGCCGCAGAACTTGTTGTGATCTCCCTCAGCTGGGAGATAGGCTCAGAGGGTGATTTGATTATCCCTGAGGGCGGGAGTCATCACTTTCATCATGTGATAGAGAATAAGGCTCCAATCCCTGCTCTGAGGTACATTGAGACTAGCAGGTCCATGGTTGCGCAAGAGCTAATTTCCCAAGACCAGTAAACCAGCAAGGTGTGTGGAGTGACTCTAGCCCAGGGGGCGGGACTTTTTCGACCCTATGGCCCTGGTGTTGCTAGAGTGGGGTTGAGAGGTGACACAGAGAAGGTCATAGTTAATTGCCAGATGCCCATCAACTGATTTCTGGGGGAAAAGTTGCCCCCAGTTTCAGGAAGACTAGGAGGGATGGCCACCACAGGTGCCCTGACAGTTCAGTTTTCTGGGGGAACCACTCCCAAAAGGAGAGTACAGAACCTCAGGTGGAGGGGCAGGGGAGGACCGACTCACCCCTGTCTCCTGTCCAGCCCAAGTGTATAGACCCCAGGGTTGGAGGACTCCTGAAGTGGTGTGAGGCGGAGTGGAAAAAGGATGTAAGACACCTGGGTCTACAGCACCCTACTCTGAGAAACCACAAAGGAGAAAGACTCCTTGAAGGCCTGCACCTGGCTTTTAACACTGACAGCTGCCAGTGGCCTCTGTTGGTGGCAATATCCTTGTGGACAGGGTTTTCAATGGGTAGGAGACAGGAGTCAGACCCAAGTTGGGGAATAGTTCACATCACTTTTTTGGGCATGGTGGTAGTGTCTATCAAAAGCGATGGAAACCAAATTAAGGTTAGGCACTGCACCGATACAATAACCAGGTAAGGAGTTGGATTCTCAATGAGTTAGCTTAGTGTCCCCAGAGCCTATAGACGGGGGATCAACTGGGTTCAGAGAGGCGTAAAACTGGCAAGTATCCCTGCAGTAGATGGCCATTTTCCATGTTCAATCACTCCAAGCAGGAAGTCCATCAAAGTACTGATTAGGCTACCCTGGCATTGGGCTACGGGGGTCGGTTTGGAAAATGGCCCTCTCTGAAGGGTCACCCAAAAATGTTACCGTCCTCCCCCTATTTTTCTGACCTTATTTTTGATGGCCTTAGGACTCTGAGCACTTTACCACTGCTGATCAGTGCTAAAGTGCTTGTGCTTCTTCCCTATACATGTGTGTAAATTGTGTATACCTGAGTGGCCTATTTCATTTACTTGTAAGTCTCTTGTAAGTAGTATACCCTAAACACAGAGGCCTATAAGTTAAATGTACTGATTGTTCTACCCACAGAAGTAGCCTTCCAAACCTGACTTAGGTCTGCCCCTGCAGTGCCTGTATGTACAGTTCACTGCCACTTTGAGGAGGCATTTAGAACTACTTGCCAAGCCTTAAACTCCCCTTTTTAATTACTTGTCACTCCTAAGGTAGTAGTTTGATCCCTCTTGACTCTGGCACACTTCTTCTGCACTGACACATTGCCTTCACTGCGTGAAGAAGATCGACTCATCTCGTTGTTTGCGGCGAGGAGAGGTAGTGGTTCACCAGGGCCTACTTGAGTCCATCGCACTCAGCCCGAACTTTGACTTTGCCCTGGACCAGCGTGACCTAAAGTAACCTTTTAGCCCTACTTACTTATAAGTGCTTTATTGCATTTATTCTTTTACAATTCAATATCTAAAATTCTATATATTGGATTTTTTTCTATTTTGTCTTGCTTTGTTTAACATAAAATGACCTGTATTTATAAACCTGTGTTTCTTGCACAAACACGTTACACATTGCCTCTTTAGATAAGCCTTACTGCTCTGTGCCAATCTCCCAGAGGGTGAGCTCAAGGTATCTTTTAGTGTATAGAAAGCTTACCCTGCCTTGGATTGGGAATTCTGCTTGCACAGTGTGCATACCTCTGCCGACTAGAAACCCAATTTCTAACATGCTCCCACAGAGGTTTCCTGCCTATTACATCAGAAGATGAGGGTGCACTTTGTTCCTTACACCCTATGCTCTCATGCATTCCCCCTTCGCAGTCTCATTGTCAGGATTTCCAAAACTTGAGCGTCAGAGTCTGATAACAATCCACCCTGTTCCGCACAAGGTAGTCCTGCCCGTTTATGAGGGAGCATGGATAGCAGGAGGGTCAGTCTCTGGAGTGAAAGGGGAATGGGGAGTGAGGGGGAAAAGCAACAGTCCGAGCCCACAGTCTTGCAGTAGCAGCTCCTAGAGGAAGTGCTGTGGGCGGTGGGACAGGGCAGGGGAGGGGCAAGGTGGGGACGGTAAACTCCGGCAAACGGCCAAACGGAGGTAAGCACATAAATAAATAAATAAATCAAATGTATTACATTGCGCACGGTGCATCGCTATTTGGCATTGCAGCGTGCTCAATGTAATTTGTTTTATTTATTTATTTATTTATGTACTTACCTCCGTTCGGCCATATGCCGGAGTTTATTACCCCCCACCCTCGCCCGACCCACCTCCCCGCAGCACGTGCTCCAGGAGCCGCTACTGCAGTCTTGTATGGTCTAAATCTCTCAAACTTCAGGGAGCCCACTGCAGTGTTGTCACAGATGTGAAAAACAAACCATACAATCACTATAGTTCCCAGTCAGAAACAATGAATAACGTGAAGATATTAATATCGCTCCATTTAGATACAGAGATTGGGAAAAAAAGTATCTTTATATGCTGATGATCCTATGATCTTAACATCTGATATCAACACAACGTTTCCGTCAGTCATTAATCTGGCACAAAAATTTGGCAACATCTCTGGCTATGAAATTAATGCCACAAAGACTGAGATTGTGGCATGGAACAGCATAAATACGCCACTCCCAGTACAACCCTGGGACAGTATGAGATATTTAGGTATAAAAATCTTAAAAGATATCAACCAGATCGCCCACACAAATTTTACTCTGGTAGAAAATGGATTTATAGGCTTAAATGTGACACCACTGGGTTGAACGATGATATCCCGTGGATATCCAGTCATAGCACACTTACTGATAACCCTCCCAAATATGTCTAAATCAAATTGGAATCTTCAGTATCTCGAGATGGCTTAGCCTCAGCCAACAAAGGATTGTCTAGTTCCATCAGGGGGCCTTTGTTTTTGTAAGAATTTTATTTTTTTAAACAACCTCTGTGTAACATACTACTACCAATTGCTTAATATACTGTTTAACACACCACTACCAGCTCATGCGGTTGACTATAGTTACACTATGACCCTTTGAACTACTGAGGTTGCCCCGCTCAGCATATATGACCACCTGCCTCACGAGAACAAAATACTACCCCTGAGCCTTACCATTAGATGGCCCCGCTTATTCAATGCACTGCATCAGCTGGCGCATTATGTTATCCCGCGCTGTTACGTTCTGTTTTTACACACCCTCACTAGGGTATTTAACTCCTGTGGCCACTAGCGGTTTCTCTTCTAGTATTCAGCCGTATAAACTTTCGGCGACACCACCAGGCTTACTTCGCAATCATGCCTTTAAAACGCAGCCTCTAGGAGGTTACAGAATGCACCGGCGGCTTTATTTATTATTATCTCGCGACTCATACCATTGGTGCTATGTAACCAATCAGCGAGAGCGGGAGACGAACCTATGCTTTGGTTCGTTAGCTACGAGTTTGATGATATAGTCTGAGGGTTTTTTTTTGGTAGACTGTAAAGTATAGTCTTTCTTTTATCTCTTGTATGTTACTTAAATTCTGTTGCACGCTCCATAATCCAACCAGCTGTCACGCTCTTTTGTCTCACCAGCTGATTCCTCGCAGAGGAGTGTATATTCGAACATGTTTATGTTCGAAGGTGCATCCCTCGTGAGGCGTCTTCCAGTTAAGAGCCACAGCTTCTGTCAGTTTCATTAAGCTGTTGGACTTTCTGGAAGGCGGTAGCACTCCTGTGTTAATGCTGATATTTACTTGGAATAAAACTACCTTTGGATTTTATCCTGCTTCTACATCTCATCATTTTCTGGATAAATACCCTCTTTACATTTGGCGACGGGATTTATTTCAAAAAGAGGAAGAATTTCAGCATTTTCACCAAATCTTTGGAATGTTACATTGTTCAAAAGGATCTTATTTCAAAGATTAAATTGTTCTACTGCGCACTTGTTAAAGGGAAACTTGTGATTATCCCTTACCTCTTCAAACGGAAGAAAACTGAAGAAATTTCACCCGACAGCGCATTTTTGAGTGTTTCCTTCATTTTTCACGGAGCCTGTGAGTTGGCAAGTCACGCGAGATTTGAACGTGATGACATCATCACGCATTGCATGTAACCATTTCTGAAGCCGATTTTGTAGGGTAAACGTAACACGCAACACGCTCATTTTTGTTATTTCAATTGAAAATCGTTGCGCAAGTGCCCTTTTGAGATCACATCTCATTACTCAGATCTTGGACTACGAAATGGTATGTAAAAGTTTGAATTTACGTTTTGACAAGGATTCATAAAGATAGAAGGAAGCATACATTCATCTTCTGGGGCATTTTAACGACACTCAGCATTTCAAAGACATTTAACATTTTAAAGACTACACATTCAGCATTTTAAAGACATTTATCATTTTATTTAAAGACTATTCAAAGACATTTAACATTTTAAAGACTACACATTCAGCATTTTAAAGACATTTATCATTATTATTTAAAGACTACAAAGCTTAGTTAAAAGCTAAAAGGAAAGAGTACAAGAGTTGCATATTTACAAGCTTTATTATTTCGTTAGAATTTATTTATTTATTTGTTTAAAAAAAAAAATGGCTAATAATCAACAGGTAATTATTCTGAACAAATTCTTACCTGTTAATGGAAAACCTGTGGAACCGTGGAAAACTTGGTTTAGAAGCTTCGAGAACTATTTAGTGGCTATTGATGCAGAGGATTATGCTCCTAAAAGGAAGCTTGCTATTCTTTATAGTCACTTGGGGAGAGCCGGTAGAGAAGTTTACGATAACTTACCCCTTTCAATTCCACCTTCAGGAAGAGGCGAAGGCTGGAATGTTTACAGAGATGCAATTCAAAGACTTAATAGAAAATTCTTGGAACTTCCGAGTGTCATTCTGGAGCGTTTTAATTTTAGAAAGAGAAAGCAAAACCCGGAGGAAAGAGTAGAAGATTTCATTTCAATTTTGAGAAACATATCAGCTGATTGCAACTTTGGGGCTGATTTAGACATTTATATCAGGGATCAATTTGTTTATGGTTGTTGCCATAAAAAAATCCAAGAAAGGATATTAAGTTGCAGAGATCCAACATTGGCTGAAGTGGTTGATATGGCTAAAAGTATCGAGAGGAGCATTGTTTCTTCAAAAAGTATTATAGTTGAAAATGTTCCTAACTTTGTACAGAATGATGTTTCTGTTAATGCAGTTTCATTTAAGAATAGTTTTAGTAAACCTCAGCAGAGAGGTAACAATACATTTTGTTTCAGGTGTGGATCAAGAACACATCTCAGTAACAGTCCTATGTGTAATGCTCTAGGGAAGAAATGTACGAACTGTCAGAAGTTTGGTCATTTTAATAATGTGTGCAGGGCCAGGCCTACCGTACATGTTGGATCTGTGTCAACACTTGAGAATTTTGTTCAACATGATCAACATGATATTCTTTCAGGGTTTGATGTGGTTCCTTTAGAATCTGATATGCAACATGTCAATATTAACACCATAGAATTTCCTTCAAGTTCTAATGAGTCTCTGCAGGGAGGAATTGTTCAATTATAGAAACTTTGGTTTGTTTGGGGGCATTTGAGGAACATAGGGTTTTAGTTGGAGCACACACTTCGTCTTATTGGGTGTCCACAAAATTTATACAAAGGGTTGTCAAGAACTTTTCGTTATAAGTAATATTTTGATGTTTGGAGATTAAGGGATTTATATGTGCCTTTTCATCTCTATCCTGCACTTGTTACTCTTTTTCTGTTTTCAACCTACCTTTACTCTGGTGTGACACAGTTGTTGTCATTTCCCTATGCCTTACGTGCAACTCAGATTTCACCCTTTCACCTTTCTATTCCTTACTTTCCCTCCGCACGGTATCTGTGGAATATGTGCATGAAATTTACTTGGGCTTTGGTAGGCTTTAGGTGCATTATTGTAGTTTATGAAGGATTATGAAGACTTCAAAATGTCCAGTTTGTTTTGTGAAGAAAGGATGGTGGCGTAAAAGGGTTTTTGTGAAGGTTTTCAGGTTTTCAGTATTTAAAGCACTTTTTATGAGTAAAGCAGTTTATGGTTACAGCTAAAAGATTTCTTTGTTTCAAACCTGATCCTCCCTATGGTGTATGTTCACATTGTTCTGATGTAATAACATTCCGTTTGTTTGTACGTTTCACTTCTTACATCCTCGAGGGGAGTGTAATTTTCAATGATCAAACTAAAGGAACTCCATTACACATATCTGATTCTGCTCTTCATGAATGTTCATATTTTCCTTTAGGAGCCCCTTCAGACAATGTTTCGTGCAATGTTTGAGGGTACTGATTTGCATTCTACTTCTGTTAATATTCAGTTCAGCTCTTCCACTAATGAAATGTTTAAACCTCCTAGGACTCATTGTAATTGTTCCGTCCCTTCAAGGTTTAAAGATTTTTATTTATATGTCTTAAGTTAACTTCATACTTTTTCAAATTTTTGTTAATGTTATAGGAAGGGAGAAGATGTAAAGTATAGTCTTTCTTTTATCTCTTGTATGTTACTTAAATTCTGTTGCACGCTCCATAATCCAACCAGCTGTCACGCTCTTTTGTCTCACCAGCTGATTCCTCGCAGAGGAGTGTATATTCGAACATGTTTATGTTCGAAGGTGCATCCCTCGTGAGGCGTCTTCCAGTTAAGAGCCACAGCTTCTGTCAGTTTCATTAAGCTGTTGGACTTTCTGGAAGGCGGTAGCACTCCTGTGTTAATGCTGATATTTACTTGGAATAAAACTACCTTTGGATTTTATCCTGCTTCTACATCTCATCATTTTCTGGATAAATACCCTCTTTACATAGACTCGCCGTTTGTAATAGTTTCACTTGGCATCCCTTGGTAACATATTTGGCAATATACACAAGACAACACTGTATTTTCGCATTTACAAAATGCTAACTGCAATTTTCATTTTCTACTGGCACTCACAGCAGACCGGTACTACGAGCCAATCATGTGATTTCTCTCAATCACTATAAGCGAATCAGGATACACCTTTAGCAGTACTAACGTCACTTTTCCACTACCCAATCAGACACAGCTTCACGCAGTTCCCTCTCTGGTCCACATACGCGCTGACTGTTCTTTGGGTTTAAACAAAGGGCCTTATTTATGAAGGCCTTGCGCCGCCGGTGCGTCACTTTTTCCCATGTTAAAAGTGACGCACCGGCGGCGCAAGGCCTTCATAAATAAGGCCCAAAGTGTTTTCACCTGTAACTCGACACGCGGCGGTTCCCTATGTGGTCCGCGGCTTGCACTATTTTAGACTGCCTGTCCGTTCGAGACGCCACCTTCCCCTCGGCTCAGTAGGGGGTTGGAGGCACCGACGGACAGGTCAGTAATATTGAGCTACCATTTCCTGTGGAGAAACGTTGGAGCATTTCCACAAGTTAGACCTTGCCAGCATATCCGTTTTTCCTCCTCTTTGCATCCTGGCAATATACCGCATTAGGGATTATGCTGAAAGTAGACCTGGTCACCAGCTCTCTATCCCTTGTCAGCATATTATATAGCCTACAGCGACCCAAATCAATTTTAGTCCTTGAGTAGGACTCTCCTTGCTGGTACCATCTGACATCATGTCCCTTTGTCCCTCAACAATCAGTGGAATCATCATGTAAACGAGTTGATGTTTGACTAGATGTTTTTGTTTTCTCAGAGAGGGGCCTCATTGACCTGAGCGAGTGCCAGGCGAGTTGAGGCCACTCCGAATCCAATTTTGGGTGAGTTTGTTCCCATTTTCTTTAAGGCTGATACATGCAGGTATATGTTCTTTTTCTAACTACAAATGGGGGTGGGGTCGCACATTACTCACACACCGGCGGTGTCGCCCCTAATGACTCTGCTCAATGTAGGAAAGTGTTCGCGATGCATCATCTATCGATCTTCTGCTATCTTCGCTGTCTTCGCCATCCCTGGACACGTGTTTTGGGGTATTACCCCTCATCAGCAGGGATAGGCAGTGTTCTGGGGTTGCCGATGGCTGCCAATATCTGCCAGGTATAGTACCACTCCGGCGCGTAGGTGCAGGATCCCAGGCTCGTCATCCCGCTGCTCAAGGGAGCTTTAAAGTTACAACTGTATGTCTGATTACATGCCCACAGTGTTTGTAGCATGTTTTATATTTATTACAGGAGAGGATTATATCCATACAAGACCACACCTTCTACCAATCAGACGCTAACCACTGGGTAGGTCTCCCTGGTACACTTGGTTGTATCTATATGTGTGTTTTTTCTGGTTCTAATTTGAGCACAGTTTTTTTCACTGTTGCAGTAGTGTTTCATATCTAGGTCCTGAAGAAAGCCATTGATTGGCTGAAACATGTTGACCAGCGATTAGACCATCTGGTAGTTATATTTGTTAAATACTACCCTCACTCTGCGTTTTAATCTTGCCATTTGGGTGGCCCCTTCAATAAAACTGTTCTTTTGGCATCCTCATAGGCAATTTTATAATTCACCATTCTTGCACCACATTTACTTTGCACTGCAACTTTTTCTTTTCCCACAAGCCCTCTACCACTTTCCTGTGGCGGCATACACTGGTCATTTGGGTGCCAGCTCTTCCTCATAATTGTTAAATGAGGAATCTGGATGATACCAGTGAGCAATACAATCCCAAATGATGAAGCTCCGCCAACGGGTGGCCTGATGGGTCTTTTTCTTGCTCCATCTCTCTATCTCTCTCCTCATACTTTTGTCTATACACACTAAGTGATAGTCATTTTGCTGTCTAATAAATAGACCCCTCTTTTTCAGCCTCACAGACCCCTAGTACCCCGTGTGTGTTTTTCGCTAGCTAGATTTAGGGGGTAGGGTACTATTCGGTCTTTAATCATTGCTCCCCTTAGGACCCCTTTAGTAAAGTTTCTGTTTTTGTCATAACTTCGGCCTCCCCAAAGGATCATCTGCGTGGCTAAGAATCGTCTGCTTCGTTTCTCTTGCAAAGATCGTCTGTCTGTCCAAAAATCATCTGCCTGCTCCACCTTGCTGCATTTCGCTAATATAGAGAACCCTTCGTTCGTGGAAATTTCCAGACAGTAACCTGCCACCCTTCAGACTTCTGTACCAGGCCCCGGGCTCTCGACGCTCCTACAGGGGCCACTTGTTGTAGCGTCTTAAACCCGAGCTCTGTTTACATTCTTCTGATAAGGGCCAGCTCTGACCGGTTCTTCTCCAGCGAACAACAGCTCATAACTAAAATATTACTTTTGACCTACAAGCGCCTCGGGAAGCCGAGGCAGAAAGGAAAATGGAGTCTCTCTCGTTTGGGCCTTGCAGGCCCGAAAAAGATGAAAGAGACGCATAGCCAAAGTCCATAGGCAAGCCCTACCAATAGGTAATATTGAGTCAGGAATAAAGCATCTACCTCCTAATATAGACCTTCAGGCCCGAAAACGATGAAAGGGGCACTGAATTATGTCAGAGTCAATAGGCAAACCCTAAGAATAGGCTAAAAATAGGGATCTATCCACTATACTAAGATGGTAGTAGACCACAGCCACCATCTCTCAGAAAATAGAACAAAATATCCGGTCACCACACTCCACCCTTGGCTGTCGTCTACTAACAGCTTGTACTAAAGTCAACATACAATTCAAATAGAACGAACATCTGATGAAGAATAATAGGAAACAAAACTAACAGACCTAGACATAGCTTGAGGTCTAAAAATCTGGATAAATGAGAGGATACACTGAATACAACAACAAATAGTAATTAAGATGCAAATAGCAATCAAGAGACCCCCCGACACTTGTCGTAGGGAGTGTAAATCAGGTAACCAACTGAAAAGCCAATCAAACCACCCTTGATCTATATGTTGCCTAACTTCTTCAGTCAATTTATGGAGCTTATCAATATGGGATTGAATGAATCACGAATGATCTGATAAATTAAAACAGCAAAGACCTGCAAAATCTGAACAGCCATGACCATGTTTGAGTAAAAGGTAATCAATGGCGGCTCTATTTTGTAAAATGGCTCTACGCTCGCCTTGAGCATCTAATAAAAGGTCAGACAAGACAGCAGAAGTATGGTTAATAGACTTAACCATCCAGCAAGCAATTTTTCCGATTGATTTAGCATTATATACTGACAATGCAGGAACACCTACAATAGAGATAGTCTGAATATCTTAGTTTAGCTAATAGAATAAATGCAATGAGGAATCACAATCTGCTCTTAAAGATGGGGTTGGGAAATCATAGCAGGATGTGAAGAAAACATTAATAGACTCAATCTAGTAATAGCACAAGGACCTCCAGTAATATTTGCAGGAATATAGGGCCAAGATGTATTGCCACAGAAAAATAGCTATCCAGTTGGTAATAATACAATGCGATAGTGACTAGCTGTAACTACAGAACGTCTACAAGTCATATTATTTTTAACAGAACTACATCATTGTGGTGTTCTAGTAAAGCATAAAGTCCTTTCATGAGTCGAAAACGAAGTAGCATTTCTGAGTCTCCATTGAACACACTTGCCAATGATTCTGGGATTACAGGTCATAAAGAAACAAAGGTCGCCTTCAGTGACGTTATAAGTTGTGATCAGTGAATTAAACGGGGGTTTTGAATCAGTCAGAATTGTACATAAGGCACAGTAATCATAGGCCGCAAAGTCACTGAAAATTACATTAGGTTGAGCATCAGTTAAATTGAAAATATGGGAAGCCGGGATTAGCGAGAGCTTGTGTCAGATTTTAATTGTTATACTCTGATTTTAAAGAACTCACCTTCCCTCTGAGCACTCAACCCCTCGGGCACAGTCCTCCCCGCACAGCGGATTTAGCGCTGCCGCGGCAAGTGTTTCCCTTCTTGCCGCCATTCCAGAGACAAAAGACACGCCCACTTGTGTTGGCCACGCCCCCGTGATGAAGGTAAATAAAAGCGCGCTGACTACAAGCGTCACATTGTTATAGGAACCTCCTGAGGGGGAAGCCGGGAGTAGCGAGAGCTTGTGTCAGATTTCAATTGTTATACTCTGATTTTAAAGAACTCACCTTCCCTCTAAGCATTCAACCCCTCAGGCACAGTCATACCCGCACAGCGGATTTAGCGCTGCAGCGGGCGAGTGTTTCCCTTCTTGCCGCCAATCCGGAGACACAAGACACGCCCACTTGTGTTGGCCACACCCCGTGATGAAGGTAAATAAAAGCGCGCTGACTACAAGTGCCACATTGTTATAGGAACATCCTGAGGCGGAAGCCGGGAGTAGCGAGAGCTTGTGTCAGATTTTAATTATTACACTCTGATTTTAAAGAACTCACTTTCCCTCTGAGCACTCAACCCCTCAGGCACAGTCATCCCCGCTCAGCGGATTTAGCGCTGCCGCGGGCGAGTGTTTCCCTTCTTGCCGCCATTCCGGAGACACAAGACACGCCCACTTGTGTTGGCCACGCCCCCCGTGATGAAGGTAAATAAAAGCGCGCTGACTACAAGCGCCACATTGTTATAGGAATTTTTAGAAGAGGTGAGCGACCCGAAATACCCTTGAGGGCTTGGGTAATAAAATTGAAAAGGTAAATTTGCCTTCAAGGGAATTTATTTAAACTGTATTTTGTTTAATTAAAATTATTTTTGGGAAGGACCAGTCATTTGTCCTTAGGGTGAATAAATCAACGATTTTCTAGTTTAGCAAAAGCATTGCATCAACATGTAAACATATAAACATATAAACAAAGACACAAGGTGTATACGAAAAATATATTTTTATCAAAATAGCTCAGTCAAAGAAATCAGCTACATATACAGATCAATAAACAAATAAAAATTAGGACTGTAGGTACACATCGAAGTAAATTACAAAGTGACACAACAGAACCTAAAAAGACACCTATCCCAAGTCACATTGAATAAAACAAAAGAGAGGGATAAGGTGGATCCCATTTTTTCCAACATTAATGATCTTACAACCTTAGATCATACTCCGGTACCATGGTCTGACCATTTCTTAATTTCACTGAACTGGCAGCCTATAATGCTTCCAAGCTATGGAACTCACTGCCCCCAGACATTAGGGCCCAGCCCAACCTATTCTCATTTTGTAAGGCATTCAAGACCTGGCTGTTCCTGTAACGCTTCCCTCTCGCACCTGGTTTCTTTATCACTAGCGCTGGGACGCTTACGGGCAGCTATGCGCTTTACAAATCTGTAAAATAAAATAAATAAATAAATAAATAAATAGAAGCTGGGACAGAAACCAAGCAGGTCGCTAAAATATCAGTCACTGAATGCATGGGGGTCAAACAAAAATGGCTTGAGTTGGTAAGTTTAGTTGCTAGAGTAGTCCAAAAGTTTGATGAGGAATCCCACGACGCAGAAGAACGACGTCTTCAGTCCAAGGAATTCGTCCAGTCCGTCCTGGGGACCCTCCCGTCTCCCGGCGTAGCAAACCAAAAGAAGTCCAGCGACGACACCTCCGGCGACAGCAATCCATGTGATGGTCTAGGAGAACGGAATCAAATACAGGTATTATTCATTCTCGCAAATAACATTTGTCAGCTGGAACTACATCCCAGCTATCTTGCCCTGGCCTCATCACTAGGATAGTATTGCCCTGACCTGTTGCAATAATTTTGGCCTGTTCAGGGGGATTTGTAGGCGACTAAACCCACACTCTCGCTCCAGGATTAGCAGTGGAGCCAAAACCCTTTTTTCCACGAACAGTTAACAGAGTCGGGGCAGTGCCTTTTTGAATCTCGCCACTGAAGACAGGCATAATTAGCAATTGAGCAACACGGTCTGATTTGTGCATCGGCAAATCTAAGTTACCACTGTTTAACAGGATCACTTTAATCTCCCCCTGATAATCACTGTCAATAACACCTCCGAGCACCTGGATACCTTTTAAGGTTAAGCCAGATCTCGGGGCAATTTATCCAAAACTTTAAACGGGTATTTGAACACCAATTCCGGTTTCCACAATAGTAATGTCTCCTTTCTTTAAAGTAATGGTGTTTACAGAATGCAGGTCATAGCCTGCAGAACCTGGGGTTGCTCTACATGGGGCTAGAGCTCCAGGGGAAATCTCCCAATACATCACTGTACTCTCAACAGTGTTTGGTTTAGCATCAATAGCTGGAGGAAATAAACGCATTAGTGGGGAATTAGAATTCAGATAAGGGCGATTGTTCAAAATCAGCAATGCATCGTACAACTGATCTCTCCAATTTCTAAAAGTTCCATCTGAAAGCTTACGTAATTGATCTTTCAACAAGCAGTTCATTCTCTCCACAAGGCCTGCGGCCTGTGGGCAATAAGGTATATGGAACACCCATTCAATGTTGTTTTCCACACAGAATTCTTGTACCAATTTACCTTTGAAATGAGCTGCATTGTCAGACTGTATTTGAAGTGGAACACCATAGTATAAAATGATCAACTCTAATGTTTTAATAGTGTTTAACTGGGTAGCTCTCTTACAGGGAAATGCAACTGAAAGACCACTGAAAGTGTCTACAACTGTGCAAACATATTGACAATTTTTGCTCATGGGAAGAGGGGAACATCACTTACAACGCATTTTTTACAACGCACTACCATTACATCGCAACCATTACAACGCATACCATTACAACGCATTGCGCTGGGGGGCGCTCTAGGATAGGGAATATATTTAATTTACTATCCAACACGTTCCCTGCTATCCACGGGGACTGGAGTAAGAATAGTAAATTAAATAATTCACTATCCAGCGCCTAAAAGCATTATGCGTTGTAATGGACTGCGTGGTAAAAACCGCGTTGTAAAGGCATGCGATGTAAAAGCATGCATTGTAGTGACACCAATCCATGGGAAGAGGTATCCTGGTATTCCCCTGTGAGATAACCCCGGCAGGGTATCCACAAGGTGAAAGCCAGGCATCCCGCCGCGAGGGGCCGTTGTGGAGATTAAGCAAGCTATTGCCCAGAGTCGCAGAGTGTGAACCCGTGAGTCGAGTAGGCACCGGAGCGAGAATTATCGAGACCGTGGAATTATTGAGCCCAAGCCCCGTCGAGGCAGGGAATTGAACCCTGGTCCAGGGCCGATCTCTGCTTCCGGGTCTGCCGCCTCTAACGCCTGAGCCACACTTCTCCACTTTATAGCCCCACAACAATCTGGTTCGGGCTAATCTACTCTCTCTCGTGTCGGGGAGCAGTGCTAATGTATAACGCTCTATCTTGAGCGATCTCCCTTTTAAGTGTCCCCACTTGTAGCCCCACGACTATCCGGCCTGGACTACTCCACCCCCTCGCTCCTCGGGGAGCAGCTCTAATATGCATAACGCTCTATCTTGAGCGATCTATTCCCACTGTCCTATTAATACCTCCTGCTCTCTATTAGGGAATTTCCTAAGTACCTAATATCTACTGGAAGTATCTATATCACATGAGTTAATATTATCCTTCGTATGCTGGATAGGAGATCCAATCCTCACACACAATAACTGCCAAGTCGTTACATTCAAGAAATATTCCCTGATATGACTTACACTCTCCCCTGTCATCAGTTACCTTCTCAGAAGGGGATGTCCCATCCTTCTGTTCGTCAGTACCTGGCTAAAAAGAAAGGTTAACTCTATCATGGAAACAATACTCAGATGCATTCATTAAGAACTGGGGTCCCTTTATTAAACAATAAAAATAAACATTGCATTTATAGTAGCACCTAGCAATCTAAGCATAGCCTGAAAAGTAAAGGAAAGAGTTAATATATTTGCGCACTATAATAGCAGGACAGACTTCACCTTCTAATTACGTAGTCCGGTTCTGGCTGTCGTCTGGGTCCCTCTCTCATCTGTGCCTTGGCTCATCTCAGACTCTGCTCTGCACTCACGGAAACACGTCTGCACCGCTATGCACCTTCACCTCCATCACCCCTCCGAAGCACTGGAACCCCTCTCTGGTCTTCGTCTCTGCCACTCAGCTCTACACCGTCCAATCTGCACTGACTTCTCCTTTCTCCCACGAACTGTCTTCACCTCCAAGCTTCACTCTACTAGTATAATTTTCACTATTCTGAGAACCATCCGTCGACTAACTTCTTCACTCTGATTATGCCAATGCTGGCTACAAACTAACTCCAACTGCTCTAACAGACCGATTGATATAACTTCGGCCTCTCCAAAGGATCATCTGCGTGGCTAAGAATCGTCTGCTTCGTTTCTCTACCAAAGATCGTCTGCCTGTCCCAAAATCATCTGCCTGCTCTAACTTGCTGCATTCCGCTAATATAGAGAGCTCTTTGTTCGTGGAAATTTCCAGACAGTAACCTGCCGCCCACCAGACTTCTGTACCAGGCCCGGGCTCTTGACGCTCCCACAGTGGCCACCTGTTGTTGCGTCTTAAACCCGAGCTCCGTTTACATTCTTCCGATAAGGGCCAGCTCTGACCGGTTCTTCTCCAGCGAACAACAGCTCACAACTAAAATATTACTTTTGACCTACAAGCGCCTCGGGCAGCCGAGGCAGAAAGGAAAATGGAGTCTCTCTCGTTTCAAT
The DNA here is from genome assembly GCF_964263255.1 of Lissotriton vulgaris. Classification (NCBI taxonomy): domain Eukaryota; kingdom Metazoa; phylum Chordata; class Amphibia; order Caudata; family Salamandridae; genus Lissotriton; species Lissotriton vulgaris. Next base: position 1,562,983,830 of record NC_141691.1, on the reverse strand, counting down.
CAATCATAACACTTGTATAGCGCGCTACTCACCCGGAAGGGTCTCAAGGCGCTTGGGGGAAGGGGTCCGCTATTGCTTGAACAGCCAGGTCTTGAGTTGTCTCCTGAAGGCGAGGTGGTCCTGGGTCAGCCGAAGGTGGATGGGGAGGGAGTTCCATGTCTTGGCCACCAGGTAGGAGAAGGATCTGCCTCCGGCGGTGGCTCTTCGGAAGTGTGGTATGCGGCGAGGGCGAGGTTAGCAGACCGTAGCTGGCGGGTGGGCGTGTAGAAGGTCAGGTGGTCGTTGAGGTACTTGGGGCCCTGGTCGTGGAGAGACTTGTATGCGTGGGTGAGGAGCCTGAACGTGATCCTCTTGTTGACGGGAAGCCAGTGCAGGTCCCTCAGGTGGCCGGAGATGTGGCTGCGTCGGGGGATGTCCAGGATGAGACGGGCGGAGGCATTCTGGATGCGTTGGAGTCTTTTCTGTAGCTTGGCTGTGGTTCCGGTGTAGAGGGTGTTTCCGTAGTCCATTTGGCTGGTGACGAGGGCCTGGGTGACCGTCTTTCTGGTTTCGGTCGGGATACATCGGAAGATCTTGTGGATCATGCGGAGGGTGTGAAAGCATGATGAGGAGACGGCGTTGACTTGTCTGGTCATCGAGAGGGAGGAGTCCAGGGTGAAGCCCAGGTTGCGTGCGTGGTCTGTTGGCTTGGGGGCGGTGCCCAGGCCTGGGGGCCACCAGGAGTCGTCCCAGGCGGAGGGTGATGGTCCCAGGATGAGGACTACCGTCTTGTCTGAGTTCAGTTTCAGGCGACGTCTTTCATCCCTTCGTGGAGGCTGGTTCTGGCGGTGTCGGGGTCTCTGGAGAGGGAGAGGATCAGCTGGGTGTCGTCGGCGTAGGAGATGATGTTGAGGTTGTGTTGGCGTGAGATGGTAGCGAGAGGTCTCATGTAGACGTTGAAGAGGGTGGGGCTGAGTGATGATCCTTGCGGGATGCCGCAGATGACTTTGGTGGCCTCGGATCGAAACGGGGGGAGGCGGACTCTCTCTGTTCTTCCGGCGAGGAACAAGATAATCCACTTCAGTGCCTTCTCTTGGATGCCGGTGTTGCTGAGGCGTTGGACTAGGGTGCGGTGGCAGACAGTGTCGAACGCTGCGGAGAGGTCCAGGAGGATGAGTGCCGCTGTTTCCCCGTTGTTGAGCAGGGCTCGGATGTTGTCGGTGGCTGCGATGAGGGCGGTCTTGGTGCTGTGGTTGGCTCTGAAACCGGACTGCGAGGGGTCGAGGGATCCATTTGTCTCGAGGAAGGCAGCAAGCTGTCTGTTGGCAATCTTCTCGATGACTTTGGCAGGAAAAGGGAGGAGCGAGATGGGGCAGAAGTTTTTGAGGTCGGTGGGGTCCACTGTTGGTTTCTTCAGTAGGGCGCTGAGCTCGGCATGCTTCCAGCACTCCGGGAAGGTGGCAGTGTTGAAGGAGGTGTTGATGACATCCCGGGTTTGGGGTGCGATGATGGAGTCGGCCTTGTTGAAGACGTGGTGGGGGCAGGGGTCGGTTGGAGAACAGGAGTGGATGGTGTTCATCATGCTGGCTGTGTCTTCGGTGGTCACCGTGGTCCAGGGACGGGAGGGTGGCGGTGGGGTGCGTTGGTTCGACGGTTGGGTGCATGGATGGTGCGCCGAAGCTGTTGTGGATGTCGGCAATCTTGCGGTGGAAGAACGAGGCGAGGGAGTCGCAGAGATCTTGTGAAGGGGTGATGTCGTTGTTGCCGGTGCTGGGGTTGGAGAACTCCTTGACGATGCTGAAGAGTTCCTTGCTGTCGTGGGCATTGTTGTCCAGTCGCTCCTTCAGTGATTTCTTCTTGGTGGTGCAGATGAGCTGGTGGTGCTTGCGGGTGGCGTGTTTGAGGGCGGTCATGTTGTCAGTGGTCTGGTCGAGGAGCCAGGCTTTCTCGAGGGTGCGGCAGGTCTTCTTGGAGTCCTTGAGTTCGTCGGTGAACCAGGGGGCCTTCTTGCTTCTGGGTCTGCTGGGAGGGTTCTTCAGTGGTGCGAGGTCGTCGGCGCAGGAGGTCAGCCACTGCGTGAAGTTGCGGGCTGCTTCGTTGGTGGGTTCTGGCTGAGGGAGATGGTGAGCTGGTCGGCGGTGATCTTGCTCCAGCTTCTGTGAGGAACCTGTTGCGGGTGGTGGTGGGTTGTGGTTTTTCTGAAGCTGAAGTGGACGCAGCTGTGGTCGGTCCAGTGGAGTCTGGTGGAGTGGCTGAAGGTGATGTGCTTGCTGGATGAGAAGACGGGATCAAGCGTGTGGCCGGCGTAGTGGGTGGGGGTGTTGACCAGTTGCTTGAGTCCGAGGTTGGCGAGGTTGTCCAGCAGGTGACGGTGTTTCGGTCCTTGTTGTTCTCCAGGTGGACGTTGAGGTCCCCTAGGAGGATGTAGTCGGCAGAGGGGAGGGCGTGTGGGCTGATGAAGTCTGTGATGTCTTTGCTGAATTGTGTGCATGGTCCAGAAGGTCTGTAGATGAGGGTGCCTCTGAGGGTCGTCTTTGGGTCGGTGTGAATCTGGAAGTGGAGGTGTTCGGCGGTGGCGTAGGTGTCGTCGGCGTCGGACGTGATGCGGATGGTGTTCTTGTGGACGATGGCGATGCCTCCTACGGTCTGGTTGACGCGGTCCCTCCTGATGATCTTGTATCCATCCGGGATGGCAATGGCAATGTCGGGGGCAGAGGAGGCGTTCATCCATGTTTCAGTGAGGAAGGCGATGTCTGGTGATGTTGTGTCGAGGAGGTTCCAGATTTCGACGGCGTGTCTGTGGACGGAGCGGGTGTTGAGCAGGATGCACTTGAGGTCACTGCTGGAGTTTGGCTTGGCGGGCGCGGTGCAGGTTCGGAGGCAGGTGAACTTGCAGGTTGTGCAGGTGAAGGGTCCGTGGACGCATTTCGGGGCGGCCCAGCAGCAGGTGGGGTTCCGGCTGGTATTGAGTGCGTTGAGGGCCGCGGCGTCGTAGGTTTGTCGGGTCGTCTTGCGTCGGTGGAGGTCAGGGGTCCTGGCGCTGGGCGCGGTCCAGGCACGGACGGGCGCAGACGGGCTTGCCTTTGGCGCGCCTTCGGCGCACAATCGACGCGCCCGCTGCGCGTGACCGCTGCGCGTTCGCGCAGTTGCCATTTATGGCTGAGTGGGAGGGAGGAGCAGCTGGGAGGCGGGAGCGAGGAGGACAGAAAACAAAAGGGGGCATGGCCGCGTGAACGGCGGCGAGAAGCGGGGAGCGGGGTGGACAAGGCACAGGGGGACAACAGGAAAGGAAAATAAATAAAAAAGGCAATAAAAACACACACAGGCACAGGGGGACAACAGTAAAGAAACACCAAAGGCAATGAAAAATACAGCAGAATCACACTATAATACGAAGAACACGGCGGAGGTGCCGGGGCAGGGAACAGCGAGGCAGGCAGCAAGGCAAACAGCGCAACGAGGCTGCGAGCAGCAGCGAGGGGCACACACACAGCTGGTGGCCGTGCGGCGCGGGTTGTCCTGAGAATGTTTGGGCCTTGCAGGCCCGAAAAAGATGAAAGAGACGCATAGCTCTGTTAAAGTACATAGGCAAGCCCTACCAATAGGTAATATTGAGTCAGGAATAAGGCATCTACCTCCTAATATAGACCTTCAGGCCTGAAAACGATGAAAGGGGCACTGAATTATGTCAAAGTCAATAGGCAAACCCTAAGAATAGGCTAAAAATAGGGATCTATCCACTATACTAAGATGGTAGTAGACCACAGTCACCATCACTCAGAAAATAGAACATGTACTTCTCTTATTAATGATAATGTAAAGGGAGAGGATGTAGTCTTGTGGGTAGAGCAGTCGACGCTGAAGCTGGGGAACCGAGTTCGAGTCTCGGCTACGACACTCAACATACTGTGATTCTGGTCAAATCACTTAATCTCCCCGTGCCTAAGAAAAAATTAATGTGACCTTGTGTAATGAAACTGGGGCTATGTAAAGCGTGCTGATACCTGATTTATCGGGTCTAGTTCGCCCCATATAAAACTTGCCCCAAAAAAGATTTTTTACTATGAGATCAGCACTATCTACTGATGCAACAAAAATTCTATATAAATATCTCAGCAACACTATTAACAATGCATGTGAAAGGTTGCATAATAGATAAAATGTGAAATTTTCAATAAAAAACAGTATCTGAATGATGTTGATGTTATGTGTCAGTTTGTGTGAAGTAGCAAGAACCTCATGTGATACATTGAATCACCAACTAAAAACACAATACTACAAAATACAGTTTGTTGAAAAGGAAATAACCGGGGAACCACAGGCCCCTTTTGGCCATACACAATTTACACACAGTTTCCCAGGTCCACATCTTTTTCCCTAAATATCCTAATCACACCATGTATCACACCCAGGGGCCAGGCTTACAATCTCTATCCCAGCATTAGAAGTTGCAAGACAAAGAAGACATCTGCTGCACACAATGCAAATGCAAGTGAATGTAATGTATTACCAATCAGACAAGATGGACCTACAGTTGACAGTCCTCAACTCGCTTTCCATTTTCGTTGCTAAAATAGAGCATAAGCTGGCAGACCTTAACAATCTGATCAAGTGGGCTCAATCAGAGACACAACTTAACCAGGCTAGCTGTACCTGCATAACAATTGTGGACAAGCAAGCGACATTACCGTCAGCAATGGATATCCTCCTCTCTGACATAGGGAAGGTAGTGCCAGTCAAACCAGCTTTGTGCTCGGCTCACACCAGCAAAGGCGAGCAAGTGACAATAAACTCAAGCAAAAACCCAGGACCCCAGGCACAGGCCCAGCAAATTGCAATAGGGACAAACATCAGCTCACTGAGCCAAGGAGCCACAGAATCCCAAACAAGGAACTCCTCACAATCCAGAACACTCCCGGAAAACAGGCTCTGAACGATGGCGTACAATCATCCTTCAAACAGCGGAGAAAAAAAAGGAGGAAGGGGCGAAATCAAAATCCAACGCAGACTGTGTCACACAGCAGGGATGGAATATATAGCCCCTTGATTGCACCAATGGACAACCAATAATATTCCCCTAGTAGGGAAGAAGAGGCAAAAGACCAGGTCCGGGAAAGAAATAAGAAGCTAATCATTGAAAAAGCGCTAGACAAGACAGAGCAAACATCTCTCAATAAATCCACAACTGTCAGTCCGGACCAGAAATCGGAGACCAAAAGTTGCCACTTGACAGAGGAACCAACAATTACAACAGTAACGGATCAGGCACTCGATAAAGCAACACAAGGTATAGCAACTTCATCTACAAGACACTCTTTGGACTCAGCAGGTAATCAAATAGCCCCGCAGAGAAGTATATGCACAGGGGCAGATATTATCACAACAACAGCCTCAAGCACAGAGAAAGTCTCAGCAAGCGACAATCAGTCTCTCGGCCGGATAGAACCATCACGGGGGCTACCATCGTTAACAGAGGTCCCAAAAGCCACAAAGAATACCTTGGACCTCCGGGTAAATCATGTTTTACCCGGACTATATATCAAAGGGCCAGGTCGATATACTTAAAAGGGGCAACATACTAATACTACTAAGGTCTATCGATAGCCGCAAAGAATATAAAAACCATCATCCTGGAGTCAGTTGAGTTAAAAAAATCTCCTGATCGACCTGGAACAGAGTCAACGAAAACAGTCTGGGTTACACCAGACTTAGCCGAGAGAGTCCTAAAGGAGCAAACTAGATTCAACGCATGGGGCATCAACGACCGCCACTTACAAAACCAAGGTATCCTGACCCCTTATTGACCGATTCAAAGAGCCAAGAAGAACACCCTAGATCTGGACAACTTAGCCCACGATTATTCTAAGTACTGCGAAGGGCACGCGGTAATATCACTGAGCACATGGAAAATGGAGAACATAATGACCAAAGGGCTCACTCTGCCAGAAGCAAGGCCTCACTAGAGTGGAGCAGGTTTTCGAGGACAATATACAACAAACCTAAAAGACCATGACACTCCAAACTCAATGCATTCTCATGCAAGAATTCCTTGAAAATATGTTCCTGGAACATCAATGGCCTGGGAGATAAGACCTTGGATCCAGGAATTACAAACTTATCTGCAGAAATTCGACATCATTTCGCTCCAAGAAACATGGAGTGGTGTACCAACTGCATTGCACGGTTTCAACTTGCTCTAATTACCGGCAATAAGAACCTCCAAATTTGGCCACAATAAGGGAGGCCTAGCGACATAGAGCTCCTTAAGTAGCATCTATGAAGCAGGATCGCTGCATATAAGTTATCCCCACCCAACGCAATGCAAGTAATTCGAATCACCCCACAGGAGAAAATAAACAAAGAGTTCTTAATACTCGTAAACTTATATGTACACCCACGTGATAACATCCGAGGGAGTCAACAGTTGAAGGATGAACTAGTGAAAATAATAACAGAAGAGAAAGCAAATAGTTGGATTATCACAGGGGACTTCAATCTAAACATGTTAAGTAAAAGATCAGATGATATTTACTCAGAAGAGGATCTATTCGCGTGGGAGGAAATGCCTCAAGACAACCACACCAAGGGTATACCAACAAAAACCTAAAAAAATCTATTGGCATTCCTTGAACAACTGGGCTCCCGTGCATTAAATGGTAGATTTCCGGGAGATCGCCCACAGACAGCAACATTTAACAGCGCAATAAAAAGGACCACAATTGATTATACCTTCTGCTCTCGCTGCATGTTCTCAAAAGTAAAAGTATACTGTATTGGAAGCGTGGATTTTCAGTGATCATCTACCCCAGGAATTCACGGTAGAAGAGCCATTAACACACTAATTGCCCCCAGCAAATACACTCTGCTTAGAATTCACCAATAATGAGAAAAGAGTCAAATGTAGTACCAAAGACCCCAAAGGCCTCCTTTCCCTTGCAAAACAAGTCTTGGAAGAAGTGGAAACGGCCAACCGTGATACAATAGGAGGCTGGGGGGCATGTACAAAAGCCCTATGGATCAGCTATAGAGATGCAAAGGGACGCTCTCAAAATATAACAGCTCGCTCCCAAAATGGTCAAGCTCCAACCGATGGGATAATGCAGAACTAAAAAAGTTAAAGGCACAGATAAAACACACACCTTGGAGGCTAAAGAAGGAACCAATGGCTTTGCAAGAACTGAGGCAGCTAAAGCCACAAGCAAAAAATGTATCTGGTAAAACAAAAAGGACACAGACTTCTGCATGATATCAAAAATAACAATAGCGCACAATTCTGGAAAAAGAATAATGCTCTGTCTAATCTGCAAGGTCAGTGTATTAACTACAACGTCACAGAAGAAACATGGATAACTTACTTAGAATCACACTTCAACAAAGACCAGACTCCCCAATTTGGCTTAACTAACTCGGCGACCACTTTGAAATCTCAATCATTACAGTTAAACTCCAAAGCAGAACTGGGACAGGAATGCACCATGACGAACACACAAGTTCGTAAAAGAATTTTGAAAGGCAGACTTGAGGGAGCTCCTGGCCCAAACGGTATCCCACCCATACTGTTTAAACAAGATCCAGAATTTTGGGCTTCAGTTCTAACGCCGATCTTCGACACAATTCTGCAAACGTCAACAGTACCATCATCATGGAGTGGCTCGATAATCTCTCCCACCTACAAAAAAGGCAACAGGAACAACCCAATGAGCTACCAGCTGGTTGCCCTTCTGGACAATGAAGCTAAATACTATGCCGGTGTACTCCTCCAAGAATTGGCAACATGGGCCACAAAAATCAAAGCAATACCTTACAACCAAACCGGATTCTGCAGAGACATGGGCACTGCCACTAACATCTCCGCCCTCTCATTATTGATAGATGCTGCACTTGTAATCAAACAGCACCTGTACATCTGCTTCCTCGATTATAGCTCCGCGTTTGACCACATAAACAGAAATATTCTGTGGCAAAAACTAAAAAGTCTAAGTATTCCACCATTTCTCCTAAAACAACTACTCATTTTGCATAGTAACACCTCGGTACAAGTAAAATTGGGGGCAGGAGACCAAGAAGAAGATAAACACAACCTCCGGAATAAAACAAGGCTGTGTACTTGCCCCTATACTTCTTAATCTCTTCATGGCCGAGCATTCAGTCCAACTCAATGAAAGCAATTTGCATGCTCCGAAGCTAGGAGGGTGTCAGCTATCTAACCTCCTATACGCAGATGACCGGGTACTCATCAGCCAGACACCTATAGGACTACAACGCTTGCTTGACATCACATCTCAATATTTGGAGACCAACAGATTAAGCATTAATCAAGATAAAACAAAAATTGTGTGCGTAAACTACCGGAAATTAACAACAAAGCACAACTGGTACCTGGTAAAAGTCAAGCTGGAGGTTGTACAAGATTACAAATACTTGGGGGTTATGATTCACAACAAAGGCAATTACAAAGCAAAATGCAAGGCAATAAAAAAGAGGGGACTAATGACAGCGGTGGCATTACGGAACCTGAAAAATATGACCGCTGGACCTAGCCTTCTCCCGCTAATCAGTGTGATACAGGCCAAACGTATTCTATCAATCACTTATGGAAGTGAAGCCATGCGAGGGAGAGATGCGGAAACATTGAATGGTACCATTGCAAGATCCCTGAGAATAATTTACAGGTTGCATGGATATACATTACCGGCACAAATGAGGCTTGAATTCGGGATGCAAAGACAAGAGCTGGCCCAAAAAAGAGCTTTCATAAAAACCTGGTACAAAATTAAAAAAGGGCAGCCAGAAACCTTAAATTCCTACTTGTGGAGGGAACTAGAAGCCTCTGAAACATGCCAAGCCAGGCCTTTCTTGGATACTGCATTAGACCAGCGGGGGTTACGGCAACTATGGGAATTGTCAGGAACCATGGCAAGCTTACATTTTCTTTAAAATAACATTGTCAAAAAAGAATCTATCTTACAAGACAAAGCGGTCCTGACAGAACGCACACATGGCTGGCTCACTGTACAATCCTACAGTACAGCGGCTCCTCAAGCATACCTTCTTTTCAACTTCTCCAAAACCATCAAAGAGAAGTTTTTGAAACTCCGGTTTGGTTTATTACCATCTGCATACCATCTGCCCACATGGCTACGCCCTCCAAAGCCTGCAATTTGCTGTCTTTGCAGGGAAGGAGAGGAGGACATAGTCCACATTATAACCATATTCCGGGAACTGATGCAGGAGCGCCGGTCACTATCTTCAACAGGAAACAAATACGGTTGTGCAGACAAGCGGTGCATTCAAGCTTCTCTGGTGAAGATATTCAACTAAGCTGCTGCCTGGTAACATTTTTAACTACTGCTGATTTCCGATTGAAACGGATACCGCCAGATCATCAGAGAAGTTGCACTGGAACTGGGATGGAGCCGGCCTCTTAACCCTTTGAGGAACAACTGCAACAGCGCTTTGTGCAGAAAGCATTAAGCACTTTTGCATATTTAAGCCCCAAAGAAAAGCATCTACAGGCTAATCTTCGGACATTTTTGCACAAAGCAGTTTATGGTGATGCAGCACTATGCACTTTAAACTTGCACCTATTTCCCAGCCCTCATTCTGTAGAGAAGACTCGGACAAGGGGGTTAACTCAATCCCATGAACTGCTTCTAACCTCCACAATCAAAAATGAAGAAACAGGACTATGGGTCACCAAGGCCGGGGGAGTGTATCTTATCTGTAATTTTAATGTGTGTTCTTAACTGTGGCTAACAACTTTTTACATTGATGTATTACTGTTTATAAGAGATGGTTAATTTTTGTAAAGGTTTTAATTAACTGTACAATAAACACATTACTTACTTACTTACTATCCCGCCCAGCGGTCCAATCGACCAAAACCTCTTGACTCTTTCAGATATGAACTGTGTTAAGAAACTATGGCACTGAGGAAACCTTATGGACTAAAAAAGAAATGATTGAGGTGCTAACTCTGCCCAATCAGGATAGCTTTGTCACAAAATAACATCCTGGGAGCCATAAAGGGTTATACAAGAAATATTCACTTTTCCTAGCATTCTTACTATCGAAAAAAGGCGGCTTCTATGAGATTTTCTCCGAGGCCGCCTTATGACTACTCAGTTAGGACATGTTAAATGGGTAATGTGCGAGATTTCTGTTAGTAGCAGGGTGCTCTGATGATCTTTTTACGCTTCTCACTAGTTTGCAATACGTCAAAAGCTTTACTATAGTTCTGATGTAGTCTCTTACCCTCTGTGACAGCTGCTTCAGGAAGGACCTCCACCCTGTGTTTTCAGCAGAACTTCTAATCAATTGCGGTGTCTGCTCACCTTCCTTGATGTGCAATGTAAATCCATCTGTGTGGGGTCTCCTTCCTTGGCTGCAGTCGGGTTTGAGGTGCCAATTTGCTCTGCTGTTGGCTCACCAAAAAGATGCTTGTTAATGTTAATGTTAATGTTAGAAGATTTCTAGAGCGCATGGCTGCCCGTAAGTGTCCCTGCGCTGAACAGAAGTACAGGCGGAATCAAGAGGGGAAGCTTACGGGAACAGCCAGGTCTTCAGAAATATTCGGAATGCCAGACGATTAGGTTGTGCACGGAGATCAAGGGGGAGGGAGTTCCACAATTTGGAGGCGTTGTAAGAGAAGCGCCGACCTCCCGATCGTGCTCTTTTGATCCTAGGTGGCAGAATTAGGTGGGCGTTAGAAGATCAGAAGGATCTGGAGGTGGTGTATAGAGTAACCAGATCTTTGAGGATAGGGGGGCTTTCCCGTTGAGAATTTTGTGCATTAGACAGAGCGCCTTAAACTGCTCTCTTTCCAAGACGGGCAGCCAGTGCAGCGCTCTAATGGCCGGCTTGGCAGAGCAACGACTCATGGTGTTGGTAAGAATCCGTGCGGTCGCATTCTGCACTACCTGGAGTTTAGTTGTTACTTTCCGCGGTGCGCCAAGGTACAGTGCGTTTCCATAATCCAACCTTGATAGAATGAGGCCCTGGCTCAGGAGTTTCCTTGATTGGAAAGGGAGCAGCGGTAGAACCTTCCGGGCGGAGCGCAAGAGACCATAGCAGACTCCAGCCGTTTTCCTTGCTTGGGTATGCATGGTAAGATTTTGGTCCAGCCATAGTCCGAGGCTTTTAATCTCGGATTTGGGGGTTGGAGGCCTGCCCATGCATGGGGGCCGAGGAGAGTCCGGACGAAAGTGGGACTGATTCCCCATCACCAGTATCTCAGTCTTGTCACTATAAAGTTTCAAATGAGATCTGTCCATCCAGCTGGCTATGTCTCTCAGGCAGGAATGAAGGTCGATAGTAGGATTTTCCTGCTGACTAAGAGAGACAACCAGTTGGGTGTCATCCGCATATGTCAAAAGTTTGATACCATATGGGGTGACAATCTTTTCCAGAGGGGACATATAAACGTTGAAGAGCGTGGGGCTCAAGGACGAGCCCTGTGGCACTCCACAACGTATAGGGGTCTCTTTGGAGATGTAACTACCCTCCATCACCTGGAATGAGCGGCAATGAAGAAAGGATTTCAACCAGGACAGGGCGACACCTGTGATTCCAAGATCTCTAAGCCGCTGGGCCAGGATCTGATGGTTGACCGTGTCGAAGGCCGTGCTTAGGTCCAGGAGGATCACTGCCACTGATCCTCCTGCATCCATGATCTTCCTAGCCTCTTCGACCACCGTCACCATCGCTGTTTCAGTACCCTGGCCAGGGCGAAAGCCTGTCTGTGAAGGTTTAAGTATTTCGTTCGATTCCAGGTAATTAGACAGCTGGGCATTGATGAATTTTTCTGTCATCTTACTAATACCCGGAAGGAGAGAGATAGGCCTAAAATTGGATAGATTGAGGGGGTCTAGATTGCGTTTTTTAAGTAGGGCCCTAACCTTCGCCTTCTTCCAGCTAGGGGGCACTATTCCATCTGCTAGAGAGGCATTAATTAGGTTTACCATTGGCGCAAGAATGGTAGATGCTACCTGCTTTAAGATTTTAACTGGGGCGGGGTCAGACGGTGAGCCACTCTTAAGTGATTGGAGAATGGGGGACTTATGGGAGTGAATGTGTCAAGTCCCGTATTGAGGTTCTGGGCCTGCATTAGGGACATAGATGAGTGGTCCGTAGGGGTAAGCGGGGGAAGTTGCTGAAGAATATTTTGAATCTTTTGATCTAAATAAGTGGCCAGCTCATTACAATGGTTATCCGAGAGGTCAGTCGAGCATATGGGCTCTGGTGTTTTTAAAAGTTGTTTTACAACTTGAACATGAAATACCTTGCAGAAAACAAGAGTCAAGAGAAGTTTGGCGAAACAGGAACAGTTTGTTCAACTAAACAGTGAGGCCGGTAAAACAGTCAAAGTCATGAGGTCTGAGGACTGTCTTAACTTGTAATTGATATGAAATGGGATTTTATACAATTCATTGAATGACATAAACACTTCTGGTGATCCTGTTTTGGGGATGGAATGTGAACCGCTGTCTTTGGAGTTGTAAATCAATGTATCTGATAGGGAATTCAGTTGCACCTCGACCTTGTGTGGACATACTGCAGCCAGTGTGTAACGTCTCCGGATGTCTGGCATGGAGAGTGCGTGATCACTGCATGTACTATGTGTGCTGTGTTCTGACTGGCTATATGTTCCTAACATTATGTGGCAACTGACTGTATGGTGTTTTGGGAGCTTGCTTACCCCTCTGGCCATGTGTGCATTATTGAGGCCAATCTCCATGGACCATTGTGATGTTGCTGTGCCTATAAGTTTGATCTGGGATTTCCTATTTGTCTGCTGGCTATGTGCCACTTCACCTGTGACCTGTAAATCAGAGACCTCAGACATGGGTCTCAGAGCCACTCTAGCTACGTATATCTGAGTAGGTGTTCATAAAGGGCGACTTTGTTAATAAAGATGCAATTTCATTTTTATACATAAATGTATAGTTATTCATATTGACATCAACGTATATACTCAATATTAACAGTCTAAATTGATTGCATTCCATCTCACCAAACATACCACGGGAAAAGAACCTACAAAACTAAGCTCAAAATCAGGATGAAGACTAGACAATATTAGGAAAAGAGTGACCAACCAAACCAAATACCATTTCTTGTTAGTCCATGTTTTTTACCAATTACTATCAACAAACTGTTTTAATCAGGGTTTGCTTGCTGTAAAATGAGTAGTTTGCTTACATGAATAGAGGCGATCTGAGATAATGGTGCTGTAACTGATGTGGTTGAAGTGGATGGTGCATTATCAGGAAATAGTTAAGGGTGTGTCACCTTTGGGTCACAAGAATGGAAGGAGCCAACACTGAAGAAGGGCGTTTTTAACTACTTTTATTGGGGTACAACAGAATATTCGGTTTCTCAGATAACACAATAAAGGTCCAGGGTCCTTCCTTGGGGTCCTCAGCTTCAGGTCTTGGGTGAAGGTCCGAGGTTACCACGCCATGTAGGGAAAGACAAAGAAAACTATATGGCTTTTAGACACTGGTCACGGGTATAACTGAAGAAGGGGATAGGGGAGTGAGGGGGATAGTCAGAACCACCACCAGCTATTGCGGATACCGTGAATAGTGCTCGGGACAACGGTGCCTGACCTCCCGTGAACAAGTACTCGATAGCTGCGGTGCCAGACCTTCCCTCCCGTCTCTCTACTCGGTCCTGCCCTTTTTAACCCGAAACAGCGAACCCAAACGAGCACGCACCTGGGTAAGCCACGCGTCCTCCTTGGCGTGGCTGGGCGATACGCGGTATCGTTGGCCTCCTGGAGTTTCCTTTGATGGTCTCGGGTCCTCGTCCGGTTCCGAGCTGGCGCCTTCTCCGCCCGCTGTGTCTGCTCCCGTGAAGTTCTCCTTCGCCTTGGTCCCGACTCCTGTTTCGGATGTCTTGGTCTCGGCTTCTCCATTCTGGCTCGCGTACTTCTCCTGGCGTAGAACTGCAGCTTCCCACGAGTCTGCCAACCGAGACGTGGCGTCTTCCGGGTCCACCCTCAAATGGTGCAAGGTCGCACCGGATAGGCCTACAAAGTCAGGTGGTCCAGAAGCGAGGCGGTCATCCAGATAGCACGGGCCGTCCTTAAAGGGCCCGTAGTAGTCCGCCTGTAGGGAAGACAGAGAATCAGGCAACTCAGTCTGGGCCGAACAAGGGACCCCCTGACAAATCCCCCCCTCAGACTTTTCCCGGTCGGGGGAAAGTGGATACCGGGACAAATAGTCAGCATTGGTCTGCGCAGTGCCCTTCCAGTGACAAACCTCAAAGTCATAGGGCTGCAAAGACAAGAACCACCGGAGGATTCGATCATGGCAACCCTTATTCCGTTGCAACCACTGTAAAGAGGCATGGTCAGAAAACAAGGTAAAATACCGGCCGTCCAGATAATAACGAAGCTTTTCTATGCTCCATTTCACAGCCAGGCATTCTTTTTCTATGGTGGGATAGGCAGTCTCCCTAGGGAATAGTTTCCTGCTCAAATACAAAATGGGTCTCTCCCTTCCTTCATTATCATGCTGGGATGAAACAGCGCCCAGACCCACCCCAGAGGCGTCAGTCTGTAAATAGAATGGTTTATCAAAGTCGGGAGTTACCAACACTGGGGAGGATGATAACGCGTCCTTCAAGGCCTGAAAGGCACCTTGGGCTTGAGGGGATGGATGCTTAAACTGGGCGGAAGTAGCGTTATTCTTCAACAAATCAGTCAAAGGGGCTGAGAGGGATGCAAAGTGAGGAATGAAACGTCGGTAGTACCCGGCCAGGCCAAGAAAGGCTCGTAGGTCTCGTCTGTTCGTGGGAAAGAGTTGGCACTGAATGGCTTTTACCTTCTCTTGCTGGGGATACAACTGGCCGTTACCCAATATGTAACCGAGATATTTGACCTGAGAAAAGGCTAGTCGTGACTTCTTGGAATTTATGTGTAAACCCGCTTTCTCTAACGCTTCCAAGACCTGTTCCAAATGCTGCAGATGGGTCTGCCAATCTGGACTGTGAATGACTATGTCATCCAAATAGGCCGCACAAAATTGGTGGTATGGAGCTAACACAGTATCCATGAGTCTTTGGAACGTAGCAGGAGCCCCATGCAGACCAAAAGGGAGAACGGTAAAATGAAAAAGACCATCCGGTGTGGTAAAGGCGTTTTTTTCCTGATCTTGTAGCGAAAGGGGTACCTGCCAATAACCTTTAGTAAGGTCAATAGTGGTTATGAACTGGGCCTCACCGAGTCGTTCTATCATTTCATCCACTCTTGGCAAAGGATATCCATCTTGTTTAGATACTTTATTTACTGCTCGGAAGTCAATACAAAATCTCTTACTTCCATCTGGTTTTGGGACTAGTACTACTGGAGATGACCAGTTGCTCTTGGACGGCACAATGATCCCTGCCTCTAACATTTTCTGCACCTCCTCTTTTATCAGTGCCCGTTGGGCTTCGGGAACCCTGTAGGGTTTTTGTTTTATAGTCACCCCTGGAGTATTTGGAATATGGTGCTCAGCCAAGGTGGTTCTACCAGGCTGATCTGAAAAGATTGACTGGTGTCTTAACAACAAAGACCTTAATTCTTCCTTTCTGGAGTCAGGAAGGTCAGGGTTCACGACCATCTGGTCAATGGTATGCTCTGGAGGGGTAGCCAAGGAAACAGCTACAGGACTTTTGGGAGGAGGACCCAACCACTTTTTCAGGATATTAATGTGGTAAATTTGGGTTCGTGTGGGAGACAACTGCAATGCATACGTGGTCTTACCTATTTTCCTTATGACTTGAAACGGGCCTTGCCACTCCTTGCGGAGTTTGTGTGTAGAAGTGGGGAGGAGGACAAGAGCCCGATCCCCTAGATTTAATTCTCTCCACTTCTTGCCTTTGTCATAAAAGGTCTTTTTTTTTTTCTGAGCTTTCTCCAAAGTTTCGTAGGACAACGTTCTTAACTTGTGTAGCCTGGTTTTCAGTTGTTGGGAGTAATCCAACAACTCCTCAGCGTCCTGGGACCCTGTCTTTTCCCAACTGTCTCTGGTTATTTCTAACAGGGTACGAGGCTTCCTTCCAAAGAGTAACTCAAAGGGTGAAGTCCCTAAACTGCTTTGGTATTGGCTTCTCAGAACATACAGAGCCAGTGGAAGCAGTTGGTCCCACTGTTTGCCGTCTCCCGACAACAGTTTTTTTAGGGTGGTCTTTATTAAACCGTTGTATCGATCTACCAGGCCATCGGTTTGTGGGTGGTATACCGAAGTGCGCAGGTGTTTCACATTTAGGATATTACACACTTGCTTCATGAGCCGTGACACGAACGGTGTACCCTGATCTGTAATAAGATCCTTGGGGAATCCCATTCTAGCAAATAATTCAACCAACTTTTGGGAAATGGCACTTGTAGTGGCTGCCCTTAAAGGAAACGCTTCAGGGTAACGCGTTGCGTAGTCAACGACCACCATGACATACTGATACCCTCTATGTGACTTCGCTAGAGGTCCAATAATGTCAACTCCTATTCTCTCAAATGGCTTTCCTATGATAGGAAGAGGGACAAGAGGCACTTTGGGAGGAATGTAGGGATTTCTCTTTTGGCAAATCTGACATTCCTGACAATACTTCTTCACTTGAGCAAACACCCCTGGCCAATAGAAATGCTCGACAATGGAATTAGTAGTCTTTTCTGCCCCGGAGTGTACCGCCAGTAGGTGCGCATGAGCATAAAACATCACCTGGTCTCTAAATGCTGTGGGCACTAGTAGTTGTGGAGTGGCCTGGTCTTGAGCGACTCTATACAAGAGGCCGTTTTGTTCAATAAAACAGGGATATGTTACCTGTGTCCGACCCTGGTTACCGTGTGCACTCTGCCAAGCAGTTGCTAAGGAAGCGTCATTTAACTGGGCTGCCCTAAAGTTTGAATCAGTGGACCAGGGTTCTTCAGCTAGCAGGCCCACCCTCACTCTGTTGCTACCGTGTTTCTCTAAAACTTCATACATGAGGGTAGGAAACCACTTGTTATCAGTTCCTATAATAAGGGGTTCAGGTAAGTCTGGGAGAACTCCTAACTCACACTGTAATTGTGTACCCTTTTCAGTCGTTAAAGTAACCTGAGCTAGAGGGTATGTGCGCACGTCCCCATGTACACATTTAATCCTCACAGTACGCTTTAACAATGTGGAGGAAGTAGACAGGGTGCTCTTCCTTACTACCGAATGTCGAGAACCTGAGTCCAACAATGCCCTGGTTTTAATGTCAATGAGGACACTTACGTAAAACGCTGCTCCAGTCTCTTGGGCATACATGATAGCACGTGGAGCATACCCAACCTCCATGGGTTCTTCCTCTTTTTCTTTCTTTTTGCGGCAATACCTTGCAATATGTCCCCATTCGCTGCACTCATAGCACTGAGGACCTGTGAGGACTGGCGGCTCGATTTTCACGGGTCTAGGTTTGAAAGGCGGGGGCTCGTTTTGGGGTTTAAATGGCTTTTTGTCAGGTTTTGGAGGAACTTTACTGACAACAGGCTTTTCCTGTTCTCGGAAAACCGGCTTGGTTTGAGCACGGGCATAAAAATTAGCCATCTCAATGGCATGATCCAGAGTCAGTCCTGCATGCTGTCGGAGCCACCGCTGTGTACCATAGGGGAGAGCCTCAAGAAATTGTTCCAGATAAAATTTTTTCATAACGCTGTCCATATCACCATCTTGCGGTTTCAACCACCTATCCGCTGCATCCTTCAACTTGTAAAAAAGAGTCTTAGGGGCGTCAGTTGGGGTTCCCCTTTCTTGTCTAAATCTTATTCTATGGGTTTCATTGTCTACCCCCAGTCTGTCTAGCACTATTTGCTTCACATGTCCATAAGCGGCTGTTCCATCCTTATTAGCTAACTGATATGCGGCCTGTGCTTCCCCAGTTAACAAAGGAGCTAAATAGAAGGGCCACCGGTCGCCTGGCCAGGCGCTTGCTCTAGCTGCCCTTTCAAAGTTCAAAAAGAAGGAAACCGGGTCATCTCCTGCAACATATTTCTGAAGGGGAACTACTGCGCCCGGTGGGTGAGCGGCTCTACTTTGTCCCAATACAGCCAACAGTTGTGTCTGTCCTTCTGCAAGTTTAGTAAGATGATCCGACTGCTGTTGTATAGCGGTAGTGAACGTAGCTCTATCGGTATCGGCTTGTTCATTCGACCGCCCAATGGCCCACTCCAGTTTGGACTGTCCTTCACTCATTTGATTTAACAGGGCCTCCATCTTGTACTATCAGATGGAAATCTCCTGGCTGGCTCGCCACTTGTCACCTTTGGGTCACAAGAATGGAAGGAGCCAACACTGAAGATGGGCGTTTGTAACTACTTTTATTGGGGTACAACAGAATGTTCGGTTTCTCAGATAACACAATAACGGTCCAGGGTCCTTCCTTGGGGTCCTCAGCTTCAGGTCTTGGGTGAAGGTCCGAGGTTACCACGCCGGATCTATGACAGAAATTTGACAGACAGAATTTCAACCTACACAAATATCGGCGTAATTATATTGATTGCAAAAATATCGACGCCCCATGTACAACATGGTAAGTACCAAAATATCGAAAAAATAATATCGATGTTAAAAATATCGTTGTCAAATATATCGTTTTTTTTTGGGTTTAAAATAACATGAAAAATACTGTAAATAATGCTTATAAATTACTTAAACATATTTAAATATATTTAATATTGGTAAAAAAAATAATAATACATATTTAATAAAAAAAAAATATTAACAAATCATATATAATATATACTTACTTAACAATAATTACTATTCCCACTCCAGAGGGTGCAACAGTAGAGAAAGTGTTGGATAGCGTAGGGGTAAAAATTACTATTCCCACTCCAGAGGGTGCAACAGTAGGGAAAACTGACCCTGAACCCAAAAAATATTCCTTTACCCAAGAACTAAAAACTGACCCTGAACCCTAAAAATACCCCTTTACCCAAAAACCCAAAACTGACCCTGAACCCTAAAAATACCCCTTTACCCAAAAACTGAAAACTGACCCTTAACCCAAAAAATACCCCTTTACCCAAGAACTGAAAACTGACCCTGAACCCTAAAAATACCCCTTTACCCAAAAACTGAAAACTGACCCTGAACCCTAAAAATACCCATTTACCCAAAAACTGAAAATTGACCCTGAACCCTAAAAATACCCCTTTACCCAAAAACTGAAAACTGACCCTGAACCCAAAAAATACCCCTTTACCCAAGAACTGAAAACTGACCCTGAACCCTAAAAATATCCCTTTACCCAAAAACCCAAAACTGACCCTGAACCCTAAAAATACCCTGTTACCCAAAAACTGAAAACTGACCCTGAACCCTAAAAATACCCCTTTACCCAAAAACTGAAAACTGACCCTGAACCCCAAAAAAACTCCTTTACCCAAAATTAATTAATATTACAATTAAATTACTTCCCACCCTATTCCATATAAACCCACAACCCGCTCCAGTAGTAAAACATATAATTTAGTTAAAAATATACATAAATTATCAATTAATTATTCAATTAATCAATTAAAATAATTAATTGCCAATTAATATTTAATTGCAAAATAAATTAATCATTAAAAAATAATTATTTAATTACAAATAAATTACTTCCCACCCTATTCCCCTATAAACCCACAACCCGCTCTAGTAGTAAAACATATAATTTAGTTAAAAATATACATAAATTATCAATTATTTATTCAATTAATCAATTAAAATAATTCATTGCCAATTAATATTTAATTGCAAAATAAATTAATCATTAAAAAATAATTATTTAATTACAAATAAATTACTTCCCACCCTATTCCCCTATAAACCCACAACCCGCTCCAGTAGTAAAACATATAATTTACTTAAAAATATACATAAATTAACAATTAATTAATCAATTAATCAATTAAAATAATTCATTGCCAATTAATATTTAATTGCAACAATAAATTCATCATTAAAAAATAATTATTTAATTACAAATAAATTACTTCCCACCCTATTCCCCTAAAAACCCACAACCCGCTCTGGTAGTAAAACATATTATTTACTTTTATATATTTTTTATTTATAAAAACATATTAAACACATATTATAACAATTAATTTAAATACTTAACTAAAATTTCTAACACATATTAGTAAATCGAAATTACTTACATCAATATATATGCTATCGATATAAGTAATGTTGATATTACTTACATCGATATATATGCTATCGATATAAGTAATTTCGATATTACTTACCTTAGGGTCGATATTCTGGCCATCGATATTCTGGACATCGATATTCTGTCCCTTCGATATTAGCAACTCGATATAAGTGTAAGTCAAAATTAAAGATTCGATATTTTGACTGTGTACCTACCACGCCATGTAGGGAAAGACAAAGAAAACGATATGGCTTTTAGACACTGGTCACGGGTATAACTGAAGAAGGGGATAGGGTAGTGAGGGGGATAGTCAGAACCACCACCAGCTGTTGCGGATACCGTGAATAGTGCTCGGGACAACGGTGCCTAACCTCCCATGAACAAGTACTCGATAGCTGCGGTGCCAGACCTCCCCTCCCGTCTCTCTACTCGGTCCCGCCCTTTTTAACCCGAAACAGCGAACCCAAACGAGCATGCACCTGGGTAAGCCACGCGTCCTCCTTGGTGTGGCTAGGCGATACGCGGTATCGTTGGCCTCCTGGCGTTTCCTTTGATGGTCTCGGGTCCTCGTCCGGTTCCGAGCTGGCGCCTTCTCCACCCGCTGTGTCTGCTCCCATGAAGTTCTCCTTCACCTTGGTCCCGACTCCTGTTTAGGATGTCTTGGTCTCGGCTTCTCCATTCTGGCTCGCGTACTTCTCCTGGCGTAGAACTGCAGCTTCCCACGAGTCTGCCAACCGAGACGTGGCGTCTTCCGGGTCCACCCTCAAATGGTGCGAGGTCGCACCGGATAGACCTACAAAGTCAGGTGGTCCAGAAGCGAGGCGGTCATCCAGATAGCACGAGCGGCCCTTAAAGGGCCCGTAGTGGTCCGCCTGTAGGGAAGACGGAGAATCAGGCAACTCAGTCTGGGCCGAGCAAGGGACCCCCTGACAGGGTGAAAGCCAAAGGAACAGAATAAAGGAGAGTTTCCTAAAAACGAATGCAGAGATTACTGTACAAAATTCTGCTAATAATACCCACAAGACCGATTGTTCTTTTTGGTTCATGGTGTAACATTATACAAACTGTTCTAGAAATGGATTTATTTATGAAGAAACTGTTCTGGAAACTAATTATTTCACTTAATCGGACTGTCAATCTGGAGTTGATAACTGTTGGATTTTAACTTGTTGGTACCCCACCTGCAAATCAATGTGTTCCAAAGCTTCAAGATGTACTGGTAACCTCTGTCAGTGAGTTAGTGTAGAAGACAAATCAAGTAATCATACTACTTCCTTCAAGAAAAATATATTTATCTCAGGGACAGTATGGAGTTTATGCAACAAAATGAAATGAGCATACATAGTGAAGCAATCTACGACTAGTATGCACTACAGCATTTTTATTCGAAGGAGGCAGGTCAGGAATAAACTCCATGCATATATTTTTCAAGTCTTTTTGTTGGATAGTTGAGAGAAGTAGGGTGCCTAAATGCATTTGATAGGAATATTTAATCTATGCACAAATTAGCCTTTTTTTCAAATACCTATTAGTAGGTCACCAAAAATATCTGACCTCCAGATCATAAGTCTTTCTTCATCTGTGATGTCCTGCTAAAGGAATCTCATGAGACCAAAAAATTACTTTTCCTCATAGTTCAGAGAAGTGAATAAACAGTTTGTTTTATGATAGCACATCCTCTCCATTATGGTGTGGTCATGATTTTCTTCCTTGAATCCATTGCTGTTGATCCCAAGAGCACAAACAGGACAATTAATCCTCTAAATGAGACACATTGAAATTTTGCACAGTCAAAGTAAGAGGTGTTTTAATTTGATGTTTTTGGGGTTCCTGTTGTTGAGACAAAGCTTCAACTAGTCATGCCTTTTCTCTACTCTATAAGTGATTAGATACTTGAATCTTAGGAAGAACAACATTCATCTTGCAGGCTATTCTGTCACTAAATGCAAGAACCCCTCCAGATGATAACAGCAGTGAACAGTCTTCTTTGATAGGTAGTAGTTGTTTGTGTTATGTGGTGTAATTCTGCTCAGTGGTTTTTAGAGTTCACCGGAAAAAAGGCTGCAGTGTGCACAAAGCAATTTTGAATGTTTTATTTGAGACTATGGGCCAGAAGTACGAGCGTTAAGAATAGCTACTCGCAAATTGCGTTAAAATGCGACATGCAATTTGTGAGTAGCTAAATGATACCTACGAGCAAAAGAGATCCAGTGATTGTGTGTGGCATATGACTTGCATCACTATTTCGAGTCGCAGCTATTTGCGTGTCGGTTAACGCTCGCAAATAGGGTACTCCTCAGAAAACCCCTTTTTACATACTCAAATAGCGAGCGTGGCAAAAACAAGCCCATATTGCGCACACAAATTGCGATTGAGGGAAAACATGGAAAACACTTCCTCAGAAAAGCCCTTTTTGCACATGCAAATAGCGAGGGCAGCAAAACAAGCCCATATTGCGGATGCAAATTGTGATTGCGAAAAAACATGGAAAACACTTCCTGGTTGAGCTGAAGGACTCCAAAAACAGAAAGTGGTGTCCAAGGATAGTCCTGAGCAGAATCTCTAGCACATGGTAGAGTCAGGTGCAGCAGCACAGTTCAACACTGTTGTTTGGCTATCACTGAAACCAAGGGTGGCAAGGAGCGGCTGAGGAAGCTCAAGTTCTTGGAGTAGGAGCTCAACATAATCATCCCAGACTGCTGCAATCATCATGAGGTTCTATTTGGGAGGGTCTCACACAGTGTTCCTGGGAAAAATCAGGCGTGGAATGCAGCAGCCACTATCAAGAAATGGAACACTAGGGAGTGAGCCTTTTCTAGTTACCCTCACAAGTACACTTCAACTCACAACAAGGGGGCACTAAAATACATAACAGAAAAGACCCTACTCTGAGCAGTTATGTCCGACTGAGGACACAGATTAGCGTGTTTCTGAAACACCGACCCTTGACGAATGTGTGACTACAGGACAGTGTTCTCACGATGGTCCCGGGTTAGGAGATCGCATTATGAAACTTGGATATTAATAGTGAATGTGTTACGGAGAAACAAGTAAGGTTGACAAAACCACTTAGTAACAATTGATAACATAGTGATATAGACCAACTCTTTTGTAGTATTCTCACATGATGTTTCATTCCCTATATTTCTTCACTCTAGCTGCTCAGCCTGTGTGTGTCTACTCTGTATGGAATGTTGGTGAGAGGATCTTCACTAGAATGCCTTGGTGACTGGATGAGGTGTGACAGTTGGTGATAGGGGCTGAGCAGCTAGCAGGCTGCTCCTGGTGGGGCTGTGATTTACCACCTACAGGACCTGTTAACCAACCTGTGAATAAACCTACTTAGTTTACATCATACCAGCGTGGCGTGGTTACTACATAAATTTTGGCGATGAATTGGAGACCTTCCCACGCACTAAAAGTGGTAAAAGAAGCCTGAAGAAACCTGATGATGTCTTCCACAACAGGCTTGGAAAAGGATACAACTGAGAGAAAGCGACTGGCGCAGATAACAGGAACAAGACGCAAGAAGTATGAGCCACAACACTCAAAACAGAAATTTAAGGAGCCAAAAAGTAAAGAGCCACAAAAGCAACATAAACTGCACGCCAAGCAGCCCCACCAGTGTCCATCAGACCGGACAGCCCCAGCCCAAGCGTGCTGTGTGGTGTTCACCTGGAAGTTAAGGACACAATGTGCATATTCAAGAGAAGTAAGCATGATGTATTTAACTGTATTTGGCTATTTTAAATTGAATGAACGCTGTGAAAGGAAATTTGTTTTGTGTGGTTCTGCGCCAGACAAGTATTTTGTACCTCATCTTATGAAGAGACAACGGCAAGTAATAAGGTTTCATGTAAATTATGTCACCACTTATTTCATGGACGCTGCGTAGTGTGTGACCCCCAAGTTCTTTACTGATGTGTGTCTCATTTCTGCCTGCGCTGGAGCAGATGTTTCTATCCACATTGAAACAGTTGTTTGGGATTTAAACAAATTATTCTTTGCAGGAGCAAGTGTTGGAGACTTTATGGTGTTTAAACGTCAGGTGCCTGATTCCTGCGTTGTGGTCAATGCTTATTTTGTGACAGTCTCCATATGGAAACCTTGAGCAGGTCGTATCCGGTGAGACAATTTTGGTACATTATTTTTCAGCGTCGCTTGAGCCATTTTCTACAATCCCAGATAAACTGCTACCTTTGTGTTTAAGAAAAAACGGTAGTGTCAGTCACAAGCCAAGCGTGCTCCTTTCTTTATGCGCTTACCTCGGTGAAGGTTCCAGGTCTCGTGCTGTACTGAGTTGTACGTCATCTTGTGTGACAGTAGTCTTTTCTTAAAAG
Source organism: Lissotriton vulgaris (assembly GCF_964263255.1). NCBI lineage: Eukaryota > Metazoa > Chordata > Amphibia > Caudata > Salamandridae > Lissotriton > Lissotriton vulgaris. Next base: position 1,562,959,360 of record NC_141691.1, on the reverse strand, counting down.
CTCCATGATTCTCATTGTCCTTTAGTGCACGTTGATGCTGTAAGCCACCCGGCACAGCGTGAAAAAACGTGCCATACCATCTTGAAGCTGTATTTGCATCGTGTTTCGTCAGTGCTGCCAACCCCGTCTTAATCTTCATTACATCTTCTTCGTTGGTGCGGATTTAGATGCCTCGTGTCTCCTCATTGTTTCCACGATCTGCATTCATCTGTTTTCTTCTGTTCTAAAGGGAAAAGGGTTCACTTCCGTTTCATGCAGCGCTAGAGTGTCATACTATTGGTCCCTGTAAATGGATGGATAATTTTTTAGGTTTCGCTTGGCCCTAGCACAGGCGAAATCTTATGATCCTACAGTGTGGGGCTTTGTCCCACCTTCTCTTCCATTGGCTAGCTCCATAAATGGAGGCTAGCCATTGGAAGAGATGGGTGTCAGTTACTCTTTTCCCCGTGATGACGCAATTCGGGGGCGTTTCTTGCTTTTTTTTAATCTTGGTTTTTAATCTTGACGTCACTGCAAGAATACGCCCCCTAATATCAAAAAAGCCGGAGCTTTGTGGCAGCCATTTCAGGCTGACCGCCGCCGGAAGAAGTCCAGGTGAGTGCTTGGGTTTTTTTCGGTGCCCGGTCCCGACCCCCTCCCGCTGTCCGTGTGCCCATTCCCGCCCCCCTCCCGCTGTCTGTGTGGCCGTTCCCGCCCCCTCCCGCTGTCCGAGTGCCCGTTCCCGCCCCCCCCCTCCTGCTGTTGATTTGAGTGTTGCTCATGCCGTGTTTGGTTGCGGCCTGCTATTATTTTATCCAGGGTGCTTGTACATCAACATAGCGGCCTTTATGGGAGCTCTCTGACTCTGCATAAGCTGTCTGCTCCTTGAAGCCGTTTTGCTTTTTCACGGTCTCTTTGCGACCCTTTGCTCTTCATTGTATCTTCTGGCCTTTCGGAACTTTTCTGTTGTCCGGAAGGCTTTCCCATGTGCACGTTTTTGCCTCCCTTCAATAACGTGAACACCAGTATCCTTATGTGTCCACACAGCCCCACTCGACTTCCACCATATGCCGCAATATCTAGCTTGGAATGTATAGTGTCCGCTTTCAGTATGTGTTGCATCCGTAGGGCACTTATGCTGCATTTTTACTTCCCTTACAGCCAGTTAACCCTTGTAATATTGTCGTCATTCCCCTGCATAGAACGCTGCTTATACCCGTTGTCGTTTTCAGTTTTGCTGTCTTGGGATCTGAAATTTGCCATTTAAAATTGTATTGCATTTCGGTTTTAATTTCGAAACTCCTTACCTGTATCTGATTTTTTAGAGCACCTTCAAAAGAACACAACGTTGGTTTATCTGCATGTCACGTTAATTGCTCTACCGTATGTTGTGTAATTTATTAGAGTCTGAACGATTTTCAATGATTACAGTTGTTAGTATGGCAATTCTTGTTGCAGATGCAGACCTAAATGACATCTATTTAAATGTATGCTATTCTTTCCTGTAGTTTTAAGCACTGTCGAGTCAAATGCCACGATGAAGAGCATTATGAACAATTCTCACATGTGATGTTACGTTGCAGTGCCTTACATTTTGTCTAACGACGTGGCTAATATATTATATATATATATATATATATATATATATATATATATATATATATATATATATATATATATCCAAAACCAAAGTATACTCCGCGCGTAGCAATCACAGCAGGCACAGATACACCAAGCACGGACCAAATTTTTCGGCATTCAGATCTTTATTCGCCTGTCGATTTTCATGACGTTTCGGCACCCCTGTGCCTTGCTCACATGACAGCGAAAGTGAGTGAAAGTGACTTATTTAAAGTGCAAGTGCTCAATATTGATTGGATGAAAAAACACACAAATGGGAATGAACAACATATTGTAAAGGGGGACAATAACTGTAAAATACAGTGGCATAGCAGAATAACACTTAATTGAAATGTGTTATTGTGTTGATATATATATAAACATAATACCTATAAAATATATACATACTATACATGCCTGTAAAGATGCACACATATAAACATTACATGCTATAATGTCAAAAAGGATATTTTTGTTAAGTGCATCTAATTATAAATTATCAAGCTAAAATACTTATATTAAAATACCTAATTTGCAACATATTCATAAATTAATAATAGGACCAGATTAGTTAGTAAATACAGTACATCTATTTAGTTTATAATGTCTGTCCTGCGTCCAACCCTAATACATTTCCGTGTTGTTTAATATTATCATCCACTAGTGATATTACTTTATTACCTCTAACCACCTTACAAAAATAGATACATTTGACATAATATTAATTATTCTGTCCACATCTACTACCAAAAGTGACTTGTGCTCAAAAATAATTCCTATTTTTATTTATATTTTTTATATAGACTTTTTCTCAGAGATTTTTATTCTATCTATTTCTCCCTATTTATATTCAGAACTGCTGAAGAAATTTGTTGACCATATATTAGCGATATTCAGAACTGCTGAAGAAATTTGTAGACCATATATTAGCGATATATATATATATGTATATATATATATATATATATATATATATATATATATATATATATATATATATATATTCACTGTAAAAACCATAGGTTATAGTCGATATATAGTTAGGAATTTGCATTTATCGCGGGTGCGCGATATATAGTTAGCGCATCTAACTATATATGGAATTTCAATGGTTTTATGCGAGTAAAATAAGGTTTTGTAAATGCAAATCCCTAACTATATATGGCCTAAAACCTATGGTTTTTTCATTGAATTTTCAAGGTTTTGTAAATGCAAATTCCTAACTATATATCGACTATAACCTATGGTTTTTTCAGTGAATTTCAATGGTTTTTTAATAGCAAATATGAAAAGCTTTAAAATGTCAAGTAAGTGATAGATAAAAACATTTTCGTATTTATGCACGCTGATGTGCTTTGAACGCTGCCCCCCTCCCCTCTTTTCTCTTAGTAGTACTCTCTCTTTGCAGATAGTGAAGAGTAGTTAACGCAGGCCTTTACCCCCGTTGTAATCCGTCCTGCCTGCTTGTCTCTCCATTTGATTGATTCTTATCCAAGCATTTACTGTTTTACAATTGATTCTCTTTGGTTCATTCTCTATTTACAAACAAGCACAAAGTCGCAATACTCTGTTTAGTCTTTGCAGATCGTGAAAAATCGTGTAAAAAAATAAAAGTAATCGAGCAAAATCAGTAGGCCACTAATTGGATCTCTTTTTGACCTCGCTAAAATAGAAATATTATAAACAACCCTTCATGAGAAATACGAAAATAGTGAGATGAACTGAGCTCCACACCATGAGGGCTGCAAGACAGCTCGGCTCCGTCACCCATCCCGCCCAAAATAACGACAAACCCTATGCAAATATTAAAAATATAGATAACACACCAGCAAAGAAACAGGGTAAAACTTTTTATTAAATAACTATTTACATAACGTTGGTTTATAAGATGATGTCAGTAGTGGACCGATGTGTGAATAGGTCGGAAGCAGCACAAGGCACCAAGATCCGGATGGAAAGTCCTGGATGTTGGGTGCCATAGTTCAGAGTTCTGAGTTTGAGCCTTTTTCAATGCCTGTGCTTTGTTGTTTCCCCTCCATCAAAAAAAAAAATATATAAAACTGTGCAAAAATACAAAAAAATCAAAAAATGTTTACAAAAGCAGTGCTTGTAAGACTGTCTGAAGCTTATTTCCACCTACTGCAGCTTCACTATTCTCAAAGTAAGTGAGGGTCGTTTGTGGACCTGACTGCATTTGAAAACAATGTTATATGGTACCTCCCTAAACCGCTTGACGGAGGCCCCCGAGGGGCGGTGTGATGGCACGGACTCGGAGAAGACGCTTGGCTCCGACCCCCTCCCCAAGTCTTATAGCACTGGTGTAGCCTGAGATCGCCCCCGACATAGGCGGCCGGCTCCCGGGGTCCGGCGGAACTTTTTGCCTTTTGATGACTCTTCTATTCTGGACTTTGTCCCACAATCCGTTTGACCTGAAGACACGCTGTAGTGGGGCGCCCCTTTACCGTTTTAGTTGCCATTCCGCCCGCTTTTGCTACACTGTGCCTCTTCCGCCATTCAGCTGTTTACCGCCCGCTCTTGCGACTACAGCGTCTCGCTCACCATGTAGTTGAGTTGCTCCCGCTCTTGCGGTGCAGCGATAGGCGGCTGCCACAGGACTCTCAAAATGGCGGCCGGCTCTTCGGTTTTGGGCCTGGTCCACTAAAATGGCCCTGGGACACCTTGGAACTCGGACGCTTCCCTGATAGGGCTTGGGTCCCATTCTCGAAAGCGTCCCCTCAGCCGTGAAGATTCTACAAAAGTCTTGGGGGCCCCCGACTCCCGCAGGCTTCTGGTGGGGAGCGGCTGCCATGTCTGCTCGTGGAATGGCCACGACGGAGCTACGAGATGGTAGTGCTCTCATGTTGACGCCAGCTTTAGTCTGAAACATCCAGAAACACTGTAGACTACCAATTCGATCAGTTCCGGTAGCGCCCCAACATGACCCGGAAGAGAAGAACTTGCCCTCCCCTCTTTGACTGATGGTTCTTGTTGCCTGTCCCCTCTGTTGTCATTTAACAGAACTTTTTGGACTGCTGAAAGGGGTTGTGTTCCGAACGCTGGTTGGTGGAGACATTTTGACTATATTCTTGACCTACGTTGTCGCGTAATGCGTTATATGACACGCCGCGTTAGCGCACCCGGAAGTGATCCGGGGCGCGGCGCGCAGCGCGTAACGTAAGCATAACAGGTCATGTGACTTGTTAATAAAACTTTTCATTGGTTCATTTTACTTTTGTTATTTTAATGATGAAAAGCTTGGTCATATGACCTAAAAATTACGCTTTTTATTGTTTTCGAACATTATTTTTTTAAAAACATATATGTTATAATATTCCAGGCTAATATACTTTCCCGGAAAATTTACAACTGTCCTGCAAGTAAAATATATTCCTTTTTCGAGAAAAAGGGCGTTTCTTCGTTCCATGACGGAGCCGTTGAGTAAAAGAGACTCGGTCTGCTGTCTTAGTCGCCGATACGCCTGATTATCAGATTCTTATCGATCACTTTATGTTGCAGGAGTGGAAAACACAACTGCCCTTGACCATTTATCTTTACTGCGTTCCTACGTATTATACCTTTTATCCGACATGTAATTGGACTGCTTTATTTCACTTGCCTTTTACTGATTCGAAAACAGTGACCAAAAGTAAAAACTTTACCAATGTAAATACTACTACCGTGTTTTGTTTTAAAAACCTTTATTGTGAAAATGTCAGTATACAAATACGGGCCTATAACCACGTGGGCCGGCCACGGAGCAAACTGAAATCGTATATGATGAAGAGACATTTACACTGTAGAGGAACGTAACGAGCGGGCCATTAGGTTGCAAGAACTAAGGTGTCTAACAGTTGCGGAATCGGTGGACGTACATTTTGTAATTAAAATAAGACAGGGCCACTTACAATAAAATTTTCTAGATATACATTTGCGGGCAAGGAGTTACGAGTCCCATTTATACCGGCGCCATTTTGGGCGAGGCCGGGCAGGTCCAAGATATAGTCAAAATGTCTCCACAAACAATCGGCCAGACCAGAACCCCTTTCGGCCCTTTATGCTACAAGATGGTGTCTTCCATTCAGAAAATATTGTTGGCAGCATTTTGAAAGGAAAGATAAACAGCCGTTCTCCTAGTGAGTCTCACATTGTTACATTTAGGAAGAATGTTGAAGAGTAATATGTGGAAAATCTGAAGCCATTTTTCTACAAACTCTCAATCAGCCTAAGTCATGGGCGATCTTTGTCCACACCAGGGCAATAGTGAAGCTGCAGCAGGTGCAAAAGAGCTTCAGACAGTCTTACAAGCACTGCTTTTCTAAACATTTTTTTGTATTTTTGCACAGTTTTATATATTTTTTTGTTTTTGATGGAGGGGAAACAACAAAAAACAGGCATTGAAAAAAGCTCAACAGTGCAGGGCGCCTTGTGCTGGTTCCGACCTATTCACACATCGGTCCACTACTGACATCACCTCATAAGCCAACGGGGCACCCCACACTGACTTTCGGCGCAGCATTGTAGGATGGCCACACCAGTGTGGCAACTTGCTGGACACCACCTCGGTGCCATCCGGATCTCGGAGCGTTCGAGTCACTGTACCGCAAGAGTGACCGGAACTCAGCTGGTCACGCCGTCTTTCGGCGCAGCATTGTAGGATGGCCATACCAGTGCGCCAACTTGCTGGACACCACCTCGGTGCCATCCGGATCTCGGCGCGTTCGAGTCACTGTACCGCAAGAGTGACCGGAACTCAGCTGAACACGCCGTCTTTCGGCGCAGCATTGTAGGATGGCCACACCAGTGCAGCAATTTGCTGGACACCACCTTGGGCAACAGTGAAGCTGCAGCAGGTGCAAATAAGCTTCAGACAGTCTTTCAAGCACTGCTCAGAACTCTCAACTATGGCACTCAACATCCAGGACTTGCCATTCGGATCTTGGCGCCTTGTGCTGGTTCCGACCTATTCACACATCAGTCCACTACTGACATCACCTCATAAGCCAACGGGGCACCCCACGCCGACTTTCGGCACAGCATTGTAGGATGGCCACACCAGTGCGGCAACTTGCTGGACACAACCTCGGTGCCATCCGGATCTCGGCGCGTTCGACTCACTGTACCGCAAGAGTGACCGGAACTCAGCTGGACACGCTGTCTTTCGGCGCAGCATTGTAGGATGGCCACACCAGTGCGGCAATTTGCTAGACACCACCTCGGTGCCATCCGGATCTCAGCGCGTTGTGCTGCCTTCGGCCTATTCGCACATCGGTCCGCTACTGACGCCGCCTCACGTGCCAACGGATTTTCTACGCTTTTTGTAGCCCTATGCCGCATAACAGGTCATGTGACTTGTTTATAAAACTTTTCATTGGTTCATTTTACTTTTGGTTTCCTAAAGATGGAAGGCTTGGTCATATGACCTAAAAATAACACTTTTCATTGGTTTAGAACATTTTTTTTTCCCAAACGATGAAAGCCCCACCTTGTTTCTGGATGTTTCAGACTAAAGCTGGCGTCAGCATGAGAGCACCACCATCTCGTAGCTCCGTCGTGGCCATTCCGCGAGAAATCATGGCAGCCGCTCCCCACCGGAAGCCTGCGGGAGTCGGGGGCCCCCAAGACTTTTGTAGAATCTTCACGGCTGAGGGGACGCTTTTCGAGAATGGAGCCCAAGCCCTAGCAGGCAAGCGTCCGAGTTCCAAGGTGTCCCAGGGCCATTTCAGTGGACCAGGCCCAAAACCGAAGAGCCGTCCGCCATTTTAAGAGTCATGTGGCAGCCGCCTATCACTGCACTGCAAGAGTGGGAGCAACTCAACAACATGGTGAGCGAGACGCTGTAGCCGCAAGAGCGGGCGCAACTCAGCTGGATGGCCGCCACCTGGGGAGGCCCGTTCACGCCGCCTCCCCCACGCCCCCCCCCCCCCCGGGCCGCCCCACGCCAATTTTCGGAGCAGCATTGTAGGATACCAAAACCAGTGCGGCAGTTTACTGGACATCACCTGGGTGCCATCAACATCTCAGCGCGTTCTGCTGCCTTGGGACTATTCGCACAACAGACCGCTACTGACGAGGCCTCCCCCCGCACCACCCGGGACGCCCCACGCCAATTTTTGGAGCAGCATTGTAGGATACCAAAACCAGTGCGGCACCCAGGCGACATCACCTGGGTGCCGTCCAGAACTCAGCACGTTGTGCTGCCTTGGGACTATTCGCACAAAAGACAGCTTCTGACAATTGTTGCTTTTTTTGGTGAAAAATGTTTAAATGTTTTTACAGTTTTTGTTCCGTTCATTATATTTAAAAGTTAATAAAGTTTTATAATCTTACTTTGTTGGAGTGTTATAATTTTTTTTAAAAACAGGTGAAATGGGCCTTGAATCAGGTTATTGTCATGTGTGGGCTTTGCAAGTGTACTGCTACAGGATCGGACATTTCAAACTCAAATGCACGTTCTTTTTCTTACCTTTCCGAAGCATGGAGCGCAATAGCAGGCAGAGAAAGGGTGATGCAAGTGTTGAACACTGCCTAGCCTGGAAGTTGCTGGCAGTGCCCCCCCCCCCCCGCCCGCTCCTGAAAGAGGACACACACACACCGCCGCCCCGAGTACTTCACAGAACTTTAAAAGACCATGCGCTTGTTTATGAGGCTTAAATGGTTTATCACCCCTTCTAGAACCCCTGCATCGACCCTCTGACGTTTCCTGGAAGAATTACCACGTAACACAATACCAAGCCCTGTCAGCTGAAACCCCCGAGGAATCATGGGGCATATTATCAAGGGGGTTTATCTCCGCTTTTTTGGCTTTAAAAGCCAAGAAAGCGGAGATAAAATTATCTCCCTATTACCAAGCTGTTGCTAACACCAGTTAGTGACAGCTAAAAGGAGATAGCGACCATCGTGGGCCCCGCTTTGCATGTCAGTGATAGTGCCCTGAGCAGTTCTTAGCCATGTTATTCAATGGGAGGTGGATAACATGGCTAAGAGCATTTGCTCGATAATACATGAATATCGCTGACTTTTCTGCGATATTCATGCATTGCGGCCGTTTTTTATCGCATTTGCGATAAACCTTGCTAATAGCAAGGTTTATCTGCGATAAAAATCGCCGATGTGCGGCGATAATTTTTGTCTCTAAACAAGTTAGAGACAAAAATTATCGCTAGTTGTTGGTAATATGCCCCCGGGTTTTTGCTTGCAGAAATCGGGAGGCGGGAGACTAGCACTGAAATCAGTAGTCTCACGCCTGAATCGGGAGGGTTGGCATGTCTGGATTCTCTACAGCTGGGGCCATAAACTACATCCGCAGGGGTAGGTGATAGCCTGGGACCAGCCTGGCATCTAAAATGGCTGCAGTGCACGACAAAATTGTGGCATTGGAAAAAAGGCAAGATGGCGCCGACAATGTTTATCAATAAGGATTCATTTATAACAAAATATTTTATCGCAGTGACAAATTGGCGGTCAACACTTCCTGATTTCCATCGAATCGAACGTTAACAGACGTCACGCAGCAAAAAAAATAAAAAGCTCACGCACAGCCGCTGGAAGAGATGTATCAACATATATGAGCCTCCTCAGCCACCCTCATGAAACATAGGGGATTAGGATACGTCTCCCGCACCCCCTTATACCTAGTAATTTAATTAAAACGAAGCACAAAATGGCGAATTCTCGTTTCGCTACCAGTTTGCGGCCCAGTTCGCGGCCCGTGAAGCGCTTCTACCGTGAAAAATCTTTTTTTTTTATTTTCCCCACGGGACCCTTTAATAACCCCAACATCATTCCTAGGGGGTCAAGAGGGGTCTACCTTGCCCCCTTTCATTAAATTCCCCCTTCGTTTTTCACCTCTTCTTCTCTCTCGATCCTACCGAGAGATAAGATGGCGGCCGCTCCGGACTGTTTAGAATGTTGACAGACACGGGGGAGCCAATCAGCTTCGCATCGCAAAGTTCCGTTTCGCGAAAAGTAAGCGAACCGGAGCGCCGCCTGGAGCGCTGTTACAGATATATATCTTGATTTAAACGTTAATTTCTCAAAAACTACTGGAGCACATACATTGAGACCTAGCAAAGGCACATCGGGCTAACAGTCCCTACAATTTTGCCAAGTTTCGTGCAAATCCATTCAGCCGTTCCAGCTAAAAGTGAGTCCAACCGCCCTATGGAAATTAACATGGGAAAAACGCGTTTTGGGACCCCCCTTTTTTCTCGGCCCCCCCTCGACAAAACCCCCCCAAATTTTCAAGGGCTGCTCAGAAACAAAATGTGCCATTTTCCTGAAAATTTCAGCCGATTCCGTCCACAAACGCCAAAGTTATTAGACATAGAATTTTCAAAAATCCCATAGGGAATAAATCCTAACTATATATACCTACTGGCGATAGCCAGTAGGTAATATATATATATATATATATATATATATATATATATATATATATATATATATATCGCTAATTGGTATGAGTTATATGGATTGCATTTTGGCTTGCACTATTCAATCTGTGTCTTGTTATCAAACACTATCTGGACGAAGTTTGTAGAGTTAAGTTACATCTAGCATGTTATTTTTAGTTACAATATTGGGATATTATTTTACTTGTTTTGCAAGTTTTTTTAACTTACATTGTTTCCACCCCAAATACCATACATTTTAATTTGTTCTTGTATGTATTTCATAATTTAAGTTGTTATTTGTATCCAGTTTGGAGGCTGCCGTTTTATTCTGGAAAGTGAGTGTGTATAAATATAAACAATATGGTTGTGCGGTTACCAGCACCCAGAAAATATATATTTCTGTAAATATCTGTATTCAATTTTAATTAGTTGGTGTTGAGGAAACAAAAAAAAAGGCATCCCTTAGTTTGGAAAGCCTGGAAAGTTCAGAAATGTGTGTGTGTGTGTCTGGGTGTGTGTGTGTGTCTGGGTGTGTGTGTGTGGCTCTGGGTGTGTGTGTGTGGCTGTGTGTGTGTGTGTGGCTCTGGGTGTGTGTGTGTGTGTATGTGGCTTTGGGTGTGTGTGTGTGTTTGGCTCTGGGTGTGTGTGTGTGTGTGTGTGCTGGCTGTGTGTATGTGGCTATGGGTGTGTGTGGCTGGCTGTGTGTGTGTGTCTCTCGGTGTCTGTGGCTCTGGGTATGTGTGTGTGGTAGTAATTGCTGTCTGCTGAGCTCGTCCAGTAGGGTACAATAGGTCTCACATTTGCGAGAGATTAAGCTATTGGCAATGTAAATGACAATGCCCTTTATTTATCTGTTTTCAAAACCAACACATAAATAAAAATGTTGTCATTTACAATGCCAATAGCTCTAACTTTTGCAAAGGCGAAACAGTTGCATTGTATATGCTTGTTTTTTTAGGCCATGAAGCTGTTTAGGGACACTGGTGGTGAGTGGCAAGTTTTTTTTTAAATTTAAATTCCCGATGGCAGAACAAGACTGCGAAGATTATCGAAGCTCCGGAGACTTTAAAAGAGAACAGTGTCTAGTAATGTTCAAAACTGTTTGCATAATTGTTCAACATAGAGTTAGGCTGCCATCTAGTGTCTAGTTTGATGTGATATTTATATACTAGAAATACATTTCAGTCCACGTCAGGGGCCTTATTTATGAAGGTCTTGCGTCAGTTTTGCGCCGCCGGTGCGTCACTTTTTGTGACGCACCAGCGGTGTAAAAAATGCGCCCTGTTGCGCCATATTTAAAACGTGATGCATCTAGGTAGATGCGTCACTTTTTATACCCCTGCGCCACATTATACCTGCGTCAGGTATAATGTATGCAGAGGGGGCGTTCCCCCGCAAAAAGCCTCGTAATAGTGACGCAGTGAAATCCATGAGATTTCACTGCATCACTTTTAGGACGCTGTTGCGTCAAAATCTTGCGCCTGCCTCACAGCAGGCGTAAGACTGACGCAAGCCCTTTCACATGGGGCTTTCCCCATGTGAATTGACGCATTGCTGGAGTTGCGTCACTTTTGTGACACACTCCAGCAATGCGTCACTTTTGCGCTTACAGATACGTCAGAAATACTGACGTATCTGTAACTCCTTGCGACATGATGCGTCATACATTAAATATGACGCATCAGGAATGTCGCAAGGAGTGCGCAGTGAAAAGTGACGCATCGCTGTTTTCACGCAGCAATGCGTCACTTTTCATAAATGAGGCCCCTGGTGTTTACATTTAATTAAAATCTAGCAACTCTTAACTTAAATCTAGCAACTCGGGTGAGATGTCACTCACCGGCGTAGTCACTTATTCTAAATTTTGACACTAATTCTTTTAATGTTTTGGACGTTTATCGAGCTTATTTGTGTTTAAAAAATACATATAGACTTTGCATTGTTTACAAGTTATGCTGAAGAAATTTCAAAGTATCCACGTTATGGGGCATATTACCAACAACTAGCGCTAATTATCGCTATGTTGGCTTAGGGGCAATATTTTTATCGCCGAGCTGCGGCGATTTTTATCGCTTAGGAACCTTGCTATTATCAAGGTTTATCTCCTAAGCGATAAAAATCGTCTGGAATGCATGAATATCGCTGAAAAGTCAGCGATATTCATGCATTACCGAGCTAATGCTCTTAGCCATGTTATCCACCTACCATTGGATAACATGGCTAAGAACTACTCAGGGGCAGGTGTTAGCTTTTGGAGATATTCGGGCTTAGCGCGAATATCTCCAAAAGTTGGTAATAGGAGATAGCGATGTTAGAGGCTGTTTCCAGTCGCTAACATCTTGGCACGCCCACTTTGCATATCATTAGTGAAAATTTCACTGACATGCAAAGCGGGGCCCAAGATGGTCGCTATCTCCTACTAGCTGTCGCTAACTGGTGTTAGCGACAGCTAGGTAATAGGGAGATAATTTTATCTCCGCTTTCTTGACTTTTAAAGCCAAAAAAGCGGAGATAAACCCCCTTGATAATATGCCCCTATGTTTTTTACATTTTGTTGCAGGGTTTAGGTACCTGTGTGCGTAAGACACCTTGTGCCGCACAGAAAATTATGATGCAGGGTTAGATTCACTATGTGCCTCCCCACATGGAGAGCACTTTACGTTTTTTGTTGAGCCTTAATATATAGTGGGGGCAGGACTTTGGGTTTTAGTCCCTTTAGTCCACATATATACATTACTTTTCTTCCTACATGGGAGAACACCTGATTTTACATTGGTGTCTCTTATTTTAGTTTGGGGGCAGGACATTGGGTTGAAATCCCTCTTGTCCACATTTACATTTTTGCAAGATTTAGCTACAATTTACATGGCTCCAACAAAGGGGTGAACCCTTCACGGAGTGAGTATTCCCTTTCATGAGGGTTGGTTCTTGGGTTTTGGTTGTCCTTATCATTTGTTGGAGGCGTTATTCCTGAGTGCGTAAGTCACCTTGTGCCGCACTTACATATTGTTGTCCCTTGCTGATGTGGGGGCAGGACTTAGGGTTTTTGCCCCTTTGTTCACATTACTTCACATTGTTGTCCTTTGGTTATGTTGGGGGCAGGATATTGGGTTTAAGTCCCTTTATTCCACATTACATTTTGATCTTTATTTATTTTCCGTATTGGAGGAGGAGGATGGGTACTATATTTTGTATCCATATTTTCTTCTTGTCTTGGGTTCCTTTCCCTCTCGTGGTGCGGTGTTCCCGTCACCCCTGGGTCTGGGCTTTTTGACTCTGTTTTAATAGTTCATTTCCTATTCGTGATGGGGGTGGTGTTCCCTTTATTTTGGGTTGTGGACTATTTACGTATAATGTACTTTTATGTTTATAGTTTATTGCATGTCTATGGTTTTTGCATTCACTCTTTCTTCTGTTCATTAGGGAAGAGGTATGTAGTATTCTCACATGATGTTTCATTCCCTATGTTTCTTCACTCTAGCTGCTCAGCCTGTGTGTGTCTACTCTGTATGGAATGTTGGTGAGTGGATCTTCACTAGAAAGCCTGGGTGACTGGATGAGGTGTGACAGTTGGTGAGAGGGGCTGAGCAGCTAGCAGGCTGCTCCTGGTGGGGCTGTGATTTACCACCTAGAGGACCTGTTAACCAACCTGTGAATAAACCTACTTGGTTTACATCATACCAGCGTGGCGTGATTACTATATCTTTCTAGGGATATATCTACCCTGAAGAAGGCCAGTGACCCAGATGGGCAATTACATTTGGGCAAAACATGTTGGTTCATAAAGTAGGGGATAAGGAGTGGGAATTCCTTCTATATACCCAGCCTTTTTTAATTTAGGAGGAACCTCCTTAGGCAGTTTTAGCACACTTTTTTCTGCACCAGTGTTCCCTCATGAGGGAAACTTTTCCTTCTCTTTTCTTTCACCTCATAAAAAAATCAGTGCTTCGTCCAGTGTGTTGGTCTGCACCTGGGCGTTGCAAGTGACCCTATGATGAAGCATGCCAATAATTAGCAGGTGAGGGCAGTATTAAAAAATCTATTGATTTTCCCTTCTATCCCTTTCTCCCAACCCTCTTTGTTGCAGTTTTCTTTAGACAGAGATACAGACATAACTGCTCGCAGTAGGGTTTTCTATGTTATGTATTTTAGGCCTTCTCTTTATGTGAGTAGAGCTGGAATGAAGCAGCTTATCAATGCCCTGTGTGTGGTACACAGGTCCCTGGATGACATTAGGAAGCGCTGGTACGACCTGGTCTCCAGGGCCAAGGAGAGGGTGGCGGCACGTCTGCTAGAGGCACAAGGCGCCGAAGGAGGGCCATCCACTGCATCAGAACCATAAGGAGCTGAGTCCATGGTGTAGAGTACCCTGGAGAGGGCGGCTGTTGCAGGATTTGGGACCATTGATACATTACAACCAGTTCCAATCTCTAGTAAATGTGAAATGTGTTAGAAATGTTCAAATCACCAATAAAGCCTGTTCGGCGCATGCATACTAATCATCCACAACCAAAAATCCATTGCCACAAAACAATCAACGCAAGTGGAGCATCATGGAAGATCTGACATATAATATGTAGTGAAGGAATAACAAGCTGATAAACATTGCAGCACCACTGAGATAGTGACTAACATATTTTCTTTTCTTCTTCCATCTTTTGCATATAGACACACCACTGGGAGGAGAGCACAGTGCCGAGGACACAGAGAGAAGCCCAGACCAGGCCAAGATGGAGGAAGGGGGAGTATCAAGTGGGCCAAGTTGCCCAGAAGTCCCAGCCACAGCAGCAGCAACCATATCCCAGACTACAGCCAGTGTGACTCTAGGCTCATGTCAGTCATCTCCAGCCAGACACTCTCCTGCCACCAGGGTGCGGCAAGTGCAACCAACCCAGCAGTCCATACGGCGTCTGCTGTCAGTCCCCTGCTGTAGCACTCAGTCAGGTCTTGTTTGGAGGCCTGGAACAGGCGATGTTGAGAATACAGTGCCTGCAACAAAGGCTAAAGAATATGAAGCTGTCACAGGGCTTCCGGCAACATAACTGACAAAATGACAGAAAACCAGTGCCGGTTGGAAGCACAATTTAATTCCCTAACAGGTACCATTGCCAATCTAGCCAAAGAATTGGCAGAAGAAAGGGTGCAGCACAGGCGCATGGAGTGCAACCGGGGACACAAATTGGGCACTTTGAGCAGGGCCATTGGGAGGCTTGCCCATGCGACAAGTCAACACACCAAACACACCCTGGGGCTCCAGGTGGATATGGGCCACTTTAGTGGGGATGTGGCGTGGGGCCTTCAACATATCACTGCAGCAGTGGAAATACTGCCAACCAATATGTTTGTCAGTGGATGTGCTACGTAGGGAGCAGGCAGTGAGGTGTCAAGCTGCAGTAGCATCTCAGCTACGAAAACACATGTGTTGGAGCAGCAGTCCCCAGTCTGGGATTGGAATTGGCACCTCTGTCAAGTCTGGAAGGAGGGGCAGAACATGATTTGTATAGGGTCACTGCACAATTTTTGGGCCACATATCAGTACTGAATTGTGGTGATGTAATCACGAGGTAGTTACTTTTGAGTTCAGGCCTACATTTGGAGATTGACAAGTTGTCCTGATTTTGTTTGTGCAAGCTTGCACAATAAAGCATTAACTGAAAGTCACAAATGTTCCTGTCTTATGCAGAGGGTAGTGGGTAATTACATTGGACGTACCTTTAAAAATAATTATTGGCCCCTGCGCCTTCTTCCCTCTGCTGCAGAGCTACCATCACTTTGCTGTTGGGCAGAAGGTCCTGGGTCTTCATCCTCGGAATTTGAGTCAGAGTCATCCATGGGCAATCCACCCCTGCAGGCCATGTTGTGAAGCATGGCACATGTAGCCACTATTTTGCAGACAGTCTCATAATGCAGAGCTATTCCACTCCTGTGGCGGCACCAGAAGGGTGATTTTAATATTCCAATTGTGCTCTCGATAATGGTCCTGGTGCACCTATGTGCCCTGTTGTACCGCCTTTCATGCGCATTGTTGGGAGAGTGGTACAGTGTGAGAATCCATGGCCTGGTGAAATATATATGATGGTGAGACAACATGCATACATACATAAAAGTGCAAATACGTTTTTCTGGGGACCTGAAAGATCTATACCCAGTAAGTATCGTTCATCAAAGTCACATCTTTCTAATTTCTGGTATATGTCAGTGTGTCTGAAAATGTGTGAGTCATGATTGCCTCCAGGATATTTGACAACTAGAACTGTGATGATGTTTTTTGCGTCACAGACAACTTGGATGTTGAGAGAATGTGTGATTTTCTTATTATGGAATATGTATTCTATGCGGGATGGGGTACGTATGGGCAAATGGGTCCCATCTATGCACCCTTTTAACTGTGGAAATCTTGCTTTCTGTAAAATTCCAGTGTTTAATTTTCAAGTTCCTGATCATCCTTGGGCTGGTAGATGTGTTGATGGATGTGCTGTAGCATGGCATCTAGGAGTTGTGAAAGAAATGCGAAAGTGCACTCTGCAACACATCTCCGCCCACTGCATGACATCCTGGTAGCTACCAGTGGCCAATAGGGGGAGGGAGCACAATGCCTGCACATGAGTGGGGATTGCATTGCTGCGCAGGGTTCTGCTTTCCAGTTGTAGCTTCAAGGTGTCTACGAGGTCTAGGATGACAGCGCTACTCAGCCTGTACTGGTCATAAATCTCTTCCACAGTCTCCTCAAGCAATGTTAATCTAACTCCGAATATCCTCTCCGGTCTCCGACTCCTCTGCAGGGCAGCTAGTATACACATCTTCCTCGCTATCACATACAGTGCAGACATTGTGGAAAGATTTCTAATGCATTCTTGGGCTGTTTTTATAGGTTGGGCCTGGTTACTACAGGGTTCTGGTTAGTGGTAAATTGCATGCGCAAATGGACCTATTTGTGCAAATTTGCTATTTGCAACTGCTCTGTACATTGTAATTTGTGACTCGCTATTTGCGATTCACAATTTTTGGATCCTAAAAAGGGGTTGCATTTTTGGCGAGTCGGTATTCATTCACATTGCAATTTTGTATTTTGCGAGAGCCTTTTGTACATTGCACAAACCCTTTTTGCATGCGCAAGTCGTTTTGTGAACGATTATGCGTATGGAAAATGGTCGTACATCTGGCTCCTAGGCCAAGTGAAAAAGCTTCAGTTTCCACATTGAAACGCTGTGTTTGAGCTGCCTGTCTAAAAAAATGGGCCATAGAGAATTTTAATGTTAATGTTAATGTTATGAGTACTTATAGAGCGCAAACTGACACCCGAAGGTATCCTAGCGCTATGTGAAGAAGCCCTGTGCTAGGGCGGGAGAAAGAAATACAGCGGATCAATTAGCAAAAAGCCATATTTTGAGTGCTTTCCTAAATGGCAGAAGCTTGGTCATCTTTTTAAGTTCCAGAGGAAGAGCATTCCAAGCTTTGGCTGCATTGACCATAAAACTTCTGCCACCCCAGTTGACTTTTTTTACCCGTGGGACATTTACAAGTTTTACGTTGGAGGACCGCAGCATTCTCATAGGTAAATACCACTTGAACCGGTGTTTGAGGAATTTAGGGCCGATTCCATGCAGGGCTTTAAAAACTAAGCAGAGAGACTTAAATTGAGTTCTTTTTCTGACTGATAACAAGTGAAGCATTTTTATTTTGGCTGTGATTGACTCATACTTTGGTGTGGCAGTAATGAATCTAGCCGCTGCATTCTTCAACATCTGTAGTTTGTTTAACGACCCTTTGTGGATGTAAAGGTACAGACTTTTGCAGTAATCTAATTTGGACATTATGAGAGCGGTAACTACAGTTTGTTGAGAGTCTATTGGCTGAAGAGGCATTATTTTTTTACAAGTTTTGAGGATAAACGATGTAGCAGATACAACCTGATTAACCTGATCCCTAAAATGTAGTTTATCGTCAATCAATACGCCTAGGTTTTTCACTTTCTTGATCGGCGTAGGTAGAGGACCCATGTCCTCCGGCCAACATTTAGGAATCCGGAAAGTAGGGTTGTTACCAAACAACACCACCTTTATTTTGCCGGAGTTCAATTTCAGTCAGTTTTCCGCCATCCACCCCCCCTGCTTTCATTCAGTCCTGTAGCCTTGACGCGGTCTCAGGAGTAACCCCTGGGAGTAGTGTCACCACTATTTGGGTGTCGTCCACGTAGGATGTTAGTGTAAACCCATAGTTCTGGATTAGGGGTGCTAAAGACGAGACATAAACATTGAATAGGGTTGGGCTCAGCGAGGAGCCCTGCGGCACCCCGCAGGGTAGAGAGAAGGATTCCGCTTCAAATTCCTCCAATGCCACTGTTTGAGTTCTATCAGTGAGGAATGATTTAATGAGCTTCCACGCCTTGCCCCTAACTCCTTTTTTCGTACAAACGGTCCATCAACAAGGTATGATGGACCGTGTCGAAAGCCGCGGACAGATCCAACATAATTAGAACTGCGTGTCTGCCTTGGCCTAGAATGGTTCTGATTTCTTCAGTAGACTTCAAGAGTGCCGTTTCGGTACTGTTGCCCTCTCTGACCTCGTACTGAGTTGGATCTAGAGCATGGGAGTCCTGCACGAATATGTTAAGTTGAATATTCAAGTTACTTTCAATAATTTTTGAAGGAAGAGGTAGCCTGGAGATCAGTCTGAAATTATTGGGATTGCTTGCGTCCAAGCTGTTTTTTTTAGAAGAGGTAGGATGGATGTAAATGTAAATGTATGTGTCTTGTAAAGCGCACTGCTGCCCTGAGGCGTTGTGGCACTGTAGACCGCTGGGTAACCCGTCCTGGCTATCCCTGTGAGATGGTCCCTACTGGGTATCTCCAAGGTGAAACCAGGCATCCCTGGCGAATGTGGGGGGCCGTTGTAGAGATGAGGCCCAGAGTTGCCGAGTGTGATCCCTGGTTAGAGTAGGCACCGAGGCGAGAATTATCGAGTCCGCTGACCCTGGTCCACGACCCTGCCGCGTCGGGAATTGAACCCTGGTCCCGGGCCGTTCTCTGCTTCTGGGTCTGCCGCCACTAACCAGTGAGCCACACCACTCCACAATGCATGTTTTCAATATTTAGGAAGGTAACCTTCTTTTTTTTAATACATTTTTTTATTGCAGAAACACAGAAAATACCAGCCTACAAGGAGCACTTCAGCTGAGCCATATTAGGGAGTGTCGTAATGATTAGTATAGCGTCACACGGCCATTCAGCCCACACCCCGGAGGTCGGGCGGCAAGTGTCGACCATACGCTGAAGGCATACCTACAAGAACTAGTTTAGGCATTCAAAATCCTGTTGATCTTCTGCTTTTTTCTTTTAACCCCTACCCCCCCAACTTTTCATTTTAACTGAAACCAGTGCTACAGTCACGGAATTAGCCACATCATACACTTCTGGCTGCATACGTGGTAATTTCTCTAAATACACATGCATACCAGTGTGCAGCCCATCCTCCCCCGCCCCAACACCACCCAACACGAAACCGTACTCTTCATATCCTTGTCTTCCCGCTTTGCACTCCGGTCCTCCAATGATCTCACACAAGGCTTTATAGTCCGTTCAGTTCCATTCTAGATTACAGTAGCGGTCTCGCACCCCCCCTCTCCCCTGGTGTCCTCCCTCACTGTCCCCCCTCCAATTCATGATACTGCCTCCATTTGGCCCATACTCTGCGGAACTTTTTGGGGCAGCCTCTTGCTTTATAGGTCACTCTTTCTGCGGCCATATATAGGTCTAGATCCTGTCTCCATTCCTCAATGTCTGGTGTCTCTGTGGCCCCCCAGTATTTTGCTATGTCCCTTTTAGCTACTACCAGTGCTAGCACCAGGAAAATGAGCAGTGGGCGTGGCAGGTCTACCTCGTTCGTCATGCCCAGTAGGGCCAGCTTAGGCTCCTGTGATAGTTCCCCCCCTAGGACTTCCCCCAGTTCAGTGAAGATGTGTGACCAGTAGGTTTGTATTCTGTCGCAAGCCCATATGGTGTGGTAGAAGTCCCCTTGTTGTTGGCGGCACCGAAGGCATGCCGGGTCAGTTATTTTCCCCATTTTAAGGAGTCGTATTCTATCGAAATACGTTCTGTGGATCACATTTAACTGAATGAGGCGTAGCCTTGATTTGATCGCTACTTCCCGGGGATGCATGAGGACGATCTCCCAGTCCAGATCTTCCATCACCCCCACATCTGCCTCCCATATGCCCCTAAGTTTTGTCAAGTCACCTAGCATGTTATTAGTCAGAGTTTTGTATGTGAGGGAGACTGCCTGGCCCATTATCTGTTCCTGGAGGAGTCTGCCCTCCAGTGGCGCGTATTCCGGTATCTCTGTGAGTGTGATAATTTGGGCCCTCAAAGCATGTCTCAGCTGTGTGTACTTGAACATTTGTGAGTGGTGCAGCCCAAACTCCGTCTGAAGTGCCTGGAATGACTTCAGTTCTCCCCTGGAGATCATGTCCCCTATGCTCGATATGCCTATGTCATCCCACCTTTGGAAGCCCCGTAGCTTACAGAGTTCTTTTAACCATTGGCAGTGCCATAACGGCGTCTGTCTGGTGGGTTTCCCCTCCCATCCCATACGTTTTGTAGCCTTGAACCAGGCTCTCAGTGTGATTACCGTCGCCGGTAGGAGCGACTTCCTCGCCGTACCACCATATAGATAGTACAGTATGTTTTGGGTGACATTTTGTACCTTTCGAGCGCATACGTCAGGTGGTCCGCCGGAGTGTGGATCCAATCGTTTATCGGAGTCAGGTGTTCCGCCCAATAGTAGGCCTCTAGGTTGGGTAGTGAGATCCCCCCACTGTATTGGTGTCATTGGAGCGTCTGCAGGGCTATCCGCGGTTGCTTTCCTAACCACAGAAAGGTACGAAGATCCGCATGGATCTTCGGTATCATCGTGGTCGGGAGTGGGTAGTATTCATTTTGAAGCGCGTATAGGAACTTAGGGAGGGTAATCATTTTGTACATTGCCGCCCGACCCAGAAGGGTGAGCGGCAATTGCTTCCACCTATTCATGTCCACCACCGCGTCCCCCATAATCCGCTGTATGTTTTTACTGAATGAGAGTTTCCTGTCTAGGGTAATATAAATGCCCAGGTACTGAGATCCTACCGCGGTGGTGACCAGTCGCTCAGGCAAGTTCCCCCATTTCTCCATCCCCTGTGGATCATATATAACTGACTTATGCCAATTTATGGTGTGGCCCGCTCTCGCTCCAAAACTGTCCAATTCCCTAAACAACTCCGGCACCGTAGTTTCGGGTTTAGTGATGTACAGTAAAACCTCATCGGCATAGAGTGATATTTTTTCTTGCACGGTAACTGAGGCCTCTCACGAGAAGCCATGAATACCTGGGTTCTGTCTTATCTTCACTGCCAGGATTTCGATGGTTAGCGTGAATAGAAGGGGGTATAACGGGCACCCCTGACATGTACCCCTTTCAACTCGGAATTCACGGGATAGTCTCCCATTCACCCTCACTCGCACTCTCGGTGCAGTGTATAGGAGCTGTATCCACCCCCGAAATTTTGGGCCAAGGCCAAACCTTTGTAGCGCCGCCATGAGAAAGGGCCAGTGCACCGCGACAAACGCTTTTTCTGCGTCGAGGGAAAGAAACCAGTGGGGTTCACTCCTTCCCTTGACTTCTTGCAGCCAATTGTGCGTGCGCCTGAGGTTTAACTTGGTTGCTCTATCCGGCAGAAACCCCGACTGGTCCATATGTACGAGGTCTGGGATTACCGATCTCAGGCGATTAGCTAAGATAGTCGCTATAATCTTCACCTCCATATTAAGGAGAGAAATGGGGCGGTAGGAGGCACATTCATCCTTTGGTTTGCCCTCCTTATAAATCGGCACAATGGTGGCCAGTGCGAGGTCTGGTGGCAGGGTCCCTTCCTGGTATGATTTGGTGAAGAGGGTTTTAAGGTGTTGCGTCAAGAGATCAGTTGCCCGTTTAAAGAATTCCGCTGGGAACCCGTTTGGTCCCGGTGTCTTACCCGTTTTCAGTTTGGTTATAGCTTCTGATATCTCGTCTAACATGATATCTGCTTCCAGAACCATGCAAGTTTTGGAGGACAGTGTTGGTACCTCCGTCCGTTCCATATATTGCAACGCCACGTCGGTATCTCCCAGGTCTTTGGCTGCATAGAAGCTTTCGTAGTGTGACGCGAATGCCTCCGTTATCTCCTCATCATTGCATACCAGTCCCCCTTCCTCTGACTTGATTTGTTCTACCCACCTTGCCGCCCTTTCCTTCCTACTCAGCCATGCCAGCAGCCTACCAGATTTATCCCCCACATCGTACAGACGATGGAGGGTTGCCAGAGATTGTGTCTGCGCCTCATTTGATACTACCTCTCTATATTTCTTTTGAGTATCAAGCAGTTGTCGCAGAGTCTCTGCGTCCTTGTGTGCTTCATATTCCTCTTCCAAGTTCAAAATTGTGGCTCCAGGTCTGCTACCTCTGCTTGTTGTTTCCGTCGCTCCTCCCCCAACCTCCTCTGAATTCTATCCCGTAGAACCGGCTTCATCGCCTCCCAGAAGGTTGTCCCTGAAGCAACTGATCCTTCATTCTCAGCTACATACACCTTAATGTCTGCCCTAATGCCCCGTGTAATGTCTGGAGTCTGGAGATCCCAAGCCGCCAGACGCCATTCAGCACCTCTCCTCCCCCTCACCCCTCCCACCTTTGCATATAGGGGCGAGTGGTCCGAGATTCCCCTCGCTTTGTATTCTACCACATCATCTGCTGTTAGGTATTGCCTCGCTACGAATATATAATCGAGTCTCGAAAAGACCCTATGTGCCCCGGAGTAGAATGAGTAGGCGGTCTGTGTAGGATGTCGCCACCACCATATGTCAGTGAGTCCTATATTAGTCATCTGCTGTGACAGTGCTGTCTGTGTTCCCCCTCTACGTGCTTGCCCCGTACGATCTTGCTCTTCAGACATTATATCGTTGAAGTCACCCCCCACTATTTGTATGGTGTACGCTGTATCTAAGAGAATGGACGTGATTGCCTTGAGCGTGCGGGCTTGGAGTTTCGGTGGTGCATAGACCGAGATTATAGTGTACCTATGTCTCCTCCACGTCCCTTGCACTCCCACATATGTTCCTTGGGGGTCAATCCATGTGCGTGTGGTACAGAACGGGGATGACTTTTTAATTAGGATCGCTACACCTCTGGAGTCCGATGTGTACCCTGCATGTGCCAAGACCTTATGTCGACCTCTACCTATGAACGCATATTTATCCCCTCGAAGGTGTGTTTCCTGTAATAGAATGATATCCGGTGCTGCTCTCTTAAGGTATGCATTCACTAGTCCCCATTTAATTTTTGATCCCAGGCCGTTCACGTTCCACGTTAAGATAGTGACTCCCCTGTCCTCCT
Organism: Lissotriton vulgaris; assembly: GCF_964263255.1. NCBI lineage: Eukaryota > Metazoa > Chordata > Amphibia > Caudata > Salamandridae > Lissotriton > Lissotriton vulgaris. The sequence continues at coordinate 1,562,935,967 of NC_141691.1, read as the reverse complement.
GTTGCGGTGCATCTAATGTACCTGCCATTGTGCAGATTGATTCTCATCTACCGTTGGTACTGGTGGTGGTTGCATGAAACGGTGTGTCAAAGTGTATGACTGTAGTTCTCCCCCCACTGTTCTCCCCCCCGACTTTGCTCCCCCACTCCCCAACTTGTTATAACACTGTACCCCCTTGCTCCCCCCCCCTCCCCACCACCCTCCCCATCTAGACTCATCCCCGTGTAGGACAGAGCTTTCAGCGGGAGCCGGTCTGTCGCCCACCCTTTCCTCCCCGTTGTTCAACTACACCTCACCCTTCCCCCCAAAGTAGAATGCTGTGAGTTTACTAGTCCAGACTCTGCGCCCAGTCGGAAACTAAACCAACTCAAAACACAAACTGTTAGAAGATAAAAAACAAGGGGCAGTGTCAACTTGCGTGCCTCAGGTCACCCCGGCCATTGTCTCTGGTAACCCACTCCATCATAGTTCATGAATGTGAATCTTGTGTAGCTGTATCAGTCCCGCTATTCTTGTCGGAGGAGTCCTGCTCTAGGTTGCGTATCACCTTCACCAGTGGATGCATCGAGTTCTGTCCCTCTCCTTGCTCGTCCTCCTTGGCTTCCGAAGCCAAGCCCTCTACATCGTCCTCTTCCTCTCCTTCTGAGCGTATCTGCTGACGAATACCCTGCATTCTGGAGCCCGCTGTGGATGATCACTCAGGCGACTCCGATCGCCCTCTCCTCACTCCCGTAGAGGTGCGTGCCTGGTACGGTGTCCCGGGTGTGCGAGAATGTATCCATCTAGATCTCCGTCTTTGCGGTTTAGGAAGTCCCCACTCCCCACTGTGCCTTCTCCCTTAGGGACCTGTCCACTTCCTCACGCCCGGCCGCTTCTCTGCTATTTAGGATCGGTCTCTCCTCGAGCCACTGCCAGGCATCTTCAGGGTGGTTGAAGAATATTGATTTTTCCTTGTATATGACCTTAAGTTTTGCCGGGAAAAGCAGCATGTAGGTGATGTTCATTGTCCTGAGTTTCGCCTTCACCGTGTAGAAGGAGCGTCTCTGTTTCTGCACCTCCTGGCTGTAATCCGGGAAGATCATGATGTTAGTGTTCTCCAATCGAATCTCTCCCAATTTCCTTGCTTGCCGCAGTATCAAATCCCTGTCCGCAAAATTGAGAAAGCGCGCGATAACCGGTCTAGGTCTCGCACCCTCCGGAGGTTTTGCTAGCAGTGCTCTATGCGCTCTTTCAATGATAAAGCACGTAGAGAATTGTGCCGCTGGGAAGGTTGTAGACAGCCATGTGTGAAGGAACGCCGCCATGTTATTTCCCTCGATTCCTTCTCTAAATCCCACAAAGCGCAGGTTGTTGCGGCGCGCCCTATTTTCGGCATCCTCCACTTTCCATAATAATTGTCTGTGTGAGGCTTTGAGTTCCACCATATCTTTCCGGAGCGTGGTGAGCGAGTCTTCCGCCTCCCCAATTCGCGTTTCCGTCTCCGTGATTCTAGCCGACAGGTTCCTGAAATATTGTCGCAGGAGAGTGACCTCCGACCCCACCTCTCCGATTTTGACTTCTAGGGCCGCTTGGGATTCCTTAATGTCCGATCCTGAGGCTTGAATAGCTGCTAGTAGCCTACCTGTGTCTATTGGCCCCTCAGATGCTGTGTTGGGGGTCTCCCTGCCCGGGCGTGATGTCGCGAAGTTTTCCATAGGGCCCTGTTTCGGGGGTTTGGGCAGTGTATCTTTTTCCCCCATGGTTGGCCGCCTCGGATCAGTATTGCTCATATGCCGCTGTTGGTGTTGTCCGCTGCACTAGGCCCAGTCGCGACTGTTGCTATGCCCTTATGGTGTCTACCCGGCTCCAGTTCCCGCCAGGTGTGCCAAATGTGTCCTCTAGAGGCCTACCTCCTGACCCCTCTGCACTGCCAGGTATCAGTGGCACCGCTTAGACGTGGGCCTTCTAGCCTGTGCCATTGCCGCTCCGTGGTTCATTCACTGCCAGCCTGTTACCCCCGTCAGTGTTCACAAATGCTCAATAGTGGTCTGGCCAGCATCCGGATTGTGTTCTAGCTGGGCACCACCCCCATGCGCTTTGACTCGCCGGATCTCAGCCTCCTGCTGATTATATTGCTATGTTCCTCAATTAGGGATGCGGGGTCTGTGAATCTCCAGTGCCGGGACTAGCATGGTGTCTCCTCTAGCAGCCCGTTGGCTGTCCCAATCATGAGTGCCACACCGTTCCAGAGCCTGTGTCTCTCTCACCACTGAGTGAACTTATATCGGCCGCCGCTTGGGTCAACCAGCCTCAGACCCCCCCAGCCTGGTATGCCGTGGTTGCCGCCCTCCTGTTGTAGACCCGGTGCCACAACCTTGTCAGTACCCGCAGGATCTCTTGCTCCCAGCAGTCCCGGCTTTCAACCTCCGTCGGGATGCCTCACCACGTCCCCTTGGGTGCCCAGGTGCAGTCGCGTGTTTTCCGCCAGCGCTGGCGGTCCCTCCTCACTGCGCCGCCATGTTGGTAAAGGGTGGCCGGGTGTACGCTGTCTCGGTGGCTGCTTCCCGGTCCGCGGGCTCCCCCGTTGCAGCGTGGGGCCTCCCCGGGTCAGCGCTCCCCTCTCTGCTTCAGGGAGCCCCTTAGTCGACCCCCGATTACCACCAATGGCTTAGGCCGCCATCTTGGTGAAGAGTGGCTGGGAGTCGGGGTCTCTCACCTACTGTCTTGGGTCCGTCCGGGCGGCTTTCCAGCAGGGTCTCTGCCTCCTCTCAGGATCCGTTTCCCGACGTGGCTTTGCAGCCCTCCTTCTGGTTCCTGATCGCCGCCTCCGCTTCACGCCGCCATATTGGTAAAGTGCGGCCGGGCCCAGGAACCGTCCGCCACTGAGGGATCCGGCTGCCGGGCTCTCCACAAGTATCCCGATGCCTCTCAGTGCCCACAAACGTCTTTCCCACTGCAGTGGGTCCCTCTACGCTCCTCGCTTCCGCTCTGGCACTAGATCATCGCCGGCGTCGCCATCTTGCCTCCCTGGTGCCCTTGCCGGTCGGCCAGCCTAACTTCAGTTTCACGGCTCCGGGAGCTCCGGCGAGTCCCCTAGGATAGTGTGGCAGCTTCAGGGGTTCAGGCTACACGTTTTCAGGTATTTTCAAGTGGATGGTTAGCATGTGGAAGTCGGATAATGCAGTCATCGGCCTGGAGCTCCCGGGCTGCACGTCTAGCTCGGCATGTTGCAAGCCACGCCCCCCAGGAAGGTAACCTTCTTGATACATATTATCGATGATATGGGTCAGTTGCTGTGAAACTGGCTCACCGGCCAGTTTTAGTATTGAGATAGGACAGGGATCATATGGGTTGCCTGGTTTCACTTTCTCCATTAGTTTTTGAGTATCGGAAATGTTCGGGGAGGAAAAGCTATTCAGGGTGGGCACCTTTTGGTATGATTTGACCTCATCAAATCCCAAGTTTATATTGGTATTGGGAACCTGATCTGAGAAGGTTAAGAAAATGCTATTAACTTTATCAAAGAATAATTTGGCAATAGTATCACAGAGCTCTTGACTGGCTGAAAAAGGCGGTGTGAGGGGATGGGCTAATACTTTTATAATTCTAAAGAGATCTTTAGGAGATTGTTTGGCTGTTTTAATTTTGTTAATGAAATATTTTTGTTTAGTATCTTTCAGTAGCTGTTTATAAAGTGCCAAACCTGCTTTGTATTCTTTTTTATCTTTTTCCTTACAGCCCTTTCGCCAATTTCTTTCCCAATATTTACAAGTCAGCTTTTCATCCCTCAGTTCCCTCAAATACCATGGAGTGGAGGGCTGCTGTCTTGTGTGACTAAGGCGTTTGCTGGGAGCTAGCTTGTCCCCTGCGGCCTCTAAACACATAGGGGGTCATTACGATGTCGGCGGATTTCCTCCGCCAGGCTGGCGGTGGCCACCGCCAGCCTAGCGGAGGAAATGCTCCCGACATCCACTGCCCAATTCCCCCCGCCATATTTGGATGGCGGGGGGGACCGCGGCGGTGTCAAACACCGCCTGCCTGTTTTCCGCCCCGGTCGCCTTGCGGCCGGGGCGGACAATGAGTTACATGGTGGCGGTGTCTGTTAGACACAGCCCGCCATATTACCATGGGCATTTTCAAATGCTTTTCCATGGCGGCAATGCCGCCACAGACAGGCATGTGGAGACTCCTTGCGGGTGCCCCTTGCGTGCCTCCTGGTAGTCCGGGGCTTGGGGGGGTGCACATGGGGGGTAAATATACAGAATGCGCCCGCCTGTGTGGCGGGCGCATCCTAATGCCAAAATTGGGACCCCCGGCCCTGTACGTGGGCGGTCCACATTACCAAAAGGGTGGCGAGCGGGTATATCCCACCCGCCATCCTAATAAGCCCCTTAGTGTATGAGCTGGTAGCCTTATCTAGATTAGTGTGGAAGAAGAGGTTAAGAGGTTGTGAAAGCCCTCTGCCTTAATCTGATTCCTGGCCCTGTTCTCTGAGTTATTTGCAGTTAATGTCAGCACCATGAAGTCCGGCACACTTTAACCAGTCAAAGACTTCTTGCTGAGTTGAACCCACTGAATGCAATACTCTTGTGAGTCAATTGGATGATGGGTACAACCAATGTGGAGAAGAAGTCAATAAAGTGCAGATGGAAGTTGGCAAATTCTAAAAATCTCTGTATATCCTTTACCGGAGACATCTCATGTATATCAATACTAATTTCTTTGTTGATAAGATGAACCTCAGATATGACACAGACTGAGTCTCACATATGCACTCCTGCGACTAAGCACAACAAGGACTGAAATCATGAGCGCAGAACTGCTTGTACATTTTGCTGGTAGGTTTTCAGATCTTGAGATAAGATGTTCTCAAGATAAATAATGACAGATGTGTCCAAGATGTTCCTAAATATGTCATTGAACAGCTGTTGAAAAGAGGCTGGTGGGTTTCGTACCCCTAATGGCATGACCAAATATTTGAAGTGAGCATTTCTCATTTTAAAAGTAATTTTTGTTAAAGTTAATCACCAGCTTCCATTTGAACAAAATGTATGCTTCTCATAAATCAAACTTGATGAACATTTTGATGGTGAGGCTTGATCTATAAATACTGCAATCAATGGCAATGTGAAACAATTCCTTACTGTGAAGTCATTCAAATCTTGGTAATCCATACTTGGTCTCAGATCACCATTTGACTTTATGATCAAGAAAATAGGCACACCTTCTGGTAATGTGAAATGTCTAATGAAGCCTTTAGCTAAATTTGCATAAACATATTTCTTTAACTGGATATCCTCCTTCACAGTCAGTGGATACATCTGACCATGTGAAATGTTAGCAATCAGAAGCAACTATTTTGCGCAGTTGTACTGCTTATCGGAAGGCAAGGAGTCAAAACCCTTACGCTGAATACATACTGGAATTTTACATAAGCTTCCGGAATATAATATCCAGTTTCAGTAGCATTGAAAATGGAGAATCCTGTTAATTAATAAATTTTTTCGGACAAATCTCATAGAAAATAATGCTCCTTGCAATATTCTGAGGTAAACTGTACTTTAGACTGTGTCCAACCCATTGCCAGATTATGTAGGTGTAGTGAAGTTCACAGGACCATGTATCCTCTAACTCAAAACGTATACGTTCACACTGTCCTGAATTGGTGGCCATTAACATTTCTAACATCTGTTTAAATACCTCGCCCAAGGAAAATGCTGCCTATGCCTCTAATGAATTCAGGTTTATGCTTTCTTATTGTAGGAATAGCATGTAATTCAGGTACTAAAATGTACATAAATCAGACAGCTCACCGTAAGTGTACTAATTCTCAACATTCAAAAGGACCAGACAGAGTGAATTAATCACCTTTAACAAAAACATGATCTACTCTTAGCAAAATCTTGTAGAGTTTAATTGCCTGGCCTTGTTAGTGCAGTTCTCGGTTCCCTCCAGCTGCAGGCATTTCATCACAAAATGTCCTACTTTCCCAGAGAAAATACATAATATGTTTTTCTTTCTCTGATCTATTTCTTATTGGTAGAAAGACGTCTGTGCATTCCTAATATGAATGGGCTCTTCAGAACATGTGGCTTGTGCAGGGTTAGTAAGAGTAGCTGGAATCCAGTAATGCTGCTAGTGATCAATCTGAACAGTCAATTAAATAATTCATTAGACATAATTGGTCACCAGCTAAAGAGCAACTTTAACCCTCACATTTCATGACAGAAAGCAGTAACCAAAGTTCCATTAGTCCATGTTGCTTATGACTTAAATAGTATGAATTGACTAACGCAGGCAATAATATCTTCACCACCTTATTGTAAAATTAGTAAGCTAGAGTGTGTTGCTTGCATTATCTGTCACTGACTGAAGACAGTTCTGCCGGTACAAAAATAAGCATGGATAGTAGGACTAAACTCTGCAGGGATGATGGAATGGGAATAAGAGAGAAAAGAGACCACCAGAATTACACACTACTATCTGTTATATGTCTCTGAAAATTCAGGGGACTCATTGTAGTGTTCCGTAGCATTCTGTCAGTGTCTCACAGGGATTTTAGTGCAGATTCTGTTGCTTCTTTTAAAAACAGCAACTTCCTGTCACCATACACCTTTCTTATTCCTAAGACTTGTGTATCTGTTTCTCTGGAGAAATTCCAGGAGGTCAAGAGACAGTTGGAGGAGGGGCATCCAGCCATCTTGCATTACCTTGAGCATGTAGCTGAAAACATTACTACACTAAAAGCCCGTCAAGATGCCTAGGCATCTCAGCTCTACAAGCTTGCTTGATGTATTTTTGGACTTGTACCCTGTCTCTCACTTGTCCAACCTGCTTCTACTCACCCACTGCCATTGTCAGACACTACTTGTCTACCACCACTTCCCCTTTAACTCACCCTCTGTGCCCTAATACGCAGGAGTTATTGAGTTTCAGCTCTGACAACCACCATGCCTACACTGACTAGGCAATACATGTGACCTTCACTACTGACATTGAACATAGTAAAGAGCTCCTGCCTCCAGTCCAGAACATGAATGGGAAGACTGTGCCTAAGTTGGAGAATGGACCATTTTGGACTTTTGTTTTTGATTGATTTTGTTTTGGACATTCAGCCTTTCGTTGAGACTTTTTGTTCGGATGTTTGATTTTTTTTAATACTTTCCCCCTTTAGATAATACAAATACTATACATACTGTTCCTGACATTCCTTAAATTTATGTATTTTAGAGTTTTCCCAGGCCCTGGAAAATTCTGTCTTGTTATTTCCCACCTTAGGGACAGTTTTCACGGATCCACATGTACCTGGATGTTCCACTTTTTAATATGTGTTTTCTGTATTCCCTATGAGCATGCCTGTTAATGCAAGCATGTGATTACCTGAAAGTATAGACCACAACAGCCCACACAATACTTTCCAGTTGTAAAATATTCACATATTTAGATTGATGTATATATGGGATGACACATAACAATTGGATGGTTGGAGGCATATGTAGAAGTATAATTTGTTCAAATGCGGTAGTCCATTTTGATTTGATTATTCATGATGGGTGTTGTCCACATGTTGTCCATGTGTTGATGAGGGTCAGCTTGTCCAAAGTGGCAGCTTACTTAGGGGATGGGCTCTGCAGGTAATTGTTGACCGCAAGTTGCCTGATGCACCTGACAATGTACTGCAGATTGAGATAAGCCCAGTGAGAGAGGGCCTATACGAGATGATTTACTTCAGCATTGCCTTAGGCATCCTCTTCACTCAAAACCCGAAGATGATCTAAGTGCAACTCAATGAGGTCCTGCACCCCTTTGTCTAGGTTCTTTAAAACTCAGGTCTATCTCTCAATCAATATTTGTATGTACTGCGGTTGATTGATAAAAATCTCAGGTGCAAATTCCACTCCCCACCTATTTCAAAGATTACGCACTGTGCAGAAATAGGAACCTATTGTTCAATAACACATCATTCCTGGTGGCCGTACTTGCCCAGGCATACTCTCTTTTATGCATGACAGTCTCACACTGACAACTGCCTAGTTGTTAAGTAGTCTGGGTTGCCTTCTTGCATGAATCCCACAATGTCCTCACCTTCTACATTATTGTGGTAGCCAAGATGGTGGTCTTCAGAAGCAATGGGTTTTCTCTCACTATTGCATACTGTCCCCTGCCACTGTTGTCTTCTCATGAATGGATGATTGTCTAGCTCTCTATCCTAAGGTGGTAAAAAAACTGTTGCCTGGAATATATTCAAGACCTGAGACTGAGTAGTGTCTTTCCTGTTATTGCCTCTTGCTTGCTATTTGAGATGAACCTGGTATGTAAGTTGCTGACCAATTCTGCTTGAAGGTGGCTGTGGATATTTGTCAGTTGATGTAGCATCTCTATAAATGAACAATACGAAATGTCATAGTTCTGAAGATGTGACAGAGAACAGCCCTGAAAGGTGTGACAACTTGTGTTAATGTTGGTAAATATCAATGGAGAGCATGACCTATTCCTTGCACCTAGACAAATTAATAACCAGACAGACATTTACTCAACATAGAAAACAATGTCAAAATGATTCATTTGGATTTATATTGTATTGAATGTGCCAGGGTTACATACTTAGATAAGTGATAAAAGACTGAGAGTCGAATAGCTGATTGCAGCATGTATCCTTATAATGATTAAAGGATGGTTCCTTGTGTGGTGACCAGGAAACTTCAGCACACTGCAGCTGTGGAAAAAGCAAAACTCAGAGTAACACTAACAGTATGTGGCTGTAGGAGTATGCCATTTTTAAGCAGTATTTAAAATCTGCATAACTGTTTCTTGGCTAACAGCTATTCGGACAATGGGACGATTTGTAAACCCTCAATCACATAATGTGAGACAGTGGTGGGTATTGTGAATAAAGATATATCACTCGATGATTGATTGTAATGGGGAGATGAGTGCATTGATAGGGTGAATGGAAAATATACATATACTTGCCAATCATGTTGTGAATGCCAAAGGTGCATGTTATGATGATGTACTCATTCTCATGTCAAAGAGATTGGGCCTTATTCACAAAGGTAAACTTACACTGCTAGTGTTAATTTTCTACTTTTTGTTATTCACAAACTATAAGTGTAGTTTTATGTGTGGTATTTGTCCTATCTTTTTATGTGCAGAGTACTCTGCAGTCGTAAAGATACTGCATGCAAAACTATACTTGTTAATTGTGAATAGTAAAAAACGTAGTAAACTTACACCACAAGTGTAAGCTTAAAATTGTGAACAAGGCTCTTACAGTGTTCTTCCATTTGTGCAAAGGGAGAGATGCATAGACTAATAATGATTGAAATGAGCGTTGGCTTAGAGGCCAGTCATCTGACTGGTGTGAGAGTCTACCCAAATAACATAGTATTCTGTGCAACAGCAATAGAAGTGGTGGCAGATGGCATGGAGGGCTGACTACACAAGGCCTGCAAAGGTGACAATATGGATATACATATATCAATCTAATATGAAGAATAAAACAGTTAAGTCAGTTGTGAGTACATAGGATGTAAGGTGGACGTACCTGGGTTGATAACAGGGATGTGGGTTGATCCCAGTCCTGATTGGGGCATTGCCACATGATAAGGTGGTGCTGCTGAAAATGTTACCTACAATGTAGCAGGCATGGAGAATGTAGAACAGAAAGATGGTACGTGTCTCCATAAGTGTATTCGGTCTTCACTCTAGATGTGTGTAGGAGGACAGCCTGGGTGTCAGTGCTATGTTGGACAGTGACATTTGTGGCATGTCTGTGGATATGTGGGATTTCCGGAAAGTGGCAGGCCATACAAAAAGCCAAGGCACATGGTGAAAGTGAAATGCTCATAAAGGGGTGAGACAAATGTGGATCAAGGTCCGCAAACAAGCAGAATCTTTGCCACCTCCATTCTTGAAAACCTCTCTCTCAACATATTCCACTCATTCTCCCATCATCTTTTGATGTCCCCTGCACAGTGCATATAGCCACATCAAAATGTATTCCCCTTGTTTGAGACCTTGTGCCACATGGTTGCCCTCCTAAGTCCACTGAGTGTTTGCAGAGACAAACCATGTAGGTACCTGTGGTGGTCCAATAAATCATGTACCACAATTTTAGACTGCTGCTCAGTTAGTTTCCTATTCCTCTTGAGTAGTTTGGTCTACGGTGTTTAGCTCCAAATTATCTCACAGCACAAGAGGCATAAGGCTGAGCCTAGGGTGTGAGTTTGGTTTATATTCTCTGTGTAGTAATGGGTGTTTGGTCAGTTCATTGTTCTACATAAAACAAGAGTAGATCTTAACCTATGCTATGTAAACTATATTTTGTGAATTTACTAACACTATTGCATTTAAATGCTACTTCTAGTAACTTTACTTTAATTTTTTTAAGTCATGCACGTCCTTTCCCCCTCATGGAAAGGGTGGAGACACGTACTCATACAAATAAGTATAAATCTATGGCATGAGTTGCTGAATTGCATAATGGCAGAGTTGTATGATAATATGCATATGTGAATCTTTGTAGGCAGAGATTTCACCCACAGATTTTCCTTTGTGATTCTATTATATATAAAGACTCCTGCTTTACTTTAAAGAGCATGACCACAACATTCAATAGTTTTTTGCAGGTTTACAGAAAGTGTCAAGTTGGAAACAGATTTTGATTAATGGTCCAGATTTTATAGCATTTATGTTTTAAAATTTAATTTGTATTTGTTTATAATTGATTTAGTCACAGTATTGATGAAGCATGATTGTCTGCGAATAATTTAGCTTGATCAAATCTACTCACTAGTCTGTTATTAATAAGTGTAACTAATAGTGTAAATATTATTAACATGTGAAACTTTTAAAAGTACAATGTAAAAATGTGCAATATTTAATAATAGGGAAAACTGCAAAAAAGGAATAGAGAACATAAAAAAACATGTTAAGTGATTCCATAAAAGATCATGAGAGAGAAACTTGATAAAGTGCTAAGCAAACTTACAAGTAGACCACTGATGAAAAAAATGATAGAGAAAATGCTTAGAGTAAAATGTTTTATGCTTATGTTTTTTTATAAAAAGAAAATGACTGATCAATTAGTAGCTTCCATTTGAAATTGGATTATTCTTATGAGTTTAATTAGAATAATACATATTTGAATATCAATTTTCCTTTGCATTTATTTTGTTCTCTTAACCCTAGTGTATTGTTTCTCTATGAAGGCCTCAAACCATGCCAGAGTTATTTCCTTTTTCCTAATGTAGGCCTCAGAATAATGCATTGTATCTTTCATTATTTCTAAAATGCTGATTTATTTCTTTAAGCTGTGCATAGTGTATCACTAGAATTTACTTTCTACGGTTGGAATATTTCTTTCTATGAATAATTGTGTTGACTATGTTGCAAGCTGATGTGAAAGTGAGCTCAAGGATATAGAAAAGTTTTAATATTCTTTCTTGCTTCCGAAGCGCAATAATGACATCGATTTTAACAAAGGGATGTGGGGCTGTATAATAGAATTTCAGAGGAACTGGTTTAGAAGATGATGACCTCATTAACGTAACTAATTGAACGGTGTAGAACTTAGATTTGTTGAGAAGAGAGCTCTGCAGTTGCACTCTCCTTGCTACTCTGGCTGGCTTAATTCCTTGCAAATCTTGGACGTGGCATGCTGTCGGTCCAAACTATCCTGATTACCTTGCACATCATCGGCTGGTGATGTTATTCAAGCTATACCTTTTTGGCTGAGAGGTTAGATATCTTCTGATGCACACTTTACATTAGCTATTGAGCTTAGGTTTGTATGAATTTCTGAATTGCATACTAATATTGCAATGATTTATTCCTTTTGTCTCTCTCTCTCTCTCTCTCCTTTCACACTTGGTAGTGATTTTATGATGTATTTGCCATGAACAGTATTATGTTATTGTGATTTTACCTGTAACATGGAAATATCCCAAGAGTTGACTTTTTAAATGTACTTAGTATTATGACCATTCATATTTTTGAAATATTAGATAAAAGTGACTTTGCAAGTATTCAGAGTCTGTCTTTATTATTGAGCTATTTGACATAATGCATATTGTGACTTTTGTTGTTGGTCAGGTTTTCTTTTCATTATAGTTCCTCTTAAAGGAAATAGCATCCATTTCTTATTATCTGAGTCCCTACCATCTCTACCAAAGATCTATCCGAGGACCAGATGTTTGTATGTGGTTATCGAGGTTCTATGGGCGCAAACTCTTAGTTATAATGAAGTATTTTGTTTCACAATTTAATGGAGATATAGTAAATGAGTATAAACATTCACAAGCACTTCGCTGGATCAGTATTAACCCATACGTTTGTTTTCTAAGGTAAAATGCTTTGCAGCCAGTATATTTTCAACTCTTAGGATGAATAGTATCTAAAGGGATATACAAAAACAGGTGTGCATCAACATCTGTTTACAGAAATCACATTCCTGTTTTAACTCCCTGTAGTTATTCTGCATAGATATTAAACTTGAAGTCATTGCTGACAGTATCAGGGTCAGTCAAAAGAACAATTTTTTTTGTATGTACACATTTAATACAAACAACACACTGTGTGGTATTCCTACTGAAGTTATTTGGCTGCAAAGGTGGTAGAGAATGTTATGAAGTGAAGGTAGACGCTGTGGGTGAATGTGGAATGTGAGGGTGCTTGCTGTAGGACATGTGTACTCACAAACTTTCTCTTGGGGGCCAAATTTACAGTGTGGTTTTGGCTGAGGGCCGCACCGGTGGGGACGGGGTCAAAGGGGGAGGGGGCAGGGCTAAAGCAAACAAAAATTGTGACCATGAGGTTAAACACAGGTCCCTGCAGCAGACACCTTCGTCCACTGAGCCACCGGACCCAGCATACACACATCTTTCTCTCTCTCCCTCCTTCTCTCCCTCCTTCTCTCTCTCTCCCTCTCTCTCTCGCTCTCCCTCCCTCCCTCTCCCTCTGTGTCTCCCTCCCTCTTTCTCCCTCCCTCTCCCTCCCTCTGTGTCTCCCTCCCTCCCTCTGTGTCTCCCTCCCTCCCTTCTGGTGTGTCTCCCTCCCTGTCTCCCACTCTCTCTCTGTCTCCCTCCCTGTCTCCCACTCTCACTCTGTGTCTCCCTCCCAGTCTTCCACTCTCCCTCTGTGTCTCCCTTCCAATCTCCCACTCTCCCTCTGTGTCTCCCTCCCAGTCTCCCACTCTCCCTCTGTGTCTCCTTCCCTGTCTCCCACTCTCCGTTTCCCTCCCTCAGTGTCTCCCTCCCACCCTCCCTTTGTGTCTCCCTCCGTGTCTCCCTCCCTTCCTCTGTGTCTCCCTCCCTGTCTCCCACTCTCTGTTTCCCTCCCTCCCTCTGTGTCTCCCTCCCTCCCTGACTCCCCTCCCTCCCTCTGTGTCTCCCTCCTGGATCCCTCCCTCTCTCTGTGTCTCCCTCCCTCCCTGTCTCCCTCCCTCTCTCTGTGTCTCCCTCCCTCCCGGTGTATCTCCCTCCCTGTCTCCCACTCTCCCTCTGTGTCGCCCTCCCTGTCTCCCACTCTCCCTCTGTGTCTCCCTCCCAGTCTCCCAGTCTCCCACTCTCCCTCTGTGTCTCCCTCCCAGTCTCCCACTCTCCCTTTGTGTCTCCCTTCCAGTCTCCCACTCTCCCTCTGTGTCTCCCTCCCAGTCTCCCACTCTCTCTCTGTGTCTCCCTCCCTGTCTCCCACTCTCTGTTTCCCACCCTCTGTGTCTCCCTCCCTCACTCTGTGTCTCCCTCCGTGTCTCCCTCCCTCCCTCCCTCTGTGTCTCCCTCCGTGTTCTCCCTCCCTCCCTCTGTGTCTCCCTCTGTGTCTCCCTCCCTGTCTCCCACTCTCTGTTTCCCTCCCTCCCTCTGTTTCTCCCTACCTCCCTGTCTCCCTCCCTCCCTCTGTGTCTCCCTCCCTCTCTCTGTGTCTCCCTCCCTCCCTGTCTCCCTCCCTCTCTCTGTGTCTCCCTCCGTCCCGGTGTGTCTCCCTCCCTGTCTCCCACTCTCCCTCTATGTCTCCCTCCCTGTCTCCCACTCTCCCTCTGTGTCTCCCTCCCAGTCTCCCACTCTCCCTCTGTGTCTCCCTCCCTGTCTCCCACTCTCCCTCTGTCTCCCTTCCGGTCTCCCACTCTCCCTCTGTGTCTCCCTCCCTTTCTCCCACTCTCTGTTTCCCTCCCTCTGTGTCTCCCTACCGCCCTCCCTCTGTGTCTCCCACCGTGTCTCCCTCGCTCCCTCTGTGTCTCCCTCTGTGTCTCCCTCCCTCCCTCTATGTCTCCTCCTTGTCTCCCTCCCCCCCTCTGTGTCTCCCTCCCTGTCTACCACTCTCTGTTTCTCTCCCTCCCTCTGTGTCTCCCTCCCTCCCTGTCTCCCTCCCTCTCTCTTTGTCTCCCTCCCTCCCAGTGAGTCTCCTTCCCTGTCTCCCACCCGCCCTCTGTGTCTCCCTCCCTGTCTCCCACTCTCCCTCTGTATCTCCCTCCCAGTCTACCACTCTCCCTCTGTGTCCCCCTCTCTCCCTCTGTGCCCCCCTCCCTTCCTCTCTGTCCTCTCACCTGTGTATGTGTGTCAGCCCTCAGCCCGGGCTGAGACAGCTTCCCCGGCCGCGCGCACACAACCCCTCCAAGTACTTCACGGGTCTTTAAAAGACCATTTAGATGTTAATTAGACTTTGTTGAATTTCACCTCTTAGGCCCCTTGAGCTCCCTTCTGACAAGCACTGGAATCCCCCGGGCCCCCACAGAGCAGTGGCTGAGTCCGCGCTGCTGCAGCTGTATTTGCGAACACTATTTAATGTATTTATTTTTAAACACAGGTGTCTGCAATGTCCGCAGGCCGCCCAGGAAGGCTTGCCGGGCCGCCACCGGCCCGCGGGCTGTACTATGAGTACCCCCGCTGTAGAATATTCAGTTGAGAGGAGGTCAGCGCCCTTCTTATACTATGCTTACAGTTGGTCCACTTTAGTGCTATTTTTTTTTTTTATCCTTTGGACAATAAAGAGCTGCATGAACCTTCTCCTGTGTCACCTTTGCCTATTAATTTCCATGAAACAAGAAAGAAGACCCTATTCCCCACTGTATTTATGTGCAAGAATCAGTAAAAACTGAAAACTGGGACCAGTAACCATGACGAGTTAACGATTAAAATGGGTCTTGACAGATAACTAGCATTACAAAGTCCTGGGAATCAAAAAGACTGTGAAATAAATGCTCATTAAAGATGAAGCTTTACTATTTAGGGGAGAGACATAGTCTTAAGCTGCTGCCCCATGCCCTCTACCTTTAAACTCATTTTGTGATCTAATATGGAGGTCAGATGTGTAGTGTGAAATACAGTCTTGAATTTCTCACCTTGAGTGTTATGCTCTGTTTTGAATGCTAAATAAAGTATTGTGACTTCTTTAATGTTACATTCATCCAATGCTTTGGCCTCTAGTAATGTGTCAAGTTATGACAACTTACTTCCAGTATTTTCTCCACTTCTGAAGGTGTCTAATGAAAGATAGGGCTGACAGAGCGGATGTTTCTATATCTTAATCTTTGGGTGTAATCATTAAAAACCCCGCCACTGGTAGTATCGATCTTTGCTTGTCAACAAGGAGAAGCGAAAAGGAGTAATCATCCACATCAAACCATATAAGCAATAAAATCCTTTAAGACTTTTAGTATTGTCAATAAAGAGAATTTGTATGTGTTAGAAGGTTTTATTTATTGAGTTCTTAAGTTTTCATTATTTATTTGATAATTTTGAGGGCTTGATTTAGATTTTGGTGGATGAGTCCCACTGTGGCTTTTTTGGTGTTATTCCTGGCTGACGGCTTGGACATATTTAGGCTGAAAATTGACTATCCTGAAAATACCTCTTTTAGAGGTGCCATTTTTTTGCCTAAACCAAGGGTCTGATTTAGATTTTGGTGGATTTGGGCTCACAGTGGCTTTTCCAGTGGTTCTCCCACCTGCCGCCTTGGCAGTCCTCCGCTCTATGTTGATGGATCAATAGAACTCCCTCCGGCGTTGATTGCTTCATAGGCAATTACCAATGTGCAGATTAGGATGTGCCTCTCTGTTGAGGCACCTGTGGAGAGAAACTTCCAAACTTGAGTTGGCAGAATTGAAAAAAAAGAGGTGCAATCATTCCTTTTCCGGTTTCCCGCTTCCGTTTCCATCTTGCATACCATTCTCCAGGTCCTTCCTGTGCTGATGCTGCTGAACCACAATGCTAATCAACCCCGTTGTCCCTGGAATCTACGGTAGGCTTTTGTGTCACTTGTCTCACCATCAACCATGTTTTAACATTTGCTTTAGCCTAGTGTATTTTTACATTGCAGTCACATGCAATTGTATGTGTATCTGTATGATTGTTGATCTTAAAATTAATCCTGGTAAAATGTACACACCTGCATTGACATTACATTTTTTTTTATGTGGGGGTTGTGGGTGTTGTGTTTGTGGTGCCTGTAGGTTTACATACTGTATGGTGTTGGTGTACTATGCTATTTATTAAAGAAAGGCCATTACACATTACCTACATATACATTTTGACCAAGTAACAACATATATGTGTATTGATTCAAGAATAAGTAGTACTTACCCATCTCCAGATCTCCAGGGACTCACTCTCTCAGGAATCTGCTGCCAGGGCATCGTCTGCACAGAGGGGACCTCTAAATCAGTTAGGCACAAATCTGCCTGTTTCATGGCAATGCAGTACTATTAGCCAGCAGGAAAGGTGACCGGCACAGCAGTAAACAGTCTGTTGATGCTACATCTAAATACAGCAGACGGCAAATGTGTTAGCTCAATAGAGTACTTGGAACCGTTGACCCGGTGGGAGACTGAAGTCCTGCCAAGATCTATATTAGGCCCCAAATGACCCTTTATGTCAGTGTCCAACTCTCACATGACTGTGAATGGCTCTCTTGTGGTATGTTGTGTATTCCTTCCAGACATGTGGACAAAAGGGCATGTGTGTGGGGCAGGATGTTTCTCTCTTGAGTAGGATGTCCTGGGTTTTTACTCAGCCCTTCCTGAGCTTCAAAGAGTAGCCTGAAAACTGTGGCGATCACATTCTTCACTTATGAGGCTACCTCCTCTGTCACCAACAAATGCAGCTGATATCTGAGCCTGCCAGCCCTTTTTTACTGCAGACAGTTTGTAGCTAAACCCAGGGCAAAGGATAGAACTGACCAAATCAGTTTGGGGTAGACAAAGATTGGGACCCCCACACACACAAGCTAGTACTAGATATAAAAGTGGCACCATTAACGCCTGTCTGTAGAATACTCCAGACCTGTAGGGCAGGGGAAGACTCATGAGAAGGACTATCCTTTTTTCCTGCGAGCCTTGAACCCAGGATGCTCAGAAGTGACTCCAAAGGTCAGTTGGCTAACCTCCTGTTGAGTTGCAGGCACACACCAAGCTTCCATGGACATTTCCTACAACTGTCTGGCGACCAGCACCAACTGGACCCGCCTGAGCATTTGTGTGGACTTCTGATGGAGTGAGTCATGATCCCCAAAATGTGCTCCCCAGTTCCTGGATCCTTGACTAGAATCAGAGTGCACACCTCCTGCTTGAAAACTGCAGCCCAAGTGAAAATCCAGAAATTTGGGGGTCTTTGCGACTGTGAGTTAGCTACCTGCATCCGCACCTGAATCAGTGCATCACCCACCAAGTCAAATTTCTGATGACAACCTGCTTTTCCTTCCAAACAGCTACCTCCTGCATCACTGACCAATGTTAAGTTTGAGCGACGACCTGCTCCTCGCACCGACAATGGCCTCCTGGTGGTGCCTGGCAATGTGAATTTTAAGCTGAAGCTCCATTCTTGGACTTGGACTTTATGAAGGTAAAATATTCAATGAGAAGAACCTGGTCCCTGTGTCTGACCCATGCGTCATCACAGTCAGCCCGAACTTGTGACTATGTCCCAGTAAAGTGCTACCAGATACAAATGAAAGATGCTTTGTGCTATTTGGTGTTATTTTAATTTGAAACTTTAAAAATTATTAACTTTTGTTATGCTGATTGTTTTTTGTTGTTTTGGAATAATGTTATATATTAATATTGATCCTATTTATCTTAATTGGTTTGGGGTTTTCCTGGTGCTGTATTTACACTTTATGACTGATTCAGTGCTGTATACATACTTTCCCCATTGCCTCTAAATTAAACCTGACTTCTTTTGTGCCAAGGTTCTAGAGTGTTTAGCACGTGTTTATTTTTGGTTGTGAGAAGCAAAGCATTCGTGCCTGGTTGGCTGTTAGAATGTGAGAAGCTTTCGGTGGTTGTTGGTCTCATGGCCATGGAGGGGTTGTTGTAAGTCTTGAGTTAGATTGCAAGTTCAATTGTCAACCACATCTAACTTTAAAAGCCAAATATGAGGTGGACAGATGGGTTCTCTGTGTGCTGCAATGTATGGCAGATTGTGGCCTGCATAGTGTTGCCTGTTGTGAATATGAACTGGAAATGACTACGTTGCCAGTCATTTTAATGCTGTCAGGAATCGATGGAGTAGAAGAGTAACGAGAAGAAGACTCATGGCTGAATACTACCCTAAACATGCTATTGATTAGTAGCACAATGAATAAACCAGTGTCAAGTTAGACCATCATGTCTGTGGACCAGTAGATGTAGGATTGTGTTGTGCAAGCGGTGTGTGCACACACAAAGCGAGGGGAACTGAGTGCTAATGTCCAAGAAATGGCATCTCAATCTTTGAGATTTTCAGGAAACTGAAATTCATCCTATTAACTTTTCTAATGTGTGCTTAGGCATAGAATTGCAAGCAATTTTATTATGCTATGTGAGATTTGCTGTGTTTATGTGGGATTCCCTGTTCCTGTCTACTAGAGCATACACAAAAACATAGGATGCAACAATGGAGGATTTCCCACATTAATATAGGTAGGGTGGTTTCTAACCACAGTTGAAGAATCAGTCATAAAAGGAAAAATATATTTCTTGGGAAAATTCAATAGACCAGTAGGGGAGCTTCACTACTGGAGATACAAATACTGGAAAAACCTCATAGGAGTACCAAATGGGGTGTTAACAGATATATTGTGTTCCACTCCTGGACTTATCATTATCGGGGTTCTCCCTAGTCAAAGAACAATGTATACACTAGTGTAGATGTAGGGAAAATCTCAATTGTGGGGTGGAAGCTAAAATTTAGCCTCTGACATATCCTGAACACTGCCACAGTCTGTAATCACTATAGTGTACATTGGTGTGCGGCCAAAACATAAGCCATAAAGTCAAAATCCTAGATCAATAGAAATGTCTGGAAGTGCACATGTTTTTGAAAAAAAGAAGTATCTGATAAGCATAGACAAATATTTACTCAATCTGTGTCAGTCAAATTCAAAAAGTAAAAAGTATTTGCAATGCATGAACACCATTCAAAATTATGTTAATTTTTCTGTGAGACTACATGAGGAATGCACCTCAAGGGATGTTTTAAACAGGTGGGGGACTAATTGGACTAAGAAGGAGCATAGAATGACATCAAGATATCAAAACTCCCACAGGCACTCATCTGGGCGTCCAGAAATGATGTCAGAATCTATGAATACCGCACCAGGCCAGTACCCTAAAATAGCCGCTCTGAAATAAATACAGAATACCAATACACTGAGTTGGGGAAAGAGGGATGAGAAGAGAATAGAGCAAGAGAGAGGGTTTCTGCTACTGTTGCCAAGACTCACAGTTTGTCAGGGTCAGTCACATTGTTTGTAGTTTCTTAATGTTACTTGAGTCTGATAATGACGTTACATCTAGCCTTACTAATGAATCTCGTAGCACTCACAGAATCTGTGTCTTTTCTGTGTCTTTTCTGAGATTAATACAGCAAACTCTCCCATAAGCTGCAAGTCAAGATCTTGATACTAATTATCCTGAAAATGTGATATAGAACTTCAGTTCAGTTTAATAAACTTAATTCTGCAGCTTTAAAAAACGAGCCATAAATGTACAATTTAATAATGAAAATAGAACAGATCAAAAGAACATTCCATTGAATCCTTGTAATATACTCAAACAAAAGAGTACAAAACCAAGTAATTTTTAGTACATAAAGCTTAGTCTCCAATTCATAGCTTTCTGAATAAAAAAACCACATTGAAACATACTTAAAATCATATATCCAAATAAATTCATGATCAGAAAGGCATCTAATATGTAGTGCTTTTCGTCCAGTTTAAAGTTTCCAAAATAAAAAGAGCTAATTTAAAACATATATGCAAAAAAGAGGTATGCAGTTCCTCTACATGCAGGTAGTGACCCAGGCACCCAAGGAGGAGGAGGTAATCTCCTTTCGGAACATAGGCCACACACACCCAGCAAGCTAGGTGTCATGCTTCATCATATGGGTCTGCTCCTTGTCGGGTCGGCGAAGCAATACCCGTCGGGCACCCATATAAGGGCTCTTTGCCGGAGATCTTCTGTTCCTGCCGTATGGGTGTTGTGGGTGTGAGGGACCTAGTGTGCATGTAGATGTTCTGAAATAGTAAAAGTAAAACAAGTGGGGAATCCTAAGAGCAATTTTTTTTCTAGGTGGAGACATACTTGATCAAAATAAGGAGGAGAGGCGACTAACAAGCTAACAAGGGTCAAGAGGCGCTCTACTCCTTGATGGTTGACACGTTTCACGCCAATTCGCCCTTTGCATCTGGTGGCATTTCTTAAGGACTGTAAAAAGTGACTATCTACAATGAACAGGGTGGGCAACATGCCCAGTAACTAAAATCTAACGTGAAAGGGTGGTCTGGAGGAAATTACCTACCACTATAAGGATGTATGGGATGCTACCCGCAATTCCTGGGACGCATCTGCTTGTAAAGATTATGAAAACAGCAATCGGTCATGTTTCCAACAGTCAATAGCCCAGCAAGGTGCCAACCACATTATTAGATCAAATCGGGTGGAAACCACCTTACTATTTATTAATCATAGCACTATGCATGCGGTCCAGAAAATGTTATATTAAAGTTAATAAAATTACATGATTAGTAGCATACACCCAGAAATATACAAACAGAAATAAACATGGCAGAATAAATCAAGTATGGTGGTGATATAGTAGTCCCCAAAGTATGCTATCATTAGTGCTTAGGTGAGGAGTGGTGAAGTATACAATCTCAGACTCACCTTGCAAACTTCAAGATTGCGCCCCAACTGGTAAAGCACTATGTAGTGATGTCGTAAATTGACAGTGCATAGGTTAGCATTTGCTGAAGCCAATCCCTTTTTCAAAGCTATCTTGCTCGTTTCTTGGAAGCCAATTTGTATTGTTGTTAGCCATTTTGTATGCCATGTGCTACCTTGTGCTCACCACGTGCTTTGTCCTACCTCTCTGCTAGCTGCTTGTATATGCTGCCTAGAAACAAGTTATATTTAGCCTCTGCCAATTACGCGCATGCTCAGTTGAGCCACATCTGTTTCTGATAAATCACTGTTGAGATGTGTTTACCCCAAACTGGTCAAATCGTTAGCTCCTCCCACTTGTTTAATGTGCGCTGAAAATGTCCTTATATGTACATAAAATTCATCTTGTGTGTGTACCGCCTACTTTTTTTAACCCCTGTGCGGGTATAAATGGACCCTGTGCCTTCCATTCGGGGTGCTACTTCATGCATTGCCTAAGGGTACTGTATGAATGTGGTTCCACCTCATGAAGTCTTAATAAACTTGTCTTTTCTATTCCAGTTTCCATGCCAACTTCAAATCTAAGGTTTGGGGAGTTTTAGCGGCATAACTAGACCTTGCTGAGACTCGATACAACAGTGACATCTGTATTAAGATGTCTGATAGTCGTGAGAAAGGATACAACAGATGGGGAGGGTTATCCATCATAAAATACGGTATTGACCAAACACAAAATGGCGAACCCATCTCATTGCAGTCATACTCGGTAGGGTAGGTAATATGGCAGTATGTCGGTGTAGTCAAAAGAATGCACCCCTGACCCTCTTCCTGAAAAATAACACTGGGTGCAGAAACGGTGCGGGCATAGGTCCCACGCAGAAATCTCCCAAAAGTGATGCGGTCCTGTCACTGATCTCCTATGTGATAGATGCCTACACGTACCCCCGCCCCAGGCGGTGCTCTCAAAGATAAGAGTCCATTCCAAGTCCGAAAGGGGCAGGCTCAGTCACTAAATGCCCGCAAATTCCACTGTCAAAAAATCCAGTATTAAGTCGCTGTTGAGTGCAGACGCGTCTTAGATAATACTCACCCGCCTCCATTGGAAGCCGCAAAAAACTACCTACCCCTTCGTGCTGCAACGGGGATGGTGCCAAACGGTCGGTGATGATCCATTTTATTGCCCTAAATGGTGCGCCGTTAAGGGCTGGCGGGAAGCTAATCGGCCCCAGCTGTTGCCGCGGTGTGTCATGTGACTTGTTCAAGTCTGTTAATGAACATCACGCTGGAGTATCGGCCATCTTGGAGTGGCTAGAGGTGAAAGATACGAAAGGAGACTCCCAAGATAACTATGGGGTAAACAGTCATGCAGTTCACATAAAAAATGGTGAACCTGCTTAAAAATAATAACAATAGCCGAATTTGTGTGTATATTTAAATGATAGCCGAACTCGCATGTATATGACCCACCGGAGCAGTGGTGACATGTCGGCCATCTTGAAATGGCTAGTGGATATAGGTTAACTATTGGATCCACTCTGTCTCGGTTCTGAAGAGAGAACGGCTAAGGAGATGTATCATGTTCAACACCCCCTCTTAACATATTACATGACAGGTTTAGATGCTAGTATTATTCATTCAGTGATAACGCTAACTTTGCATTAAGGAAGACCATTGTTGATTATCCATCTAAGACAAAGAGCCCCAAGGCATTATATCATTTAGTCCCTGGTGGTTTATTCCTAGTGGGGGCACCCATCGTTGCTCTGTCTTGAATAGAGCTGATAGTGTGATGCATGGGTGTGCCTCCAGAATTAACCTTTGTAAACTCTCCGGTAAGCATGGGCGTAAAATCCGTTTCGCGGGCGAATTTGCGGATTTTTGGCAATTTCGCGGTCCACGAATCGCGCGAATTTGTCCAAAAATCCGCGAATTTGCAAGCCGCGGATTATTTTGCTTGGTCGCGCTTGAAAAATACAATATTGGGCGCGCTGCGTTGACTTACCATGATTCTGAGTCCGCCGATTTGTTTTTTTCCCTGTTTGTGTGTGCTGCGCCATTTTGGACCTTGCTCCGTGATCGCGCGTGAGTTTTTCGACCGCAATTACGTCATCGCAGTCCGCCATCTTGCACAGCGAGAGTTTGATAACGCGAGTACGTAATAAGGGCCCGCGATAACGGATTGCGGGAGTCAACATTGCCGAACACGTAGATGCGGCACGCAGCTGACATCGGGCGGGAGATTTGAATGGCTCGCTTTCCCGAAATTGCAAAAATGTGCAATTCTGCACAAGTGATCCCCCGCAGGCAGCATAAACCTTCTGGAAATCATGATTTTGATCAGAATAACTCCTCAGATTAATATTTGGCTACACTTTTTTGTGGAAGGACTCCATTGTTTGGGGGGGTGGGAGGAAGTAAATGCCCCAGAGTCTCTGACTCCTGTTCCTGTCCAGCAGGCTCCTCCCAGTGCTTTGTCCATCTCCTGGTCACTTCTCATTTGGATCTGGAGCTGGAAGGATTACTTTTTGTGGCTGCTGCTGGATATTTGTATTTGAGGACTTTTTTGGACTTTGGTGTTTTTGGATCACTTTTGGATTTGAGATTTTAGATGTTAGTTGGTGTTGTTTGTTTGGGGCATTGCAGTTGCTGCAACTACAATTTTAAAACATTTTCACAATTTTAAAAATATTATATTGTGGGTAGCCACAGTATCCAGTAGGCCCAGGGTTAGTCATGGGTGCATGATACAACTGTTTCTGTTAGTTTTGTTGAACTTAAATCTCATTTATGTCATTGAATTTTAGGTCACTATTTGTGGATTTTTATTTTTTTATTTTGTGGTGCCTGTCAAGCCACACTAGCCAGTAGGCCCAGGGGTAGTAAGTGGTGCATGGACCAAGTATTCTTATGGGGTGTCTTGAATATAAACATCATTGAGGGCATGGATGGCATTGGATTGTGGTGATTTTTGTGTGTTTTATTACTTTTTGGGGTGGTGGTGGGGCCTGGCCATGTGGGTGGAGGCCATTTTGAGGCCTGGTCCAGGCAGGGCCTGGCCATGTGGTGGGGGTCAAGGCTCAAGGGGCCATTTTGAAGCCAGGCAGTGTGCTCAGGCCTGCACCTGCACCCAGTTTGCCTTGCTTTCATCCATTAAGCCCAGGGGTAGTAAGTGGTGCATGAACCGAGTCTTCTTATGGGGTGTCTTGAATTTAAACATCATTGAGGGCATGGATGGCATTGGATTGTGGTGATTTTTTTGTGTTTTATTACTTTTTGGGGTGGTGGTGGGGCCTGGCCATGTGGGTGGGGGCCATTTTGAGGCCTGGTCCAGGCAGGGCCTGGCCATGTGATGGGGGTCAAGGCTCAAGGGCCCATCTTGAAGCCAGGCAGTGTGCTCAGGCCTGCACCCAGTTTGCCTTGCTTTCATCCATTAGTTCCAGGGGTAGTAAGTGGTGCATGGACCGAGTCTTCTTATGGGGTGTCTTGAATTTAAACATCATTGAGGGCATGGATGGCATTGGATTGTGGTGATTTTGTGTGTTTTATTACTTTTTGGGGTGGTGTTGGGGCCTGGCCATGTAGGTGGGGACCATTTTGAGGCCTGGTCCAGGCAGAGCCGGGCCATGTGGTGAGGGTCAAGGCTCAAGGGGCCATTTTGAAGCCAGGCAGTGTGCTCGGGCTTGCACCCAGTTTGCCTTGCTTTCATCCATTAGGCCCAGGGGTAGTTAGTGTTGCATGGACCGAGTCTTCTTATGGGGGGTCTTGAATTTAATCATAATTGAGGGCATGGATGGCATTGGATTGTGGTGATTTTGTGTGTTTTATTACTTTTTGGGGTGGTGTTGGGGCCTGGCCATGTGGGTGGTGGCCATTTTGAGGCCTGGTCCAGGCAGGGCCGGGCCATGTGGTGAGGGTCAAGGCTCAAGGGGCCATTTTGAAGCCAGGCAGTGTGCTCGGGCTTGCACCCAGTTTGCCTTGCTTTCATCCATTAGGCCCAGGGGTAGTTAGTGTTGCATGGACCGAGTCTTCTTATGGGGGGTCTTGAATTTAATCATAATTGAGGGCATGGATGGCATTGGATTGTGGTGATTTTGTGTGTTTTATTACTTTTTGGGGTGATGTTGGGGCCTGGCCATGTGGGTGGGGGCCATTTTGAGGCCTGGTCCAGGCAGGGCCTGGCCATGTGGTGGGGGTCAAGGCTCAAGGGGCCATTTTGAAGCCAAGCAGTGTGCTCAGGCCTGCTCCCAGTTAGCCTGACTTTCATCCATTAGGCCCAAGGGTAGTAAGTGGTCCATGGACCGAGTCTTCTTATGGGGTGTCTTCAATATAAACATCAGTGAGGGCATGGATGGCATTGGATTGTGGTGATTTTTGCGTGTTTTATTACTTTTCGGCGTGTTTAACTGATGTTCATCTGGCTTCCATTGCTTTTAGGTGCACAAGAGAACCACCAGTGCCAGGAACAAGTCCTGCAGCGGTGTGTGCAGCACAACGTCACGTGTGACCACAGACAAGACAACTCTGCAACTCGTGCAACTGCGGCCTGCTATTTTGACATCTGATGAAGATGGCCCCAAAGAAAGGTGGCCGTAGCTCCTCAGCGAAAAAAGTTGCCAGTGCCACTGCCACTAAGAAGGAGCAGAAAAAGCAAGTGGCGCCACTTACCAAGGAGACTGGTGTGCCCACCGACACCTTTTTTGGGAGAAAAAAAACTACGCCTGCAGCAGCAGCGGTGTCCGCCGGGGATCAAGCTGAAAGCAGCACCTTTGCCTCATTGGGCTCAGTGCCACCAAGCCAAGTTAGGTCCAAGCCCATGAGTGCTGCTGCAGCAGCCACTTTACTTTCTCAATCACCATCTACCAGTGATGTTGGCTCATCACAAGAAAGTACCATTCAATCAACGCTGGGTGTAACTCAGCTGGAGAGTGTTCAATAATCACAGCCGCAACAATAACCACAAGTGCATGTAGTACAAGCGCAAGTACATGGGCAAGGAGAGGCACAAGTACATGGGAAAGGAGAGGCGCAAGTACATGGGCAAGGAGAGGTGCAAGTAGAGGCGCATGGAGAGGTGCAACTAGAGGTTCATGGAGTGGCACAACTGCCTACAACGCTTGTTCCTCCAGAAGTAGGGGCACATCAGGAAATTGATATTCAAGTGGAGGTATCATCCGAGGGATCCACTCCTCCTGAGGATGATCCATTGTCTTCAAGACCCCCAGCAAGAAAAAGGTCAAGGAGGGCTGCTACTACTACAAGTTCTTCTTCAAGCCCCCTTCATTCTGATGACATTGATCTTAATTGGAACCCAGCCATGCAGTCTGACAGTGAGGCACGCCATGAGCCGACAAAGGTAGCTAAGCCTAAAAGGAAGGTTCCCGCAAGGCTTCGACTTATGGGTGATGATGACGAACAAGAAGTGGTGTCTTCTGCTGCTGATGAACAGTCTGACGACGACCCAGTCATCAAAGACTTCACTCTATCCCCAGCGGGCATGCAGCAGACTAACATTTTCAACCTATCCCGAATTGCTTCTGAGCGGGATGTGGGCAGCCTGGCACTGGTAACACCACCAACGCAGTTAACTAATACACCAAAACGACCTACAGCTGCCATATTTTTTTAGTCAGAAGGGCCGGCAGGGACCTCCATCCAGCTCGACCTCCATTACCTCAAGTAGTGGTGCTGTAAGTGAACAATAGAAACAAATTCAGCCACGGCCATCCTCCACTTCTTCTGGCATTGAAAGTCAAAGTAGCACCTCCACTACCAGCAGACCTCGCCAGTCCCCAGTTTGGGACTTCTTTACTAGTAGCCAAAAGGCGGAAAACATGGTCATTTGTTCGATTTGTAAAACATCAGTTAGTCGGGGTAACCTTGGTACCAACTCTGGTACCGGAGGCCAGAGAGGTCATCTAAAAAAATACCACGCTATCTAGTGGTATGCGCACCTAAATAAGATCAAGGAAGTCCCAAGTCGAACTGATCCAAATGTATCCATTGATAGTGCATCTGATGCTGACGATGAGGGGCTGATCGTGCAGGGGGAAGTCAAGAACCGACCGACACTTTTTCTGGTACACCCAGTACCCCTGGCAGCAGCACTGCAGCGGTAGCGTCCACCCCCTCGACCCCTGCAACATGAATGAGGCACACTGTGTGGGACAGACACCAATGCAAAAAACTACGTAAATGAGCCTAACTGGTTTGAAGTCTGCATCATCATCATCACGTAAAACGGTCCAGCCCACCATTACAAGCATGTTTTGGTCAGATGCGTCATTTGAACGCAATCACCCAGCGGTACGTCTGTATAATGCAAAGCTGGCTAAAATGCTAGCGCTGGACCTTCTCCCTTTCTCTTTCGTGGAAGGGGTGGGTTTTCTTGAATTTGTGGCAACAGTCTGCCCTAAAAGGAAGGTTCCTAGCCGGTCCTATATTGCCAGGGTTGCTATTCCAGCACTACATCAAGATGTGCTGGAGGTGATTGGCGCAGCTATTATGAATAGTGCTGTTCACACTATCCACATGACAACAGACTTGTGGACCAGCCCTTGATTACATGTGCATCACTGCACACTGGGTCTCTTTTGCAGGGGTCAACAAACAATTAAAACAAAAAGGTGTTGACTCGGATACAGTTTTTGAAGCTACTCGCAAACATGCTACAATAGGCATGTTTTTCATGGAGAAATCTCACACTGCACATAACATTTTGGAAGAGTTTAACATGAATGTCAATGAATGGCTGCGTCTAAGACAGCGCATAGTTGATTATGTTTCCACGGATAATGGCAGTAATATAGTTACGGCCATGGCTGAAGGTGAATATTTC
Organism: Lissotriton vulgaris; assembly: GCF_964263255.1. Classification (NCBI taxonomy): domain Eukaryota; kingdom Metazoa; phylum Chordata; class Amphibia; order Caudata; family Salamandridae; genus Lissotriton; species Lissotriton vulgaris. Next base: position 1,562,908,020 of record NC_141691.1, on the reverse strand, counting down.
AGAGTGCCGTGTTTGGCGCACAGTATTAACATCGTGGTGCAAGAATTCTTGAAAAAAGAAGACCCAGTCTGCAAGTTACTGACCTCCTACCAAAGAATCTGCACACACATCAGCCATTCTTTTAAGGCCCGGAAGCAGCTGAGGAGCATTCAACATGAACGTAAACTGCCAGTCAAAGGACTAATCCAGGAGGTGGCAACACGTTGGAACTCAACCTTTTACATGCTTGAGGGTCTGTCTGAGCAGTGGGTGGTAATACATGAGTATGTCTATAAACTGGGTTTTACTCACAAAGACATGAGGCTAGAGGTGGAGGACTGGAACCTTGTTGCAAGCCTGACAGACATGCTTTGTCCTTTTGATGAAGTCAGCAGGAAGGACTGTTCTTTGGGCAAAGCTATCCCATTGTTGTGCATGCTAGAGCACGAACTGAAGGACGTATCTTCGACGAGATGATGGTGAAAAACGACAAGCATATGGTTTGGCGGAGAAGTTAATAAGGTACCTACTTAGCAATGAAAGGCTTCACAACATACATACAGAACAACATTATATTTGTGCCACTATTCTGGATCCACGGTACAAAAAGGCAGTGGCTAGCAAAGCATTTATTCCTTTTGATGAAGCAGATGTTTCAAAGTACAAACATTGGCTGGCTGTGTCAGCCACTCGGTTCGAAAAAGATCGGCAGAACATTCAAGGAGGCAGCACAAGTACAACGGAATCAGAAGGCCACCCGGCTTCAAGTTCCACTTCTGGATCCGTGGTCGAAGGGAGTCACTTTCCCTCACAGCCGTTCACGACACCAACTACCATTTCATCATCCTCAGCTGCACCAGGCTGAAAGAAAATATTGTCGGAAGCGGATTGGCTAACTCAGCAAGGGTTTGCTCGGTTCACTGCTGCAAAGGCCACAGATATTACGCAAGGTTGAACAACCGTGGAGAACCTTGAGTCGATGGTGCAGGCCTATCTGGATGACCCAACAAAAGTCTGTTTTAATGAGAACCCATTGCAGTATTGGTATATAAAAGTATTCTATGGCCACTATTCAGCAACCTGGCTGTAAATTATTTGTCTTGCCCACTCGCAAGTGTGTCTTCTGAACGTGTTTTCAGTGCAGCTGGTGCCATTGTAACTTCAAAAAGGAGCCGCCTCTCGCCCAAAAATGTGGAAAGGTTAACAATTATCAAGATGAATCAGCACTTCATACCACCCAATTACAAAATATGTGAATGCACGCAGGAAGAAGAGGACAACGACTTAGGTGACGCCGACGGAAGTTCTTCTCGGTTACCTGACCTACTCCCATCTCAATTCATTAACTTTGAGGACGAGCTCTACTTCCCTGACACCGAGGCCTGAAAATTACTTCCTTTTTTTCCGTCCCTATTCACTTTCATTCCTGTGTGCCTTTCCTTGTTTTTCAACTTTCACCACAACAAAACTGTAATCACCTAATCACAACAAGTCCATCATCAGCACTGTCTTCATCTTATTTTCCTGATTGATTTCAATGTGCCACAGTCTGCATTCCTCAGGTGCACAAGTTCACAACTCAATCATGATCCTATCCTCCTCCTCCAGACACCCCCTATCCATTTCCCTCAAGGCAGATGGATGGATTATGGATAATAAAGAAACGTTGTCTTTGTAGACGAGTCCCCTCAAGTGGGACTGAAATTACTGACTGACTACATGCTTGCTGATTGTTGACAGACTTACTTCTGAAATTGACAGGAGAGGCTGCCCTTTCCGAAGAAGATGCAGACAAAAAGTAGAACAGGTAATGAATAATGAGAAGATGGCATGCAGTGGACAGCAATGGCTGTCTCTCTGTTGAAACCAATTGCTGTTTGTTTTTCGTTTTTTTGTTTGAACAGCGCAGTTTGCCATGTTTTAAATATACCAGTATTGCAGGTTTTTGGAGGGCTCTTTGGGGGTGTTCATGGTGTTTGGGGGGGCTGGGGGGTCTTGGAGCAATGCTGGGCATGCCTAATTTTGGTTACTAGTGGTTTGGAGAAAATCCATGGTAGAAAAGGGGACTTAGGGCCTAGCTGCAGAGCGCGCATGGAGTGATTTGGGAAATAGGCCCCGCTTTTCCATTTTTGCTTTTTGCCTGTTTGGGGGTCTTCTACTTTTTTGCGGGTGCGTTGGAGGGTCTTGGGGCATTGCTAGGAAGGTCTAATACTGGATAAAAGTGTTTAAAACAAAATCCATGGTGAAATGTTTTTATCCGTTTTTGCTTACTTGCCTGTTTTCGGGGGGCGGTTTGGGGGAGTTCCTGGTGTTTTGGGGGGGGTTGTGGGGTCTTGGAGCAATGCTGGGTATGGATACTTTTGGTTGCAAGTGGTTCCGAGAAATTCTATGGTGGAAAGAGGGAGTTAGGGCCCAGCTGCAGAGCGCGCATGGAGTGATTTGGAATGAGGCCTAAATATTTCTGTGCCCGTTTTTGTCTTTTTGCATTTTGCCTGTTTGGGGGTCTTCTACTTTTTTTTGCCTGGGTTGACACGTCTGGGGGCATTGCTGGGAAGGTCTAATACCGGATAAAAGTGTTTTGGACAAAATCCATGGTGAAAAAGTTTTTCACTTTTCAGAGTTTTCGCTCACTTACTTGTTTTCGGGGCCTGCTTGGGGGGTTCCTGTTGTTTGGGGGGGTTGTGGGGTCTGGGAGCACTGCTGGCACAGTCTAATTTTGATTGCATTTGTTTTTCAGGAAATCCATGGTGGTAAAGGGGAGTTATGGCCTAGCTGCAGGGCGACTTTGGACAGAATTGAAAGAAGGGTGAAAATATTTCTAAGTACGAGATTTTCCATTTTTGCTTTTTGTCTGCTTGGGGGCGTTCTGCTTTTTTGCTGGTGGGTTGGCGTGTCTTGGGGCATTGCTCGGAAGGTCTAATACCGGATAAAAGTGTTTTGGACAAAATTCATGTTGAATTTTTTTTCAGTTTTTGCTCACGTATCTGTTTTCGGGGGGCTGTTTGGGGGGGTTCCTGGTGTTTGAGGGGGTTGTGGGGTCTAGGAGCAACGCTGGGTATGGACACTTTTGATTGCAAGTGGTGTGGAGAAAATCCATGTTGGAAAAGGGGAGTTAGTGCCTAGCTGCAGAGCGCGCATGGAGTGATTTTGGAATTGGGCCAAAATATTTCTAAGTGCCCGTTTTTGTCTTTTTGCTTTTTGCCTGTTTGGGGGTCTTTTACTATTTTGCGGGTGGGTTGGCGGGTCTTGGGGCATTACTGGGAAGGTCTAATACCGGATAAAAGTGTTTTGGATAAAAGCAATGGTGAACATTTTTTTTCGTTTTTGTTCACTTGCCTGTTTTCGGGGGGCTGTTTGGGGGTTCTTGGTGTTGGGGGGGTTTGGGGTCTTGGAGCAATGCTGGGTATTGATACTTTAGATTGCACATGGTTTGGAGAAAATCCATGGTGGAAAGTGGGAGTTAGGGCCTAGCTGCAGAGCGTGCATGGAGTGATTTTGGAACTGGGCCAAAATAATTCTAAGTGCAAGTTTTTGTCTTTTTGCTTTTTGCCTGTTTGGGGTCTTCTACTTTTTTTCGCCTGGGTTGACGGGTCTGGGGGCATTGCTGGGAAGGTCTAATACCGGATAAAAGTGGTTTGGACAAAATCCATGGTGAAAAAGTTTGTCACTTTTCAGAGTTGTCGCTCACTTTCGTGTTTTTGGGGGCCTGCTGGGGGGGTTCTTGGTGTTTGGGGGGTTGTGGGGTCTCGGAGCACTGCTGGCACAGTCTAATTTTGATTGCATTTGTTTTTCAGGAAATCCATGGTGGAAAAGGGGAGTTATGGCCTAGCTGCAGAGCGCGCTTGGAGTGATTTTGGAATGAGGCCAAAATATTTCTAAGTGAGAGTTTTTCTGTTTTTGCTTTTTGGCTTTTGGGGGGGGGTTAAACTTGTTTTCGCCTGGGTTGATGGGTCTGGGGGCATTGCTGGGAAGGTCTAATACCGGATAAAAATGGTTTGGACAAAATCCAAAAACAATTGTTTTTCACTTTTCAGAGTTTTAGCTCGCTTTCGTGTTTTCGGTGGCCTGCTTGGGGGAGTCATGGTGTTTGGGGGGGTCTTGGAGCAATGCTGGGCATGCCTAGTTTTGGCTACAAGTGGTTTGAAGAAAGTCCATGGTGGGAAAGGGGCGATTTGGCCTAGTTGAAGAAAGCGTTTGACACTATTTTTAACTTAGGGATCGTTAGGGTTCGCCGTATTGCATGTGTTTGGGGGTGTTTGAGATTTTGGCAACTGAGTTCTGGGGTCTACTCTTGGAGCACTTGTCGAGGAATGTCTAATTTTGGTTGCAAGTGGTTTGAAGAAAATCCATGGTGGAAAAGGGGGGATTTGTGCCTACTTTACTTTCAAAGTACGTTTTTTCACCATTTTCCACTAGGCCTCAGACAGGTAGCAGTTTCACACGTTTTTTGGGGTCTGATTGGGGGTCTTCTACATTTTTGCGACTGGGTTTAAGGGTCTGGGAAGGTCTAATTTTGTTCTAAAATCGCAGTTTACAGTACACCTGGCTTGAGGGGAAACATCCGCAAAATTCACCCATACTTATTCATCCTTCAAAGGAGACACAGAGTACGCTCTATCGAAACTATTGTACTGTCGATTCTAAAACTGAAAGTGTTACTTTTTGCACTACACCGCATACGTACCTTATGTTTTTTTCTCAGTGGTGTTTTAATATCACTTCCTGTTTTTCCATCAACATTTACAGGGCAGCTTTTACCCTGTGCAATCGTAAAAAGGATGAAGTCAGGCTTCACATTAGCGAGCCGCAATTCAGCATCCGCCAGGCAGGCAGTGGACAGGGTGTCTTCTGGTCTCCAACATTGATCGACGGAGCGTCAGATGGAATGGAGGAGTACCACAAATAAGAGGAATGGCTGGATGCATTCAACTTACCAAATTCAACAGGACAACTACAACAGCATAAAGTTACAGTATCGATCTTCATTTCGACTTATCTTTTAAGTAATGTTATTGCTGTGAACTACTGTGAGTGTGACACTGTGCATTTGTTTGCTCTCTGCTTCAATTCATCCCTCCAGCCATTGTATACTTTTTTCTTTGGTATTTTTTAAACTAATGTAATGTACAAAGTGGTTCTTTTCTCTGAGGGCAGATAGGCAAGTGAAATTGCGTATTTACTCAGCCTTGTACTGTCACATTGTTGATTCTTCATAGTACATTGTAGAAAGTACTACTTACTTTACAAAAACCTATCCATTCAGCAAACAACTTCATGCACGCAGTAGTGTATGCACTTCCTTTATGCCCCTTAAAAGATTTATGAATAGCTTCGTATCCAAAGATTTTTTTTATTTTCATTTGTTGTTTGTCCATGCTGTGTTCTTTTTTTTCCTCTCTCCAAAAAACTTTACCCACAAAGCCCATTCCCATCCAAGTTTCAAACCCTAGCCCTCTTCCCCCGGGCTGTGTGGTTTTCATTGAGGTGTGAGTAAATTACAACAATAATTCCACACACCAGCTGGAGAGGATAAGGTGCAAGCAACCTCCTCAACTCAATTTTAAGGCAGCTAGATGAATCCTAGGATATTGTAATTCTGGATAAAAAAACAACAATGAGTATTTTAAAATAAATTCTGAATTTCATGCCCACCATCGATTGGATCCATCGTCAACATCATCCTCCTACATGTCAAGAAGACTTGTTGTGTTACGCTGCTGTGTCACTGTTCTTGTTGTAGCCATAATCATCCATGCAATTCTTTTTTCCCCATACTTATCTTCAGCATTGCTTAGGCTACTGTTCCTTCCAATACTCCTCTCAGGCCACTCAATGTCTCATTTTCTTACTTTGTTTTTCATATGCTGCTACTGCTAGTGTGGTACCAATCCTACTACTAACACCACAACAACGGAATTTCGGTCCGGGATGGTGTAATCGCCATTTGCCATGCAGCCAGCGCTGTGCCTAGCTCTATTCCCAAACACGAATCACAGGTAAGATAAGCATTTTGGGGAGGTAGAAAGATGGGCTAGGATGCGGAGGAGAGACTGATAGTAGTACAAGTAAAGTACTAGTAGGCCAATTGAATTCACTAACTCTGTTACTGGCATTTTTTGACGTTTTAAATAATTCATGCTGGTAAGTTTGAGTAAAACCAAACGTGCCGTAACTCCCGCCCACCACCCCACAAAATAAGATCAAAGCGTACACTATGTTGAAGTATGTAAAATGAATAATGTATTTCCCCTAACAAAAATAAACTAGTCCCACCCCTCCCTAACCCAAACAATTGTCCATTTCAAGTAGTCCAAAAATAAATAATCGCCAACTCCCGATTCCCAACCCCCCCAACAGTCTTTAAAAAAGGGGCAAGGGACACAGTCACTTCCGGCGGTGTTTGTGCAGGCAGTCCTTGCGGAGGTCCCGGAGCTGCTTTCCAAGGTTGTCCACCTTGCGCTCCAGGTAGTCTACTCTTAGTCTTAGGCGGCGCATACGTGCCTTACAGGCTCTGTGGGGGTCAGCTGCTGATGGTCTTGCAGCTGAGCTGCACCGGGGGGCTGTCTGAGCACAGCGGTGGGATGGAGGCTGCTTGCTGCTGGTCCTGGACACGGTGGCAGTGCTGGAGGAGGTTGTTGACATTCCCTCCTTGTTTTCCCGAGCCCACAGACGGCAATATTCAACTCAAATAGCCTCCATCGTCCGGGCCCTGGCCCGGACAGCCATCTCCCCTCTGGTGAGCTTTTTGGTAGCATCTATATGAAGAAAGAAAGAAGAATAATGTAACCAATACTTTTTAACAATAACCCAAAATAATTCAACAGAAAGTTGTCTCACAGTAACACTAGCAATTTCCAAGCACAGTATAACACTTTGGCATGTATCTTTCCGCCGTCTTTGAAGGCCTGTAACAGTTGGAGTTTCAGGAATTCTACTACCTGGCAGCACTATGGACTCAAAACATAGTCAGAGAGTACACCAGTATTCGTATTTTTTTCTCTACTTTTGTGAAAGAAATTACTTGTACGTGAACTTGTGGTAGCCGGCATAATGCCAGCTCAGTCAGCTTATACCCAAGAAAAAGAGACACAAGCCATGATGACGCAGACTTGCATGCATTACTTTAAGCAGTATATGCTGGTGGGGATAGGGAAGCTCTTACTTTTGTATAGGGGTGGCACTGGCCATACTCGGTTACATCAATGGCACTGCTCAATGTAATTTATATTTTGCAGTGCCCCCCCCCCGGCCTTCAGTACCACAAAAGGAAAATGAAGATTATTCATTTCTGATCATGTCTCCAGGCGATCACATGATCTCTTTGCTTATGTGATGCATGACTTTAGGTGCTTTCTTCTGATAGATTGAGTGAACAACAGATATAGTCCACCCATGATTAACACAGCAGAAAGAAAATTATGAACATAGGGACGTGAGTGAGTGTGGTAACCATAATTGCCGGAGGAAGGGACTTGACTTGATATAATTGTCAACTATACAATACATACACAATATATGCTGTGCTTGCAAAGTAAACTACTGTACTGTTACTTTAGGCAAGGGAGAGTTTCAGAACAATCACAAATTGTAGTATTTGGATTTCCTACGCCTTGCTACTCTGGCACGGTCATGCTGTTCGAACAAAGTAACACTCTTCATGCATTGAGCGTCAGCTCTACATACACCTCTGCTATGAATGAGGAGGAAGATACCATCCAGCCTTCCAAAGTAAACGTCTATCATTCTTCTTAATGTCTCAACTGTAACAATTTTACTTTTTCTCAACTATCAAAATAACACCCTTTTCATTTTATTTGGTAAACCACCGTCTTTACTTGCATTTGAGTTTCACCCAAATGATATATTGCAATGCACACCACACATGAATTTTCTTATTGACCCACACAGGCAGTCATTTTTTCTTTCTCCTCCAACCATCCTTGCTTCAAGCAGCCATGCATCTAATTTCTTCCTATCAGCCACCTCTGACTGCATTAAAAAATACGCATCATTCTTTAGTCATAAATGTTAGGACTCGCTCGTCCTTCCATTGACCCTACGTTCTTTCCCTTTTCGTTCATCACATCCCTCAAGTTCATCTGATATGACTTGGCTTCACGATAAAAGTTTCCCATCTGATTTGAAGTCAAATAGAGGGGGCCATTTCTTACTCGAGAACTACCGCCGCTAATGCTATTCCTAAGTCAAGGGTGACTGTCTTCTCCGTGATTGGCTAAAAAAAATTGTCATTCTAAATCAGTAACTGTTCTTAACAGTACAGTGTACTTGTAGTAGTGTACTGTCTACTGTACAGTACATCATACACTCCTTTGCGAGCCTACTCTAAAATGTCAAAAGGAAGGAGTATAATAATAACTTACCACCATCCGCTTCTGCTGAGCCCTCCCCCTCAGCTCCTCCGGATGGCTTGAGTGGACCCCTCGCACGCCAACACAACCTGAACATCATCTCCTACGCCGACGATACCCAGCTGATCCTCTCCCTTACCAACGACCCCGCCGCCGCCAGAGCCAACCTTCACGAAGGAATGAAAGAGGTAGCCGAGTGGATGTCGACCAGCCGCCTGAAGCTGAACTCGGACAAGACGGAAGTCCTCATCCTGGGATCCTCGCCCTCCGCCTGGGATGACTCCTGGTGGCCCCCCGCCCTGGGAACCGCACCCAAACCGACAGACCACGCATGCAACCTGGGCTTCATCCTGGACTCCTCCCTCTCCATGACCAAGCAAGTCAACGCCGTCTCCTCGTCGTGCTTCAACATCCTGCGCATGCTACGGAAGATCTTCCGGTGGATCCCCACCGAGACCAGGAAGACTGTCACCCAGGCACTCGTCACCAGCCGACTGGACTACGGCAACGCCCTCTACGCCGGAACCACCGCCAAGCTCCAGAAGAGACTCCAACAGATCCAGAACGCCTCAGCCAGACTCATCCTCGACATCCCACGACACAGCCACATCTCCGGACACCTAAGAGACCTGCACTGGTTCCCGGTCAACAAGAGAATCACCTTCCGTCTCCTTACCCACGCACACAAAGCTCTTCACGATCAAGGCCCGAGCTACCTCAACAACCGCATCAACTTCTACGCTCCCAAACGACACCTCCGATCAGCCAGTCACGCCCTCGCCGCCGTCCCCCGCATCCGAAGAACGACAACAGGAGGAAGGTCCTTCTCCTACCTGGCCGCCAAGACCTGGAACTCCCTCACGACCGACCTGCACCTGACCCAAGACCACCTCGCCTTCAGGAAGAAGCTCAAGACCTGGCTGTTCGGGTAGTAGCAGCACCCCCCCCCCCTAGCGCCTTGAGACCCTCCGGGTAAGTAGAGCGCTCCATAAATGTCTATGATTGATTGATTGATTGATTGACCCCTCCGCGCTGCTGGCCCCGGCACTGGTGGTGGCAAGTGCTGCATCAGATGTTGTGACGCCTAGAAAAAACATGTCATATTTTTTTTAGATGCCATACACCACCCCCTACTTCGTCTCGTAATAAAAGAGAAAATGTTAAACAATTTTTAATTATTGGGAGTGAAAAGAAGTCCCGGTGTTGGGGAGGGTGTTACCCTATATGCTTAGCCATAACATGCAACTCTTTTTGGCACAACTGATGAATGCTTGCTCTTTAACGTGCAACATTTTTATAATTACAGACAGAACCAACTACTCCTCATCACCACTAGGAGGACTTGAAGTTTCAACAAGGTGAGGGCTCCCGAGTCCCGCACAGTTACTTCTGACTGAGGTATGTGGAAAGTCGAACTGCACCTATCAACAACAATGTCCTATTTCTATTGTCCATATTTCTGTATGTGCAGAATAGTCCCTGAAACACTAGCGGAATGGTATGTGCTACTATGAAATCAAAAAGCCAACTACTAGCTTATTTTTGGTGGACATTGACATTTTGTTGTTGGAAATTGTCAAAGCACTAACATTAGGAAGACTGGAATAGACAGCAAGGGCAACCCAGAGGACTGCACTCAGTGACTCCAGAGCTATTTCTGGATCTGAGTTTTGTTTAACACCGTTTACCGACTAGGCAAGCTTAGCTACCTACACAGACCGACTCATAAATAACAGTAAATAGTAGTGGCACAGAGAGTGATGGTAGAGAGGCAGGATTAGAATGTAGAAACAGTCTACAAGAAGATCAAAGACTATTTTGTAAATAATAGAGTTAGGGAAGTATAATTATATTAACAACAGAACTACTTACTGGGGCCAGCAGAAGAGCCTGCAGTAGACCGTTCCTCCTGCCCACTCTGGTCCGCCGGAGTCTGGGTTGGTGCTGTCCTCTTGCCCCTGGGAGGTGCTGATGATCATGAAATAAACACAAACATGGATGATTGTTTTTGGGAAATATTCGATTTCTTTGACCACAATCCTAAATTATATCGGGGAAACAAATTAGCAAGAATTGCACTACATGGATTGACCTATCTGATCTGGTCAACTAGGAGGATACTAGTACAGTATTGCTGGATTCGCAGACCGTCTACTTGGAAAGTTATGTAAATCACTAACTAAACCAACAACAAAAAGGTTCTACTACGACTGCCAGCACTCAGAAGCACGCGACGTGACAGACACAGTCCGTCATCATGATTGCAGAGCACTAGAAAATGTCCTACTACTACTACTACCAATTGAGCACAAAGATGCAAACAAGTAAGCATAGTAGCAACGCCACTGAGCAGGTGAGCACCTGCAATCACAAAAGCTATTTAAACATTAATTTACCTGCAATGTAAGCGAATTGGCAGCATTCTTGCTCTTCGGGAAAAACATATATTAGCAATATAACACAGAGCAGAAGAAAACAAAGTAGTTATTAAATAGCTAATCACCAAGGCCAGGGATCTCCACACCGAGCAGGTGGACAAGGTCCTGCGCGCGGTCAAGTAGGTCCGACCACCGGTGCGTCGCTTGCTGGTATGTGCGCTGGACAGCTGACTCCCTCCGCATGGCCCGGCACACCTTTCCCCACAGCTGGCAATGCTCCCGGAGGCCATACCCTGCTGCGATCCTGCCCCCTGCTATCACACTATTGGGGAGGTGGCCCTGCACATAAAAGATCACTGCGGTCACCTCCACCGCGCTGAATGTCTCCCTGGCCATCACTTCCTCCCCTCGTAACCACCCGCAAAGGAGCCGGGTACGGGGTGCGGGATCCTTCCCCTTCCCCTTTTCCTTCCCGGCTCCTTTTGCCATGGTCCTGTACAGCAGAAAGGAAAGAATAGGGAAAAAGTAAAGAATTTTTTTTTTTAAAAGTAGCTTTAAAAGTAACGAAAAGTTGAAAAAAACACAAAATATAGATCTAGAAAAAAAGAGGGATAGATATAGAGTAGAAAAGATAAATTAAAAGTCCAAAGAAACAAAAGATTGCATAGATGAAAGGAGGATTAGAAAGCATGCACAGAACCATAGCAATGAATGAAAAACAAGATGGCTGTGCCCATTGAGGACCACGTGGGTAAGTTTGGGTGATATTTCCCCCGTGAGTATGCAAAAACACGCGCAAACTCGTAATAGCACCCCGCACACAATGTGACATTGCCAATAGCGCCCGTAAACGAAAATACGCAACGCACACAAGATGGCCGCGCCCATGTACGACCGCATGGGCAACCTCATGGTCGGTGCGCTGCAAGCGGCCCGCGAATAAGCAAAAAGCTCAGCGAATACGCAAAAAAAAAGAAATCCGCAAATCTGCACGACTTTGTGGAATGCGAGTTCAATTTGGCGCCCCGCGAATCTCGCAAAATTGCAAAAAAACACATTTTTCAAAACTGAAAGCACTTAGCAGGTGCAAAAGTTCAAGCTAATTTGTAACCATTCCCTGTAGTGATTCCTGAGGGGCCCCTCCAGAGTTCAGTTGCCTACTTGCAACTATTCTCTGACCCTGCGCTGACCCTCAAAGTAGGCACAATGCTCCTGGAATTTTTTTAAACTGCAACAGGAAGCACTTATAGATAAGGAAGCAGGGGCCAGACTTGAAGTGCAAATTCAGTGACACATTAATCAGCCCCAAATTAATTATTCTCAGTTGAGGCTGGGCAGGTGTGCTTTCCCCCCAAAATCTAGAGTGGTGAACCAGAGGGTGCTGTGATGAACCAGAGGGTGGCAGTGGTGAACCAGAGGGTGGCAGGGGTAAAAAAAAGGGTGGCAGTAGTGAACCAGAGAGTGCTGTGATAAACCAGAGGGTGGCAGGGGTGAACCAGAGGGTGGCAGTAGTGAACCAGAGAGTGCTGTGATGAACCAGAGGGTGACAGGGGTGAACCAGAGGGTGGCAGTGGTGAACCAGATGGTGACAGTGCTGAACCAGAGGGTGGCAGGGGTGAACAAGAGGGTGGCAGTGGTGAATCAGAGGGTGCTGTGATGACCCAGAGAGTGACAGAGGTGAACCAAAGGGTGACAGTGGTGAACCAGAGGGTGAAAGTGCTGAACCAGAGAGTGGCAGTGGTGAACCACAGGGTGGCAGTGGTGAACCAGAGGGTGACAGTGCTAACCCAGAGGGTGACAGGGGTGAACCAGAGGGTGGCAGTAGTGAACCAGAGAGTGCTGTGATGAACCAAAGGGTGACAGGGGTGAACCAGAGGGTGACGGTGGTGAGCAAGAGGGTGCTGTGATGAACCCGAGGGTGGCAGTTGTGAACCAGAGGGTGACAGTGCTGAACCAGAGGGTGGCAGTAGTGAACGAGAGAGTGCTGTGATGAACTAGAGGGTGACAGGGGTGAACCAGAGGGTGCTTTGATGAACCAGAGAGTGATAGGGGTGAACCAGAGGGTGGCAGTGGTAATCCAGAGGGTGCTGCGATAAACCAGAGGGTGGCAGGGGTGAACCAGAGGGTGTCAGTGGTGAACCAGAGGGTGCTGTGATGAACCAGAGAGTGAAATGGGTGAACCAGAGGGTGACACTGGTGAACCAGAGGTTGCTGTGATGAACTAGAGGGTGGCAGTGGTAAACCAGAGGGTGCTGTGATGAACCAGAGAGTGACACGTGTAAACCAGAGGGTGACAGTGGTGAACCAGAGGGTGCTGTGATGAACCAGAGGGTGGCAGGGGTGAACCAGAGGGTGTCAGTGGTGAACCAGAGGGTGCTGTGATGAACCAGAGAGCGACAGGGGTGAACCAGAGGGTGACAGTGGTGAACCAGAGGGTGCTGTGATAAACCAGAGGGTGGCAGGGGTGAACCAGAGGGTGGAAGTGGTGAACCAGAGGGTGCTGTGATGAACCAGAGAGTGACAAGTGAACCATTGGGTGACAGTGGTGAACCAAAGGGTGCTGTGATGAACCAGAGGGTGGCAGGGGTGAACCAGAGGGTGGCAGTGGTGAACCAGAGGGTGCTGTGGTAAACCAGAGAGTGACAGGTGTGAACCAGAGGGTGACAGTGGTGAAACAGAGGGTGCTGTGATGAACCAGAGGGTGGCAGTGGTGAACCACAGGGTGGCAGGGGTGAACCAGAGGGTGTCAGACGTGAACGAGAGAGTGCTGTGATGAACCAGAGGGTGACAGGGGTGAACCAGATGGTGACAGTGGTAAACCAGAGGGTGCTGTGATGAACCAGAGGGTGGCAGTGGTGAACCAGAGGGTGACAGTGCTGAGCCAGAGGGTGGCAGGGGTGAACCAAATGGTGGCAGTGGTGAACCAGAGGCTGCTGTGATGAACCAGAGGGTGGCAGTGGTGAACCAGAGGGTGGCAGGGGTGAACCAGAGGGTGTCAGATGTGAACGAGAGAGTGCTGTGATGAACCAGAGGGTGACAGGGGTGAACCAGATGGTGACAGTGGTGAACCAGAGGGTGCTGTGATGAACCAGAGGGTGGCAGTGGTGAACCAGAGGGTGACAGTGCTGAACCAGAGGGTGTCAGGGGTGAACCAGATGGTGGCAGTGGTGAACCAGAGGGTGCTGTGATGAAGCAGAGAGTGACAGGTGTGAGCCAGAGGGTGGCAGTGGTAATCCAGAGGGTGCTGTGATGAACCAGGGGGTGGCAGGGGTGAACCAGAGGGTGTCAGTGGTGGACCAGAGGGTGCTGTGATGAACCAGAGAGTGAAATGGGTGAACCAGAGGGTGACAGTGGGGAACCAGAGGTTGCTGTGATGAACTAGAGGGTGGCAGTGGTGAACCAGAGGGTGCTGTGATGAACCAGAGAGTGACAGGGGTGAACCAGAGGGTGACAGTGGTGAACCAGAGGGTGCTGTGATGAACCAGAGGGTGGCAGGGGTGAACCAGAGGGTGTCAGTGGTGAACCAGAGGGTGCTGTGATTAACCAGAGAGTGACAGGGGTGAACTAGAGGGTGACAGTGGTGAACAAGAGGGTGCTGTGATGAGCCAGAGGGTGGCAGGGGTGAACCAGAGGGTGGAAGTGGTGAACCAGAGGGTGCTGTGATGAACAAGAGAGTGACAAGTGGACCATTGGGTGACAGTGGTGAACCAAAGGGTGCTGTGATGAACCAGAGGGTGGCAGGGGTGAACCAGAGGGTGGCAGTGGTGAACCAGAGGGTGCTGTGATAAACCAGAGATTACAGGTGTGAACCAGAGGGTGACAGTGGTGAACCAGAGGGTGCTGTGATGAACCAGAGGGTGGCAGTGGTAAACCAGAGGGTGGCAGGGGTGAACCAGAGGGTGTCAGACGTGAACTAGAGAGTGCTGTGATGAACCAGAGGGTGACAGGGGTGAACCAGAGGGTGACAGTGGTGAACCAGAGGGTGCTGTGATGAACCAGAGGGTGGCAGTGGTGAACCAGAGGGTGACAGTGCTGAACCAGATGGTGGCAGGAGTGAACCAGATGGTGGCAGTGGTGAACCAGAGGGTGCTGTGATGAACCAGAGAGTGACAGGTGTGAACCAGAGGGTGACAGTGGTGAACAAGAGGGTGACAGTGGTGAAGCGGAGAGTGGCAGTGGTGAACCACAGTGTGGCAGTGATGAACCAGAGGGTGACAGTGCTGAACCAGAGGGTGGCGGGGTGAACCAGAGGGTGGCAGTAGTGAACCAGAGAGTGCTGTGATGAACCAGAGGGTGACAGGGGTGAACCAGAGGGTGGCAGTGGTGAACCAGAGGGGGACATTGCTGAACCAGAGGGTGGCAGTGGTGAACCAGAGGGTGTCAGTGGTGAACCAGAGGGTGCTGTGATGAACCAGAGAATGACAGGGGTGAACCAGAGTGTGACAGTGGTGAAACAGATGGTGCTGTGATGAACCAGAGGGTGGCAGGGGTGAACCAGAGGGTGGCAGTGGTGAACCAGAGGGTGCTGCGATGAACCAGAGAGTGACAGGGGTGAACCAGAAGGTGACAGTGGTGAACCAGAGGGTGCTGTGATGAACCAAAGGGTGGCAGGGGTGAACCAGAGGGTGGCAGTGGTGAACCAGAGGGTGCTGTAATGAACAGAGAGTGACAGGGGTGAACCAGAGGATGACAGTGGTGAACCAGAGGGTGCAGTGATGAACCACAGGGTGGCAGTTTGAACCAGAGGGTGGCAGTGGTGAACCAGAGAGTGGTAGTGGGGAACCACAGGGTGGCAGTGGTGAACCAGAGGGTGGCAGGGGTAAACCAAAGGGTGGCAGTGGCGAACCAGAGAGTGCTGTGATAAACCAGAGGGTGACAGGGGTGAGCCAGAGGGTGACCGTGGTGAACCAGAAGGTGCTGAGGTGAAACAGAGGGTGGCAGTGGTGAGTGCTGAACCAGAGGGTGGCAGGGGTGAAATAGATGGTGTCAGTGGTGAACGAGAGAGTGCTGTGATGAACCAGAGGGTGACAGGGGTTAACCAGAGGGTAGCAGGGATGAACCAGAGGATGGCAGTAGTGAACCAGAGAGTGCTTTGATGAACCAGAGGGTGACAGGGGTGAACCAGAGGGTGGCAGTGGTGAACCAGAGGGTGGCAGTAGTGAACCAGAGGGTGACAGTGCTGAACCAGAGGGTGGCAGTGGTGAACCAGAGGGTGTCAGTGGTGAACCAGAGGGTGCTTTGATGAACCAGAGAATGACAGGGGTGAACCAGAGGGTGACAGTGGTGAACCAGATGGTGCTGTGATGAACCATAGGGCGGCAGGGGTGAACCAGAGGGTGGCAGTGGTGAACCAGAGGGTGCTGTGATGAACCAGAGAGTGACAGGGGTGAACCAGAGGGTGACAGTGGTGAACCAGAGGGTGCTGTGATGAACCAGAGGGTGGCATGGGTGAACCAGAGGGTGGCAGTGGTGAACCATAGGGTGCTGTAATGAACCAGAGAGTGACAGGGGTGAACCAGAGGGTGACAGTGGTGAACCAGAGGGTGCTGTGATGAACCAGAGGGTGGCAGGGGTGAACAAGAGAGTGGCAGTGGTGAACCACAGGGTGGCAGTGGTGAACCAGAGGGTGGCGGGGTGAACCAGAGGGTGGCAGTGGTGAACCAGAGAGTGCTGTGATAAACCAGAGGGTGACAGGGGTGAACCAGAGGGTGACCGTGGTGAACCAGAAGGTGCTGTGATGAACCAGAGGGTGGCAGTGGTGAGTGCTGAACCAGAGGGTGGCAGGGGTGAACTAGAGGGTGTCAGTGGTGAACCAGAGATTGCTGTGATGAACCAGAGGGTGACAGGGGTTAACCTGAGGGTGACAGTGGGGAACCAGACGGTGCTGTGATGAACCAGAGGGTGGCAGTGGTGAACCAGAGTATGGCTCTGATGAACCGGAGGGTGGCCGCAATGAACCACAGGGTCGCAAAAGGGCTGGACACGTAGAAACAATATGGTCGCGACCATTGCGACCACACAAGTAAGTTCGCGTTCCCGAACTTGTAAAAAAATCTCGCGAACTGGCAAAAATCCTAGTGAACACACAAAAAAATTCCGCAAATACGCACGAATTTGTGAATTCTGCGGATCGCGAATTCGCTTTTGCGCGATTTTGCGGACCGCGAATTCGCAAATTTCGTCCATACTTACTTTCCGGGACATGGTGATGTTCCTTGAAATGTGTGTAAAGTTTGGTAGTAATTTTCAAACAGCGAATGTTACTTTTATGTTCCGAAATCCTGTTTTTAACTGGCTACATGTTCATGCCCAATTATTTTTTATCGCAAGGACAAATCAATAACTAAATGTATGATGTGTTGCAGTTGGTGTGGGTGTTCATCTACCAGGTGAAAGAGTCTGTTAATGTTATCTCCTTAGTGTGTTTGGTTTAAGGGCATGCTGCACAAGAATCACATGCATAGAGGCCTTGTACTGGAGGAGGATTCCATGAGGTTCTTTGCATGCTTGTGTTTGCTGGTTTAGGTCGTGTATGTCCGAGCATGTCTTTTTAGTTGCTTGTGCGTTTAAATGCAAACATTGGTTTGGAGATATCAAGAGATCCTGTGTTGAGGATATTCCAGTGCTTATTTATGGTTTTCTTTAGTTTGTTGGAACCTGGTGTAAATGAAGTCACACATGTTAGGACATCACTGGGTTCTTTTTGTTTCACTTCTAGCAAGGCCTCTCTGTTGTTATTCCTTGCTCTTTTCAATGATTTCTCGATTTGCTGTGGAGGATAATGTCTCTCCATCAGATTTATCGGTAGTGACTCTGCCTCAGTTTTATAGTCTTTGATAGCACTGTAGTTTCTCCTGATCCGGAGAAATTGCCCAAAAGGCAAGTTGTCCCTCAACGCTTGTGGGTGGTGGCTATAAAATGACAGCAAACTGTATCTATCGGTAGGTTTTTTGTACAAGGGAGTTTGAAGGTGATCCCTTTGAATGCTGATCGTAAGGTCAAGGAATGGTATACTGGTGGCTGAGATAGATCTTGTGAACCTGATGTATTCATTCTTCATATTGACCCAGTTGCAACATTCTTCACAGGTATTAAGGTCACCCTTCCAAAAGACCAGAATATCATTGATATATCTCTTCCACAGGCTCAAGTGTTGCAAATAGGGGTTGCTCTGATGGTAAACAACCTCCTCCTCAAATGCTGTCATGTAGAGGGAGGCTATGCTGGGAACGAAGGTACTCCCTATCAAAGTACCTGGAGCCTGATGGAAAAATTGGCTCTTGAATTTGAAAAAAATCTCAGTCAAAACAAAGATTGTACTCTTTGGAAAAACCCATTTTGTGTTTGGTGGACTGGTGGCCTCAGGGTTTGGGTCCAGTTCCCTCCCCAAGAATGACTGTAAGAAACCTGGGAATCTTGGTAATTAAAAACCTTTCCATGATGGAATATGTGAATGCCATCGCAGGCTCCTGGTGTGGAGTAATTTGCCTCCTCTAAAAGGTTTTCCAGTAGCTATCACTGTAGACAAGGAAATCCCCTCTTCCAGGCTTTCACTATCAGCCATCTGGACTATTGTAATGTGCTAATGGTTGCCATGAAGGATGGACTGTTTCCAATCTCCAGGTGGTTCAAAATACTATGGCACAACTAATTGGTCATCTTCTGCCTAGCTCACCCTCAGAACCCATTCTTAGAACACTTCATTGGTTTTCTATAAAAAGCATGCAGTGTTTTAACTCCTTTGTTTGGCCCATAAAGACCTATACAGAAGTGGGCCTCCTTATCTGAAGGGTAAACTGCAGTGGAATGCCACCATTTGGTGTCTTAGATTCAGTGGGAAACTCCATTTACATCCTGTGTGTATTTTCACCACCAGGTCTGTGGGTGTTAATTTTCACATGTATCTGCCCCCAGCACTGGAATCTGCTTCCATTGCATCTATGTCCATGTGTCGATTGTAAACAGTTAGAAAAACCTCTTAAGACCAGGCTCTTCTAGTCTCTGATATTTTTTTTCACTTTGCGCCTATAGAACCTTTATGGTATTCAGTAGACTAACAGTCCCTACCCTTGATAGAGTCATTTGAAGAATAAGAAAATACCTCATAGTCACCTTCATCCTAATCTCTCAGCATGAAAATATTTACTGCCACAAATAGTCTGCGTTGCGGATAAGGGAATTTTACATCATTTTCTGGAATTGGGAATGTTTCTGCAGGACCTAAAAACTGGCGTTATTAAATTCATCTCATAAAATACCAATTTGCATTAATATTTTACTCAACGAGCTCATTATGCACAATTATCAGCATCTATTTTTTTCAATATTAAAATAGAATTCAGCTTTGGTGGAGCATGGAATTGGTCTAATTGCAAAGTGGCCCACATCTTACACTGTTGTGAGGACATGACTTCATGGAGATGCAAGGCAGTGCCATTCACTGAAATGCTTCCTTCCTTGTTGACAGAACCTCTATTTCATCCCACTGAGAGATCCTATCACTTCATTCAGCTTCACTTTCTTCAGATATACCAATGACACTCAAATTAGACTACTTCTTGACAAAACGTTGATCTTGACTATTGTGTCATCACCCAATACCTCCTAGCTCCTGCCATTTAGCTGCTAATGAATCACCTTAAGCTAGACATATCAGAAATATTAGCATGTCACATTCTCACATTTCACCCATCCCCTTTCTGCCCTTAGAGATGGGCCATCTCCAGACCATTGTCCCATGTCAGCAATTAAAGCAAAAAACCCTCATATCAACCTAGTACTCTTCTGCCTGAAGTATGCTAACAGTGCATACTCTAGAGAATTTGTTGAGGTGATTCGGAAAATACAGAAACTATAGAATGCTGTTGTGAGACTACAGCTTAATGTAGTATTCACTTGTGAGTTTTGCTTGCCCTCTGTCAGTGTCTATACTGATTACCTGTGGTTAGGTGAATCACTTTCAAACAAATGTGTATTACGCTTCAAGACATTCATGGAGCTGCGCCTCTTTTCTTTCAGCACATGCTCTGGAGATACCAACTAATGACAGCTCTACATTGCTGTCTGGCCCTATCTGTTTTGACCCCTTCAAAAACTGCTGATGTGGCAAAATCTCTCAGTTAAATCAGCTGAGATATAGAACTCACTCTCTGCTAAAATGCTAAAAACTTGCATACATCGAAAAATCAGGAAACATAATAAACATAGTGCTATCCACAATAGTACTTTCCTCCTAAATATGAATTATAGAGCATGCACTACTCCATTTTTTTCAACACACCAGTGATCTAAATAGAGTACATCCTTAAACCTCACAGACCTCACCCAACATCTCCAATATTTTCCTAACCTCAAACAATGCCCTGTTTCAACCACTCACTCTTAACCCCTTCCATGCCACAGTGGGCGTGTGCGGGGGATGGCCGGGGGCCATCCGAACCCCCCCACTCAATAAATCACCAGCACTGCATTGGAAATCTCGCAGCGGTCAAGGTGTTAATGAACTGTGGAATCCTCCAGGCCAGCATCTGGGATTTAGAGTACTAAAGCAATGCTACAGTACAACACAATATAAGACAATGCCACTCTGCAACCTTTGGGACAAATTAATATTTACCATTCACTGCTCATTTATTAATTTGCACTGCATGCAGCAATGACTGCAAACGGTGGCTGTGTGTGTGTGTGTGTGTGGGTGTGTGTGTGTGTATATCTGGGTGAGTGCGGGTGTGTGCATGTGTGTGGGTGTGCGTGTATGTGGGTGTGATCGGCTGTGTGTATGTATATATATATATATATCGCACAGCAAGATAAAGAAGCAAATTTGCACTTTATTATGCAGACATTTTGCACATATGAATGTTTACATATTGCACTAGGCACTTTATTATTCAGTGTCACCTATTTCTTGGATCAGGAAGTTCAACATTTATATATGACTAAATTTGTAGCATTGTTTAAAATGATCATGTATGATTTCCTATGCTTAATTTAACCCAAATATTGCAAGTGAAGATTTATCAATAATCCCTGACACAATTTTGTGAACATTATATTTACATGTATTTGTACGGTTATTGTTTTTAGCAACTGATATTCGTATCGTTGGTGAGATATTTTGCGCGATGTGATCTCATGTGCACATATTTCAAATGTCCGAGCATGTAAATTAGTTGGCTTCTGTGGAATAACTATATGCAATATTATATTGTGCATTGACAGCGTTTTACTTGTACCCTTCTAAAATGGTGCCCATCTTCGTTAAAATGTAGGCTTAGGCAATGTGTGAATCCTACTTCTATTTCTACAAACATGTTTTCGAATTTGGGAGCGTTACGTAAAATGTATGCTATATATACTAACTGTGGTCCACACTCCCGACAACAGTGAGCAAGGACGCTTTGTCCGAAACGTGTCTGTTCGGCATTTTTCACCCTACACTTTATAATTTAATAAAGCAGTTAATAACTAAAGACTGGCTCTGGCATATTTCTATGTCTACGCGCTGGATTCTGTGCTTGTATTGATGGCACGGCTACCGGCTGGATTGTAATATTCATAGGGATAAGGTCAGTTCCTGAAAGCGTGGACCCCTCCTCTGGAAAGCAGGCTGTTCTACAAACGGACCTAGTGGGATTAATTGCTCCGTCGAGCAACAAATTACAGCCCCCTACGTGAATTGCTAAGAGAAGCGAGTTACCAGTCACCTTGAAGCAGCTACCGTGGAATAAGTCAGACGGCGGATCCAGACGGCAGCAAACAAACGGTGAGCTGGGCGATAACGCATTATTGCAATCACTTAGGTCGAGGAGGTGCCTTACAAGCCAGCACGAAGGGTTTGATGTTAGAATACTTATCCAAACCTTAACAGCAACAATACAAGGGAATAACCTTTCAGGGTGATTTGTCGGAAGAGTGGGAACGGGAGGAGGCGTTCGACCAACTGTTTTTGAATCTGCCTATAATAGGACAGGATGGCAACGCTGTAAAAAATAAACCTCAACAAACAGAGAAAGTTAATGACACTAAGATACTATTGAAAGAACTGGAAAAAAATTCCAGAAGTGAGCTCACTAAGTGGTGGGAAATCCGCTCTTTGGAAAAATATCATGAGGTGGGCAGAGTACCTCGGGGATTACGCATAATGTTGTTTCCCAGTTTCGAGAATCCCAACCCCTTACTTTTGAAAGACTGGGCTGAAAGTAACTTGGAGGCGTCAATGAGATTACTGTGCCTCTTAGTTAAATATGCCAAGATCGATCGTGACAAAAACTTGCAGGAAATCGTTCGAATTACCGAAGAGCTATCCAAAGATCAGTTTGCCAAAGACAAAGCATTAATCGAGCAAACTTGAAAGGAAATAATAGAACGACTCAGAAAACATGAAGACACAATAAAAACACGCAAAGTATATAAATTTGCCCGTGATGAACAAAATTACAAACTCGGGCAAATATATACATTCGCTCGCAAGTATGACCACTTGAGAAAACAACGGGGCCCGGAATGACAAAACAAGCACCAGCAAATCAACAAATGCCAACAAGAGAGGCCGATGAGTATGAATCCAATATATCAGGCTCCACTGGAAGTTTGGTGCCAAGCAGTGAAGATTCAGATGCCGGCCCCCCGGGTGCAAAACAAGGGGATATGTGCCAATTAACATTGGCAGAGGAACTCGAATATATGCGAGTGCAACGCAAAATGTCATTGAGGAATGCAAATTTATCAACAAGAAACGCAGGAACAAAAGGTGCCGTGAATGCCGAAAATACGCCAAGAGGAAGGGGGCGACAGCAAAAGAAAAAACATTGGCAGAACAAAAACCAATAAATGAAAAAACGATTATCAACCTGACTGATATTCAATTGGATGAAGCAGAAAAACAGCTATTGACTTTGGTACTCTCATATTGCCCTGAGAGCAATTTCAATTATTGCAATACACGAATTGACGTGTTCAAATTCATTCGTAAGATAAAATTAAAAAAGTATTTTGCAGTTAAAACCACTTTGGCGAGCAAGAAAAATGTATCAGCCCATTCAAAAGCAACAACAAGTGGACTTCAAGCCAAAGATGCCAACCTCATGAAAACAATGCATCATCTTCGCAATGAGGGGGGCGTCGTAATGGACACGCAAGAAATTGCTACCGAGGAAGGAATTAATCTGTGACACGACAACTAGTCCCTTCAAGGCACCTTCAACTTTTATTCCAAGCATGCCCAAAGATGCTATTAATACCTATGCGGAACTAATTACAGAGGGTCTGAAATAACTACAAACCAAGGTTATAAAAACACAAGATTTGACTAATGTGAAAATGAGACCGTACAACAACTTAATGAAAAAACTGAAAACAAACGATAATATAATTATCAACCAATCCGATAAAGGAGGTAATATAGTCCTTTGGGGGAAAAAAGCATACATAGAGGAAGCCCATAGACATCTTGACGATCAATCTTGTTATGCTTTATCCAATATGAAAATGACTAAATCTATACAACAATCTCATTATAATGACTTGAATCGCTGGAAACGGGAAGTACTGCTATCGAGAGATGAATTGAAATCTCTGCACAAGGAGAACCCGGTGTTACCAAATATTTATTTCATCCCTAAAGTGCATAAGGGACTAACTCCGGTATCGGGCAGGCCCATCATCTCGGCGATAAATAGCTTATATGAAAATACATCAAAATATATTGATTTTCATTTACAGGAATTTGTGACTTCCCTTCCCGCTTATATCAAAAATACCAATGAATTTTTGCACTCCTTAAATCAATGTACGTGGTCGGCTGACTACTTGTTAATAACCATGGACATAGCCACCTTATATACAAGTATCTCACATACAGATGGTATTAATGCCATCAAGTTTTACCTGGATAAAAGACCATTGGAATTGTATAAACATAATAACATGCTTGTTTCCATGGTGGAGAAATGTTGAAACAACAATGTTTTTCTGTTTGAGAACCAGGTATACAAACAATTGAGGGGAGTGGCCATGGGGGCATGTTTCTTCCCCAGCTACGCGGGGCTGCACGTTGGTTGGTTGGAGGAACATGTCCTCAGGGTTACACACTCCACATTCTGGCTGAACAACATTGTCAGATATTGGAGATACATCAATGATGTATTTATTGTCTGGAAGGGCTCTAGTGAACTGGCACAACAATTCATTGAGAATATTAATAACAACAATCTAAACCTGACCTTCACTGCTGACATCAGTGCTAAGGAAGCAAGCTTTTTAGATGTGCAAGTGCAGATAAAAGATAACACTCTGACTACTAGTCTATTTAGGAAAAGCACCGCAGGCAATTCCATATTGCATGCGCAAAGCTTCCACCCACAGCACACTATTCGAGCTATTCCTTATGGTGAATTCCTGAGGATACATAGGGCCTGTAGTTCTACTGAACTCCGTGATTACCATCATCTAGAAGCAAAAGCCAGATTGATAGCGAGGGGTTACAGTTCCCATACCCTTGATGTGGTGATGCAGAAGGCTAAATGCCTCAATCGTCTCGAACTACTAGATCCTCTTAGAGTATACAATTCACAAATATGTGAGGGCCAGGATTGTAACAACATCAGACTAATCACTGGATTTAGTCGCCAAGCCCGACAGATTTCCTCCATGGTTAAGACACAATGGCCTGTCATACTTACCGACCCTGTACTTAAAGATATTCTGCCCGACTCTCCAACCATCACCTATAGGAGAGCTTTTGGTATGCGAAATGAATTAGTCACCAATAGTCCAGAGGTATCTAAGAGTGACAACTGGTTATCCCCACGTAAGGGCTTTTTCCGATGCAGTTCTTGCAGGGCCTGCACTTTCGGAATTAATACCAAGTAATACACAACCCCCTTTAGTGTAAAACCTGTTTTTCTGAATGCACATTATACTTGTAGGACAGAACTGGACGGGCTGTTCACCAATAACGCTGCTATATCGTTAACCAGAGTGCTACCTCTGACTTGGTCAGACCATGATGCTGTCATCTTTAGCATTAAAGCACATAACTCCAATCCAGCACTATCGAAATCACAATCTGTGCAGAGTATTCGTGACTGGAAAAACCTAGATCCCTCCCTGCTCACCCAATTACTTACCAAACCCCCTTTTGTGACTCCGGCTGACCCCAATCAGGCGTCTATCAAATACCATGATTGGCTTTTAGACGCACTCAATCAGGCGGTCCCCACCAAGGTAATTTCCCCTAATCGTTCCACCAGATCTGCTGCATGGTTCTCAGAAGAACTTAGATTGCAGAGACAGCACTGCAGGAACCTTGAGAGACACTGGCGAAAACACTATAACCCTTACGACAAACAAATCTATAAAGCTACCATAGCCATTTACAAGCGTGCCATAATTTCCCATAAAAGGAATTATTACCTGTCCCAGATAGAGCTCGCACAAAATTCCTCTAGAAAACTGTTTCAAATAGTAAACATCTTATCCACCCCTCCTTCTGTCCCTGTAATCGAACCATCTCAAGACCTTTGTAACTCTTTAGCCGAGTACTTCACCAACAAAGTCACCAATATCTATGCTACCTTTTCATCATTAACCCGTCCCACAGGCTCTGACCCTCTACTCACTTCTTATAGCTTCCTTTCTGTCAAACCGCTCCCAATCTGTGAAACTTGGCACTTTCTACTCGCCCACATCCACACTACCCTGTGGAGTACCCCAGGGATCCTCGCTAAGTCCGACACTATTTAACATCTATGTGTCGGACCTAGCGAGGGTCATAAAAACTTATGGGCTAAATCTGACCACCTACGCAGACGACACCCAATTGGTGTTGGCAGTCCATAAGAATGGTCTGGCAGTTGCATCAAGATTCCAGGAGGCTATGCTAGCCATAGGCTCCTGGATGCTGATGAACTGCCTAAAATTAAATTCGAATAAGACAGAGGTGATGACCTTTGGCAACCTGTCCCCTGTATGGTCTGACATCTGGTGGGCCACTGATCTTGGCCCCCCACAAGCACCGGTTGCCAAGGTCAGGAACCTCGGGGTCATATTCGACACCAAGTTAACATTTATCCATCATGTTAATACGGTGACCTCATCTGCTTTTTTCATCCTCAGAAAAATTAAAAAACTACTTCCCTACTTACTACCAGCTGCAGGAAAAACACTGATAACCACCCTAATATTTTCTAAATTGGACTACTGCAATGCCCTCCTGTTAAATGCCTAACAACAGGTTGTGGATAAATTGCAATTAGTCCAAAATGCGGCAGCTAGAGCTCTTCTTTCCATTCCCAAATACCAATCCGTTTTGGCGGCCATACGACAACTGCATTGTCTCAGAGTCAGAAGCCGCATAAAATTCAAGGCTCTCTGTATTGCATATAAGGCCATTAACAACGTAGGTCCTCAATTCTTAATAAATGCCTTCAGTATTTACACCCCCAGCAGGTCCCTCCGCTCGGCATCCAACTTCCTTCTTCCTCTTCCTCGCACCAGAACAGTTGCTTGGGGGGACAAAGGTTTCTTGGTATCCACGGCGAGGCAATGGAATAATCTCCCTCTTCACATCAAAACCAGTCCATCCCTGTTAATTTTCCGAAAACAGTTGAAAACATGGCTATTTGATCAATAATTTCACTTCTCATTTTATTTCAGTCAATGTATAATCTTCTGCGCCGAGACACCTTCGGGTATTTGTGCGCAATACAAATTTAATAAACATAAACATAAACATAAACATATGTGCTTACTTGTAGTTGCAACCTGAGATACGTTGGCAGCACCAAACTATCTGTGTACCAACGTACATTACAACATCTGAGGGCCATTGTGAACGCTGACCAAAGCTACCCTGTTGCTAGACATTTTCAGCAATTTCACAATAAAAATCTGGCACAATTAAAGTATTTTGTTATTGATGCTGTGACCACCTCTAAAAAAGGTGGAGATTATGAGACAAAACTCAGGCAGCTTCAATCACGATACATTGTGCAACTCAACAGTAAAACACAGGGGGGCCTGAACATGGGAGAAGATTTAAGTAATTTTCTGTGAGAATCTATTGACCATTTGTCTCTTGATGTTATAAGACAAATAATATTATCACTGGAACTTTCTATGCCTACCATCGCTTGGGAAAATTAGGGACCCCTGTATGGGATGTTTTCTCTCTGTTTGGTTTCATTGTAATTAACAGATATCTGTATTGAAAAAATATTACCGTATGTACCAGATGACCTGTTTAGAGCAGATCTTTGATCATTTTCCCTTTTTTTATTCTCTTGCAACAAAATTAGGTTTGATTCATTTTTTTAAGGATTGACCTTTTGCATTATTTTTCAGTTGTCACGTTTTTCTCCTCATGCACTAATTGTTTGATATTATTATATTCTATATAGACCACTATTGTAATAGCATTAGCATACAGAGATGCTTTGTCCTATATAAACCATTATGGAGATATAAATTCGCGCAGCTTTCCATGTATTTAATATGGTGTGCACCACAGGGAATTCACTTTCCAAAAAAATAAGTGGAATGATAGGCATAGATGTGCACTATGAACATCTGATGGTCATATTATTATGTTGAGATAAGTTGATATTATAGGTGTACACACATGCGTATTTGCACAGCAAGATAAAGAAGCACATTTGCACTTAATTATGCAGAATTTTGCACATATGAATGTTTACATATTGCATTAGGCACTTTATTATTCAGTGTCACCTATTTCTTGGATCAGGAAGTTCAACATTTATATATGACTAAATTTGTAGTATTGTTTAAAATTATCATGTATGATTTCCTATGCTTAATTTAACCCAAATATTGCAAGTGTAGATTTATCAATAATCCCTGACACAATTTTGTGAACATTATATTTACATGTATTTGTACGGTTATTGTTTTTAGCAACTGATATTCGTACCGTTGGTGAGATAATTTGCGTGATGTGATCTCATGTGCACATATTTCAAATGTCCGAGCATGTAAATTAGTAGGCTGCTGTGGAATAACTATATGCAATATTATATTGTGCATTGACAGCGTTTTACTTGTACCCTTCTAAAAAGGCGCCCATCTTCGTTAAAATATAGGCTTAGGCAATGTGTGAGTCCTACTTCTATTTCTACAAACATGTTTTCGAATTTGGGCGCGTTACGCAAAATGTATGCTATATATACTAACTGTGGTCCACACTCCTGCCAACAGTGAGCAAGGACGCTTTGTCCGAAACGCGTCTGTTCGGCATCTTTCACCCTGCACTTTATAATTTAATAAAGCAGTGAATAACTAAAGACTGGCTCTGGCATATTTCTGCGTCTACGCGCTGGATTCTGTGCTTGTATTGATGGCACGGCTACCGGCTGGATTGTAAATATATATATATATTACCTACTGGCGGTCGCCAGTAGGTATATATAGTTAGGATTTTTTCCCTATGGGATTTTTGAAAATTCTATGTCTAATAACTTTGGCGTTTGTGGACGGAATCGGCTGACATTTTCAGGAAAATGGCACATTTTGTTTCTGAGCAGCCCTTGAAAATTTGGGGGGGTTTTGTCGAGGGGGGCCGAGAAAAAAGGGGGGTCCCAAAACGCGTTTTTCCCATGTTAATTTCCATAGGGCGGTTGGACTCACTTTTAGCTCGAACGGCTGAATGGATTTGCACGAAACTTGGCAAAATTGTAGGGACTGTTAGCCCAATGTGCCTTTGCTAGGTCTCAATATATGTGCTCCAGTAGTTTTTGAGAAATTAACGTTCAAAACAAGATATATATCTGTAACAGCGCTCTGGGCAGCGATCCGGTCCGCTTACTTTTCGCGAAACGGAACTTTGCGCGCAGAAAGCTGATTGGCTCTCCGGTGTCTGTCAACATTCTAAACAGTCCGGAGCGGCCGCCATCTTATCTCTCGGTAGGATCGAGAGAGAAGAAGAGGTGAAAAACGAAGGGGGAATTTATTGAAAGGGGGCAAGGTATACCCCTCTTGACCCCCTAGGAATGTTGTTGGGGTTATTAAAGGGTCCCGTGGGGAAAATAAAAAAAAAATGATTTTTCACGGTAGAAGCGCTTCACGGGCCGCGAACTGGGCCGCAAACTGGTAGCGAAACGGGAATTCGCCATTTTGTGCTTCGTTTTAATTGTTTAGAGACAAAAATTATCGCCGCACGTCGGCCACAATGCATGAATATCGCTGAAAAGTCAGCGATATTCATGCATTATCCAGCAAATGCTCTTAGCCATGTTATCCACCTTCCATTGGATAACATGGCTAAAAACTGCTCTGTGCGTGAGCTTTTTTTTTTTTTTTTTGCTGCGTGACGTTTGTTAACGTTCGATTCGATGGAAATCAGGAAGTGTTGACCACCATTTTGTCACTGCGAGTAAATATTTTGTTATAAATGAATCCTTATTGATAAACATTGTCTGCGCCATCTTGCGTTTTTGTCCAATGCCACAATTTTGTCGTGCACGGCAGCCATTTTAGATGCCTTGACCAGGGCCACTCTCTGCACGCCGCCGATCCTCAGCATGGCTCCCCACCCTCGCAAGCATCTCCCCCATGCACTGGTCACCCCCGCTCTTTCTCTCATGCATGGGCCATATACTTCCCCCCATCTGCGCTGCTCTTCTCTGAGAATCACACCCTGTGCCCGCCCGACACCTCCCTTTCACCCTATTCACTACCGCACCCTCTGACACTCCTCTTCCTCTGTGTCCGATTGTCCAGGCCGGACCTAGGCTATCACCTAGCCCTGTGGATGTAGTTTATGGCCCCAGCTGTAGAGTATCCAGACATGCCAACCCTCCCGATTCAGGCGTGAGACTACTGATTTCAGTGCTAGTCTCCCGCCTCCCGATTCCTGCAAGCAAAAACCCGGGGGCATATTATCAACAACTAGCGATAATTTTTGTCTCTAACTTGTTTAGAGACAAAAATTAGCGCCGCACATCGGCGAATTTTATCGCACATATACCTTGCTATTAGCAAGGTTTATCGCAAATGCGATAAAAAACGGCCGCAATGCATGAATATCGTTGAAAAGTCAGCGATATTCATGCATTATCCAGCAAATGCTCTTAGCCATGTTATCCACTTCCCATTGGATAACATGGCTAAAACTGCTTAGGGCAGGTGTTAGGTTTTGGAGATATTTGCGCTTAGCGCGAATATCTCCAAAAGTTGGTAATAGGAGATAGCGATGGTTAGGGACTGTTTCCAGTCGCTAAAATCTTGGCACGCCCACTTTGCATGCCATTAGTGATAAATATCACTGATATGCAAAGCGGGGCCCAAGATGGTCGCTATCTCCTTTTAGATGTCACTAACTGGTGTTAGCGACATCTTGGTAATAGGGAGATAATTTTATCTCTTTTTTTTTTGGCTTTTAAAGCCCAAAAAGCGGAAATAAACCCCCTTGATAATATGCCCCATGATTTCTCGGGGGTTTCAGCTGACAGGGCTTGGTATTGTGTTACGTGCTAATTCTTCCAGGAAACGTCAGAGGGTCGATGCAGGGGTTCTAGAAGGGGTGATAAACCATTTAAGCCTCATGAACAAGCGCATGGTCTTTTAAAGATTTGTGAAGTACTCGGGGCGGCGGTGTGTGTGTGCCCTCTTTCAGGAGCGGGCGGGGGGGGCACTGCCAGCAACTTGCCAGGCCAGGCAGTGTTCAACACGTGCATCACCCTTTCTCTGCCTGCTATTGCGCTCCATGCTTCGGAAAGGTAAGAAAAAGAACGTGCATTTGAGTTTGAAATGTCCGATCTTGTAGCAGTACACTTGCAAAGCCCACACATGACAATAACCCGATTCAAGGGCCCATTCACCCGATTTTTTAAACATATATAGCACTCCAACAAAGTTAGATTTTAAAACTTTATTAACTTTTAACTATAATGAACGGAACAAAAACTGTAAAAACATTTAAACATTTTTCACCCAAAAAAGCAACAATTGTCAGAAGCTGTCTTTTGTGCGAATAGTCCCAAGGCAGCACAACGTGCTGAGTTCTGGACGGCACCCAGGTGATGTCGCCTGGGTGCCGCACTGGTTTTGGTATCCTACAATGCTGCTCCGAAAATTGGCGTGGGGCGTCCCGGGTGGGGCGGGGGGAGGCCTCGTCAGTAGCGGTCTGTTGTGCGAATAGTCCCAAGGCAGCAGAACGCGCTGAGATGTTGATGGCACCCAGGTGATGTCCAGTAAACTGCCGCACTGGTTTTGGTATCCTACAATGCTGCTCCGAAAATTGGCGTGGGGCGGCCCGGAGGGGGGGGGGGGGCGTGGGGGAGGCGACGTGAACGGGCCTCCCCAGGTGGAGGCCATCCAGCTGAGTTGCGCCCGCTCTTGCGGCTACAGCGTCTCGCTCACCATGTTGTTGAGTTGCTCCCACTCTTGCAGTGCAGCGATAGGCGGCTGCCACATGACTCTTAAAATGGCGGACGGCTCTTCGGTTTTGGGCCTGGTCCACTGAAATGGCCCTGGGACACCTTGGAACTCGGACGCTTGCCTGCTAGGGCTTGGGCTCCATTCTCGAAAAGCGTCCCCTCAGCCGTGAAGATTCTACAAAAGTCTTGGGGGCCCCCGACTCCCGCAGGCTTCCGGTGGGGAGCGGCTGCCATGATTGCTCGCGGAATGACCACGACGGAGCTACGAGATGGTGGTGCTCTCATGCTGACGCCAGCTTTAGTCTGAAACATCCAGACACAAGGTGGGGCTTTCATCGTTTGGGAAAAAAAAATGTTCTAAACCAATGAAAAGTGTTATTTTTAGGTCATATGACCAAGCCTTCCATCTTTAGGAAACCAAAAGTAAAATGAACCAATGAAAAGTTTTATAAACAAGTCACATGACCTGTTATGCGGCATAGGGCTACAAAAAGCGTAGAAAATCCGTTGGCACGTGAGGCGGCGTCAGTAGCGGACCGATGTGCGAATAGGCCGAAGGCAGCACAACGCGCTGAGATCCGGATGGCACCGAGGTGGTGTCCAGCAAATTGCCGCACTGGTGTGGCCATCCTACAATGCTGCGCCGAAAGACGGCGTGTCCAGCTGAGTTCCGGTCACTCTTGCGGTACAGTGAGTCGAACGCGCCGAGATCCGGATGGCACCGAGGTTGTGTCCAGCAAGTTGCCGCACTGGTGTGGCCATCCTACAATGCTGTGCCGAAAGTCGGCGTGGGGTGCCCCGTTGGCTTATGAGGTGATGTCAGTAGTGGACCGATGTGTGAATAGGTCGGAACCAGCACAAGGCGCCAAGATCCGAATGGCAAGTCCTGGATGTTGAGTGCCATAGTTGAGAGTTCTGAGCAGTGCTTGTAAGACTATCTGAAGCTTATTTGCACCTGCTGCAGCTTCACTGTTGCCCAAGGTGGTGTCCAGCAAATTGCTGCAGTGGTGTGGCCATACTACAATGCTGCGCCGAAAGACGGCGTGTCCAGCTGAGTTCCGGTCACTTGCGGTACAGTGAGTCGAACGCGCCGAGATCCGGATGGCACCGAGGTTGTGTCCAGCAAGTTGCCGCACTGGTGTGGCCATCCTACAATGCTGCGCCGAAAGTCGGCGTGGGGTGCCCCGTTGGCTTATGAGGTGATGTCAGTAGTGGACCGATGTGTGAATAGGTCGGAACCAGCACAAGGCGCCAAGATCCGAATGGCAAGTCCTGGACGTTGAGTGCCTCAGTTGAGAGTTCTGAGCAGTGCTTGTAAGACTGTCTGAAGCTTATTTGCACCTGCTGCAGCTTCACTATTGCCCTGGTGTGGCCAAAGGTCGCACATGACATAGGCGGCCGGCTCCCGAGGTCCGGCGGAACTTTTTTCCTTTTCCTTTCTGCTTCTTTTCCTACAATCCGTTTCATCTGAAGACACGACCAGGTCCCTGAATGTGTGCAGGGGGACGCTATTGATTGAATGAAAATGGCGGCTTGACACAAAGCTGACTCAAGCGTTGCTGTTGATGCTATACAGACAAAAATTGGTTTTCAGTTTGTACATTCTTCAGGATTTTTTTTTCCATCCAAGTCTGATTGAGAGTTTGTAGAAAAATGGCTTCAGATTTTCCACATACTACTCTTCAACATTCTTCCTAAATGTAACAATGTGAAACTCACTAGGAGAACGGCTGTTTCTGTTTCCTTTCAAAATGCTGCCAACAATATTTTCTGAATGGAAGACACCATCTTGTAGCATAAAGGGCCGAAAGGGGTTCTGGTCTGGCCGATGGTTGGTGGAGACATTTTGACTATATCTTGGACCTGCCCGGCCTCGCCCAAAATGGCGCCGGTATAAATGGGACTCGTAACTCCTTGCCCGCAAATGTATATCTAGAAAATGTTATTGTAAGTGGCCCTGTCGTATTTTAATTACAAAATGTACGTCCACCGATTCCGCAACTGTTAGACACCTTTGTTCTTGCAACCTAATGGCCCGCTCGTTACGTTCCTCTACAGTGTAAATGTCTCCTCATCATATACGATTTCAGTTTGCTCCGTGGCCGGCCCACGTGGTTATAGGCCCGTATTTGTATACTGACATTTTCACAATAAAGGTTTTTAAAACAAAACACGGTAGTAGTATTTACATTGGTAAAGTTTTTACTTTTAGTCACTGTTTTCGAATCAGTAAAAGGCAAGTGAAATAAAGCAGTCCAATTACATGACGGATAAAAGGTATAATATGTAGGAACGCAGTAAAGATAAATGGTCAAGGGCAGTTGTGTTTTTCATTTCTGCAACATAAAGTGATCGATAAGAATCTGATAATCAGGCGTATCGGCGACTAAGACAGCAGGCCGAATCTCTTTTACTCAACGGCTCCGTCATGGAAGGAAGAAACGCCCTTTTTCTCGAAAAAGGAATATATTTTACTTGCAGGACAGTTGTAAATTTTCCGGGAAAGTACATTAGCCTGGAATATTATAACATATGTTTAAAAAAAAATAATGTTCGAAAACAATAAAAAGCGTAATTTTTAGGTCATATGACCAAGCTTTTCATCATTAAAATAACAAAAGTAAAATGAACCAATGAAAAGTTTTATTAACAAGTCACATGACCTGTTATGCTTACGTTACGCGCTGCGCGCCGCGCCTCGGATCACTTCCGGGTGCGCTAACGCGGCGTGTCATATAACGCATTACGCGACAACGTAGGTCAAGAATATAGTCAAAATGTCTCCACCAACCAGCGTTCGGAACACAACCCCTTTCAGCAGTCCAAAAAGTTCTGTTAAATGACAACAGAGGGGACAGGCAACAAGAACCATCAGTCAAAGAGGGGAGGGCAAGTTCTTCTCTTCCGGGTCATGTTGGGGCGCTACCGGAACTGATCGAATTGGTAGTCTACAGTGTTTCTGGATGTTTCAGACTAAAGCTTGCGTCAGCATGAGAGCACTACCATCTCGTAGCTCCGTCGTGGCCATTCCACGAGCAATCATGGCAGCCGCTCCCCACCAGAAGCCTGCGGGAGTCGGAGGCCCCCAAGACTTTTGTAGAATCTTCACGGCTGAGGGGACGCTTTTCGAGAATGGAGCCCAAGCTCTATCAGGCAAGCGTCCGAGTTCAAAGGTGTCCCAGGGCCATTTTAGTGGACCAGGCCCAAAACCGAGGAGCCGGCCGCCATTTTGAGAGTCCTGTGGCAGCCGCCTATCGCTGCACCGCAAGAGCGGGAGCAACTCTACTACATGATGAGCGAGACGCTGTAGTCGCAAGAGCGGGCGGTAAACAGCTGAATGGCGGAAGAGGCACAGTGTAGCAAAAGCGGGCGGAATGGCAACTGAAACGGTAAAGGGGCGCCCCACTACAGCGTGTCTTCAGGTCAAACGGATTGTGGGACAAGGTCCAGAATTGAAGAGTCATCAAAAGGCAAAAAGTTCCGCCGGACCCCGGGAGCCGGCCGCCTATGTCGGGGGTGATCTCAGGCTACACCAGTGCTATAAGACTTGGGGAGGGTGTCGGAGCCAAGCGTCTTCTCCGAGTCCATGGCCATCACACCGCCCCTCAGGGGCCTCCGTCAAGCTGTTTAGGAAGGTAACATATCACATTGTTTTCTAATGCAGTCAGGTCCACAAACGACACTCACTTACTTTGAGAATAGTGAAGCTGCAGTAGGTGGAAATAAGCTTCAGACAGTGTTACAAGCACTGCTCAGAACTCTTAACTATGGCACCCAACATCCAGAACTTATGCCATTTGAGAATGGCAGTGACATTGAAGCAACTCAGGGACCAAAACCATTAACGTACTTTCACGTATGAAAATCTTACTTGGGGAGGGGGCAGGAGCGAAGCGCTCCCTCCCAGTCCGTGCCACCACACCGTATGTTGAAAATCTGAAGCCATCATTCTACAAAGTCAACCAACCTTGGATTGAAAAATCTAGAAAAATGTACAAACTGAAAACCAGTTTTGGTCTGCATAGCATCAGTAGCAACGCTTGCTATCAGAGTGCATGAGTTTCATGCTCGATCGATTGAGCTAGCCGGATCGGGCAATAAAAAGTATAAAATAGTTATGTAAATAGTTATTTAATAAAATGTTTTACCCTGTTTCTTTGCTGGTGTGTTGTCTATATTTTTAATATTTGCATAGGGTTTGTCGTTATTTTGGGCGGGGTGGGTGACGGAGTCGAGCTGTCTTGCAGCCCTCATGGTGTGGAGCTCAGTTCATCTCAATATTTTCGTATTTCTCATGAAGGGTTGTTCCTAATATTTCTATTTTAGCGAGGTCAAAAAGAGATCCAATTAGTGGCCTACTGATTTTGCTCGATTACTTTTATTTTTTTACACGATTTTTCACTATCTGCAAAGACTAAACAGAGTATTGCGACTTTGTGCTTGTTTGTAAATAGAGAATGATCCAAAGAGAACCAATTCTAAAACAGTAAATGCTTGGATAACAATCAATCAAATGGAGAGACAAGCAGGCACGACGGATTACAACGGGGGCAAAGGCCTGCGTTAACTACCGTTCACTATCTGCAAAGAGAGAGTACTACTAAGAGAAAAGAGGGGAGGGGGGGGCAGCGTTCAAAGCACATCAGCGTGCATAAATACGAAAATGTTTTTATCTATCACGTACTTGACATTTTAAAGCTTTTCATATTTGCTATTAAAAAACCAATGAAATTCACAGAAAAAACCATAGGTTATAGTGGATATATAGTTAGGAATTTGCATTTACAAAACCTTGAAAATTCAATGAAAAAACCATTGGTTTTAGGCCATATATAGTTAGGGATTTGCATTTACAAAACCTTATTTTACTCGCATAAAACCATTGAAATTCCATATATAGTTAGATGCGCTAACTATATATCGCGCACCCGCAATCCACTGCTGATGATGTCACATATTACATCATTCATGACATGGTCAGTGACTTCACTGATGACATCACTGATGACAACTCAAATGACATCACTGATGACATCTCAAATGACATCACTGATGACATCACTGATGACAACTCAAATGACATCACTGACAACATCACAGATGACATCATTCATGTGTTAATACGATGAACCTCTACAGACTCTGATATATCCTTAGATACACTCAGTGAAAACAGACACTCACAGATTGTCACTCATCCATGGAGTTACTCATACACCTAGACAGTCATGCAAAGAATCAATCACACCTCCAATTCCTCAACTATACAGTTATACACACCTTACTTATTGAAACATATTCTAACACATGTTTACTCTCTTATATAATCCCTAATAAAAGTTCACAATGATCCATACAGCCACTCACACATTCACTGGCTCTAATGCACAGTTATTTATATATGTCAACTCTCACATGGAGTGTGTTTTACATATGTACTTACTTTGACATGTAGCACTGAGATATCCATTCACTCACCAATACACTCATGCACACAGTCAACCGCCCATACAGCTGTTTCCACATGCACTTTTGAAACCATACATCTAGTGAATCAACTGCTCACACATCTATGCACAGAGTCACACACCTCCCAGCCACCCCCACACACACACTTACTCTCCCATAGAAATACTTAGGCAACCAATCAATAACCCATATAGTTACTCATATAGCTACTGATTAACACATGCAGCACTTCATAGAACAACAGATATAATGATGCACAAATTAATACAGTTTAATCACTAACCCATGCACTCAGTGAGACACATTTAATCACTCCCTCATACAATTAGTCATGCACCTACTAAATCCTTCATCCAGACATTTATACATCCACTCATTCTTCAATATGTAAGACATATTTTAACTTTACAGAAACATACAGTCACTGGATGTTGTGATCAGTGATGTCATCAGTGATGTCACTGACCATGTCATGAATGATGTAATATGTGACATCATCAGCAGTGGATTGCGGGTGCGTGATATATAGTTAGCGCATCTAACTATATATGGAATTTCAATGGTTTTATGCGAGTAAAATAAGGTTTTGTAAATGCAAATCCCTAACTATATATGGCCTAAAACCAATGGTTTTTTCATTGAATTTTCAAGGTTTTGTAAATGCAAATTCCTAACTATATATCCACTATAACCTATGGTTTTTTCTGTGAATATATATATACATATATATATATACATATATATATACATCCACTGAGAACTTGGAAACTTTTATGCATAAATTTGTTTCCTTGTATTTGGCATATGTGACTAAAGAATCATATGAAGCTTGCCGAGTGAGAGTAGGTGTGCTTGCTAATAATCTCAAGCATTCAAATCCCCATATTTATGGAGTAGGTCCCTTCTCTAGTACCATCTCTCAGAATATTCATGTAAGGTAATCCAGGGCAAGGCATGATCCATGTCCTGCAACTATGTACGTTTTACAACACTGTATGGAAAGTGTAGGCTGGCTAGTTCCAGCAGCATTTCAGTGAATTTTAGTAAAGGGCTTTCACTTCAGGCAGAACATAGATACACCTAATCTAACATTTAAAATATCATTTTAAGCCTTCTTTCAGGAGAGTACGAAGACCAATCCAAAGAGGCTACTCAGCTGGGGCCTGGCCATCAAGCAGTAGGAATGCCTGACCCTCTCTCTCTCCAAGAATCAATCAGGAACACCCAGTTCCCCATTCTAAACTCCTCTCCCTTGCCCACAACAACAGTGAGCACAGTTCTACATGCTTCGTTTTACACAAGAATTTCCTAAATATAATTGTTACACATCCATAGTTGTTAGATGCTGTAACAACCAAGTGCTTATCTGCCTGCATCCGTAAATCATGAGCCTTCATGAAAATTGGGCCCCTCATGCATTGCTGCTATCAGGCTGCAGATAATGACTACATTTAGTAAGCTCATTAAGCAGCAGAATACCCACCAAAATACCACAGTTTATCCTATGATCCACATAGGCAGTGCAGTCAGAGGCAGTTTAATACCTCTCTTAAATGTCTTTTTTCTCATTTACTTTCTAAACCTGACGTTTTTTTATGTCTAGGCTCATCTGTAATGACTGGTTCTAATGGTATATTTTAGAATTGGACATTAACATTTTTAGACCCAGTTAGATACATCTTCAACGGACTTTCTAATCTTACACTCCCAATACATGCAACGAGAAAACAATAAGTTAGCGCCCTCGGCTATTGCTTGTTGTTAGCAACAATAATAATTTTGTTCTGAATAAATAAAGACATTGTGCGTTATTACTCTCTGTCTTGACGTATTGATGTTTCCAGCTTTGCCAAGAACAAGAGTTCCACTAAACAAATTCGATATCTCCATAGGCGCTAGAAGGTCCACGTGTATCACACCCAACCTCTTATTCCTTTTAGATACAAACGGTATTAGGAAAGCATTGGCACTGAGAAAACATTTTGGACTAAACAAATGAGACCGAGGTGCTAACTCAGCCCAATCAGGATAGCTTTCTCACAAAAATAACATCCTGGAAGCCATAAAGGGTTACACAATAAATATTCACTTTTCCTAGCATGCTGAGTATCGAAAAAAAAGCAACTTCTGTGGGATATCTTCCAATGCTTCCTTACAACTACTCAGTTAGGACATATCAAATAGGTAATGTGCCAGATTTCTGTTAGTGTCACGGTGCTCAGATTATCTTTGTATGCTTCTCCCTAGTTTGCCATACTTTCTATGCTTTACTATGGTTCTGATGCAGTCTCTTACCCTCTGTGACAGCTGATTCAGGATGGACCCCCACCCTGCAGATTCAGCTTATTTTCCAATTAAATGAGGTGTCTGCTCACATTCCTTGGTGTCCAATGTAAATCAATCATGGTGGGCTCTTCTTCCTTTGGCTGCAGTCGGGTTCAAGGCACCAATCAGCTCTATTTGTGGCTTGCCAAAATGATACTTCAACATGAAATACCTTGAAAAAACAGGAGACAAGAGGAGTTTTGCAAAACAGGAACAGTTTGCTCAATTAAACAATGAGACCGGTAAAACAGTCACAGGCATAGGGTTTGATGACTGTCTCAACTTGCAATCGATCTGAAATGGGACTTTACACAATTCATTGAGTGACATAAACAGTTCTGGTCATCCTTTCTCGGTAAAGAATGTGAACCGCTGCCTTTGGACTCGTAAGTTAATGTATCTGATAGGGAGTTCAGTTGGGCCTCGACCTTGTGTGGACACAATGTGGCCAGTGTGTAATTTGTCCACATGTACGGCATGGGGAGCATGTGATCACTGCATGTACTATGTGTGCTGTGTCCTGACTGGCAATATGTTCCTAACTTTATATGCCAACTGACTTTATGGTGTTTTGGGAGCGTGCATACGACTGCGGCCATGGGTACATTATTGGGGACCTATTTCTCAGGACCATTCTTTTGTCCATGCTCCTATATGTTTGATCTGGAATTTTCTGTTTGTGTGTTTGTCTGCCGGCTATGTGCCACTCCACCTGTGACCTGGGAATCAGTGACCTCAGACCTACAAAACGAGTTTCAAAATCAGGATGAAGATGAGACAATGTCAGGAAAAGAGTGACCAACCAAACCAAATACCTGTTCTTGTAAGTCAAAGATATTTACCAATGACTGTCAACAAGGAAGCCGATTCCGATCCTGTAAAAAGCGCTCCGAATCGTCGTATTGAGCTTTTTTTCCCGTACGAATCGTACCTGTAACCGTCCCCGTACGTACAATGTAGTACGATTCACCCTCAATGCAGCCATCTGTACGAATCGTACCAGGAACTGTACGAATGGAATTTCCATACGAATCACCATCGGAACCCTCTGTACGCGACGTTTGTACGGTTCGCGGCTGCTTTTTACGACCCGGCTAGTACGATTTGTGTCGGGTACGGACCGTATGACCCTTTTCCTACGGGAGCTGAAAACAGCCGTAAAAGCAGAGTTCGCCCCGAAACAGGTACGGAACATCCCCCCCGGGTACGGAGCGTACCCCCCATGATCACAGGGGTATGCGCCATACCCCTGTGATCATGGGGGGAACGTGCCGTAAACCCGCGATCTCGGGGTGTGCGCACCGTACCCCATGTTCGCTGGGTGTACGGTGTGTACACCCTGCGATCGCGGGGTACAGCGCGTACCCCTGCGATCAAGGGGGGTACACGCGGTACGGTGTGTATGTGATTGTGCGCTTTTTTGTACGAATTGCCCGTACCTGACGTGGACCATACGAATCGCGTCCTGATTCCCCGGTCCAGATCGTACTCATCGGGTCGTACGGCACGGTTCACGGTTTCAGCCTTGCAATACGTACGGATCGCGACGATTCGGACGGATTCACGGAATGTGGATCGTACTACGCGACTCGGATGGACGGGTACGATTCGTATGGCGACGGCTCCGGATCAAAATCGTTCGGACGTTATTTTTCCGGGATCGGAATCGGCCCCAAAGTGTTTGCAATTAGGTTTTCCTTGATGTAAAATGAGGAGTTTGCTAACATGAACAGAGGAGATCTGAGATAATAGAGTTGCAACAGATGGGTCAGAAGTGGATGGTGCAACATCAGGAAAAAGTTATGGGTGAAAGCCAAAGGGGTCCACCCCTGTATGTTGGCGATCTATGGTGGTAAGACTGCCAGGGTCCCGCCATCTCTATCAGAATATTCCTCCCGCCAACATTACCGATGTGCAGATTATGATATACCTATCTCTTGAGGTAACTCTGGATGAGGATCTCCAAACTCCAGTTGACACAATTGAAGAAAAAGAGGTGCAAACATACCTTTTTCAGTTCCCACTTCTGTTTCCATCTTGTATACCATTGTCCAGGCCTTCCTGTGCTGATACTGCTGAACCACAATACTAAGCACCCCTGTTGTCCCTAGAATCTGAGGTTGGTAAAAAGAGCGACTTTCCACAAGAATTTAGGAAGGCAGGTATCCTTATTGAAGAGTAGGTTCAAGCACCTCCAGGTCAGCTTTACAGCTTTCAGCAATACAATGCTATTCAAAGGATAACATTCTAACCTAGCAACACGATCAACATTCTAATGTATGCAGATAACTCCTCGACACTAGCTGGACACCATTATCCGACGCCAGGACTTTAGGAATTTCCTCACATAAGAATTGTAGTGTAGTTCCTATGTTCCCAATAGGCTCTGCGCATTGGAATAACATAAACGATATTGTAGACGTAGGACTGAGGTCAACTAGATCTCTATTGAATATGTTAGACTTAATTATGTATGCCGACTAGCTCAGAGGTCACTAGAAACTTTCTCGAGTAAACAAGAAGGGATTAGTTTCTGACAACCGCATAAACATGACAACTTTGCACCCTCCAGAATAAGGAGTATACCTCCAGAGTCGTGGAAATAATAGTTAGCTATTTTACTCAGTCATTTGTGCATGCTTTGTTTCACCAGAAGTGCAGAGAAAATAGAGAGACTGGCGTTTTCAATGAAAGATGTTATTTATTGAACAGTCTTCTTTCTCATGCAAGAGAAGTGGATTGCTACAATTGTTATACTTGTTATAAAGTAAAGTGCGTACAGTAAAAAGAGTATTATGAAATAATACAATAAAAGCATGGTATAGTTTCTAAGCCATACGGTCTTTAAAATGATTAAATACATACAACGATATACAATGACTAAAAGTACTCAACTGGTGCTTCTAAGATACGCCTACCCCAGTGTACCTAACCTAAGCCTAGTACAGGGAAGGAGTAAGTAGGATTACAGTTTAACTTAAGATAGTTTCTGCCAGGAATCTAGGTCAGGAATTCTCTAAGGATCTAATCAGCTCCGTACCTTGGGTATAGGAGGAAGGAGGTCTTGTATATCTTTCTCAGGACTTGATCTCCCAGCAACCCGCGAGGGTGTCTGGGAAACACTGGAGCTGGATTTCTCTCGGCAGAGAGAAGGCAGTGTGTTTCTCAGTGCGTCAGATGGGAGGCTCGGCTTCCTTCGGCTCTTTGCGATAGCAGGGCTTCGTGTAAGTAGTCAGTCGATCTGCTCCACACCTCCGTGTATTTGCAAAGGCAGATGCGGTAATATTTGTACCTGAACGGTGCCGGGTTTGACGTAAGGTTTGGACATAAGACGTCACCAAAAGTTCTTTCAGGACTTGCGAGTTCTAGGACAAATCCAAACAAAAGCAGGGGGGATTCCCGGTGCTGCTGGCGGCTTGGTTTGTTTAAGAACATGTTGTACATTTCTAGGAATCTACGTGTAATAGCCGTGCTGTGTTCGAGCTGCATTGGCTATGATTTAATATAGGTGTGATTCTTAAGCTTATGATATAATTTAACCACTTAAGGGCAAGAATCGGGAATAATTAAATAGGGTCCTAGATTCAATTACAACAGAATATTCTTTCCATGAAATCAATACCTTTTTGAGTGTTTACAAATTTTGTAGTTTCCACCACAAACCATTTAGAATGGTAATCAACTAGGACCATCAGAAACTTGTTCCAAGAACCAAGCTTGGATATTGGTCCCAAAAAATCAATTGCTACTCTTTCCCATGGATGTTTAGGAAATGTTATACATGCCAAAGGAGGTTGTCTAACCACTTTTGTTTTATCAGCTTGAGCACATGCACAACATTCTCTCACCCCGTCTTCTATGTCACCATCCATGCCCGGCCATCAATATGACTGTCATACTCTTCTTTTGGTCATATTTCTTCCCAAATGTCTCTCATGTGCAATATTTACAATGTTGCTCCCTAGCAACATTGGTGGCACAAACTGACAACTTCTCAACAACTTCTCATCAGCTTTCCATCACATAAACTCAGCTCACTCTCTACGTGGTAGTAGTTCCTAAACCGAGCATTCTCAATGAAGTTTTCATGCCATCCTTGCAAGACACAACGTATCACTTGTTGTAACATCTCATCATCTGACATAGCACTCGTCCACTCCTCTTTACTAAAAGCAAATTCTTCACCATTTCCTTTGAAGACTTCTTCAATCACATCACCAACACCGGTATCCATAATTTCAATTCGCATTCTAGATAGACAATCAGCTACCACATTTTTTAGTCCCTTAATTCGACCACCACATTCTATTCCAGTACCGATAACATCCACCTGGAAATCCTAGGGGCAATACTACTCCCCAAGCCTCTCCCTTCTTTAAATAGATGAACTAAAGGCTTGTGATCCGTGCGGACTCTAAATGGCCAACCCACACAAAATACTTAAAATGTTTTATCCACCAAGAGCGAACTAAGGCCTCCTTTTCAATCACAGAATACAACTCAGCATCGCGTAATCTCCTAGATGCAAATCCAATGATTTTTTCTTCCCCATTACT
Source organism: Lissotriton vulgaris (assembly GCF_964263255.1). Taxonomy (NCBI): domain Eukaryota; kingdom Metazoa; phylum Chordata; class Amphibia; order Caudata; family Salamandridae; genus Lissotriton; species Lissotriton vulgaris. The sequence continues at coordinate 1,562,864,548 of NC_141691.1, read as the reverse complement.
CAACTGAGTCAAACCACCACCAATCCCTACTGCACTGGCATTGGTTGTAATGAAAGTTTTATCCCTGACATTAAAGTGATCAAGGTTAGGAGCACTAACAATACTATTTTTTATTTTGTTAAATGCATTGTCGCAATCCCCATTCTAGTCAAAGACGACCCCTTTTTTCATGTGTAACCTTAATGGTTCAACTATGTCAGTAAATCCCTTGACAAACTTCCAGCAATACTCAGCGAGCCCTAAAAAAGACTTCAGCTGATCCTTATGTTGAGGAGTAGGAGCATCCTTGACAGCGGAAACAATGTTCTTCTTGGACTTGATACTACCTCTACATATTTCATGTCCCAGTTACTGTTCAATTGACATTTCTCTCTTTTTATGGTCAGTCCATTTTTTTCCAGCCTTCTCAAAACCTCTTCCAATATGATGTCATGATGTTTGTCGTCTATCCCTATAATAAATACATCATCTTGAAAACACAAGACATCATTCATACTTCCAAAAATTAGTTCCATCACCCTTTGAAACACCGCTGAGGCAGAAACTAATCCAAAGGGCATTCTACAATTGTGAAACGCCCCCAACGGTGCGACAAACGAAGTACGTTGTCTCAAGGAATTTGATGATATGCTGCAGACATATCAATTACACTAAAAACAGTACCACCACCCATAGCTGTCAACATCTCAGAAATGTTGGGTAGAGGTTGCCTGTCCACCCAAATATTTCTGTTCAAGTCGCGCAATTCCACACATAAGCGGATTGTTTTACCATCCTTTGGCGCGACCACAATGGGAGCCAACCATTCAGAGGACTTGATCGGTTCTATAATGCCTTGATCAAGCAGCTTTTCAAGTTCACATCGTAATGGTTCTCTCATCAAATAAGGTAAATTCCGCACCCTATGTAAACGGGGATAGCATTATTTTTCAAGATTTTCCTGTGTGAAAAATTCTTGAGCTGACCAATCTCTGCACAAAAAACTTTAGGATACTTTTCAGACAAATTAGTTTGGTATGTTGTATTAACATTATGCACAATTGCAGACAGAATGATGTTTAAGTCTTTATGATGACACCAACCTAATAGGTTGGACCCTTGCTTAGTTAAATATACTCTCCCGTACACTTTTTTTCCTTTGAATGAAATTACCATCCATTTGAGGCACAAAATATCAATAGTTTTCCCGCTATACCCAATAGCCTTAATGTCAGGTTTGGTCCAGGACACAACATCACTTTCACTCTTCCATACCTTGGAGTACATCTCCATAGGTAATAACGTATACAAACTCCCCAAATCGACTAGCATAGTAACATCATGCTTGTCCAAGTTTATGACACAATGAGGTTTGCTCAGTACAGAGGTACTCTCTCTAACAACATCACATTCTAAAATTACATGATCATGACATGATTCTACTTTGTTCAGGCACGTTTCAGTACGAATATGAACCTCACTAAAATCATCAAGACATAACATGAATTCTTAAACATTCTTGCACGTGTCGTCCACTTCTTGTATCTGACCAAACTGAGTCTTGGTCCTGCAAGCTATGGCAAGATGACCTCTTTTCCCACAAGCTCTGCATAATGCATTTCTCTCCATGCACTTGGGACTGGACGCTTTGGGGCAGATTAACAAGCCCCTTGGGCCGCCGGTGCTTCACGTTGCGTGACGCACCGGTGGCTCAGCTTGCTAAGGGATGTTTACAAGCACAGGTAAAGTCACCCTGCGTGACATAACCTGTGCTTGTAAATATCGCCCCTGTTGATGCAGCACTTTGTATGTTAGGGGTGGGACTTAGGCTTTGTTGTGGGTGTACCCACGCGACACCCATGTCCACTGATGCATTTTCAGAATTACGAGAAATCGTAAACTTGTAAATGTGTCAGTTTGGTGTGACACCATAGGGGTGGCGTAGCCAAGTGAAACGAGGAGAAATGTTTTCAGTTTTCCTCATTTTTTCCTCTTTCAATGTGTCCTGCATTCTACAGCACACTTTGAAAGAGGAAAATGCCTGCAGTGATTGCTTTTGTACAGGAAGGGTCCCCTTCCTGCAAAAAAGCAATCTCCCCATGGCGCAGGCATCCTTGCACCATGGTGCAAGGGTGCCTGCGCCGGCGCGTGTCAGCTGTTTCTGCGCCAGTTGTGGAGAGAGCACAGGAATGCGATATATCATTGTAGATATGTCGCTATCTTGTGCTGTGAAAGTGCATCAGCGTGGCGCTGCCAAAGGGCTTGCGGTGCCGTGCGGCGGCACTTTCTTATTGATCGCCCCTAAATGCCCAGGAGCACCACAACTCTCATACCCGTTCCTGAAGTATTACCATTCACATGTGGAGTTGCATTTGACTTATTTGGATTCTTATTAGGGTATTTTGTAATTTGTTTAACAGTTTTGGTTATATCCACACATGCTTTTACTTCACCTCCATTTCCTACTTGCTCCTTTGACACTATGGAATTACTTTAATTTTCCATCTCCTTAATCCACAATTCAGTATGTTCTAAACCTCTAGCAATTTGTAGTGCCTCTTCTAAAGTTGGATCTTTAATAAGTAATTTATCTTGCACTCTTTTATTATTAGTGCATCTTACAATCTGATAACGTATAAGAGAATCTGCCAATCCCTCAAAACAACACGTCAGTGAAAGACTTCTTAATGCAGCAACATATGTCCCAATATCCCCATCATTGAAAACAATGGTGTAAACCCAAGAAATCAATAGGACCTGGGTAACCGTATATATATAAAGAAAATGGTCCTAGATACAAATTTTAAACACAATTAATGATGTGAATATTATTTCTTCACAGTCAACACAAAGTCAGACTAAATCTGAACATACAAATACATGGAGATGTATTGTTAGCTTAATTCAGCTCAAAAATACAGGAGACCCAACACAACAGTGTATACAACAATTTCTACTGCAGTTTATTTACAAATTCATAACATTTCGACAAAAAGAGAAAAGAAAAGGAAAAGGAAATGGTGCTCAGGTGAAGGAGGGTGTAAATATAGATTTGGAAGTAATTTAGTGCAACAGAGAGATTATATGTACATTGCACATGTGAAGCCTACCCATTCACAATCTATATACAATATTATACAAGGGGACAGGAAGGGGCAGGTGTAGGCTTTAAGGGAGTCACGGGGGGATCGTCGACGTTTCGACCCTGGCGCAATAAGGGAAAGTCACGACCTCTGCTGCGGGTCTTCTTCAGGACGGTAGTAGGGACAGGGGGCGGGGAAGCACCAATTAAAATTGGAAAGGTGTCGCAATTTCCAGATCAGTTGGGCGATGCACCTCGAGATGAGAATTTCTGCTCAGAGTAGGGAGTCAATCCAAAACTAATAGGTACACAACGGGCAGTCGTACTCAATCGTGCCTAGTCCAGTAACACGGGGGACATGGTACCGATGGTCAAAAGCGAGAATGGAACTGATTTAAGTTCAGGTGAATCTTGAATTAACAGCGTTAACCCCAATCGTGCAGAGACGGGGGCGGCCAAACCGCAGCTCGCACGGGAGTTCGAAGTGTATTCAGGCAGCTTCCGCGACCGGTTCCAGCGGAAGCTGCCTGAATACACTTCGAACTCCCGTGCGAGCTGCGGTTTGGCCGCCCCCCGTCTCTGCACGATTGGGGTTAACGCTGTTAATTCAAGATTCACCTGAACTTAAATCAGTTCCATTCTCGCTTTTGACCATCGGTACCATGTCCCCCGTGTTACTGGACTAGGCACGATTGAGTACGACTGCCCGTTGTGTACCTATTAGTTTTGGATTGACTCCCTACTCTGAGCAGAAATTCTCATCTCGAGGTGCATCGCCCAACTGATCTGGAAATTGCGACACCTTTCCAATTTTAATTGGTGCTTCCCCGCCCCCTGTCCCTACTACCGTCCTGAAGAAGACCCGCAGCAGAGGTCGTGACTTTCCCTTATTGCGCCAGGGTCGAAACGTCGACGATCCCCCCGTGACTCCCTTAAAGCCTACACCTGCCCCTTCCTGTCCCCTTGTATAATATTGTATATAGATTGTGAATGGGTAGGCTTCACATGTGCAATGTACATATAATCTCTCTGTTGCACTAAATTACTTCCAAATCTATATTTACACCCTCCTTCACCTGAGCACCATTTCCTTTTCCTTTTCTTTTCTCTTTTTGTCGAAATTTTATGAATTTGTAAATAAACTGCAGTAGAAATTGTTGTATACACTGTTGTGTTGGGTCTCCTGTATTTTTGAGCTGAATTAAGCTAACAATACATCTCCATGTATTTGTATGTTCAGATTTAGTCTGACTTTGTGTTGACTGTGAAGAAATAATATTCACATCATTAATTGTGTTTAAAATTTGTATCTAGGACCATTTCCAATATCCCCATCTACTTTTTGTTTACATAAAAGGAACTTGTGTCTCTCTAGTACAACATTCACTTTAGTAGTGAATCGTAATTCTAACATTTGCATTGTCATCTACTAGACATTGTTAGGTTGACCGTCTCCCATCCCAAGAGAAATCTCAGGTAAATCCTCATACAAACGGCGTCCTTCAACACCCAAATGATGAAGTAAGATTGCTTTTCTACGTACGGGACCATACTTGTCTGCACCAGTGGCCAGAATATAAGTTAAAAACAATTTTTCCAATCCTTCCACAGGATTGCTGGATCACCTGGAGTAGGGAGAAAACTTGGGGATGCAGATAATGCTTGATCAGCCATTACAATAAAACTGTATTTGTACAACTATATAATGTAGGCAAAATAATTAAAATTAATTCACCTGCAAGAAAATAAGGTTAATGAAATAATAAATTAATATAATAAATCAACATAACAGACTAAAACAACAATGAAAATAATAAAGCAGAAGATTTCCCAAAAGAGGTGTTCTTAGTTCTTTATATTTTTTCTTTAGGCAGGCTTCTTGTTTAATCCTTGAGACACGGCAGTTCCTTCTTTAATCTTTGAGGTAGCTCCTTATTTAATCCTTGTGCAGTACTTTTCGTCGATGAAGAAATAGAGAAACGTCTTTGTTTCCTTATAAAACTATTGAATCACTCCCAAACGTCAAAGTATGGCCGCTCCGACGTTGAACGTCGAAGTTGATTTCGAAAATCAGTTGAAGGTGTTGTTTTGAATTGACACAGAGCAGACGACAGCGCGAGAGAACCAGCGCGAGTGCCAGCACTGGTCACAGACAATGAAGTAAGCGTTAGAGATAACGTTGATGTGTTTACATTTAAGTTTTCACCAACAGTAAGTTACAATCAGTGATCCTGATGTATATAACATACTGTCAAAACTTCTCAAGTTTCTGTAAAACAACTCCCAAGCTTTACAGTACACAGCTCTAACGCTTTAATGTCAGTTTCTTAGGTATGCACGTTTTTAGGTTTCTGGTAAGTAAGCTCTCACACATTCTCAAGTTTTCTGGTAAACAACGCTCACGCTTTAATGATAGCTTCTTAGATATGCATATGTCTTAGATTCTTTAACTGACGAACAGCTTCCAGTTCAATGCTAATTCCACAACATAGAGATTTTACCGTTAGAAATCCAATGTGTAGTTTTAAAAGACACAGCAAGTTCATATCAGTTGAATCAACTCGTCTAATTTCAGATTGAGTTGTACAATAATAGCACACAGCAGGTAAGCTATTATATAGAAAGTTTACTCACAAAATACAGGAATTCCTTCTCTGAAAATGTTCAGTAGTATGTAAAGGGTCCTCTAGTAGAAAAATTATCCAAGGGTAGACGTATTAATTATCTGCCCCTTGCGCAGATTAAGACCAACTCGTCGCCAATGTGAAGATCCACTATCCACAATGATTTAGGAAGACAGTAATCTTTATTGAAGAGTATGTTCAAGCACCTCCAGCTCAGCTTCACAGCTTTCAGCAATACAATGCTATTCAAAAGATAACATTCTAACCCAGCAACACGATCAACATTCTAATGTATGCAGATTAATCCAGAGTAGGCTTCTGTGTCACTTGTCTCACCATCAACCGTGTGATAACATTTGCTTTAACCTGGTTTTTTTTACACATTGCTGTCACATGCATTTTTTTGTGTCATGTATGAGTGTTGATCTTAAAATTATTGCTAGTAAAAGGTACACACCAGCATTGACACGTAATTGTTTTTTTTATCTGGTGGTGGTGGTTGTTGTGCTTGTGGTGGCTGTGGGTATACATACATTAGTGTGTGTATGGTGTTGGTGTACTATGCTATTTATTAGAAAACAAGGTATTACACATTATCTACATATACATTTTGACCAAGTAACAACATATATGTGTAGTGATTCAAGAATAAATATAATTTACCTGTCTCTAGATCACCAGGGACTCACTCTGTCAGGAATCTGCCGCCAGGACACCACCTGCACAAAGGGGACTTCCTAATCAGCTTGGCGCAAAGCCACCGGCTTGATGGCAATGGAGTACTGTGAGCCAGCATGGAAGGCGACCGATGCGGCAGAAAACAGTTTGTTGATGCCACATCTAAATACGAATGACTCTCTTGTGGTGTTTTGTGTTTTCCTGCCAGACAGGTGGACAGAGGGGCATACGTATAGGGCAGGGTGTTTCTCTCTTGAGCAAGATGACCTGGGGTTGTACTCAACCCTTCCTGAACTTCAGAAAGTAGCCTGAGAACTGTGGCTATCCCCTTCTTAACTTATGAGGATACCTGCTCTGTAACTGGCAAATGCAGCTGACGTCTGGGCCTGCCTGCCCTTTTTTACCCTCGACTGTTTGCAGCCTAAACCAAGGTAAAGGACAGAACTGACCAAACCAGTTGGGGTAGACAAAGAGAGGGACCCCCAAATATAAGCTGGCATTGTGTAGAAAAGTGGCACCATCAGAGCTTGTCAATAGAACACTCCTGGAACTGTGGGGCTAGGGAAGACTCAGGAGAAGGACTGCCCTACACTCCTGCATGCTTTGAACCCAGGTTCCTCTGAAGTGACTCCAAAGGTCAGTTGGCTAAACTCCTGTGGAGCTGCAAGCAAACACCAAGCATCCAGGGACATTTCCTGCAACTGCCCAGCTGACCAGCACCAACTGGAATTGCCTGAGCCATGCTGCTGACTTCTGATGGAGTGAGTCATGATCCTCAAAGGGTGCTCCCCAGCTCCTGGATCCTTGGCTACAATCAAAGTGCACACCTCCTGCTTGAAAACTCCAGCCTAAGTGAAAATCCTGAACTTTGGGGGTCTTGTGAGCGAGCTACCTACATCATCACCTAAATCAGTGCATCACACGCCAATCCAAAGTTGTGATGATATCCTGATTTTCCTGGCAAACTGCGACCTATCAATTCTCCCACCAATGTTAAGCTTGAGCGACTACCTGCACCTCGCACCAACAATGGCCTTCTGGTGGTGCCTGACAATGCGAAGTTCAAGCTGAAGCTCCATTCATTGACTTGGACTTTGAGAAGGTAAAATCTTCAATGGGAAGAACCTAGTCCCTGTGTCTAACCCGTGCTTCATCACAGTCAGCCTGAATTTGGGACAATGACCCAGTAAAGTGATACCAGATGTTCATGAATGATGCTTTGTGCTTTTCTGTGGTATTTTCATTTGGAACTTTAAAAATGAATAACTGTTGTTCTACTGAGTGTTTCAGTTGTTCTGGTATAATGTTATTGATTAATAGGGATCCTATTTATCTTAATTGGTTTGGGTTTTTTCTGGTGCAGTGTTTACACCTTATTACAGTTTCAGTGCTGCATAAATACTTTACACATTGCCTCTAAGTTAAACCTGACTTCTTTTGGGCTAAGTTTCCAAAGTGTTTGCCACATGTTTTTTTCGGGTTGTGGGTTACAAAGCATTGGGACCTGGTTGGCTGTTAGAATTTTAGAAGCCTTCGGTGTTGGTCACATGGCCCTGGATGGGTTGTTGTAAGCCTTGAGGTCTATTTCAAGTATAATTATCAACCACATCTTCCTTTCAAAATCCAAATATTAGGTGGACAGATGGGTTCTCTATGAGCTGCAATATATGGCAGACTTTGGGCTGCATAGAGATGCCTGTTGTAATTATGAACTGGAAATGACTACTTTGGCAATCACTAGATGCTGTCAGGAAACAATGTAGTAGAACTGTTACAGGAAGAAGACACATAGCTAAATACTACCTTAAACATGATATTGATTAGAAGCACAATGACTAAATCAGTGTCAAGTTCTACCATCATGTCTGTGGAGCAGTAGATGTAGGATTGCATTGTGCAAGCAGTGTGTGCGCATACAAAGCGAAGGGAAGTAAGTGTTAATGTCCAAGACATGGCATCTCAATCTTTGAGGTTTTCAGGAAGCTGAAATTCATCCTATTGACTTTTGTAATGTATGCTTAAGCATAGAATTGCAAGCAATGTTATTATACTATGTGAGTTTTACTGTGTTTATGTGAGATTCTGTGTAGGGTTTGCCTGTTCTTGTTTACTAGAGCATACACAAAAACATAGGATGCAAGGATAGAGGAATTCCTACATTAATAAAAGTAGAATTGGTTGTAACCAAAGTTGTAGAATCAGTCAGAAATGATAAAAATAATTCCTGGGAAAATTCGATAGACCGGTAGGAAAGCTTCACTACTAAGTTCAAGTTCAAGTTCCAAAATTTTTATAGGGCACTACTCACCCAGAGGGTCTCAAGGCGCTTGAGGGAGGGAGGTGCTTTACTTATCGAATATCCAAGTTTTTAGTTGCTTTCTGAAGGAGAGGTGGTTCTGTGTAAGGCAGAGGTGGGTGGGGAGAGAGTTCCAGGTTTTGGCCGCTAAGTAGGAGAAGGATCTTCCCCCCATGGTGGATCTGTGGATGCGCGGAATAGCGGCGAGGGCTTGATTGGACGATCGTAGTTGCCGGGAGGGGGTGTAGAAGGATAGTCGCGTGTTGAGGCATTCGGGTCCTAGGTCGTAGAGGGCTTTGTGTGCGAGGGTGAGGAGACGGAACGTTATTCTCTTGTTGACAGGGAGCCAATGGAGGTCTTTCAGGTGGTCGGAAATGTGAGCTTGCCGAGGGATGTCCAATATGAGTCTGGCTGAGGCGTTTTGGATGCGTTGGAGTTTTTTCTGTAGTTTGGCTGTGGTTCCGGCGTAAAGGGTGTTTCCGTAATCCAGTCGGCTTGTGACCAGTGCGTGGGTGACCGTCTTTATTGTTTCGGTGGGGATCCAACTGAAGATTTTTTTGAGCATGCGTAGGATGTTGAAGCATGATGATGAGACGGCGTTGACTTGTCTGGTCATCCAGAGGGAGGAGCCCAGGATAAAGCCCAGGTTACGTAAGTGGTCCGTAGGTATGGGTGCGGTTCCCCGGGCCGGTGGCCACCATGAGTCGTCCCAGGCAGAGGGGGATAACCCTAAGATGAGGACTTCCGTTTTGTCCGAGTTTAATTTTAAACAGCTGTTCTTCATCCACTCGGCTACTTCTTTCATTCCTTCGTGTAAGTTGGTTTTGGCGGTGTTTGGGTCTTTGGTGAGGGAGAGGATCAGCTGGGTGTCGTGTGCGTAGGAGATGATGTTGAGGTTGTGTTGGTGTGCGATGGATGCGAGGGGACTCATGTATACGTTGAAGAGGGTGGGACTGAGTGATGATTCTTGTGGTACGCCGCAGATGACTTCGGTGGCCTCTGATTTGAAAGGGGGAGGTGGACTCTCTGCGTTCTTCCGGCGAGGAACGAGATGATCCATTCCAATGCTTTTCCTTGTATTCCGACGTTGCTGAGGCGTTGTATGAGGGTGCTATGTGAAAACAAGTAGGAGGACCCCACTCTACTTTGTAGAGGACGGTGGGGAAAATGTCATTAAAGAAAGAACAAACGTCCGGGTTCGTGGGACAGGATGTTGTCTCTTGGTGTGGAACCAATGGGTGTCACTTTTGTGGACAAGGGTGTTTTTTACCCTGGGGAAGGCAAAATATATACACACTTATTTCAACAGGTTCAATATATATTAAAAAAAGATTCTGCTAAATAACAACGGTTTTTGTTTAAAGTACGTGGGTTTAGTCAAACAGGCCTGGGACAGTGAAAATGTCATGGGCTATTGATTCGGATGTATGTAATCAAACTAGTATATTCACTTGTTAAGTGCAAACACATATGGGAAATTTTTAGATTAAAAGCATATCAACACAAACGTTTGGTCACAGTATTTAAATTTTATTACACATTGCACAATTTGAAAACACATTAAAAACATTTATCCATAAATATAATCATCACAATGTTAAAAAATCACAGAATCAAAAGGTCGACGCGGCGTTTTGGCTTTTTTCTAGTATGCCTTCATCAGGACTGATTCTAGACAATTAAAATCATAAAACACAAAGTTACCAAACGAGTAAAATACATAAAATACATTTTTTGCGTGAGCACTCTTACATCTTAACCCCCCTGATTTAGAATAATCAGTTTTTTTCTTCTTTACATACATATTCTCAGTACGTTCCATTAAGCATTGTTTCTATTGTATTTTTCCCAACAGATTCCGTTACCAAAAAAGAAGAATAACGGTAACGGAATCATTGGGGGTCCCTAATAGAAGGGTACACAGGTCCAAGGGGAAGGCAAAAAGAGATAGTAGGATATATAAAAAATCTGTAAATTGCACTGTTGGGAAAAATACAATAGAAACAATGCTTAATGGAACGTACTGAGAATATGTATGTAAAGAAGAAAAAAACTGATTATTCTAAATCAGGGGGGTTAAGATGTAAGAGTGCTCACGCAAAAAATGTATTTTATGTATTTTACTCATTTGGTAACTTTGTGTTTTATGATTTTAATTGTCTAGAATCAGTCCTGATGAAGGCATACTAGAAAAAAGCCGAAACGCCGCGTCGACCTTTTGATTCTGTGATTTTTTAACATTGTGATGATTATATTTATGGATAAATGTTTTTAATGTGTTTTCAAATTGTGCAATGTGTAATAAAATTTAAATACTGTGACCAAACGTTTGTGTTGATATGCTTTTAATCTAAAAATTTCCCATATGTGTTTGCACTTAACAAGTGAATGTACTAGTTTGATTACATACATCCGAATCAATAGCCCATGACATTTTCACTGTCCCAGGCCTGTTTGACTAAACCCACGTACGTGCAACTTTCCTAAAATTATTTTAAACAAAAACCGTTGTTATTTAGCAGAATCTTGTTTTAATATATATTGAACCTGTTGAAATAAGTGTGTATATATTTTGCCTTCCCCAGGGTAAAAAACACCCTTGTCCACAAAAGTGACACCCATTGGTTCCACACCAAGAGACAACATCCTGTCCCACGAACCCGGACGTTTGTTCTTTCTTTAATGACATTTTCCCCACCGTCCTCTACAAAGTAGAGTGGGGTCCTCCTACTTGTTTTCACATTTTCACTCGGCTGGTTAGCCGAGGAGGTTTCACCTATTACTGCAAATCAGCAGTAGGGCGATTGATTAAACAGCCCAAAAACTTTATAAAAATTCCTTATATAACAAAATTTAAAATCAACTGCGAAAATGGAGGGAATTAAGACATACACATTCTCGGAAGACCAGTTCAATAAATTAATTCATAACAACAAACCCAGAAATACAACAACCCCGGTCAGACTAGATAGATCAGATGAGGAGCAATGGGAGAAATTATGGAACAGGAAAAAGAAAGTCGTTAGAGCAGAGCTCCATGCAGAATTCTTAGTAGACTACTGCAAGAATGGAGTGATACCGAAGGGGTTACAGGTGACAAATGAACCAGGCATCTTTATCACAGATAGGAAGTTTATAGAAAGATGGACACTGGTGGCGAACCGTTGTAGTAGGGATTGGATCCTGTTAATCATAGAGACAGCGAATGAATTCTTAGTGGTGGAACGGAGAGAAATTGAAGAACTGGAAAGTCAATTAAAGGATAGTACAGCGGTAGAAGACGCAAAAGCAAAATTAGAAGAAATACAAAACGATATAACAGGCTATAGTGAATATCTGGTCCAAAAAAAGAGTAACAAACTAAAGAAAGACATAGAGAACTATAATCCGGATTTCGTGTATCCCTATTTGCAAAAGGACTTTTATGAACGTCCTAGAGAACAATACCAACCCCGTAGACAGTGGCACAACCAACCTAGAAATTTCCCTAGAAAAAAGGTGAGGTTCTTTGACACTTCTTATACAAGCAGTGACTCAGAAGGAGAACAGATGAATGACAAAACTAAAAGTGGTGAACATAACAAACAACCACAGATGAAAGAAGGCCTATCTTTTTTAGGCAACCGCAACCAGCAATTTGGGCAACAAAGGGGGAGGGGGAGAGGCCGCAACAATTACAGCCAACAACCACAATACCCACAGGCCCAACACCCTCAACGTCCGCGTACCAGAAGCCAGAAGCAATGGGACTAAATAGCATACAGAAAGCGGCAGTGATAAATTTATCTAATCATGACCCCACCCCAATAGAAATGAAACTACTAGAGAAAGGTTTGGGTTTTGCAATTTGCTCCCCTGTGGACAAATATGCGCTAGAAAGGGATCTACAAAACTTTTTTAGGAAAGTTAGACTTCGTGTATTTTTTGAAGGAAAAGATATGCCTCCGAGACATAATAAATCAGGTCTTAAAAACAAGTCCACTTGGACTCCATCCCTCAATTTAGTACACAAGGATATAGAGGCTTTTGAAAGATGCATAGATAAGAGCATAGAAAATCTTCTAAAACAAAAAATCTGGACACCACATAATCTTAGCAGAGAAGAGAAAAGAGCATTAGAACTCTTAGAAAAAGATGAGACCCTAACCATTAAACCAGCAGACAAGGGTGGTAGTATTGTATTGATGGAGACTATAGACTACAATAATAGAATGTACAAACTTCTTAATAACAAAGACCATTATAGTAAATCCAACAAGGAAGAATGGCAGACCTTGAAAGAAGAAATAGGAAGGATGCTTAGACAGGCCAAAGAGGACACTATAATATGTGATGATGAGTTTAGATTTATGATGAATTCAGATCCGCTAATTCCAGCTCTTTATGGACTCCCCAAGGTCCACAAAGACCTTAAAGATCCACCGATGAGGCCCATAGTCTCATGCATAGGGTCCCTTACAGAACCTTAAAGTAAGTATGTCGAAGTATTCCTACAGCCCATAGTCCAAAAACAGAGAGCATACATCAAGGACACCACTCATATGATCCAGAAAATTGAGGGACTTGCGTTTAATCCAGACACACAGGTACTAGTGACTTTGGATATAGAAGCGCTATATACGAACATTCCGCAGGATAGCACCATAGAGATTATGGAAGAAATTTTAGGCACCCAACAGGATGTAACTGAACACCACCAATTTTTCATCCTGGAGTGTATCACATTAATCTTAAAAAACAACATATTTCTCTTTCAAGATAACCTCTTCAGGCAAATCAAGGGGACCAGCATGGGGGCCACCTGTGCCCCCAGTCTGGCATGTTTGTACGTCTCTAGGTTTGAGGATACACATATCCACAATCCTGTTGCCCCTTTCTATGAGAACATCTCAGAATGGGGAAGGTACATAGACGACATTTTCTTCATCTGGACAGGAGAGGAAGAAACACTGGATGAATTTCTCCGTTGGTTAAACCTTGGAGACCCCAATCTGAAGTTCACCTCACATATTAATAAAGAATATGTAGAGTTTTTGGACATTATAATTAAACACACTGACGGCCACCTAACGGTGGAATTGTATACAAAACCCACGGATAGAAACACAATGCTGCATTTCCAAAGCAATCATCCTGCCTCACAGAAAAATAACATCCCTTTCGGCCAATTCTTAAGGCTCAAAAGGAACTGTACGTCAATGAAGGATTATGAAAAACATGCAAACAACCTTAAGGATAAGTTCCTAGATAGGGGTTACCCCAAAAAAATGATCAGACACGCGTACAAGAGGGCCAAATATTTCAATAGGGACAATCTGTTTCAACCCAAAGAAAAGACCCAAGATCCCCAAGATCCCATCATGTTTGTCACTAATTTTTCACAAGTGAGCCACAGAGTAAAAAACATCATAAACAGGAACTGGCACTTAATAAAAGATAAAACCCAGATCCCGATACCCAGGCCTATTTTTTCTTATAGAAGAAACAAAACCATCAGGAATTGCCTAGTTCACACGTATAGAGAAAGGAGTACAAAGAGTCAGCGTACCATTGACGATACCCCTATGCCAACAGGAACATTCCCCTGCTCAGGGTGTAGCAACTGCACGAGTATTATTAAAGGCAAAACAGTGACAGTTAATGACAGATCAGTGAATATAAAAAGCTTCATGAACTGTAGGACAAAAAATATCATATATCTGATCCAATGTCCTTGCCAGAAATCCTACATAGGGGAAACGTCCAGAGAAGTTAGACTACGCTTGAATGAGCATAGGTCAGCCATAAGGACAAACAAATTAGGGGCACCCCTCACTGAACATTGGAGGGATGCAGGGCACCAAATTGAGAACTTGAAATGGTGCGGACTAGAGAAAATCACAGGAACCAAAAGAGGAGGTAACCTGGATAATAAGAGGAAAAGGAGGGAGCAATTTTACATGTCTTCTGTTAACAGGGTAAGATGTGGACTGAACTCGAGGGAGGATTGGGAGAAGATAATTCTGAACTAAGAGCACAACTTATGTAGATAAGTATCTCCCAGATCTAAATGTATCCGTTTCCGAGATTAATCCAGTACACAAGATAGCAATAAGCGGTAATCGTTTTATAATGCCCCTCATAAATAATGAACAAAGTAACCTGTCATCTAAAATGAATAATGCGTTTAAATTATGTCACTTTAACCAGTGCCCATTTAGCAAGCTTCAACCCTGCACAAAGCCCCGCATAAACAACGTACAGAGTAACCTGTAATTTATAGTGGGGGACGAAAAAAACAATGTCTCCCGCTAGCAAATTCCAACCCCAAGGTATGTGCTTATAATAACATTGATAGTAGCATCGGGTAGGCCTGTCTATAACAAAGTAAAGCGTCACGTGATGCGCTCTCTAAAAAACGGAGTTTCATCATCACCACAGCAACGCGGTAACACAGCGATTAACATGCGTCCGGTTGCTATCTTAACCAATAGCAGATGGCCTCAGAATACATAGATAGCCTATGGAGAGAGTGCTACCAAAATAATAATCCGCCGTCAAAACGAACCAAATAAAACAAAAAAATCATGTAAATAGAAACGCAAGAGAGGCGCTCAGGGAAATATCACGCTCTATTCATGTAAATACCCTGTATATAGACAAGGTCCGTTGAGTAAAGTAACTGCGGGATAAGTTATACGCCGCCGAAGTAACAACGTTACCATGGCAACGTAAACGCCGAGAGACCAAACGTCGCCATGGGAACGCGTCCACGCGGCCTCGCTCTCGTTCAGGCAGTCGTCAGAGTCACCGCGTTCGCGGCGTTTTTGTGGCGCCAAATCAATTAAAAACCACTATTTAAGCTACCGCAACACACGGTCTGTTCATTTCCAACAGAACGCCGTGCGGAGATCATACGAAGGAACTGCCAGGAAGGAAGGAGCAGGGAGGCCGACTACTAACATACTGGTAAGAGGCGCGAACAGTGCTCTAAAGACTAAACGCTCTAATAATAATTTTAAGACTAGGCCCAGCGCTAGGACATAACATTAAAGGTCTAAAATTAATAAAGTAAAAAAACGATAGAATTTAGAGTAAAAGCGGGAGCAGCAAAAAGGCTCAGAATCTATTTAAAATTTAGAACTTAAAGAATAGAACTTTTTTAAGCAAATAAGATTATAATGCTAAAAATATAATTCCTACAGATATCAACTAATGACAGAAGAAGATGTCAGCGAAATTTACCTTTACCTAATTGAAAGAGGTTGAGGTTCATAATCAACCGTCCAGCTCCCACGGTGAGTGGCAATAGAAGGAAATGTACAACAACTTAAAAAAAGGGGGAACTAGTAGAATATAAAGAAATATATTTATTAATATGAATACTCACCCCACAGGGAGCACAGCACCTAATACACAGAACGGTGGCTCCTCCTGGCAGTAAAAGACACGGCAGAGATATAGCCCTATCGAGGTATGTGTCTACTTATAGAAAAGCGATGATACAAATACAGGTGTGTTGGTTAAAAAACAGGGATATATATCTGTACCTTTATACCCACAGGCAGATTAAAAGAGGGAATTAAATCTCTGACCACTGGGCATACAAGCAAAAGTTGAAGGAGTTGAAATCTAACTCAGCCACAACTTCGGTATGAAAGAGGGTTTTCATTATAAATAATTTAAGTATGTGTCATAAAATGATCAAACACAGTACTTATTAAGCATATGTATGTCTTTATTTAAGAAACAGAGCAACTTTGCGAATAATCGTTAAGCAAAGCACTAAGGTCCATATCACCAAATAGGACTCCTGGTAGAACTAGAAGTTCAAACCACATGGATAATCAAATCCATTTGGATCAACAAGGTACGCACCTGATTCATGGGAGGTACTTCTTCTTTTTTGGTAACGGAATCATTGGGGGTCCCTAATAGAAGGGTACACAGGTCCAAGGGGAAGGCAAAAAGAGATAGTAGGATATATAAAAAATCTGTAAATTGCACTGTTGGGAAAAATACAATAGAAACAATGCTTAATGGAACGTACTGAGAATATGTATGTAAAGAAGAAAAAAACTGATTATTCTAAATCAGGGGGGTTAAGATGTAAGAGTGCTCACGCAAAAAATGTATTTTATGTATTTTACTCGTTTGGTAACTTTGTGTTTTATGATTTTAATTGTCTAGAATCAGTCCTGATGAAGGCATACTAGAAAAAAGCCGAAACGCCGCGTCGACCTTTTGATTCTGTGATTTTTTAACATTGTGATGATTATATTTATGGATAAATGTTTTTAATGTGTTTTCAAATTGTGCAATGTGTAATAAAATTTAAATACTGTGACCAAACGTTTGTGTTGATATGCTTTTAATCTAAAAATTTCCCATATGTGTTTGCACTTAACAAGTGAATGTACTAGTTTGATTACATACATCCGAATCAATAGCCCATGACATTTTCACTGTCCCAGGCCTGTTTGACTAAACCCACGTACGTGCAACTTTCCTAAAATTATTTTAAACAAAAACCGTTGTTATTTAGCAGAATCTTTTTTTAATATATATTGAACCTGTTGAAATAAGTGTGTATATATTTTGCCTTCCCCAGGGTAAAAAACACCCTTGTCCACAAAAGTGACACCCATTGGTTCCACACCAAGAGACAACATCCTGTCCCACGAACCCGGACGTTTGTTCTTTCTTGTATGAGGGTGCTATGACAGACTGTGTTGAAGGCTTGCGAGAGGTCAAGTAAGATGAGGGCAACTGTTTCTCCGTTGTCCAGTAGTCTTCGAATGTCGTCTGTTGCTGCGATGAGGGCGGTCTTGGTGCTGTGTTTGGCTTGGAAGCCGGATTGTGAAGGGTCGAGGGATTTGTTGGATTCGAGGAAGGCGGCGAGCTGACTGTTGACGACTTTCTCAATGACTTTGCCAGGGAATGGGAGGAGCGAGATGGGGCGGTAGTTCTTAAGTTCGGTGGGGTCTGCTGTGGGTTTCTTCAGAAGGGCGCTGAGTTCGGCATGTTTCCAGTTTTCCGGGAAGGTAGCGGAGTTGAAGGAACAGTTGATGACATCGCGGAGATGGGGTGCGATGATAGAGTCTGCCTTGTTGAAAATGTGGTGGGGACATGGGTTGGTTGGCAATCCTGAGTGGATGGAGTTCATCAGGCGGATGGTGTCTTCGGTGGTGATTGGGTTCCAGACGCAGAGGTTGTTAGAGTGCGGCTTTCGTTCAGAGGTAGGTGGAGTGGAATGGTCTTCGGACTGGTTTTCAAAGCTGTTATGTATTTCAGCGATTTTGTTGTGGAAGAATGAGGATAGGGAGTCGCAGAGGTCTTGGGAGGGAGTGATGTCGTTGGTGCCGGCGGTGGGGTTAGTAAATTCTTTGACGATGTTGAATAGTTCCTTGCTGTTTTGGGCATTGTTGTCAAGTCGATCCTTGAATGCTAATTTCTTGGTGGAACGGATCAATTGGTGATGTTTGCGGGTGGCGTTCTTGAAGGTGGCTAGGTTGTCAGTGGTTGGGTTTTTTCTCCAGGTTTTCTCGAGAGTACGACAGAACTTCTTGGATTTCTTAAGGTCGTCATTGAACCAGGGGGATTTTTTGCTGCCTTGCTTGATTAGATGGTTTTTCAAGGGTGCTAGTTCGTCTGCGCTGTGGGTGATCCATTGTGTGAGGTTAGTGGCTGCTTGGTTTGGGTCCGATGATTTGACAGGGGGGTTTTGGTGAAGTGATGTGAAGAGCTGGTTGGTGGTGATTTTGTTCCAATTTCTTCGAGGAATAGGTTGTGGGGGTTGTGGGTCGTGGACTTTTTGTAGTTGAAGTGAACGCAGCTGTGGTCCGTCCAATGGAGAGCTGTGGTGCGATTGAAGGAGATGTTATGTTATGTTATGTTATGTTATTTTATTTATAAAGCGCGTAGCTGCCACAGCCAAGTGGCGTCCCAGCGCTATGATGGACAGTACAACACAACACAATGAAGGACCAAACCAGAAACAAAGACTATTTAACCGAGGTGAAAAGAAATGTCTTCACGGCTTTCCTAAAAGGCAGCAGGTCAGGAATGGAACGAATGTTAACAGGAAGTGAGTTCCATAGTTCTGCTGCCAGAACACCAAAAGAACGGCCACCAATTCTGGCTTTTTTAAAGCGAGGAATCTTAGCCAGAAATTGTCCAGTAGAGCGTAATGTTCTGGCCGGGGTGTAGTAGTAGATGTGCTTGCTGGAGGTGAAGATAGGGCCGAGCGTGTGTCCGGCAAAGTGGGTGGGGGTGTCAACAAGTTGTTTGAGTCCGAGATTGGCGAGGTTGTCCAGAAGGGTGGTGATGTTGCTGTCGTTTTTCTTTTCCAGGTGGAAGTTGAGGTCTCCCAGTAGATTGTAGTTCTCGGAGGGGAGGGCATGTGGGCTGATGAAGTCAGTGATGTCTTCGCTAAATTGTGTGCGGGGTCCTGGTGGTCTGTAGATGAGGGTGCCTCTGATTGTGGTTTTGGAGTCGGTGTGAATCTGGAAGTGAAGGTGTTCGGCGGTAGCGAGGTTATCGTCGGAACTGGTCGTGATGCGGATGGTGTTCTTATGGACAATGGTGATGCCTCCTCCTGTTTGGTTGGTGCGATCTTTTCGGATGATCTTGTAGGCGTCCGGGATGGCTATGGCGATGTCAGGCGCTGATGAGGTGTTCATCCATGTTTCTGTAAGGAAGGCAACGTCCGGCGTTGTAGTGTCGAGTAGGTTCCAGAGTTCAATAGAGTGTCTGTGGACTGAGCGGGTGTTGAGCAGGATGCACTTTAGGTGGTTAGTGTCGGAGCTTTGTTTGGAGTTTGTGGATTTGATGTGGGTCTTGATGCAGTCAAACTTGCAGGAGTGGCAGTTGAAGGGTCCAATGGTGTGTCCTGGGGCGGCTTGGTAGCAGTTTGGGAGTCGGTCGGGGTTAAGGGCTGAGAGGGTTCTGGCGTCGTATGTTATGCGGGTGGAGTGGGAATTGCGGGGGGCAGGGAGTCTGGCGCTGGGCGCGGTCCAGGCACGGACGGGCGTAGACGGGCTTACCTTTGGCGCACCTTCGGCGCGCAAAGGCATCTGTCATAAGAGGGTAGTGGAGGGGGGAGGGGCGAGGGAGGAGCAGCTGGGAGGTGGGAGCGGGATGGAGAGCCGGGCAGGGAGGCACAACAACAAACAACAAAATGGCAGCAGGCCAAAAGCGAAACTGGATTGGGGCACAACCTTAAAAAAACGCTATGCACAAATAAAAGTATTCAGCCAAAGGCAGCCAAGCACAATAGAATGCTACTGAATGCGCGCTTTCAAAATATAGCGCTACGATAAATATATTAACAGCAGACAGATACTAATGCGCGTTTTCGAAATATAGCACTACGATAAATATATTAACAGCAGACAGGCACTAATGGAAGTAGGAGCAATGCGAGCTCTCGAACTATCTGGCAGTAAAGCAATCTGGCAGTGTAAAGCGCTACGATACCACAACATTGCGGGGAGCAGCGTGGGGAGTGACCTCTTCTGAAGGCTTCAGGACGGTCACAGCGCTAATGCAGGAGGGTAAAGCCTGAAGTATCAGTGGGAGGGAGGAGCAGCTAGGAGGCAGGAGCGGGGTGGAGAGCCGGGCAGGGAGGCACAACAACAAACAACAAAATGGCAGCAGGCCAAAAGCGAAACTGGATTGGGGCACAACCTTTAAAAAACGCTATGCACAAATGAAATTATTCAGCCAAAGGCAGCCAAGCACAATAGAATGCTACTGAATGTGCGCTTTCAAAATATAGCGCTATGATAAATATATTAACAGCAGACAGGCACTAATGCGCGTTTTCGAAATATAGCGCTATGATAAATATATTAACAGCAGACAGGCACTAATGGAAGTAGGAGCAAGGCGAGCTCTCAAACTAACTGGCAGTAAAGCAATCTGGCAGTGTAAAGCGCTACGATACCACAACAGTGCGGGGAGCAGCGTGGGGAGCAACCGCTTCTGAAGGCTTCAGGACGGTCACAGCGCTAATGCAGGAGGGTAAAGCCTAAAGTATCAGTGGGAGGGAGGAGCAGCTGGGAGATACAAATACCATACAGACCTCATAAGAGTACCAAATGGAGTGTTAACAAATATATTTTGTTCCACTCCTGGACTTATCATCATCGGGGTTATCCCTAGGCAAAGATAAATGTATACAATATTCTAGATATAGGGGAAATCTAAAATGTGGGGTGGGAGCTATCATTTAGCCTCTGACATATCCTGAACACTACCACGGTTTGTAATCACTATAGCGTACGGTGGTGTGCGGCCCAAAGATGAGCTACAAAGTAAAAAATCCTAGATCAGTGATATTATCTGGAAGTGAAACCGTTTTTGAAAAAAAAAAGTATCTGATAAACATAGAGAACTATTTCCTCACTGTGTGTCGGTCCAAATAATACCATTAAAAATTGTGTCAATATTTCTGTGAGAGTACATGAGGAATGCATCAGAAGGGATGTTTTAAACAGGTGGAGACTAACTGGACCAAGAAGGAGCACAGAATGACATCAAGATATCAAAACTCCCACACACACTCACCTAGGCGTCCAGAAATGACATCAGGATCTATGAATTCTGCACTAACGATGGGCTGAAAATCAATTCCTTTCGCGGAATTTGTGGATTTTTGGCAAATTTGCGATCCCCGAATCGTGCGAATTTGCCCAAAAACCCGCAATTTGCAAGCTTGCGGATTTTTTTTGCTTGGTCGCAATAGAAAAATACAATATCGCGCGCACTGCGTTGACTTACCATGATTCTGAGTCCGCTGAGATGTTTTTCTCCCCGTTTGCGTGTGCTGCGCCATTTAGGATCTTGCTGCGTGATCGCGCGAGAGTTTTTCGACCGGGTGTACGTCCTTGCGGCCCGCTATCTTGCACAGCGAGAGTTTGACAACGCGAGTACGTCTTAAAGGCCAGCAATCACGTATCGCGGGAGTAAACAATTGCAAACACGTAGATGAGGCGCACAGCTGGGAGAATTGAACAGCTTGCTTTCCCGAACTTGCAAAAATTGCAATTCTGCACAATAAATCCACCGCAGGCAGCATAAACCTTCTGAAAATGATGATTTTGATCAGAATAACTCCTCAGTTTGACAGTTGACTGCACTTTTTTGTGCAAGGAGTCAATTTTTTGGGGGGGTGGTGGGAGGAAGGAAGTGCCCCAGAGTCTCCAGCTTCCTGTTCCTGTCCAGCAGGCTCCTCCCAGTGCGTTGTCCATCTCCTGGTCACTTTTCATTTGGATCTGGAGCTGGAGGGATTACTTTTTGTGGCTGCTGCTGGATATTTGTATTTGAGGACTTTTTGGATCACTTTTGGATTTGAGATTTTACAAGTAAGTTCGTGTTGTTTGTTTGGGGCATTGCAGTTGCTGCAACTAAAATTTTAAAACTTTTTCACAACTTTAAAAAAT
Source organism: Lissotriton vulgaris (assembly GCF_964263255.1). Classification (NCBI taxonomy): domain Eukaryota; kingdom Metazoa; phylum Chordata; class Amphibia; order Caudata; family Salamandridae; genus Lissotriton; species Lissotriton vulgaris. Next base: position 1,562,842,465 of record NC_141691.1, on the reverse strand, counting down.
ATATATTGTGGGTAGCCACAGTATCCAGTAGGCCCAGTGTTTAGCATGGGTGCATGATACAACTGTTTCTGTGAGTTTTGTTGAACCTAAATCTCATTTATGTCATTGAATTTTAGCTCACTATATGTGGATTTTTATTTTTATTTTGGGGTGCCTGTAAAGCCACAGTAGCCAGTAGGCCCAGGGGTAGTAAGTGGTGCATGGACCAAGACTTTCTGTGGGGTGTCTTGAATTTAAACATCATTGAGGGCATGGATGGCATTGGATTGTGGTGATTTGTGTGTGTTTTTTTACTTTTTGGGGTGGTATTGGGGCCTGGCCATGTGGGTGGGGGCCATTAGGAGGCCTGGTCCAGGCAGGGCCTGGACATGTGGCTGGGGGTCAAGGGGCCATTTTGAAGCCAGGCAGTGTGCTCAGGCCTGCATCCAGTTTGCCTTGCTTTCATCTATTAGGGCCAGGGGTAGTCAGTGGTGCATGGAACAAGTCTTTCTGTGGGGTGTCTTGAATTTAGACATCATTGAGGGCATGGATGGCATTGGATTGTGGTGATTTCTGTGTGTTTTTCAACTTCTTGGGGTGTTGTTGGGGCCTGGACATGTGGGTGGGGGCCAATTTGAGGCCTGGTTCAGGCAGGGCCTGGTCACGAGGCTGGGGGTCAAATGGCCATTTTGAAACCAGGCAGTGTGCTCAAGCCTGCACCCAGTTTGCCTTGCTTTCATCCATTAGGCCCAGGGGTACCCAGTGGTGCATGGACCAAGTCTTTCTGTGGGGTGTCATAAATTTAAACATTATTGAGGGCATGGATGGCATTGGATTGCGGTGATTTTTGTGTGTTTTTCGACTTTTTGGAGTGGTGTTGTGGCCTGGCCATTTGGGTGGGGGCCATTTTGAGGCCTGGTCCAGGCAGGGCCTGGCCATGTGGCTGGGAGTTAAGGGCCCATTTTGAAGCCAGGCAGTGTGCTCCAGCCCGCACCCAGTTTGCCTTGCTTTCATCCATTTGGCCCAGGGGTACTCAGTGGTGCATGGACCAAGTCTTTCTGAGGGGTTTCTTGAATTTAAACATCATTGAGGGTATGGATGGCATTGAATTGTGGTGATTTATGTGTGTTTTTCAACTTCTTGGGGTGTTGTTGGGGCCTGGCCATGTGGGTGGGGGGCAATTTGAGGCCTGGTCCAGGCAGGGCCTGGTAACATGGCTGGGGGTCAAGGGGACATTTGGAAGCCAGGCCGTGTGCTCCGACCTGCACCCAGTTTGCCTTGCTTTTATCCATTAGGCCCAGGGGTACTCAGTGGTGCATGGACCAAGTCTTTCTGTGGGGTGTCTTAAATTTAAACACCATTGAGGGCATGGATGGCATTGGATTGTGATGATTTTTGTGTGTTTTTCGACTTTTTTGAGTGGTGTTGTGGCCTGGCCATTTGGGTGGTGGCCATTTTGAGGCCTAGTCCAGGCAGGGCCTGGCCATGTGGCTGGGGGTCAAGCGGCCATTTTGAAGTCAGGCAGTGTGCTCAGGCCTGCCCCCATTTTGCCTTGCTTTCATCCATTAGGCCCAGGGGTACTCAGTGGTGCATTTATCAAGTCTTTCTGTGGGGTGTCTTGAATTTAAACATGATTGAGGGCATGGATGGCATTGGATTGTGGTGATTTTTGTGTGTTTTTTGACTTTTTGGGGTGATGTTGGGGCCTGGCCATGTGGGTGGGGGACATTTTGAGGCCTGGTCCAGGCAGGGCCTGGCCATGTGGTGGGGGACAAGGGCCCATTTTGAAGCAAGACAGTATGCTCAGGCCTGCACCCAGTTTGCCTTGCTTTCATCCATTAGGCCTAGGGGTAGTGAGTGGTGCCTGGACCAAGTTTTTCTGTGGGGTGTCTTGAATTTAAACATCATTGAGGGCAAGGATGGCATTGGATTGTGGTGATTTTTGTGTGTTTTTTGCCTTTTTGCGGTGGTGTTGGGGCCTGGCCATGTGGATTGGGGCCGTTTTGAGGCCTGGTCCAGGCAGGGCCTGGCCATGTGGTGGGGTCAAGGGCCCATTTTGAAGCCAGGCAGTGTGCTCAGGCCTGCATCCAGTTTGCCTTGCTTTCATCCATTAGGTCCAGGGGTACTCAGTGGTCCATGGACCAAGTCATCTGTGAGGTGTCCTGAATTTAAACATCATTGAGGACATGAATGGCATTGATTGTGGAGATTTTTGTGTGTTTTTCGACTTTTTGGGGTGTTTAACTGATGTTCCTCTGGCTTCCTTTGCTTGTAGGCGCACAAGAGAACCACCAGTGCCAGGAAGACGTCCTGCAGCGGTGTGTGCAGCCACAGACAACTTTGCAACTCTTGCAACTGCGGCCTGCTGTTCAACTTCTGACATCTGAAGAAGATGGGCCCAAAGAAAGGTGGCCGTAGCGCCTCAACGAAAAAAGTTTGCAGTGCCACTGCCAGTAAGAAGGAGCAGAAGAAGCAAGTGGCACCACCTACCAAGGAGACTGGTGGGCCCACAGACACCTTTTTTGGGCAAAAAAAACTACGCCTGCAGCAGCAGCTGTGTCAGCCGGGGACCAAGCTGGAAGCAGCACCTCCGCTTCATTGGGCTCAGTGCCACCACGCCAAGTTAGGTCCAAGACCATGAGTGCTGCAGAGGCAGCCACTTTAGTTTCTCAATAAGCATCGACCAGTGATGTTGGCTCATCGCAAGAAAGTAGTATCCAATCAATGCCGGGTGTAACTCAGCTGACGAGTGTTCAACAACCACACCCGCAACGACAACCACAGGTGCAACTAGTACAAGTGCAAGTACATGGGCAAGGAGAGGCGCAAGGAAAGGCGCAAGGAGAGGCGCAAGGAGAGGCGCAAGGAGAGGCGCAAGGAGAGGCGGAAGGAGAGGCGCAAGGAGAGGCGCTAGGAGAGGCACAACGGGAGGCGCATGGAGAGGTGCAACTAGAGGTTCATGGAGCGGCACAACTGCCTACAATGCTTGTTACTCCAGAAGTAGGGGCACATCAGGAAATTGTGATTCAAGCAGAGGAATAATCCAAGGAAGCCATTCTTCCTGATGATAATCTATTGTCTTCCAGATCCCCAGCAAGAAATAGGTCAGGGAGGGCTACTACTACAGGTTTTTCTTCAAGCCCCCTTCCTTGTGATGATCTTGATGTTGATTAGAACCCACCAATGCAGTCTGAGAGTGAGGCACGACATGAGCCGACAAATGTAGCTAAGCCTAAAAGGAAGGTTCCCGCAAGGCTTCCACTTATGGGTGATGACGACGAACAAGAAGTGGTGTATTCTGCTGCTGATGAACAGTCTGACGACGACCCAGTCATCACAGTTGTCACTCCAGCCCCAGCAGGCATGCAGCAGACAGACATTTTTACCCTATCCCGAATTGCTACTAAGTGTGATGTGGGCGGCATGGAACTGGTACCACCACTGACACCAATGCAGTTAACTACCTGACCAACACGACCAACAGCTTCCATATTTTCTCGTCAGAACAAGGGCCGGCAGGGACCTCCATCCAGTTTGACCTCCATGATCTCAAGTAGTGGTGCTGTAAGTGCCTAACAGAGTCAAATTCGGGCACACCCAACCTCCACTTCATCTGGCATTGAAAGTAGCACCTCCACCACCAGCAGACCTTTCCAGTCCCCAGTTTGGGACTTTTTTAGTGTTAGCAAAAAGGCAGAAAACATGGTGGTTTGTTCGATTTGTAAAGCTGTAGTTAGTCGGGGTAAGCTTGGTACCAACTATGGTACCGGAGGCCAGAGAGGTCATCTCCAAAAACACCACAATATCGTTTGGGAGGCGCACATGAGCAAGATCAGGGAAAGGGAAACCACAGGTACAACAAATCCAAATGTATCCGTTCATATTGCATCTGATGTTGATGACGAGGAGCTGATCGTGAAGGGGGGAAGTGAAGAAGCGACAGACATTTTTTCTGGTACACCTAGTACCCCTGGCAGCATCACTGCAGTGGTATCAACCACACCCTCTACCCCAGCAACATCTATGAGACACACTAAGAGTCTGGGGAGACACCAATGCGAAAAAGTACATCAATGAGCCTAACTGGTTTGAAGAAGTGTGCATCATCATCATCACGTAAAACAGTCCAGCCCACCATCAGAAGCATGTTTTGGACGGATGCGCCATGAACGCAACCACCCAATGGAACTTCTGTATAACGCAAAGCTGGCTAAAATGCTAGCTCTGGACCTTCTCCCTTTTTCTTTTGTTGAAGGGGTGGGTTATCTAGAATTTGTGGCAACAGTCTGCCCTAAATGGAAGGTTCCTAGCCGGTCCTATTTTGCTAGAGTTGCAGTTCCAGCACTACATCAAGATGTGCTGGAGGTGATTGGCGCAGCTATTCAGAAGAGTGCTGTTCACACTATCCACCTGACAACAGACATGTGGACCAGTTGCCAAGCCCTTGATTACATGTGCATCATTGCACACTAGGTGTCTTTTGCAGGGGTTACAGAGAAGTTACGTGCAGGTGTTGACTCAGGCACAGTTTTTCAAGCTACTCAGAAACATGCAACAGTAGCCATGTTTGCCATGGAGAAATCTCACACTGCACCTAACCTTTTGGAGGAGTTTGACAGGAAGGTCTATTGCTGGCTGCATCCAAGAAATCGCATGGTTGGTAATGTTTCCACAGATAATGGCAGTAATATAGTTAGGACCTTGGCTGATAGTGACTATTTCAGAGTGCCTTGTTTGGTGCACAGTATTAACATTGTTGTGCAAGATTTCTTGAAAAAGGAAATCACAGTCAGCAAGTTACTGACCACCTGCTGAAGAATCTGCACACATTTCAGCCATTCTTTTAAGGCCCGGAAGAAGCTGAGGAGCATGCAATATGAACGTAGACTGCCAGTCAAAGGACTCATCCAGGAGGTGGCAACACATTGGAACTCAACCTTCTACATGCTTGAGTCTCTGTCTTAGCAGTAGGGGGTAACTAATGAGTATGTCTTTGCACTGGGTTTTAATATGAAAGACATGAGGCTAGAGTTGGAGAAATGGAAGCTAGTTGCAAGCCTGACAGACATGCTTCATCCTTTTGAGGTCTTCACGCCTGAAGTCAGCATGGAGGACTGTTCTTTGGGCAAAGCTATCCCATTGTTGCGTATGCTAGAGTACCAACTGAAGGCGGTGTCCCACACGTTCCAAGATGATGCTGAAAAGCAAGACGTATATCAGTTGTCGGAGAGGTTATTAAGCCGCCTAGTTGTCAATGAAAGGCTTAGAAAAAGATTTTGATGGTTAGCGTGAATAGAAGGGGGTATAACGGGCACCCCTGGGGTGTACCTCTTTCAACTCGGAATTCACAGGATAGTCTCCCATTCACCCTCACTCGCGCTCTCGGTGCAGTGTATAGGAGCTGTATCCACCCCCGAAATTTTGGGCCAAGACCAAACCTTTGTAGCGCCGCCATGAGAAAGGGCCAGTGCACCGCGTCGAACGCTTTTTCTGCGTCGAGGGAAAGAAACCAGTGGGGTTCACTCCTTCCCTTGACTTCTTGCAGCCAATTGTGCGTGCGCCTGAGGTTTAACTTGGTTGCTCTATCCGGCAGAAACCCCGACTGGTCCATATGTACGAGGTCTGGGATTACCGATCTCAGGCGATTAGCTAAGATAGTCGCTATAATCTTCACCTCCATATTAAGGAGAGAAATGGGGTGGTAGGAGGCACATTCATCCTTTGGTTTGCCCTCCTTATAAATCGGCACAATGGTGTCCAGTGCGAGGTCTGGTGGCAGGGTCCCTTCCTGGTATGATTCGGTGAAGAGGGGTTTAAGGTGTTGCATCAAGAGATCAGTTGCCCGTTTAAAGAATTCCGCTGGGAACCCGCTTGGTCCCGGTGTCTTACCCGTTTTTAGTTTGGTTATAGCTTCTGATATCTCGTCTAACGTGATATCCGCTTCCATAACCATGCAAGTTTCGGAGGACAGTGTTAGTACCTCCGTCTGTTCCATATATTGCAACGCCACGTCAGTATCTCCCAGGTCTTTGGCTGCATAGAAGTTTTCGTAGTGTGACGCGAATGCCTCCGCTATCTCCTCATCATTGCATACCAGTCCCCCTTCCGCCGACTTGATTTGTTCCACCCACCTTGCCGCCCTTTCCTTCCTACTCAGCCATGCCAGGAGCCTACCAGATTTATCCCCCACATTGTACAGACGATGGAGGGTTGCCAGGGATTGTGTCCGCGCCTCATTTGATACTACCTCTCTATATTTCTTTTGAGTATCAAGCAGTTGTCGCAGAGTCTCTGCGTCCTTGTGTGCTTGATATTCCTCTTCCAAGTTCAAAATTGTGGCTTCCAGGTCTGCTACCTCTGCTTGTTGTTTCCGTCGCTCCTCCCCCAACCTCCTTTGAATTCTATACCGTAGAACCGGCTTCATCGCCTCCCAGAAGGTTGTCCCTGAAGCGACTGATCCTTCATTCTCAGCTACATACACCTTAATGTCTGCCCTAATGCCCCGTGTAATGTCTGGAGTCTGGAGATCCCAAGCCGCCAGACGCCATTCAGCACCTCTCCTCCCCTCACCCCTCCCACCTTTGCATATAGGGGCGAGTGGTCCGAGATTCCCCTCGCTTTGTATTCTACCACATCATCTGCTGTTAGGTATTGCCTCGCTATGAATATATAATCGAGTCTCGAAAAGACCCTATGTGCCCCGGAGTAGAATGAGTAAGCGGTCTGTGTAGGATGTCGCCACCGCCATATGTCAGTGAGTCCTATATTAGTCATCTGCTGTGACAGTGCTGTCTGTGTTCCCCCTCTACGTGCTTGCCCTGTACGATCTTGCTCTTCAGACATTACATCGTTGAAGTCGCCCCCCACTATTTGTATGGTGTACGCTGTATCTAAGAGAATGGACGTGATTGCCTTGAGCGTGCGGGCTTGGAGTTTGGGTGGTGCAGAGACCGAGATTATAGTGTACCTATGTCTCCTCCACGTCCCTTGCACTCCCACATATGTTCCTTGGGGGTCACTCCATGTGCCTGTGGTACAGAACGGGGATGACTTTTTAATTAGGATCCTACCCCTCTGGAGTCCGATGTGTACCCTGCATGAGCCAAGACCTTATGTCGACCTCTCGCTATGAACGCACATTTATCCCCTCGAAGGTGTGTTTCTTGTAATAGAATAATATCTGGTGCTGTTCTCTTAAGGTATGCATTCACCAGTCCCGTTTAATTTTTGATCCCAGGCCGTTTACGTTCCACGTTAAGATAGTGACTCCCCTGTCCTCCTGTTGCGGTGCATCTAATGTACCTGCCATTGTGCAGATTGATTCTCATCTACCGTTGGTACCGGTGGTGGATGCATGGAACGGTGTGTCGAACTGTATGACTGTAGTTCTCCCCCCACTGTTCTCCCCCCCAACTTTGCTCCCCCCCTCCCCAACTTGGTATAACACTGTACCCCCTTGCTCCCGCCCTCCCCACCACCCTCCCCTTCCAGACTCATCCCCGTATAGGACAGAGCTTTCAGCGGGAGCCGGTCTGTCGCCCACCCTTTCCTCCCCGTTGTTCAACTACACCTCACCCTTCCCCCCAAAGTAGAATGCTGTGAGGTTACTAGTCCAGACTCTGCGCCCAGTTGGAAACTAAACCAACTCAAAACACAAACTGTTAGAAGATAAAAAACAAGGGGCAGTGTCAACTTGCATGCCTCAGGTCACCCCGGCCGTTGTCTCTGGTAACCCACTCCATCATCGTTCATGAATGTGAATCTTGTGTAGCTGTATCAGGCCCGCTATTCTTGTCGGAGGAGTCCTGCTCTAGGTTGCGTATCACCTTCACCAGTGGATGCATCGAGTTCTGTCCCTCTCCTTGCTCATCCTCCTCGGCTTCCGAAGCCCCACCCTCTACATCGTCCTCTTCCTCTCCATCTGAGCGTATCTGCTGACGAATACCCTACATTCTGGAGCCTGCTGTGGATGATTCCCCCGGCGACTCCGATCGCCCTCTCCTCACTCCCGTAGAGGTGCGTGCCTGGTACGGTGTCCCGGGCGTGCGAGAATGTATCCATCTAGATCTCCGTCTTTGCGGTTTAGGAAGTCCCCACTGTGCCTTCTCCCTTAGGAACCTGTCCACTTCCTCACGCCCGGCCGCTTCTCTGCTATTTAGGATCGCTCTCCTCGAGCCACTGCCAGGCATCTTCAGGGTGGTTGAAGAATATTGATTTTTCCTTGTATATGACCTTAAGTTTTGCCTGGAAAAGCAGCTTGTAGGTGATGTTCATTGTCCTGAGTTTCGCCTTCACCGTGTAGAAGGAGCGTCTCTGTTTTTGCACCTCCTGGTTGTAATCCGGGAAGATCATGATGTTAGTGTTCTCCAATCGAATCTCTCCCAATTTCCTTGCTTCCCGCAGTATCAAATCCCTGTCCACAAAATTGAGAAAGCGCGCGATAACTGGTCTAGGTCTCGCACCCTCAGGAGGTTTTGCTAGCAGTGCTCTATGCGCTCTTTCAATGACAAAGCACGTAGAGAATTGTGCCTCGGGGAAGGTTGTAGACAGCCATGTGTGAAGGAACGCCGCCATGTTATTTCCCTCGATTCCTTCTCTAAATCCCACAAAGCGCAGGTTGTTGCGGCGCGCCCTATTTTCGGCATCCTCCACTTTCCATAATAATTGTCTGTGTGAGGCTTGGAGTTCCACCATATCTTTCCGGAGCATGGTGAGCGAGTCTTCCGCCTCCCCAATTCGCGTTTCCATCTCCGTGACTCTAGCCAACAGGTTCCTGAAATCTTGTCGCAGGAGAGTGACCTCAGACCCCACCTCTCCGATTTTGACTTCTAGGACCGCTCGGGATTCCTGAATGTCCGATCTTGAGGCTTGAATAGCTGCTAGTAGCCTACCTGTGTCTATTGGCCCCTCAGATGCTGTGTTGGGGGTCTCCCTGCCCGGGCGTGATGTCGCGAAGTTATCCATAGGGCCCTGTTTCGGGGGTTTGGGCAGTGTATCTTTTTTCCCCATGATTGGCCGCCTCGGATCAGTATTGCTCATATGCCGCTGTTGGTGTTGTCCGCTGCACTAGGCCCAGTCGCGACTGTTGCTCTGCCCTTATGGTGTCTACCCGGCTCCAGTTCCCGCCAGGTGTGCCAAATGTGTCCTCTGGAGGCCTACCTCCTGACCCCTTTGCACTGCCAGGTATCAGTGGCACCGCTTAGACGTGGGCCTTCTAGCCTGTGCCATTGCCGCTCCGTGGTTTATTCACTGCCAGCCTGTTACCCCCGTCAGTGTTCACAAATGCTCAATAGTGGTCTGGCCAGCATCCAGATTGTGTTCTAGCTGGGCACCACCCCCATGCGCTTTGACTCGCCGGATCTCAGTCTCCTGCTGATTATATTGCTATGTTCCTCAATTAGGGATGCGGGGTCTGTGAATCTCCAGTGCCGGGACTAGCGTGGTGTCTCCTCTAGCATCCAGTTGGCTGTCCCAATCATGAGTAAGCATGAGCGAATTTTGCGGATCTCGCGTTCGCGAATTTTGCGGATTTGCGGATTCGCAATCCGCAAAATCCGCGAATTCCCGCGAATTTGCGGATTTTTTTTTTTTGTATTCGCCCGTGTTTCTGCCAGTTCGAGAGGGTTTTTACAATTTCGCAATTTGCAAACTTACCTGTCGGGTCGCAAGTTTTGCGAACTTGTTGTTTCTACGTGTCCAACCTGTTTGGGACACTCTTCTTCATCACTGCCACTCTCTGTCACCACTGCCACTCTCTGACTACTCATGCCACCCTCTGGCCCACCCATGCCACCCTCTGTTTCATCACCACACCCTCTGGTTGTCCAGTGTACATTATTTTCGGCAAAGCAAAGCACACCTTCCCTGCCTCAAGTGACCTGAATTAATTTGGGGCTGATTAATGTGTCACAGAATATTTTTTTAGCTGGCACCTGCTTCCTTAGTGCGCCCTGATTAGTGATCTTTTGCACTTGCTAAGTGCTTTCATTGTTGCAAAATTAGTTACAACACCTGCCCTGCCCCAACTGACAATAATGAATTAGGGGCTGATTAATGGATTTTAACTTCCAGCCTGGCTCCTGCTTGTCTCCCTTAGCTGTAATTCATGACCTTTGTGGCATATGTGTAACTATTCTGAGGTTCAGAGCAGGGTCACATAATAGTTTCAACTGGCAACTGAACTCTGGAGGGGCCCCTCAGGAAGCACTACAGGAAATGGCTACTAATGATGTGCCTGAACTTTTGAACCTGGTAAGTAGTTACTTTCAGTTTTGCTTAGATCGTATTTCTGCAATTTCGCACTTATTCGCGGGGCGCGAACTCACGCGAACAGTGCGAGCAGTGCGAGCAAAATCCGCTGCTCGCGGATTTGCGGATTTTGCAGGAAATTCGCAAATCTCGCGGATTGCGGATTTCCCGAAAATCCGCAAAATCCGCGAGCGGAACGGATTTTCCGCCCATGCCTAATCATGAGTGCCACACTGTTCCAGGGCCGTTGCAGCGCGGGGCCTCCCCGGGTCAGCACTCCCCTCTCTGCTTCAGGCGGGCCCGCTAGTCGACCCCCGATTACCACCAATGGCTTAATCCGCCATCTTGGTGAAGAGTGGCCAGGAGTCGTGGTCTCTCACCTACTGTCTTGGGCCCGTCCGGGCGGCTTTCCAGCAGGGTCTCTGCCTCCTCTCAGGATCCGTTTCCCGACGTGGCTTCGCAGCCCTCCTTCTGGTTCCCGACCGCCGCCTCCGCTTCACCCCGCCATATTGGTAAAGTGCGACCGGGCCCCGGAACCGTCCGCCACCGAGGGATCCGGCTGCCGGGCTCTCCACAAGTATCCCGATGCCTCTCAGTGCCCACAAACGTCTTTCCCACTGCAGTGGGTCCCTCTACGCTCCTCTCTTCCGCTCCGGCACTAGATCATCGCTGGCGTCACCATCTTGCCTCCCTGGTGCCCTTGCCGGCCGCCCAGCCTAACTTCAGTTTCACGGCTCCGGGAGCTCCAGCGAGTCCCCTAGGATAGTGCGGCAGCTTCAGGGGTTCAGGCTACATGTTTTCAGGTATTTTCAAGTGGATCGTTAGCATGTGGAAGTCGGATAATGTAGTCATCGGCCGGGAGCTACCGGGCTGAACGTCCAGCTCGGCATGTTGCAAGCCACGCCCCCCAGGAAGGTAACCTTCTTGATACATATTATTGATGATATGGGTCAGTTGCCGTGAAACTGGCTCACCCGCCAGTTTTAGTATTGAGATAGGACAGGGATCATATGGGTTGCCTGGTTTCACTTTCTCCAGTAGTTTTTGAGTATCGGAAATGTTCGGGCAGGAAAAGCTATTCAGGGTTGGCACCTTTTGGTATGATTTGACCTAATCAAATCCCAAGTTTATATTGGTATTGGGAACCTGATCTGAGAAGGGAAGAAAATACTATTAACTTTGTCAAAGAATAATTTGGCAATAGTATCACAGAGCTCTTGACTGGCTGAAAAAGGCGGTGTGAGGGGATGGGCTAATACTTTTATAATTCTAAAAGGATCTTTAGGAGATTGTTTGGCTGTTTTAATTTTGTTACTGAAATATTTTTGTTTAGTATCTTTCAGTAGCTGTTTATAAAGTGCCAAACCTGCTTTGTATTCTTTTTTATCTTTTTCCTTACAGCCCTTTCGCCAATTTCTTTCCCAATATTTACAAGTCAGCTTTTCATCCCTCAGTTCCCTCAAATACCATGGAGTGGAGGGCTGCTGTCTTGTGTGACTAAGGCATTTGCTGGGAGCTAGCTTGTCCCCTGCTGCCTCTAAACACATAGGGGGTCATTACGATGTCGGCGGATTTCCTCCGCCAGGCTGGCGGTGGCCACCTCCAGCCTGGTGGAGGAAATCCGCCCGACATCCACTGCCCAATTCTCCCCGCCATATTTGGATGACGGGGGGGACCGCGGCGGTTTCAAACACCGCCCGCCTGTTTTCCGCCCCGGTCGCCTTGCGGCCGGGGCGGACAATGAGTTACATGGTGGCGGTGTCTGTTAGACACCGCCCACCATATTACCATGGGCATTTTCAAATGCTTTTCCATGGCGGCAATGCCGCCACAGACAGGCATGCGGAGACTCCCTGCGGGTGCCCCTTGCGGGCCTCCTGGTAGTCCGGGGCTTGGGGGGGTGCACATGGGGGGTACCTATGGTACCCCCCTGCATTTCAAAGTGCAACATGTCAGGCACCGCGTGCCTGTCATGTTGTTCTTTGAAATGCACAACGTTCATTTTTTCCATTGTGGCAGGTGGAGATTTCAGCTCCACCCGACGCAATGGTAAATATACAGGATGCGCCCGCCTGTGTGGCGGGCGCATCCTAATGACAAAATTGGGACACCCCGCCCTGTACGCGGGCGGTCCACATTACCGAAAGGGTGGCGGGCGGGTAAATCCCGCCCGCCATCCTAATAAGCCCCTTAGTGTATGAGCTGGTAGCCTCATCTAGATTAGTGTGGAAGAAGAGGTTAAGAGGTTGTGAAAGTCCTATGCCTTAATCTTATTCCTGGCCCTGTTCTCTGAGTTATTTGCAGTTAATGTCAGCACCATGCAGTCTGGCACACTTTAACCAGTAAAAGACTTCTTGCTGAGATGAACCCACTGAATGCAATACTCTTCTGAGTCAATTGGATGATGGGTACAACCAATGTGGAGAAGAAGTCAATAAAGTGCAGATGGAAGTTGGCAAATTCTAAAAATCTCTGTATATCCTTTACCGGAGACATCTCATGTATATCAATACTAATTTCTTTGTTGATAAGATGAACCTCAGATATGACACAGACTGAGTCTCACATATGCACTCCTGCGACTAAGCACAACAAGGATTGAAATCATGAGCGCAGAACTGCTTGTACATTTTGTTGGTAGGTTTTCAGATCTTGAGATAAGATGTTCTCAAGATAAATAATGACAGATGTGTCCAAGATGGTCCTAAATATGTCATTGAACAGCTGTTGAAAAGAGGCTGGTGGGTTTCGTACCCCTAATGGCATGACCAAATATTTGAAGTGAGCATTCCTCATATTAAAAGTATTTTTGTTATAGTTAATCACCAGCTTTTATTTGAACAAAATGTATGCTCCTCATAAATCAAACTTGATGAACATTTTGATGGTGAGGCTTGATCTATAAATACTGCAATCAATGGCAATGTGAAACAATTCCTTACTGTGAAGTCATTCAAATATTGGTAATCCATACTTGGGGGCAGATTTATGTTAACTGGCGCATCCCCAGGGATGCGCCAGTTAACATGCGCCACAGTGCGCCATAGCTCCGCCAGCCATGGTGCGCCGCATTTATAATGCGACGCACCATGGTGCAAAACCGGCACAGATGCGTGAAGCATCTGTGCCGGAAATGTGGCACATTGCTGGAGTTGCGTCGCAAGCGCGACGCAGCTCCAGCAAGGCTCGGGGGTGCCCCATTTTAACAATGCTGCGTCAAGACCTTCGCCTGCTTCAAGCAGGCGCAGGCTTTTGACGCAGCATTGGCTTAAAAGTGACTGAGTGAAATCTCATAGATTTCACTCAGCCACTTTTGCGAGGCGCACCTGCCCCGGAACGCCCACCCTGCGGCGGAACGCCCACAAGCGGCGCAGGGCTTTACAACATGACGCATCTGCCCAGATGCGTCACGTTGTAAATCATTTGTAGGGATGCGTCACGTTTACGCCGCCTTGCGTGATGCAACAGCGGCGTAAACGTGGCGCAAGGGCCTCATAAATCTGCCCCTGGGTCTCAGATCACCATTTGACTTTATGATCAAGAAAATAGGCACACCTTCTGGTAATGTGAAATGTCTAATGAAGCATTTAGCTAAATTTGCATAAACATATTTCTTTAACTGGATATCCTCCTTCACAGTCAGTGGATACATCTGACCATGTGAAATGTTAGCAATCAGAAGCAACCATTTTGCGCAGTTGTACTGCTTATCGGAAGGCAAGGAGTCAATACCCTTTACGCTGAATACATACTGGAATTTTACATAAGCTTCCGGAATATGATACCAATTTCAGTAGCATTGAAAATGGAGAATCCTGTTAATTAATAATTTTTTAGGACAAATCTCATAGAAAAAATGCTCCTTGCAATATTCTGAGGTAAACTGTACTTTAGACTGTGTCCAACCCATTGCCAGATTATGGTGGTGTAGTGAAGTTCACAGGACCATGTATCCTCTAACTCAAAACGAATACGTTCACACTGTCCTGAATTGGTGGCCATTAACATTTCTAACATCTTTTTAAATACCTCGCCCAAGGAAAATGCTGCCGATGCCTCTAATGAATTCAGGTTTATGCTTTCTTATTGTAGAAATAGCATGTAATTCAGGTACTAAAATGTACATAAATTTGACAGCTCACTGTAAGTGTACTAATTCTCAACATTCAAAAGGACCAGACAGAGTGAATTAATCACCTTTAACAAAAACATGATCTACTCTTAGCAGAATCTTGTAGAGTTTAATTGCCTGGCCTTGTTAGTGCAGTTCTCGGTTCCCTCCAGCTGCAGGCATTTCATCACAAAATGTCCTACTTTCCCAGAGAAAATACATAATATGTTTTTCTTTCTCTGATCTATTTCTTATTGGTAGAAAGACTTCTGTGCATTCCTAATTTGAATGGGCTCTTCAGAACATGTGGCTTGTGCAGGGTCAGTAAGAGTAGCTGGAATCCAGTAATGCTGCTTGTGATCAATCTGAAACAGTAAATTAAATAATTCATTAGACATAATTGGTCACCAGCTAAAGAGAAACTTTAACCCTCACATTTCATGACAGAAAGCAGTAACCAAAGTTCCATTAGTCCATGTTGCTTATGACTTAAATAGTATGAATTGAGTAACACAGGCAATAATATCTTCACCACCTTATTGTAAAATTAGTAAGCTAGAGTGTGTTGCTTGCATTATCTGTCACTGACTGAAGACCACTATATTCTGTTCAAAGAAGGTTGTATTGCTTAGGTTAAAGACTTTCATTTAGGATTAAGGGCATAGCCAAGATTAGAGCGTCCTTAGACAAATATGAATAAATAAAGGCAACTGAAGCAGCATCGGAGGGAAACTAGGTAGGTCACATTAAAATGCAGATTTAACTGCATAGAAAGATTAAAAAAGCAGTAGAGTCCTGAGAATCTATTAGGTCATACCATGTTAGCATTCCCCCATATGAAGGCTACCCCAGCCAGTGCTGGTTCACATATTGCACAAAACACTCGAAGTAATGAGAAATAGATTACACAAATCTCTTGGAGTGAGCGATATTTGGTTCAAGCAATTTAGTACAAATGCTCATTTATCATTAGTGATCTTTAAGTCCTCTTAAATATCAATAATGGCCTGCATCCCAACTTGCTGCTGTTTGAGATCAGAACTCATGCTGAAGTATGTTACAGCCTGTCACACTGTCAGGATTTGCTGGACTTGAATAGCATGGTCAGATCACAATCCGCCCTCCTCCCCATGATACAGTTCTGCCGGTACAAAAATAAGCATGGATAGTAGGACTAAACTCTGCAGGGATGATGGAATGGGAATAAGAGAGAAAAGAGACCACCAGAATTACACACTACTATCTGTTATATGTCTCTGAAAATTCAGGGGACTCATTGTAGTGTTCCGTAGCGTTCTGTCAGTGTCTCACAGGGATTTTAGTGCAGATTCTGTTGCGTCTTTTGAAAACAGCAACTTCCTGTCACCATACACCTTTCTTATTCCTAAGACTTGTGTATCTGTTTCTCTGGAGAAATTCAAGGAGGTCAAGAGACAGTTGGAGGAGGGGCATCCAGCCATCTTGCATTACCTTGAGCATGTAGCTGAAAACATTACTACACTAAAAGCCCGTCAAGATGCCTAGGAATCTCAGCTCTACAAACTTGCTTGATGTATTTTTGGACTTGTACCCTGTCTCTCACTTGTCCAACCTGCTTCTACTCACCCACTGCCATTGTCAGACACTACTTGTCTACCACCACTTCCCCTTTAACTCACCCTCTGTGCCCTAATACGCAGGAGTTATTGAGTTTCAGCTCTGACAACCACCATGCCTACACTGACTAGGCAATACATGTGACCTTCACTACTGACATTGAACATAGTAAAGAGCTCCTGCCTCCAGTCCAGAACATGAATGGGAAGACTGTGCCTAAGTTGGAGAATGGACTATTTTGGACTTTTGTTTTTGATTGACTTTGATTTGGACATTCAGCCTTTCGTTGAGACTTTTTGTTCGGATGTCTGATTTTTTTTTTAATACTTTCCCCCTTTAGATAATACAAATACTATACATACTGTTCCTGACATTCCTTAAATTTATGTATTTTAAAGTTTTCCCAGGCCCTGGAAAATTCTGTCTTGTTATTTCCCACCTTAGGGACAGTTTTCACGGATCCACATGTACCTGGATGTTCCACTTTTTAATATGTTTTTTCTGTATTGCCTATGAGCATGCCTGTTAATGCAAGCATGTGATTACCTGAAAGTATAGACCACAACAGCCCACACAATACTTTCCAGTTGTAAAATATTCACATATTTAGATTGATGTATATATGGGATGACACATAACAATTGGATGGTTGGAGGCATATGTAGAAGTATAATTTGTTCAAATGCGGTAGTCCATTTTGATTTGATTATTCATGATGGGTGTTGTCCACATGTTGTCCATATGTTGATGAGGGTCAGCTTGTCCAAAGTGGCAGCTTACTTAAGGGATGGGCTCTGCAGGTAATTGTTGACCGCAAGTTGGCTGATGCACCTGACAATGTACTGCAGATTGAGATAAGCCCAGTGAGAGAGGGCCTTTACGAGATGATTTACTTCAGCATTGCCTTAGGCATCCTCTTCACTCAAAACCCGAAGATGATCTAAGTGCAACTCAATGAGGTCCTGCACCCCTTTGTCTAGGTTCTTTAAAACTCAGGTCTATCTCTCAATCAATATTTGTATGTACTGCGGTTGATTGATAAAAATCTCAGGTGCAAAATCCACTCCCCACCTATTTCAAAGATTACGCACTGTGCAGAAATAGGAACCTATTGTTCAATAACACATCATTCCTGGTGGCTGTACTTGCCCAGGCATTCTCTCTTTTATGCATGACAGTCTCACACTGACAACTGCCTAGTTGTTAAGTAGTCTGGGTTGCCTTCTTGAATGGATCCCACAATGTGCTCATCTTCTACATTATTGCGGTAGCCAAGATGGTGGTCTTCAGAAGCAATGGGGTTTCTCTCACTATTGCATACTGTCCTCTGCCACTGTCGTCTTCTCATGGATGGATGATTGTCTGGCTCTCTGTCCTAAGGTGGTAAAAAAACTGTTGCCTGGAATATAGTCAAGACCTGAGATTGAGTAGTGTCTTTCCTGTTATTGCCTCTTGCTTGCTATTTGAGATGAACCTGGTATGTAGGTTGCTGACCAATTCTGCTTGAAGGTGGCTGTGGATATTTTTCAGTTGATGTAGCATTTGTATAAATGAACAATACGAAATGTCATAGTTCTGAAGATGTGACAGAGAACAGCCCTGAAAGGTGTAACAACTTGTGTTAATGTTGGTAAATATCAACGGAGAGCATGACCTATTCCTTGAACCTAGACAAATTAATAATCAGACAGACATTTACTCAACATAGAAAACAATGTCAAAATGATTCATTTGGATTTATATTGTAGTGAATGTGCCAGGGCTACATACTTAGATAAGTGATAAAGGACTGAGAGTCGAATAGCTGATTGCAGCATGTATCCTTATAATGATTAAAGGATGGTCCCTTATGTGGTGACCAGGGAACTTCAGCACACTGCAGCTGCGGAAAAAGCAAAACTCAGAGTAACACTAACAGTATGTGGCTGTAGGAGTATGCCATTTTTAAGCAGTATTTAAAATCTGCATAACTGTTTCCCGGCTAACAGCTATTCGGACAATGGGACGATTTGTAAACCCTCAATCACATAATGTGAGACAGTGGTGGGTATTGTGAATAAAGATATATCACTCGATGATTGATTGTAATGGGGAGATGAGTACATTGATAGGGTGAATGGAAAAATATACATATACTTGCCAATCATGTTGTGAATGCCAAAGGTGCATGTTATGATGATGTACTCATTCTCATGTCAAAGAGATTGGGCCTTATTCACAAAGGTAAACTTACACTGCTAGTGTTAATTTTCTACTTTTTGTTATTCACAAACCATAAGTGTAGTTTTATGTGTGGTATTTGTCCTATCTTTTTATGTGCAGAGTACTCTGCAGTCGTAAAGATACTGCATGCAAAACTATACTTGTTAATTGTGAATAGTAAAAAACGTAGTAAACTTACACCACAAGTGTAAGCTTAAAATTGTGTACAAGGCTCTTACAGTGTTCTTCCATTTGTGCAAAGGGAGAGATGCATAGACTAATAATGATTGAAATGGGCGTTGGCTTAGAGGCCAGTCATCTGACTGGTGTGAGAGTCTACCCAAATAACAGAGTATGCAGTGCAACAGCAATAGAAGTGGTGGCAGATGGCAGGGAGGGCTGACTAAACAAGGCCTGCAAAGGTGACAATATGGATATACATATATCAATCTAATATGAAGAATAAAACAGTTAAGTCAGTTGTGAGTACATAGGATGTAAGGTGGACGTACCTGGGTTGATAACAGGGATGTGGGTTGATCCCAGTCCTGATTGGGGCATTGCCACATGATAAGGTGGTGCTGCTGAAAATGTTACCTACAATGTAGCAGGCATGGAGAATGTAGAACGGAAAGATGGTAGGTGTCTCCATAAGTGTATTCGGTCTTCACTCTAGATGTGTGTAGGAGGACAGCCTGGGTGTCAGTGCTATGTTGGACAGTGACATTTGTGGCATGTCTGTGGATATGTGGGATTTCCTGAAAGTGGCAGGCCATACAAAAAGCCAAGGCACATGGTGAAAGGGAAATGCTCATAAAGGGGTGAGACAAATGTGGATCAAGGCCCGCAAACAAGCAGAATCTTTTCCACCTCCATTCTTGAAAACCTCTCTCTCTTCATATTCCACTCATTCTCCCATCATCTTTTGATGTCCCCTGCACAGTGCATATAGCCACATCAAAATGTATTCCCCTTGTTTGAAACCTTGTGCCACATGGTTGCCCTCCTAAGTCCACTGAGTGTTTGCAGAGACAAACCATGTAGGTAACTGTGGTGGTCCAATAAATAATGTACCACAATTTTAGACTGCTGCTCAGTTAGTTTCCTATTCCTCTTGAGTAGTTTGGTCTACGGTGTTTAGCTCCAAATTATCTCACAGCACAAGAGGCATAAGGCTGAGCCTAGGGTGTGGGTTTGGTTTATATTCTCTGTGTAGTAATGGGTGTTAGGTCAGTTCATTGTTCTACATAAAACAAGAGTAGATATTAACCTATGCTATGTAAACTATATTTTGTGAATTTACTAACACTATTGCATTTAAATGCTACTTCTAGTAACTTTACTTTAATTTTTTAAGTCATGCACGTCCTTTCCCCCTCATGGAAAGGGTGGAGATACGTACTCATACAAATAAGCATAAATCTATGGCATGAGTTGCTGAATTGCATAATGGCAGAGTTGTATGATAATATGCATATGTGAATCTTTGTAGGTAGAGATTTCACCCACAGATTTTCCTTTGTGATTCTATTATATATAAAGACTCGTGCTTTACTTTAAAGAGCATGACCACAACATTCAATAGTTTTTTTGCAGGTTTACAGAAAGTGTCAAGTTGGAAACAGATTTTGATTAATGGTCCAGATTTTATAGCATTTATGTTTTAACATTTAATTTGTATTTATTTATAATTGATTTAGTCACAGTATTGATGAAGCATGATTGTCTGCGAATAATTTAGCTTGATCAAATCTACTCACTAGTCTGTTATTTATAAGTGTAACTAATAGTGTAAATATTATTAACATGTGAAACTTTTAAAACTACAATGTAAAAATGTGCAATATTTAATAATAGAGAAAACTGCAAAAAAGAATAGAGAACATAAAAAAAACATGTGAAGTGATTCCATAAAAGATCATAAGAGAGAAACTTGATTAAGTGCTAAGCAAACTTACAAGTAGACCACTGATGAAAAAAACGATAGAGAAAATGCTTAGAGTAAAATGTTTTATGCTTATGTTTTTTTTATAAAAAGAAAATGACTGATCAATTAGTAGCTTCCATTTGAAATTGGATCATTCTTGTGAGTTTAATTAGAATAATACATATTTGAATATCAATTTTCCTTTGCATTTATTTTGTTCTCTTAACCCTAGTGTATTGTTTCTCTATGAAGGCCTCAAACCATGCCAGAGTTATTTCCTTTTTCCTAATGTAGGCCTCAGAATAATGCATTGTATCTTTCATTATTTCTAAAATGATGATTTATTTCTTTAAGCTGTGCATAGTGTATCACTAGAATTTACTTTCTACCGTTGGAATATTTCTTTCTATGAATAATTGTGTTGACTATGTTGCAAGCTGATGTGAAAGTGAGCTCAAGGATATAGAAAAGTTTTAATATTCTTTCTTGCTTCCGAAGCGCAATAATTACATCGATTTTAACAAAGGGCTGTAGGGCTGAATAATAGAATTTCAGATGAACTGGCTTAGAAGATGATGACCTCATTAACGTAACTAATTGAACGGTGTAGAACTTAGATTTGTTGAGAAGAGAGCTCTGCAGTTGCACTCTCCTTGCTACTCTGGCTGGCTTAATTCCTTGCAAATCTTGGACGTGGCATGCTGTCGGTCCAAACTATCCTGATTACCTTGCACATCATCGGCTGGTGATGTTATTCAAGCTATACCTTTTTGGCTGAGAGGTTAGATATCTTCTGATGCACACTTTACATTAGCTGTTGAGCTTAGGTTTGTATGAATTTCTGAATTACATACTGATATTGCAATGATTTATTCCCTTTGTCTGTCTCTCTCTCTCTCCTTTCACACTTGTTATTGATTTTATGATGTATTTGCCATGAACAGTATTATGTTATTGTGATTTTACCTGTAACATTGAAATATCCCAAGAGTTGACATTTTAAATGTACTTAGTATTATGACCATTCATATTTTTGAAATATTAGATAAAAGCGACTTGGTAAGTATTCAGAGTCTGTCTTTATTAATGAGCTATTTGACATAATGCATATTGTGACTATTGTTGTTGGTCAGGTTTTCTTTTCATTATAGGTACTCTTAAAGGAAATAGCATCCATTTCTTATTATCTGAGTCCCTACCATCTCTACCAAAGATCTATCCGAGGACCAGATGTTTGTATGTGGTTATCGAGTTTCTATGGGCGCAAACTCTTAGTTATAATGAAGTATTTTGTTTCACAATATAATGGAGATATAGTAAATGAGTATAAACATTCACAAGCACTTCGCTGGATCAGTATTAACCCATACGTTTGTTCTCTAAGGTAAAATGCTTTGCAGCCAGTATATTTTCAACTCTTAGGATGAATAGTATCTAAAGGGATATACAAAAACAGGTGTGCATCAACATCTGTTTACGGAAATCACATTCCTGTTTTAACTCCCTGTAGTTATTCTGCATAGATATTAAACTTGAAGTCATTGCTGACAGTATGAGGGTCAGTCAAAAGAACACATTTTTTTGTATGTACACATTTAATACAAACAACACACTGTGTGGTATTCCTACTGAAGTTATTTGGCTGCAAAGGTTGTAGAGAATGTTGTGAAGTGAAGGTAGACGCTGTGGGTAAATGTGGAATGTGAGGGTGCTTGCTGTAGGACATGTGTACTCACAAACTTTCTCTCGGGGGCCAAATTTACAGTGTGGTTTTGGCTGAGGGCCGCACCGGTGGGGACGGGGTCAAAGGGGGAGGGGGCGGGGCTAAAGCAAACAAAAATTGTGACCATGAGGTTAAACTCAGGTCCCTGCAGCAGACACCTTCGTCCACTGAGCCACCAGACCCAGCATACACACATCTTTCTCTCTCTCCCTCCTTCTCTCCCTCCTTCTCTCTCTCTCCCTCTCTCTCTCTCTCCCTCCCTCCCTCTCCCTCTGTGTCTCCCTCCCTCTTTCTCCCTCCCTCTCCCTCCCTCTTTGTCTCCCTCCCTCCCTCTGTGTCTCCCTCCCTCCCTCCTGGTGTGTCTCCCTCCCTGTCTCCCACTCTCTCTCTGTCTCCCTCCCCGTCTCCCACTCCCCCTCTGTGTCTCCCTCCCAGTCTTCCACTCTCCCTCTGTGTCTCCCTTCCAGTCTCCCACTGTGTCTCCCTCCCAGTCTCCCACTCTCCCTCTGTGTCTCCTTCCCTGTCTCCCACTCTCCGTTTTCCTCCCTCAGTGTCTCCCTCCCACCCTCCCTTTGTGTCTCCCTCCGTGTGTCCCTCCCTCCCTCTGTGTCTCCCTCCCTGTCTCCCACTCTCTGTTTCCCTCCCTCCCTCTGTGTCTCCCTCCCTCCCTGACTCCCCTCCCTCCCTCTGTGTCTCCCTCCTGGATCCCTCCCTCTCTCTGTGTCTCCCTCCCTCCCTGTCTCCCTCCCTCTCTCTGTGTCTCCCTCCCTCCCGGTGTATCTCCCTCCCTGTCTCCCACTCTCCATCTGTGTCTCCCTCCCTGTCTCCCACTCTCCCTCTGTGTCTCCCTCCCAGTCTCCCACTCTCCCTCTGTGTCTCTCTCCCAGTCTCCCACTCTCCCTCTGTGTCTCCCTTCCAGTCTCCCACTCTCCCTCTGTGTCTCCCTCCCAGTCTCTCACTCTCTCTCTGTGTCTCCCTCCCTGTCTCCCACTCTCTGTTTCCCGCCCTCTGTGTCTCCCTCCCTCCCTCTGTGTCTCCCTCCCTCCCTCCCTCTGTGTCTCTCTCCGTGTCTCCCTCCCTCCCTCCATCTGTGTCTCCCTCCCTGTCTCCCACTCTCTGTTTCTCTCCCTCCCTCTGTTTCTCCCTACCTCCCTGTCTCCCTCCCTCCCTCTGTGTCTCCCTCCCTCTCTCTGTGTCTCCCTCCCTCCCTGTCGCCCTCCCTCTCTCTGTGTCTCCCTCCGTCCCGGTGTGTCTCCCTCCCTGTCTCCCACTCTCCCTCTGTGTCTCCCTCCCTGTCTCCCACTCTCCTTCTGTGTCTCCCTCCCAGTCTCCCACTCTCCCTCTGTGTCTCCCTCCCTGTCTCCCATTCTCCCTCTGTCTCCCTTCCGGTCTCCCACTCTCCCTCTGTGTCTCCCTCCCTGTCTCCCACTCTCTGTTTCCCTCCCTCTGTGTCTCCCTCCCTCCCTCCCTCCCTCTGTGTCTCCCACTGTGTCTCCCTCGCTCCCTCTGTGTCTCCCTCTGTGTCTCCCTCCCTCCCTCTGTGTCTCCTCCTTGTCTCCCTCCCTCCCTCTGTGTCTCCCTCCCTGTCTCCCACTCTCTGTTTCCCTCCCTCTGTGTCTCCCTCCCTCCCTGTCTCCCTCCCTCCCTCTGTGTCTCCCTCCCTGTCTCTCTCCCTCTCTCTGTGTCTCCCTCCCTCCCTGTCTCCCTCCCTCTCTCTTTGTCTCCCTCCCTCCCTCCCAGTGTGTCTCCCTCCAGGTCTCCCACCCGCCCTCTGTGTCTCCCTCCCTGTCTCCCACTCTCCCTCTGTGTCTCCCTCCCAGTCTACCACTCTCCCTCTGTGTCCCCCTCCCTCCCTCTGTCCTCTCACATGTGTATGTGTGTCAGCCCTCAGCCCGGGCTGAGACAGCTTCCCCGGCCGCGCGCACACAGCCCCACCAAGTACTTCACGGGTCTTTAAAAGACCATTTACATGTTAATTAGACTTTGTTGAATTTCACCTCTTAGGCCCCTTCAGCTCCCTTCTGACAATCACTGGAATCCCCCGGGCCCCCACAGAGCAGAGTCTGAGTCCGCGCTGCTGCAGCTGTATTTGCAAACACTATTTAATGTACTTATTTTTAAACACAGGTGTCTGCAATGTCCGCAGGCCGCCCAGGAAAGCTTGCCGGGCCGCCACCGGCCCGCGGGCCGTACTATGAGTACCCCTGCTGTAGAATATTCAGTTGAGAGGAGATCAGCGCCCTTCTTATACTTTGCTTACCGTTGGTCCACTTTAGTGCAATTTTTATTTTTTTTATCCTTTGGACAATAAAGAGCTGCATGAACCTTCTCCTGTGTCACCTTTGCCTATTAATTTCCATGAAACAAGAAAGCAGACCCTATTCCCCACTGTATTTATGTGCAAGAATCAGTAAAAACTGAAAACTGGGACCAGTAACCATGACGAGTTAACGATTAAAATGGGTCTTGACAGATAACTAGCATTACAAAGTCCTGGGAATCAAAAAGACTGTGAAATAAATGCTCATTAAAGATGAAGCTTTACTATTTAGGGGAGAGACATAGTCTTAAGCTGCTGCCCCATGCCCTCTACCTTTAAACTCATTTTGTGAGCTAATATGGAGGTAAGATGTGTAGTGTGAAATACAGTCTTGAATTTCTCACCTTGAGTGTTATGCTCTGTTTTGAATGCTAAATAAAGTATTGTGACTTCTTTAATGTTACATTCAGCCAATGCTTTGGCCTCTAGTAATGTGTCCAGTTATGACAACTTACTTCCAGTATTGTGTCCATTTCTGAAGGTGTCTAATGAAAGATAGGGCTGACAGAGTGGATGTTTCTATATCTTAATCTTTGGGTGTAATCATTAAAAACCCCGCCACTGGTAGTATCGATCTTTGCTTGTCAACAAGGAGAAGCGAAAAGGAGTAATCATCCACATCAAACCATATAAGCAATAAAATCCTTTAAGACTTTTAGTATTGACAATAAAGAGAATTTGTATGTGTTAGAAGGTTTTATTTATTGAGTTCTTAAGTTTTCATTATTTATTTGATAATTTTGAGGGCTTGATTTAGATTTTGGTGGATGAGTCCCACTGTGGCTTTTTTGGTGTTATTCCTGGCTGACGGCTTGGACATATTTAGGCTGAAAATTGACTATCCTGAAAATACCTCTTTTAGAGGTGCCATTTTTTTGCCTAAACCAAGGGTCTGATTTAGATTTTGGTGGATTTGGGCTCACAGTGGCTTTTCCAGTGGTTCTCCCACCTGCCGCCTTGGCAGTCCTCCGCTCTATGTTGATGGATCAATAGAACTCCCTCCGGCGTTGATTGCTTCATAGGCAATTACCAATGTGCAGATTAGGATGTGCCTCTCTGTTGAGGCACCTGTGGAGAGAAACTTCCAAACTTGAGTTGGCAGAATTGAAAAAAAAGAGGTGCAATCATTCCTTTTCCGGTTTCCCGCTTCCGTTTCCATCTTGTATACCATTCTCCAGGTCCTTCCTGTGCTGATGCTGCTGAACCACAATGCTAATCAACCCCGTTGTCCCTGGAATCTACGGTAGGCTTTTGTGTCACTTGTCTCACCATCAACCATGTTTTAACATTTGCTTTAGCCTAGTGTATTTTTACATTGCAGTCACATGCAATTGTATGTGTATCTGTATGATTGTTGATCTTAAAATTAATCCTGGTAAAATGTACACACCTGCATTGACATTACATTTTTTTTTATGTGGGGGTTGTGGGTGTTGTGTTTGTGGTGCCTAAAGGTTTACATACTATAGTGTGTGTATGGTGTTGGTGTACTATGCTATTTATTAAACAAAGGCCATTACACATTACCTACATATACATTTTGACCAAGTAACAACATATATGTGTATTGACTCAAGAATAAGTAGTACTTACCCATCTCCAGATCTCCAGGGACTCACTCTCTCAGGAATCTGCTGCCAGGGCATCGTCTGCACAGAGGGGACCTCTAAATCAGTTAGGCACAAATCTGCCTGTTTCATGGCAATGCAGTACTACTAGCCAGCAGGAAAGGTGACCGGCACAGCAGTAAACAGTCTGTTGATGCTACATCTAAATACAGCAGACGGCAAATGTGTTAGCTCAATAGAGTACTTGGAACCGTTGACCCGGTGGGATGACTGAAGTCCTGCCAAGATCTATATTAGGCCCCAAATGTCCCTTTATGTCAGTGTCCAACTCTCACATGACTGTGAATGGCTCTCTTGTGGTATGTTGTGTATTCCTTCCAGACATGTGGACAAAAGGGCATGTGTGTGGGGCTGGATGTTTCTCTCTTGAGTAGGATGTCCTGGGTTTTTACTCAGCCCTTCCTGAGCTTCAAAGAGTAGCCTGAAAACTGTGGCTATCACATTCTTCACTTATGAGGCTACCTCCTCTGTCACCAACAAATGCAGCTGATATCTGAGACTGCCAGCCCTTTTTTACTGCAGACAGTTTGTAGCTAAACCCAGGGCAAAGGACAGAACTGACCAAACCAGTTTGGGGTAGACAAAGATTGGGACCCCCACACACACAAGCCAGTACTAGATATAAAAGTGGCACCATTAACGCCTGTCTATAGAATACTCCAGACCTGTGGGGCAGGGGAAGACTCATGAGAAGGACTATCCTTTTTTCCTGCAAGCCTTGAACCCAGGATGCTCAGAAGTGACTCCAAAGGTCAGTTGGCTAACCTCCTGTTGAGTTGCAGGCACACACCAAGCTTCCATGGACATTTCCTACAACTGTCTGGCGACCAGCACCAACTGGACCCGCCTGAGCATTTGTGTGGACTTCTGATGGAGTGAGTCATGATCCCCAAAGTGTGCTCCCCAGTTCCTGGATCCTTGGCTAGAATCAGAGTGCACACCTCCTGCTTGAAAACTGCAGCCCAAGTGAAAATCCAGAAATGTGGGGGGCTTTGCGACTGTGAGTTAGCTACCTACTTCCGCACCTGAATCAGTGCATCACCCACCAATTCAAATTTCTGATGACAACCTGCTTTTCCTTCCAAACAGCTACCTCCTGCATCACTGACCAATGTTAAGTTTGAGCGACGACCTGCTTCTCGCACCGACAATGGCCTCCTGGTGGTGCTTGGCAATGTGAAGTTTAAGCTGAAGCTCCATTCTTGGACTTGGACTTTATGAAGGTAAAATCTTCAATGGGAAGAACCTGGTCCCTGTGTCTGACCCATGCGTCATCACAGTCAGCCCGAACTTGTGACTGTGTCCCAGTAAAGTGCTACCAGATACAAATGAAAGATGCTTTGTGCTATTTGGTGTTATTTTAATTTGAAACTTTAAAAATTATTAACTTTTGTTCTGCTGATTTTTGTTGTTGTTTTGGAATAATGTTATATATTAATATTGATCCTATTTATCTTAATTGGTTTGGGGTTTTCCTGGTGCTGTGTTTACACTTTATGACTGATTCAGTGCTGTATACATACTTTCCCCATTGCCTCTAAATTAAACCTGACTTCTTTTGTGCCAAGGTTCTAGAGTGTTTAGCACGTGTTTATTTTTGGTTGTGAGAAGCAAAGCATTCGTGCCTGGTTGGCTGTTAGAATGTGAGAAGCTTTCGGTGGTTGTTGGTCTTATGGCCATGGAGGGGTTGTTGTAAGTCTTGAGTTAGATTGCAAGTTCAATTGTCAACTACATCTCACTTTAAAAGCCAAATATGAGGTGGACAGATGGGTTCTCTGTGTGCTGCAATGTATGGCAGATTGTGGCCTGCATAGTGTTGCCTGTTGTGAATATGAACTGGAAATGACTACTTTGCCAGTCATTGTAATGCTCACAAAACAGGTGATGGACCGAATGTGGATCAATGTCACACACTCACCCCAGTCCGAAGATCTGGGCCCAAATCAATCGTTTTTTTGCACTCCACACCACCCTGGGTTAGACAATGGCGATATGCAAATCAGCTCCGACCCTGTGCCCCATGGGAACAGTCCAGTCCGAACTACAAAAGCCATGTCCTTCCCAGAACGGAATCAAGCATCCGAGGACCGGGCCGGTTTCGAGGTAACACCTCTCATCAGCCCGGCTAGCTTGACTCCAGTGGTGTGGAGTGCCTGGGACCCACGTCTGGGCATCCCCAGCACACTTAGTGCGGAATATGCAAACAAAACAGGTGATGGACCGAATGTGAATCAATGTCACACACTCACCCCAGTCCGAAGATCTGGGCCCAAATCCATCGTTTTTTTGCACTCCACACCACCCTGGGTTAGACAATGGCGATATGCAAATCAGCTCTGACCCTGTGCCCCATGGGAACAGTCCAGTCCGAACTACAAAAGCCATGTCCTTCCCAGAACGGAATCAAGCATCCGAGGACCAGATCGGTTTCGAGGTAACACCTCTCATCAGCCCGGCTAGCTTGACTCCAGTGGTGTGGAGTGCCTGGGACCCACGTCTGGGCATCCCCAGTGCACTTAGGGCGGAATATGCAAACAAAACAGGTGATGGACCGAATGTGGATCAATGTCACACACTCACCCCAGTCCGAAGATCTGGGCCCAAATCCATCGGTTTTTTGCACTCCACACCACCCTGGGTTAGACAATGGCGATATGCAAATCAGCTCTGACCCTGTGCCCCATGGGAACAGTCCAGTCCGAACTACAAAAGCCATGTCCTTCCCAGAACGGAATCAAGCATCCGAGGACCGGACCGGTTTCGAGGTAACATCTCTCATCAGCCCGGCTAGCTTGACTCCAGTGGTGTGGAGTGCCTGGGACCCACGTCTGGGCATCCCCAGCGCACTTAGGGCGGAATATGCAAACAAAACAGGTGATGGACCGAATGTGGATCAATGTCACACACTCACCCCAGTCCGAAGATCTGGGCCCAAATCCATAGTTTTTTTGCACTCCACACCACCCTGGGTTAGACAATGGCGATATGCAAATCAGCTCTGACCCTGTGCCCCATGGGAACAGTCCAGTCCGACCTACAAAAGCCATGTCCTTCCCAGAACGGAATCAAGCATCCGAGGACCGGACCAGTTTCGAGGTAACACCTCTCATCAGCCCGGCTAGCTTGACTCCAGTGGTGTGGAGTGCCTGGGACCCACGTCTGGGCATCCCCAGCGCACTTAGGGCGGAATATGCAAACAAAACAGGTAATGGACCGAATGTGGATCAATGTCACACACTCACCCCAGTCCGAAGATCTGGGCCCAAATCCATCGTTTTTTTGCACTCCACACCACACCATCTGTCATTGTAATGCTGTCAGGAATCAATGGAGTAAAAGAGTAACGAGAAGAAGACTCATGGCTGAATACTACCCTAAACATGCTATTGATTAGTGGCACAATGAATAAACCAGTGTCAAGTTAGACCATCATGTCTGTTGACCAGTAGATGTAGGATTGTGTTGTGCAAGCGGTGTGTGCACACACAAAGCGAGGGGAACTGAGTGCTAATGTCCAAGAAATGGCATCTCAATCTTAGAGATTTTCAGGAAACTGAAATTAATCCTATTAACTTTTCTAATGTGTACTTAGGCATAGAATTGCAAGCAATGTTATTATGCTATGTAAGTTTTGCTATGTTTATGTGGGATTCCCTGTTCCTGTCTACTAGAACATACACAAAAACATAGGATGCAACAATGGAGGAATTCCCACATTAATATAGGTAGGGTGGTTTCTAACCACAGTTGAAGAATCAGTCATAAAAGGAAAAATATATTTCTTGGGAAAATTCAATAGACCAGTAGGGGAGCTTCACTACTGGAGATACAAATACTGGAAAAACCTCATAGGAGTACCAAATGGGGTGTTAACAGATATAACGTGTTCCACTCCTGGACTTATCATTATCTGGGTTCTCCATAGTCAAAGAACAATGTATACACTAGTGTAGATGTAGGGAAAATCTCAAATGTGGGGTGGAAGCTAAAATTTAGCCTCTGACATATCCTGAACACTGCCACAGTCTGTAATCACTATAGTGTACATTGGTGTGCGGCCAAAACATAAGCCATAAAGTCAAAATCCTAGATCAATAGAAATGTCTGGAAGTGCACCTGTTTTTGAAAAAAAGAAGTATCTGATAAGCATAGAAAAATATTTACTCAATCTGTGTCAGTCAAATTCAAAAAGTAAAAAGTATTTGCAATGCATGAACACCATTCAAAATTATGTTAATGTTTCTGTGAGACTACATGAGGAATGCACCTCAAGGGATGTTTTAAACAGGTGGGGGACTAATTGGACTAAGAAGGAGCATAGAATGACATCAAGATATCAAAACTCCCACACGCACTCATCTGGGCGTCCAGAAATGACGTCAGAATCTATGAATACCGCACCAGGCCAGTACCCTAAAATAGCCGCTCTGAAATAAATACAGAATACCAATACACTGAGTTGGGGAAAGAGGGATGAGAAGAGAATAGAGTGAGAGAGAGGGTTTCTGCTACTGTTGCCAAGTCTCACAGTTTGTCAGAGTCAGTCACATTGTTTGTAGTTTCTTAATGTTACTTGAGTCTGATAATGACGTTACATCTAGCCTTACTAATGAATCTCGTAGCACTCACAGAATCTGTGTCTTTTCTGTGTCTTTTCTGAGATTAATACAGCAAACTCTCCCATAAGCTGCAAGTCTAGATCTTCTAATGATACTAATTATCCTGAAAATGCGATATAGAACTTCAGTTCAGTTTAATAAACTTAATTCTGCAGTTTACAAAAACGAGCCATAAATGTACAATTTAATAATGAAAATAGAACAGATCAAAAGAACATTCCATTGAATCCTTGTAATATACTCAAACAAAAGAGTACAAAACCAAGTAATTTTTAGTACATAAAGCTTAGTCTCCAATTCATAGCTTTCTGAATAAGAAAAACACATTGAAACATACTTAAAATCATACATCCGAATAAATTCATGATCAGAAAGGCATCTAATATGTAGTGCTTTTCGTCCAGTTTAAAGTTACCAAAATAAAAAGAGCTCATTTAGAACATATATGCAAAAAAGAGGTATGCAGTTCCTCTACATGCAGGTAGTGACCCAGGCACCCAAGGCGGAGGAGGTAATCTCCTTTCGGAACATAGGCCACACACACCTAGCAAGCTAGGTGTCATGCTTCATCATATGGGTCTGACCCTTGTCGGGTCGGCGTAGCAATATCCGTCGGCACCCATATAAGGGCTCTTTGCCGGAGATCTTCTGTTCCTGCGGTATGGGTGTTGTGGGTGTGAGGGACCTAGTGTGCATGTAGATGTTCTGAAATAGTAAAAGTAAAACAAGTGGGGAATGCTAAGAGCAATTTTTTTTCTAGGTGGAGACATACTTGATCAAAATAATGAGGAGAGGCGACTAACAAGCTAACAAGGGTCAAGAGGCGCTCTACTCCTTGATGGTTGACACGTGTCACGCCAATTCGCCCTAAGCATCTGGTGGCATTTCTTAAGGACTGTAAGAAGTGACTATCTACAATGAACAGGGTGGGCAACATGCCCAGTAACTAAAATCTAACGTGAAAGGGTGGTCTGGAGGAAATTACCTACCACTATAAGGATGTATGGGATGCTACCCGCAATTCCTGGGACGCATCTGCTTGTAAAGATTATGAAAACAGCAATTGGTTATGTTTCCAACAGTCAATAGCCCAGCAAGGTGCCAACCACATTATTAGATCAAATCGGGTGGGAACCACCTTACTATTTATTAATCATAGCACTATGCATGCGGTCCAGAAAATGTTATATTAAAGTTAATAAAATTACATGATTAGTAGCATACACCCAGAAATATACAAACAGAAATAAACATGGCAGAATAAATCAAGTATGGTGGTGATATAGTAGTCCCCAAAGTATGCTATCATTAGTGCTTAGGTGAGGAGTGGTGAAGTATACAATCTCAGACTCACCTTGCAAACTTCAAGATTGCGCCCCAACTGGTAAAGCACTATGTAGTGATGTCGTAAATTGACAGTGCATAGGTTAGCATTTGCTGAAGCCAATCCCTTTTTCAAAGCTATCTTGCTTGTTTCTTGGAAGCCAATTTGTATTGTTGTTAGCCATTTTGTATGCCATGTGCTACCTTGTGCTCACCACGTGCTTTGTCCTACCTCTCTGCTAGATGCTTGTATATGCTGCCTAGAAACAAGTTATATTTAGCCTCTGCCAATTATGCGCATGCTCAGTTGAGCCACATCTGTTTCTGATAAATCACTGTTGAGATGTGTTTACCCCAAACTGGTCACATCGTTAGCTCCTCCCACTTGTTTAATGTGTGCTGAAAATGTCCTTATATGTACATAAAATTCATCTTGTGTGTGTACCGCCTACTTTTTTAACCCCTGTGCGGGTATAAAAGGACCATGTGCCTTCCATTCGGGGTGCTACTTCATGCATTGCCTAAGGGTACTGTATGAATGTGGTTCCACCTCATGAGGTCTTAATAAACTTGTCTTTTCTATTCCAGTTTCCGTGCCAACTTCAATTCTAAGGTTTGGGGACTTTTAGCGGCATAACTAGACCTTGCTGAGACTCGATACAACAGTGACATCTGTATTAAGATGTCTGATAGTCATGAGAAAGGATACAACAGATGGGGAGGGTTATACATCATAAAATACGGTATTGACCAAACACAAAATGGCGAACCCATCTCATTGCAGTCATACTGGGTAGGGTAGGTAATATGGCAGTATGTCGGTGTAGTCAAAAGAATGCACCCCTGGCTCTCTTCCTGAAAAATAACACTGGGTGCAGAAACGGTGCGGGCATAGGTCCCACACAGAAATCTCCCAAAAGTGATGCGGTCCCGTCACTGATCTCCTATGTGATAGATTCCTGCACGTACCCCTGCCCCAAGCGGTTCTCTCAAAGATAAGAGTCCATTCCAAGTCTGAAAGGGGCAGGCTCAGTCACTAAATGCCCGCAAATTCCACTGTCAAAAAATCCAGCCGCTTACCTGTATTAAGTCGCTGTTGAGTGCCGACGCCTCTTAGATAATACTCACCCGCCTCCATTGGAAGCCGCGAAAACCACCTACCCCTTCGTGCTGCAACAGGGATGGTGCCAAACGGTCGGTGATGATCCGTTTTATTGCACCAAATGGTGCGCCGTTAAGGGCTGGCGGGAAGCTAATCGGCCCCAGCTGTTGCTGCGGTGTGTCATATGACTTGTTCATGTCTGTTAATGAACATCACGCTGGAGTATCGGCCATCTTGGAGTGGCTAGAGGTGAAAGATACGAAAGGAGACTCCCAAGATAACTATGGGGTAAACAGTCATGCAGTTCGCATTAAAAAATGGTGAACCTGCTTAAAAAATAATAACAATAGCCGAATTTCTGTGTATATTTAAATGATAGCCGAACTCGCATGTATATTTATTAAAGGGGGGTTCTATTATGGCAGTTCATGTGACCCACCGGAGCAGTGGTGACATGTCGGCCATCTTGAAATGGCTAGTGGCTATAGGTTAACTATTGGATCCACTCTGTCTCGGTTCTGAAGAGAGAAAGGCTAAGGAGATGTATCATGTTCAACGCCCCCTCTTAACATATTACATGACAGGTTTAGATACTGGTATTATTCATTCAGTGATAACGCTAACTTTGCATTAAGGAAGACCATTGTTGATTATCCAT
This sequence comes from Lissotriton vulgaris, assembly GCF_964263255.1. NCBI lineage: Eukaryota > Metazoa > Chordata > Amphibia > Caudata > Salamandridae > Lissotriton > Lissotriton vulgaris. The sequence goes on along the minus strand of NC_141691.1, from coordinate 1,562,809,029 downwards.
CTAAGACAAAGAGCCCCAAGGCATTTTATCATTTAGTTCCTGGTGGTTTAGCCCTAGTCGGTGCACCCATCGTCGCTCTATCTTGAATAGAGCTGATAGTGTGATGCATGGGTGTGCCTCCAGAATTAACCTTTGTAAACTCTCCTGTAAGCATGGGCGTAAAATCCGTTTCGCGAGCGAATTTGCAGATTTTTGGCAATTTTGCGGTCCACAAATCGCGCGAATTTGTCCAAAAATCCACGAATTTGCAAGCCGCAGATTATTTTGCTTGGTCACGCTTGAAAAATACAATATCGCGCGCGCTGCGTTGACTTACCATGATTCTGAGTCCGCCGATTTGTTTTTTTCCCGGTTTGTGTGTGCTGCGCCATTTTGAACCTTGCTCCGTGATCGCGCGTGAGTTTTTCGACCGCAATTACGTCATCGCAGTCCGCCATCTTGCACAGCGAGAGTTTGACAACGCGAGTATGTCACAAGGGCCCGCAATCCCGGATTGCGGGAGTAAACATTGCGGAACACGTAGATGCGGCACGCAGCTGACATCTGGCGGGAGATTTGAACGGCTCGCTTTCCCGAAATTGCAAAAATTTGCAATTCTGCACAAGTAATCCACCGCAAGCAGCATAAACCTTCTGGAAATCATGATTTTGATCAGAATAACTCCTCAGATTGAGATTTGGCTGCACTTTTTTGTGGAAGGACTCCATTGTTTGGGGGGGGTGGGAGGAAGTAAGTGCCCCAGAGTCTCCAACTTCCTGTTCCTGTCCAGCAGGCTTCTCCCAGTGCTTTGTCCATCTCCTGGTCACTTTTCATTTGGATCTGGAGCTGGAAGGATTACTTTTTGTGGCTGCTGCTGGATATTTGTATTTGAGGACTTTTTGGACTTTGGAGTTTTTGGATCACTTTTGGATTTGAGATTTTACATGTAAGTTGGTGTTGTTTGTTTGGGGCATTGCATTTGCTGCAACTACAATTTAAAAACTTTTTCACAACTTTAAAAAAATTATATTGTGGGTAGCCACAGTATCCAGTAGGCCCAGGGTTAGTCATGGGTGCATGATACAACTGTTTCTGTGAGTTTTGTGGTGCCTGTCAAGCCACACTAGCCAGTAGGCCCAGTGGTAGTAAGTGGTGCAAGGACCAAGTCTTCTTATGGGGTGCCTTGAATTTAAACATCATTGAGGGCATGGATGGCATTGGATTGTGGTGATTTTTGTGTGTTTTATTACTTTTCGGGGTGGTGGTGGGGCCTGGCCATGTGGGTGGGGGCCATTTTGAGGCCTGGTCCAGGCAGGGCCTGGCCATGTGGTGGGGGTCAAGGCTCAAGGGCCCATCTTGAAGCCAGGCAGTGTGCTCAGGCCTGCACCCAGTTTGCATTGCTTTCATCCATTAGTCCCAGGGGTAGTAAGTGGTGCATGGACCGAGTCTTCTTATGGGGTGTCTTGAGTTTAAATATCATTGAGGGCATGGATGGCATTGGATTGTGGTGATTCTTGTGTGTTTTATTACTTTTTGGGGTGGTGTTGGGGCCTGGCCATGTAGGTGGGGACCATTTTGAGGCCTGGTCCAGGCAGGGCCTGGCCATGTGGTGAGGGTCAAGGCTCAAGGGGCCATTTTGAAGCCAGGCAGTGTGCTCGGGCTTGCACCCAGTTTGCCTTGCTTTCATCCATTAGGCCCGTGGGTAGTTAGTGTTGCATGGACCGAGTCTTCTTATGGGGGGTCTTGAATTTAATCATCATTGAGGGCATGGATGGCATTGGATTGTGGTGATTTTTGTGTGTTTTATTACTTTTTGGGGTGGTGTTGGGGCCTGGCCATGTGGGTGGGGGCCATTTTGAGGCCTGGTCCAGGCAGGGCCTGGCCATGTGGTGGGGGTCAAGGCTCAAGGGGCCATTTTGAAGCCAAGCAATGTGCTCAGGCCTGCACCCAGTTTGCCTGGCTTTCATCCATTAGGCCCAGGGGTAGTAAGTGGTCCATGGACCGAGTCTTTTTATGGGGTGTCTTGAATATAAACATCATTGAGGGCATGGATGGCATTGGATTGTGGTGATTTTTGTGTGTTTTATTACTTTTCGGCGTGTTGAACTGATGTTCCTCTGGCTTCCATTGCTTTTAGGTGCCCAAGAGAACCACCAGTGCCAGGAACAAGTCCTGCAGCGGTGTGTGCAGCACAATGTCACGTGTGACCACAGACAAGACAACTCTGCAACTCGTGCAACTGCGGCCTGCTATTTTGACATCTGAAGAAGATGGCCCCCAAGAGAGGTGGCCGTAGCTCCTCAGCGAAAAAAGTTGCCAGTGCCACTGCCACTAAGAAGGAGCAGAAGAAGCAAGTGCCACCACTTACCAAGGAGACTGGTGTGCCCATTGACACCTTTTTTGGGAGAAAAAAAACTACGCCTGCAGCAGCAGCGGTGTCCGCCGGGGACCAAGCTGAAAGCAGCACCTCTGCCTCATTGGGCTCAGTGCCACCAAGCCAAGTTAGGTCCAAGCCCATGAGTGCTGCTGCAGCAGCCACTTTACTTTCTCAATCACCATCTACCAGTGATGTTGGCTCATCACAAGAAAGTACCATTCAATATACGCCGGGTGTAACTCAGCTGGAGAGTGTTCAATAATCACAGCCGCAACTACAACCACAAGTGCATGTAGTACAAGCGCAAGTACCTGGGCAAGGAGAGGCGCAAGTACATGGGAAAGGAGAGGCGCAAGTACATGGGCAAGGAGAGGTGCAAGTAGAGGCGCATGGAGAGGTGCAACTAGAGGTTCATGGAATGGCACAACTACCTACAACGCTTGTTCCTCCAGAAGTAGGGGCACATCAGAAAATTGATATTCAAGTGGAGGTATCATCCGAGGGATCCACTCCTCCTGAGGATGATCCATTGTCTTCAAGATCCCCAGCAAGAAAAAGGTCATGGAGGGCTGCTACTACTACAAGTTCTTCTTCAAGCCCCCTTCATTCTGATGACATTGATCTTAATTGGAACCCAGCCATGCAGTCTGACAGTGAGGCACGCCATGAGCTGACAAAGGTAGCTAAGCCTAAAAGGAAGGTTCCCGCAAGGCTTCGACTTATGGGTGATGATGACGAACAAGAAGTGGTGTCTTCTGCTGCTGATGAACAGTCTGACGATGACCCAGTCATCAAAGACGTCACTCTATCCCCAGCGGGCATGCAGCAGACTAACATTTTCAACCTATCCCGAATTGCTTCTGAGTGGGATGTGGGCAGCCTAGCACTGGTAACACCACCAACGCAGTTAACTACAACACCAAAACGACCTACAGCTGCCATATTTTTTAGTCAGAAGGGCCGGCAGGGACCTCTATCCAGCTCGACCTCTATTACCTCAAGTAGTGGTGCTGTAAGTGAACAATAGAAACAAATTCATCCACAGCCATCCTCCACTTCTTCTGGCATTGAAAGTCAAAGTAGCACCTCCACTACCAGCAGACCTCACAAGTCCCCAGTTTGGGACTTCTTTACTGTTAGCCAAAAGGCAGAAAACATGGTAGTTTGTTCGATTTGTAAAACATCAGTTAGTCGGGGTAAGCTTGGTACAAACTCTGGTACCGGAGGCCAGAGAGGTCATCTAAAAAAACACCACGCTATCCAGTGGTATGCGCACCTAAGTAAGATCAAGGAAGTCCAAAGTCGAACTGATCCAAATGTATCCATTGACAGTGCATCTGATGCTGACGACGAGGGACTGATCGTGCAGGGGGAAGTCAAGAACCGACCGACAATTTTTCTGGTACACCCAGTACCCCTGGCAGCAGCACTGCAGCGGTAGCGTCCACCCCCTCGACCCCTGCAACATGAATGAGGCACACTGTGTGGGACAGACACCAATGCAAAAAACTACGTCAATGAGCCTAACTGGTTTGAAGTCTGCATCATCATCATCACGTAAAACGGTCCAGCCCACCATTACAAGCATGTTTTGGTCAGATGCGGCATTTGAACGCAATCACCCAACGGTACGTCTGTATAATGCAAAGCTGGCTAAAATGCTAGCGCTGGACCTTCTCCCTTTCTCTTTCGTGGAAGGGGTGGGTTTTCTTGAATTTGTGGCAACAGTCTGCCCTAAAAGGAAGGTTCCTAGCCGGTCCTATATTGCCAGGGTTGCTGTTCCAGCACTACATCAAGATGTGCTGGAGGTGATTGGCGCAGCTATTATGAATGGTGCTGTTCACACTATCCACATGACAACAGACTTGTGGACCAGTCCTTGATTACATGTGCATCACTGCACACTGGGTCTCTTTTGCAGGGGTCAACAAACAATTAAAACAAAAAGGTGTTGACTCGGATACAGTTTTTGAACAATAGGCATGTTTTCCATGGAGAAATCTCACAATGCACATAACATTTTGGAGGAGTTTAACATGAATGTCAATGAATGGCTGCGTCCAAGACAGCGCATAGTTGATTATGTTTCCTCGGATAATGGCAGTAATATAGTTAGGGCCATGGCTGATGGTGAATATTTCAGAGTGCCGTGTTTGGCGCACAGTATTAACATCGTGGTGCAAGAATTCTTGAAAAAAGAAGACCCAGTCTGCAAGTTACTGACCACCTACCGAAGAATCTGCACACACTTCAGCCATTCTTTTAAGGCCCGGAAGCAGCTGAGGAGCATTCAACATGAACGTAAACTGCCAGTCAAAGGACTATTCCAGGAGGTGGCAGCACGTTGGAACTCAACCTTTTACATGCTTGAACGTCTGTCTGAGCAGTGGGTGGTATGTCTATAAACTGGGTTTTACTCACAAAGACATGAAATGAATTAAATGAAATGAAAAGCAGTTTTATATAGCGCAACAGTTGCCCTGAGGCGTCCAGGGCATGAGGCTAGAGGTGGAGGACTGGAACCTTGTTGCAAGCCTGACAGACATGCTTTGTCCTTTTGATGAAGTCAGCAGGGAGGACTGTTCTTTGGGCAAAGCTATCCCATTGTTGTGCATGCTAGAGCACGAACTGAAGGACGTATCTTCGACGTTCAGAGATGATGGTGAAAAACGACAAGCATATGGTTTGGCGGAGAAGTTATTAAGGTACCTACTTAGCAATGAAAGGCTTCACAACATACATACAGAACAACATTACATTTGTGCCACTATTCTGGATCCACGGTACAAAAGGGCAGTGGCTAGCAAAGCATTTATTCCTTTCGATGAAGCAGATGTTTCAAAGTACAAACATTGGCTGGCTGTGTCAGCCACTCGGTTCGAAAATGATCGGCAGAACATTCAAGGAGGCAGCACAAGTACAACGGAATCAGAAGGCTACCCGGCTTCAAGTTCCACTTCTGGATCCGTGGCCGAAGGGAGTCACTTTCCCTCACAGCCGTTCACGACACCAACAACCGTTTCATCATCCACAGCTGCACCAGGCTGAAAGAAAATATTGTCGGAAGCGGATTGGCTAACTCATAAAGGGTTTGCTTGGTCCACTGCTGCAAAGGCCACAGATATTACGCAAGGTTGAACAACCGTGGAGAACCTTGAGTCGATGGTGCAGGCCTATCTGGATGACCCAACAGAGGTCTGTTTTAATGAGAACCCATTGCAGTATTGGTGTATTAAAGTCCTCTATGGCGACTGATCAGCAACCTGGCTGTAAATTATTTGTCTTGCCCACTCGCAAGTGTGTCTTCTGAACGGGTTTTCAGTGCTGCTGGTGCCATTGTAACTTCAAAAACGAGCCGCCTCTCGCCCAAAAATGTGGAAAGGTTAACAATAATCAAGATGAATCAGCACTTCATACCACCCAATTACAAAATACGTGAATGCACGCAGGAAGAAGAGGACAACAACTTAGGTGACGCCGACGGAAGTTCTTCTCGGTTACCTGACCTACTCCCATCTCAATTCATTAACTTTGAGGACGAGCTCTACTTCCCTGACACCGAGGCCTGAAAATTACTTCCTTTTTTCCGTCCCTATTCACTTTCATCCCTGTGTGTCTTTCCTTGTTTTTCAACTTTCACCACAACAAAACTGAAATCACCTAATCACAACAAGTCCATCATCAGCACTGTCTTCATCTTATTTTCCTGATTGATTTCAATGTGCCACACTCTGCATTCCTGAAGTGCACAAGTTCACAACTCAATCATGATCCTATCCTCCTCCTCCCTACACCCCCTATCCATTTCCCTCAAGGCAGATGGATGGATTATGGATAATAAAGAAACGTTGTCTTTGTAGACGAGTCCCCTCAAGTGGGACTGAAATTACTGACTGACTACATGCTTGCTGATTGTTGACAGACTTACTTCTGAAATTGACAGGAGAGGCTGCCCTTTCCGGAGAAGATGCAGACAAAAAGTAGAACAGGTAATGAATAATGAGAAGATGGCATGCAGTGGACAGCAATGGCTGTCTCTCTGTTGAAACCAATTGCTGTTTGTTTTTCGTTTTTTTGTTTGAACAGCGCAGTTTGCCATGTTTTAAATATACCAGTATTGCAGGTTTTTGGGGGGCTCTTTGGGGGTGTTCATGGTGTTTGGGGGGATGGGGGTCTTGGAGCAATGCTGGGCATGCCTAATTTTGGTTACAAGTGGTTTGGAGAAAATCCATGGTGGAAAAGGGGACTTAGGGCCTAGCTGCAGAGCGCGCATGGAGTGATTTGGGAAATAGGCCTAAATATTTCCAAGTCCCCGCTTTTCCATTTTTGCTTTTTGCCTGTTTGGGAGTCTTCTACTTTTTTGCGGGTGGGTTGGAGGGTCTTGGGGCATTGCTGGGAAGGTCTAATACCGGATAAAAGTGTTTTAAACAAAATCCATGGTGACATTTTTTTTTATCCGTTTTTGCTCACTTGCCTGTTTTCGGGGGGCTGTTTGGGGGAGTTCCTGGTGTTTCGGGGGGTGTTGTGGGGTCTTGGAGCAACACTGGGTATGGATACTTTTGGTTGCAAGTGGTGCGGAGAAATTCCATGGTGGAAAGAGGGAGTTAGGGCCTAGCTGCAGAGCGCTCATGGAGTGATTTGGAATGAGGCCTAAATATTTCTGTGCCCGTTTTTGTCTTTTTGCATTTTGCCTGTTTGGGGGTCTTCTACTTTTTTTCGCCTGGGTTGACGGGTCTTGGGGCATTGCTGGGAAGGTCTAATACCGGATAAAAGTGGTTTGGACGAAATCCATGGTGAAAAAGTTTTTCACTTTTCAGAGTTTTCGCTCACTTTCTTGTTTTCGGGCCTGCTTGGGGGGTTCCTGGTGTTTGGGGGGGTTGTGGGGTCTGGGAGCACTGCTGGCACAGTCTAATTTTGATTGCATTTGTTTTTCAGGAAATCCATGGTGGTAAAGGGGAGTTATGGCCTAACTGCAGGGCGAGTTTGGACAGAATTGAAAGAAGGGCGAAAATATTTCTAAGTATGAGATTTTCCATTTTTGCTTTTTGTCTGCTTGGGGGCGTTCTGCTTTTTTGCTGGTGGGTTGGCGGGTCTTGGGGCATTGCTGGGAAGGTCTAATACCGGATAAAAGTGTTTTGGACAAAATTCCTGTTGAATTTTTTTTCAGTTTTTGCTCACATATCTGTTTTCAGGGGGGCTGTTTGGGGGGGTTCCTGGTGTTTGGGGGGGGGGTTGCGGGGTCTTGGAGCAATGCTGGGTATTGATACTTTAGATTGCACATGGTTTGGAGAAAATCCATGGTGGAAATGGGGAGTTAGGGCCTAGCTGCAGAGCGTGCATGGAGTGATTTTGGAACTGGGCCAAAATATTTCTAAGTGTCAGTTTTTGTCTTTTTGCCTGTTTTGGGGGTCTTCTACTTTTTTCGCCTGGGTTGACGGGTCTGGGGGCATTGCTGGGAAGGTCTAATACCGGATAAAAGTGGTTTGGACAAAATCCATGGTGAAAAAGCTTTTCACTTTTCAGAGTTGTCGCTCACTTTCGTGTTTTTGGGGGCCTGCTGGGGGGGTTCTTGGTGTTTGGGGGGTTGTGGGGTCTGGGAGCACTACTGGCACAGTCTAATTTTGATTGCATTTGTTTTTCAGGAAATCCATGGTGGAAAAGGGGAGTTATGGCCTAGCTGCAGAGCGCGCTTGGAGTGATTTTGGAATGAGGCCAAAATATTTCTAAGTGAGAGTTTTTCTGTTTTTGCTTTTTGGCTTTTGGGGGGGATAAACTTGTTTTCGCCTGGGTTGATGGGTCTGGGGGCATTGCTGGGAAGGTCTAATATCGGATAAAAATGGTTTGGACAAAATCCAAAAACAATTGTTTTTCACTTTTCTGAGTTTTAGCTCACTTTTGTGTTTTCGGGGGCCTGCTTGGGGGGGTCCTGGTGTTTGGGGGGGTCTTGGAGCAATGCTGGGCATGCCTAGTTTTGGCTGCAAGTGGTTTGAAGAAAGTCTATGGTGGGAAAGGGGCAATTTGGCCTAGTTGAAGAAAGCGTTTGACACTATTTTTAACTTAGGGCTCGTTAGGGTTCGCAGTATTGCATGTGTTTGGGGTGTTTGAGATTTTGGCAACTGAGTTCTGGGGTCCACTCTTGGAGCACTTGTCGAGGAATGTCTAATTTTGGTTGCAAGTGGTTTGAAGAAAATCCATGGTGGAAAATGGAGGATTTGTGCCTACTTTACTTTCAAAGTATGTTTTGTCACCATTTTCCGCTAGGCCTCAGACAGGTAGCAGTTTCACACGTTTTTTGGGGTCTGATTGGGGTCTTCTACATTTTTGAGACTGGGTATAAGGGTCTGGGAAGTTCTAATTTTGTTCTAAAATCGCAGTTTACAGTACACCTGGCTTGAGGGGAAACATCCGCAAAATTCACCCATACTTATTCATCCTTCAAAGGAGACACAGAGTACGCTCTATCGAAACTATTGTACTGTCGATTCTAAAACTGAAAGTGTTACTTTTTGCACTACACCGCATACGTACCTTATGTTTTTTTCTCAGTGGTGTTTTAATAGCACTTCCTGTTTTTCCATCAACATTTACAGGGCAGCTTTTACCCTGTGCAATCGTAAAAAGGATGAAGTTCGGCTTCACATTAGTGAGCCGCAATTCAGCATCCGCCAGGCAGGCAGTGGACAGGGTGTCTTCTGGTCACCAACATTGATCGACGGAGCGTCAGATGGAATGGAGGAGTACCACAAATAAGAGGAATGGCTGGATGCATGCAACTTACCAAATTCAACAGGACAACTACAACAGCATACAGTTACAGTATCCATCTTCATTTCGACCTATCTTTTAAGTAATGTTATTGCTGTGAACTACTGTGAGTGTGACACTGTGCATTTGTTTGCTCTCTGCTTCAATTCATCCCTCCAGCCATTGTATACTTTTTTCTTTGGTATTTTTTAAACTAATTTAATGTACAAAGTGGTTCTTCTCTCTGAGGGCAGATAGGCAAGTGTAATTGCGTATTTACTGCAGCCTTGTACTGTCACATTGTTGATTCTTCATAGTACATTGTAGAAAGTACTACTTACTTTACAAAAACCTATCCATTTAGCAAACAACTTCATGCATGCAGTAGTGTATTCCCTTCCTTTATGTCCCTTAAAAGATTTATGAATAGCTTCGTATCCAAAGATTTTTTTTATTTTCATTTGTTGTTTGTCCATGCTGTTTTCTTTTTCTCCACAAAACTTTACCCACAAAGCCCATTCCAATCCAAGTTTCAAACCCTAACCCTCTTCCCCCGGGCTGTGTGGTTTTCATTGAGGTGTGAGTAAATTACAACAATAATTCCACACACCTGCTGGAGAGGATAAGGTGCAAGAAACCTCCTCAACTCAATTTTAACGCAGCTAGATGAATCCTAGGATATTGTAATTCTGGGTAAAAAAACAACAATGAGTATTTTAAAATAAATTCAGAATTTCATGCCCACCATCGATTGGATCCATCGTCAACATCATCCTCCTACATGTCAAGAAGACTTGTTGTGTTACGCTGCTGTGTCACTGTTCTTGTTGTAGCCATAATCATCCATGCAATTCTTTTTTCCCCATACTTATCTTCAGCATTGCTTAGGCTACTGTTCCTTCCAATACTCCTCTCAGGCCACTCAATGTCTCATTTTTTTACTTTGTTTTTCATATGCTGCTACTGCTAGTGTGGTACCAATCCTACTACTAACACCACAACAACGGAATTTCGGTCCAGGATGGTGTAATCGCCATTTGCCATGCAGCCAGCGCTGTGCCTAGCTCTATTCCCAAACAAGAATCACAGGTAAGATAAGCATTTTGGGGAGGTAGAAAGATGGGCGAGGATGCGGAGGAGAGACTGATAGTAGTACAAGTAAAGTACTAGTAGGCCAATTGAATTCACTAACTCTGTTACTGGCATTTTTTGATGTTTTAGATAATTCATGCTGGTAAGTTTGAGGAAAACCAAACGTGCCGTAACTCCCGCCCACCACCCCACAAAATAAGATCAAAGTGTACACTATGTTGAAGTATGTAAAATGAATAATGTATTTCCCCTAGCAAAAATAAAGTAGTCCCACCCCTCCCTAACCCAAACAATTGCCCATTTCAAGTAGTCCAAAAATAAATAATCCCCAACTCCCGATTCCCAACCCCCCCCAACAGTCTTTAAAAAAGGGGCAAGGGACACAGTCACTTCCGGCGGTGTTTGTCCAGGCAGTCCTTGCGGAGGTCCCGGAGCTGCTTTCCAAGGTCGTCCACCTTGCGCTTCAGGTAGTCCACTCTTAGTCTTAGGCGGCGCATGCGTGCCTTACAGGCTCTGCGGGGGTCAGCTGCTGATGGTCTTGCAGCTGAGCGGCGGCGGGGGGCTGTCCGAGCACGGCGGTGGGATGGAGGCTGCTTGATGCTGGTCCTGGACACGGGGTCAGTGCTGGAGGAGGTTGTTGACGTTCCCTCCTTGTTTTCCCGAGCCCACAGACGGCAATATTCAACTCAAATGGCCTCCATCGTCCGGGCCCTGGCCCGGACAGCCATCTCCCCTCTGGTGAGCTTTTTGGTAGCATCTATATGAAGAACGAAAGAAAAATAATGTAACCAATACTTTTTAACAATAACACAAAATATTTCAACAGAAAGTTGTCTCACAGTAACACTAGCAATTTCCAAGCACAGTATAACACTTTGGCATGTATCTTTCCGCCGTCTTTGAAGGCCTGTAACAGTTGGAGTTTCAGGAATTCTACTACCTGGCAGCACTATGGACTCAAAACATAGTCAGAGAGTACACCAGTATTCGTCTTTTTTTCTCTACTTTTGTGAAAGAAATTACTTGTACGTGAACTTGTGGTAGCCGGCATAATGCCAGCTCAGTCAGCTTGTACCCAAGAAAAAGAGACACAAGCCATGATGACGCAGACTTGCATGCATTACTTTAAGCAGTATATGCAGGTGGGGATAGGGAAGCTCTTACTTTTGTATAGGGGTGGCACTGCCATACTCGGTTACATCAATGGCTACTGCTCAATGTAATTTATATTTTGCAGTGCCCCCCGGGCCTTCAGTACCACAAAAGGAAAATGAAGTTTATTCATTTCTGATCATGTCTCCAGGGGATCATATGATCTCTTTGCTTATGTGATGCATGACTTTAGGTGCTTTCTTCTGATAGATTGAGTGAACAACAGATATAGTCCACCCATGATTAACACAGCAGAAAGAAAATTATGAACATAGGGACGTGAGTGAGTGTGGTAACCATAATTGCCGGAGGAGGGGACTTGACTTGATATAATTGTCAACTATACAATACATACACAATATATGCTGTGCTTGCAAAGTAAACTACTGTACTGTTACTTTAGGCAAGGGAGAGTTTCAGAACAATCACAAATTGTAGTATTTGGATTTACTACGCCTTGCTACTCTGGCACGGTCATGCTGTTCGAACAAAGTAACACTCTTCATGCATTGAGCGTCTGCTCTACATACACCTCTGCTATGAATGAGGAGGAAGATACCATCCAGCCTTCCAAAGTAAACTTCTATCATTCTTCTTAATGCCTCAACTGTAACAATTTTACTTTTTCTCAACAATCAAAATAACACCCTTTTCATTTTATTTGGTAAACCACCGTCTTTACTTGCATTTGAGTTTCACCCAAATGATATATTGCAATGCACACCACACATGAATTTTCTGATTGACCCACACAGGCAGTAATTTTTTCTTTCTCCTCCAACCATCCTTGCTTCAAGCAGCCATGCATCTAATTCCTTCCTATCAGCCACCTCTGACTGCATTCAAAAATACGCATCATTCTTTAGTCATAAATGTTAGGACTCGCTCGTCCTTCCATTGACCCTACGTTCTTTCCTTTTTCGTTCATCACATCCTCAAGTTCATCTGATATGACTTGGCTTCACGATAAAAGTTTCCCATCTGATTTGAAGTCAAATAGAGGGGGCCATTGCTTACTCGAGAACTACCGCCGCTAATGCTATTGCAAAGTCAAGGGTGACTGTCTTCTCCGTGATTGGCTAAAAAAAAATTGTCGTTCTAAATCAGTAACTGTTCTTAACAGTACAGTGTACTTGTAGTAGTGTACTGTCTACTGTACAGTACATCATACACTCCTTTGCGAGCCTACTCTAAAATGTCAAAAGGAAGGAGTATAATAATAACTTACCACCATCCGCTTCTGCTGAGCCCTCCCCCTCAGCTCATCTGGGTGGCGCCGCCGCCGCTTGAGTGGACCCCTCCGCGCTGTTGGCCCCGGCACTGGTGGTGGCAAGTGCTGCATCAGATGTTGTGACGCCTAGAAAAAACATGTCATATTTTGTTTAGATGCCATACACCACCCCCTACTTCGTCTCGTAATGGAAGAGAAAATGTTAAACAATTTTTAATTATTGGGAGTGAAAAGAAGACCCGGTGTTGGGGAGGGTGTTGCCTTATATGCTTAGCCATAACATGCAACTCTTTTTGGCACAACTGATGAATGCTTGCTCTTTAACGTGCAACATTTTTATAATTACAGACAAAACCAACTACTCCTCATCACCACTAGGAGGACTTGAAGTTTCAACAAGGTGAGGGCTCCCGAGTCCCGCACAGTTACTGCTGACTGAGGTATGTGGAAAGTCGAACTGCACCTATCAACCACAATGTCCTATTTCTATTGTCCATGTTTCTGTATGTGCAGAATAGTCCCTGAAACACTAGCGGAATGGTATGTGCTACTATGAAATCAAAAAGCCAACTACTAGCTTATTTTTGGTGGACATTGACATTTTGTTGTTGGAAATTGTCAAAGCACTAACATTAAGAAGACTGGAATAGACAGCAAGGGCAACCCAGAGGACTGCACTCAGTGACTCCAGAGCTATTTCTGGATCAGAGTTTTGTTTAACACCGTTTGCCGACTAGGTAAGCTTAGCTACCTACACAGACCGACTCAAAAATAACAGTTAATAGTAGTGGCACAGAGAGTGATGGTAGAGAGGCAGGATTAGAATGTAGAAACACTCTACAAGAAGATCAAAGACTACTGTGTAAAAAATAGAGTTAGGGAAGTATAATTATATTAACAACAGAACTACTTACTGGGGCCAGCAGAAGAGCCTGCAGTAGACCGTTCCTCCTGCACACTCTGTTCCGCCGGAGTCTAGGTTGGTGCTGTCCTCTTGCCCCTGGGAGGTGCTGATGATCATGAAATAAACACAAACATGGATGATTGTTTTTGGGAAATATTTGATTTCTTTAACCACAATCCTAACTTATCTCGGGGAAACAAATTAGCAAGAATTGCACTACATGGATTGGCCTATCTGATCTGGTCAACTAGGAGGATAATAGTACAGTATTGCTGGATTCGCAGACCGTCTACTTGGAAAGTTATGTAAATCACTAACTAAACCAACAACAAAAAGGTTCTACTACGACTGCCAGCACTCAGAAGCACGCAACGTGACAGACACAGTCCGTCATCATGATTGCAGAGCACTAAAAAATGTCCTACTACTACTACTACCAAATGAGCACAAAGATGCAAACAAGTAAGCATAGTAGCAACGCCACTGAGCAGGTGAGCACCTGCAATCACAAAAGCTATTTAAACATTAATTTACCTGCAATGTAAGCGAATTGGCAGCATTCTTGCTCTTTGGGAAAAACATATATTAGCAATATAACACAGAGCAGAAGAAAACAAAGTAGTTATTAAATAGCTATTCACCAAGGCCAGGGATCTCCACACCGAGCAGGTGGAGCAGGTCCTGCTCGCGGTCAAGTAGGTCCGACCACCGGTGCGTCGCTTGCTGGTATGTGCGCCGGACCCCTGACTCCCTCCGCATGGCCTGGCACACCTTTCCCCACAGCTGGCAATGCTCCCGGAGGCCATACCCTGCTGCGATCCTGCCCCCTGCTACCACACTATTGGGGAGGTGGCCCTGCACATAAAAGATCACTGCGGTCACCTCCGCCGCGCTGAATGTCTCCCTGGCCATCACTTCCTCCCCTCGTAACCACCCGCAAAGGAGCCGGGTACGGGGTGCGGGATCCTTCCCCTTCCCCTTTTCCTTCCCGGCTCCTTTTGCCATGGTCCTGTACAGCAGAAAGGAAAGAATAGGGAAAAAGTAAAGACATTTTTTTTTTAAAAGTAGCTTTAAAAGTAACGAAAAGTTGAAAAAAACACAAAATATAGATCTAGAAAAAAAGAGGGATAGATATAGAGTAGAAAAGATAAATTAAAAGTCCAAAGAAACAAAAGATTGCATACATGAAAGGAGGATTAGAAAGCATGCACAGAACCATAGCAATGAATAAAAAACAAGATGGCTGCGCCCATTGAGGACCACGTGGGTAAGTTTGGGCGATATTTCCCCTGTGAGTACGCAAAAACACGTGCGAACTCGTAATAGCACCCCGCACACAATGCAACATTGCCAATAGTGCCTGGAAATGAAAATACGCAACGCACACAAGATGGCAGCGCCCATGTACGACCGCATGGACCTCACGGTCGGTGCGCTGCAAGCGACCCGCGAACAAGCAAAAAGCTCAGCGAACACGCAAAAAAAAGTAATCCGCAAATCTGCACGAATTTGTGGATTGCGAGTTCAAAATTGCAAAAAAACACATTTTTCAAAACTGAAAGCACTTAGCAGGTGCAAAAGTTCAAGCTAATTTGAAACTATTCCCTGTAGTGCTTCCTGAGGAACCCCTCCAGAGTTCAGTTGCCTACTTGCAACTATTCTCTGACCCTGCGCTGACCCTCAAAGTAGGCACAATGCTCCTGGAATTTTTTTTTAACTGCAACAGGAAGCACTTACAGCTAAGGAAGCAGGGGCCAGACTTGAAGTGCAAATTCAGTGACACATTAATCAGCCCCAAATTAATTCATCTCAGTTGAGGCTGGGCAGGTGTGCTTTCCCCCCAAAATCTAGAGTGGTGAACCAGAGGGTGCTGTGATGAACCAGAGGGTGGCAGTGGTGAACCAGAGGGTGGCAGGGGTGAAGAAAAGGGTGGCAGTAGTGAACCAGAGAGTGCTGTGATAAACCAGAGGGTGGCAGGGGTGAACCAGAGGGTGGCAGTAGTGAACCAGAGAGTGCTGTGATGAACCAGAGGGTGACAGGGGTGAACCAGAGGGTGGCAGGGGTGAACAAGAGGGTGGCAGTGGTGAATCAGAGGGTGCTGTGATGAACCAGAGAGTGACCAAGGTGAACTAGAGCGTGACAGTGGTGAACCAGAGGGTGAAAGTGGTGAACCAGAGAGTTGCAGTGGTGAACCACAGGGTGGCAGTGGTGAACCAGAGGGTGACAGTGCTGAACCAGAGGGTGACAGGGGTGAACCAGAGGGTGGCAGTGGTGAACCAGAGGGTGCAGTGATGAACCACAGGGTGGCAGTTTGAACCAGAGGGTGGCAGTGGTGAATCAGCGAGTGGCAGTGGTGAACCACAGGGTGGCAGTGGTGAACCAGAGGGTGGCAGGGGTGAACCAAAGGGTGGCAGTGGTGAACCAGAGAGTGCTGTGATAAACCAGAGGGTGACAGGGGTGAACCAGAGGGTGACCGTGGTGAACCAGAAGGTGCTGTGGAGAACCAGAGGGTGGCAGTGGTGAGTGCTGAACCAGAGGGTAGCAGGGGTGCACTAGAGGGTGTCAGTGGTGAACCAGAGAGTGCTGTGATGAACCAGAGGGTGACAGGGGTTAACCAGAGGGTAGCAGGGGTGAACCAGAGGATGGCAGTAGTGCACCAGAGAGTGCTGTGATGAACCAGATGGTGACAGGGGTGAACCAGAGGGTGGCAGTGGTGAACCAGAGGGTGTCAGTGGTGAACCAGAGGGTGCTGTGATGAACCAGAGAATGACAGGGGTGAACCAGAGGGTGACAGTGGTGAACCAGAGGGTGCTGTGATGAACCAGAGGGTGGCAGGGGTGAACCAGAGGGTGGCAGTAGCGAACCAGAGAGTGCTGTGATGAACCAGAGAGTGGCAGTGGTGAACCAGAGGGTGGCAGTGGTGAACCAGAGGGTGACAGTGCTGAACCAGAGGGTGGCAGGGGTGAACCAGAGGGTGGCAGGGGTGAACCAAAGGGTGGCAGTGGTGAACCAGAGAGTGCTGTGATAAACCAGAGGGTGACAGGGGTGAACCAGAGGGTGACCGTGGTGAACCAGAAGGTGCTGTGGAGAACCAGAGGGTGGCAGTGGTGAGTGCTGAACCAGAGGGTAGCAGGGGTGCACTAGAGGGTGTCAGTGGTGAACCAGAGAGTGCTGTGATGAACCAGAGGGTGACAGGGGTTAACCAGAGGGTAGCAGGGGTGAACCAGAGGATGGCAGTAGTGCACCAGAGAGTGCTGTGATGAACCAGATGGTGACAGGGATGAACCAGAGGGTGGCAGTGGTGAACCAGAGGGTGTCAGTGGTGAACCAGAGGGTGCTGTGATGAACCAGAGAATGACAGGGGTGAACCAGAGGGTGACAGTGGTGAACCAGAGGGTGCTGTGATGAACCAGAGGGTGGCAGGGGTGAACCAGAGGGTGGCAGTAGCGAACCAGAGAGTGCTGTGATGAACCAGAGAGTGGCAGTGGTGAACCAGAGGGTGGCAGTGGTGAACCAGAGGGTGACAGTGCTGAACCAGAGGGTGGCAGGGGTGAACCAGAGGGTGGCAGTGGTGAACCAGAGGGTGCTGTGATGAACCAGAGAGTGACAGGGGTGAACCAGAGGTTGACAGTGGTGGACCAGAGGGTGCTGTGATGAACCAGAGGGTGGCAGGGGTGAACCAGAGGGTGTCAGTGGGGAACCAGAGGGTGCTGTGATGAACCAGAGAGTGACAGGGGTGAACCAGAGGGTGCTGTGATGAACCATTGGGTGGCAGGGGTGAACCAGAGGGTGGCAGTGGTGAACCAGAGGGTGCTGTGATGAACCAGAGAGTGACAGGGGTGAACCAGAGTGTGACAGTGGTGAACCAGAGGGTGCTGTGATGAACCAGAGGGTGGCAGGGGTGAACCCGAGGGTGTCAGTGGTGAACCAGAGGGTGCTGTGATGAACCAGAGAGTGACAGGGGTGAACCAGAGGTTGACAGTGGTGAACCAGAGGGTGCTGTGATGAACCAGAGGGTGGCAGGGGTGAACCAGAGGGTGGCAGTGATGAACCAGAGGGTGGCCGCGATGAACCACAGGGTCGCAAACAGGCTGGACACGTAGAAACATTATGGTCTCGACCGTTGCGACCACAGAAGTAAGTTTGCATTCCCGAACTTGTAAAAAAACCTCGCAATATGTCAAAAATCGTCGCGAACACACAAAAAAAACCGCAAATTCACACGAATTTGCAAATTCTGCGGATCGCGGGTTCGCTTTCGCACAATTTCGCGGACCGCGAATTCGCAAATTTTGCCCATACTTAGTCGTAGGGTCCAGGGCCCGCATGCATACAACAGGACCACAGGGACTCACGCATATATCATGTTAGACTGTCTTTGGTCACGTGCGCCCGGCCCCTTTATTGGCAGGGCCACATGTACAGTGGTACCTGTGCTGGATGTGTGTGGGGTGAGTACAAGTCAGCCCGCACGGAGTGACCAGTGATGGCAATGAAATGAACAGTGGGCACCAGTATGTAAACAAAAAACACCAGCATGACAGAGTCAACTGCTGAGCAATATGGAGGGAGCCGGAGGAAGGACAGACGTCACCCAATAGTTAGTCAGGAGGTTCCGTGAATTGCAGTGCACTGAGGTAGGGGCACTAGCGATGAGCACACTCATGTGAAGAAATTGCTAGGATTGTGTCCCTTCGGGTCAGTCCTGATGCAGATCTAGTGGAGTGTGTCACACCTGCAACAACTACCCCATCAACCTCACTAGTCCACCACACTGCCTGAGGTGACAGTTGCGTCCGCAGTCCATAGCGCACTACCCAGTAATCGAACCGGGTGAGTAGCTTGACTACCACCACCAGCGTGCATTCCTGCCCTGGGGATGTTGCCTCCTGCCCAACCATTGTCTGTGCCTTCTCCCGTCCGCACACTTGACACATCCTCCTCATTATAGTCCCAGGCCCCCCCACTGCATGAGGTGACATTTCTGCGCAACATGTCCACAGCACAAAAAACAATCAGCAACGGACAATGGCTTACAGTGCACTGAGTCACTGGCAACTGGAGTGCTGAGCAGGGTTACAGGCTGATGATGCCATCCGTGACAGATGTTGGCAACTCTGTAGGTATGTCAGTACCACCGTTTCAACACTGGCAGATGGCATTTGGATTTGGTCCTTGCTGTGGTGGCATGTGCCTCCTGTGGTGATGCAACATCTGGTGGCCCGCAGCAAAGGCCAGAGGCTGCGGACAGCACAGGGCAATAGACACATGGCATTGATGAGCACAAAACCCTTGCTCCAGGGGCCATTTAATGTCTCAGCAGAAGGGGTCCCAGACATGGCTAGCACAGAGTTAGAGGCCCTGGATGCACTGCGGCCGGCACAGGCACCCATCCAAGGGGCGGTGACTTGCGGTGCAGTCAGATGGGCCATGTGACCGGAACGGGTCCTCATTGATGTCCAAGGTGGATGTGGTGGAGGGTTGCGGGGACAGTTCAAGGTGTCCTCCAGGGCATGATACAGAGGTATGATGTTATCCAGAAGCAGCAAATGTGGGAGTGGAATGCACAACCCTTGTTTTTACCAACAATTCGGGATCAGCCACATGAGGAATACTAGCCACTAGTCCATGGATTTGAACGACACCAAGGTATGACCAGCGAGTGTCCATCATTGTTGGGGAATAGACTTAGTGGCACAGGTGCTGAGCGGGGATGTAGTCTGCGATGATGCTGGTACACTGACTTGAACTCCACCATTCCCAAATCAAGACTTTGACCTACTGGACCGCTGTGTAGACCGGAGGCATCGTTCAGCAGTGGGCCACGGCAAGACACAGAGAAAAAGGCACAAGGGCCGTTGTCAGTAGCGTTTGATCACCTATGTAACGATGATCCTGTCCCCTCTGGACTGCAACGTGTCATCCTCATACGTGTCTCCGTGCATGTATTGGAATGTATTTTACCTTTTGAGTTACCAATGTTCAGTTCCAAATCTGTGACCCAATCGTGCACAGAGTAGGCCAAGGGTAGTGGGCCCACAGACACGTGTGGTTGTGATGCCATGCAAGACTTGTTGGCGCCACATTGATGGGAGTATCTTGACTTGAACTGTGCCTTAAATGATGTTCACTGCCATGGTATAATCAGGACTCAGTTCCAAATGTGTGACCTACCTGACCGTGGTGTAGGCCTGAGGCAGCGGTCAGCACGGCCCATTCACTGAGTGTCACCGGCATAGGTTGGATGGCCCCACCAGCCTGCATAGTTCAGGTTCAGTGGCACCACGTGTCACCGGCTGGCGTTGAACAGGGTTAGTGGCACCACATGTCGCAGGCAGGCGTTGAACAGGGTTAGTGGCATCAAGTGTCGCAAGAAACCCATATGAAACTTTGCTTCACTGATCGGGTGGGGTCTGGTGCTGTTACCGCTGGCCCGGATTTGGGTTCACTGCCATTCATGACTCAGGACACAGTTTCACATATGTGACCGTCTAGGCCAAAGAGTAAGCCGTATGCAGCAGTAGAGTACGTCAACGAGGAAGGAGTAAAGCAGGCCGGTGTCGTGGTGGCCGAGATGGTCTGAGGTGGCTGCCAAGGTCGCGGGCTTGGAGCTTGCGCCGGCACATGGGGGGCCCTCCTTGACACACACCAGTGTCAGCAGGTGATCAGTGTGGCCTGGCTGCACAGGGGCATGCATGACTGGTCCGCAGTCCAGTGTCCGGCAAGCAAAAAGCGTCACAGGCAAATCCACTCACCGAATCTTGGCGAGGTTAGAGGCGCCGCCCTGGAAGAGATGTTGGTCTTTCCAGATGAGGGCCACGCCCAGGGCTACGTGCTTTTTATTCACACCCCCACGCTGGCATGCAAATGCCAGTTCAATTATTGGGTGTGTGAGGAGCACTCTGTTGTATTCATATTCAACTGTGCTAATCAACCGGTGCTGTGATTAATAAGGATAGGCACTCCTTTTTGTTAAATCATCAGTTATGATGGGTATGCTGGCCCATCTAATCACGCACTGTGCACTTGGTGCTCTGCACCTTGTTCACACTTACTTGCTTGTACAATCTAATCACCACGCTTTACTGTTGCTGCTAATTATTTTTAATCCAACAAGTAATTTTTACCATTTCTCATAATGCATTCAATGTTCAAACAATATACATTTACAACAATTACATTTCTAGTGTAACATTATTCGTTTCAGCGTAACATTATAATGTGACCATAGAACTTTTTTGATGAGCCCAACGCATTTCGGCACCTTACTGGTACCTTCTTCAGGGGCCAATCTGTAAAAAAATGAAAATTTCAAAATGTAAGTGTTTGTGTATTATTGCCCATGGGTGCTTTGCTAATATGTTTTATGTTATGTTCATACCTGAGTGAAACAACCTCTCAAAATGATGTAACCACGTCAATGTCACAGTAACCGCTATTTTTCTGTCAAAAGAAAATGGTAGGAACTAATTTGTAACAATTCCTTGCTTAATCAAATGATAACATCTCGTTATGACTATTCACTGCCAAATGCACAATAATAAGACATACCTGACTCTGATTCCCGAAATTATGCCACTGCAAAAACAAATTACATGCGCTTAGTTAACGTCTCCTTCACTGCTATGTTGCCACCGGAACACAGCTAAATTGTGTACATACCTCGTTCTCTTGCACTGAATCTCATCTGAAAATACACCAGAGAGATTTGTGTTATTATCTCAGACAGCCGTAATACATCGTTATCACCACTATATAGAACAACACACAACGCTTTCTGTATCTGTTTTCACGAAAGTTGCTCGTTGAAAGAGAAACCGCTGCTCAGTGTCAGACGCTACCGATCTCCGCCATACGCCGCCCTCAATACACGCGATGTTAAACCCAACGAGGAGGTGAGAAATAAACATAGGACTATCGCCAATGGTACTTCTTCAGATAATCTTCATTATGTCGGGCGCCATCTTAATGTGGTAAATTGTGGTAAACACATGCTCGCGAGCCCGTACCGCTTTGCCTAATCCTTCGCAGGGTACCTCAAAATCATAGAAGTAAACCAGTCGTCTTAAAAATTCAGCCACGGCTAACCCATTAGTAATTACAAAACGTGCCAATTTGTACTGTCTTAAAAATATCACAATAGGAATTCACAACCGCCATTTTCAAGTCCTGAACTACTTATGCCATTGTCCATTGGCACCACTGCATTGCTGTACTACATAAGTGTTGAAGTGCATATGCTACTGTGTGCTAGGTACTGTGTGCAATGTATTGTACATTAGTAAAATGTTCACGATGTTATTATATAAACCATGCAAATATACAAATGTAGATACATCAGAAACATCATAAGGTGTCAATTGCCATACAAATATTAATTCAGTCCTTATGTTTCCTGCTAGTAGATTCTAGGGTATATATAACCCTACCTAATGCCGGCATCTAAGTTTCTCCCCGACTGATTCTTAGTGATCCCTGCTAATGCCCTTGGCATTATTAACTGGCTGCTGCTCTGATTATTCCTGCTTCTTCCTGAGTATTACAAGTAACATGATAAATCATATTTGTCATTAAGCCCCGTGGGGGACATCGTGTTGAGATACTTGATCGAGTATAGTTCACACTGTAACAGTTTTTGGTAATTGTCAATGCCTGGCCTGATTGGTACTTGTTCTATTATATTATAAGAAAACGTAATTGAGAAATAGTGTGATTTGCATCTCTCCAATGGGTGGCTAATGGTGATGTTAAATTCACATTTCGGATCCTGCTCTTATGCTCCGTTATTCTTATTTTCACCTTACTCTCTGTTTTACCAACATACATTCTGCCGCATGGGCATTTAATGCCATATACCACGTTTTGTGTATTACAGTCACTGGTATGTCTCAAATGTATTTGTTTTCCAGTAGTTGGGTGAGTGCATATATTTCCAACGATTACGTTATTACAGTTCGTACAATTGTGACATCTAATTGTCCCTTTATGTGTCGTTGTTGGTGGTGCCAATTGTGTCCGTTTTAGTCTCGCCCTCAGATTTGGTCCTCTTGTGTAGGCATGTAAAGGTGGTTCCTTGAATAAATCTTTAAAATCAGATTCTGATGATAACAACTCCCACCTTGTGTTAATAATTCTCTTGATTGCTCTCGATTGGGTCGTGTATTTGGTTATGAATACCATTCTTTCTTTTAATGTTTTACCTCTTGGTTTAAGTAATTCCAATCTGTCCATTTTCATAACCTTTTTCTATGTGCTCTTCTAATTCCAATGGTGGGTATCCTCTTTCTTCGTATTTTTGTGCCTGTTTCCGGATTGTAGTATGGCACGTTCGAGAATCAGAACAGATGCGTTTTATCCTTATGAATTGTGAGGCTGGAAGATTTTTGACTAAACTCTTGGGATGAAAGCTGGTGTAACTTAGAGCATTATTCCGATCTGTAGGCTTAGAGTATAATTCTGTGATAAATCCACTCGCTGTTTTGATGATCCTCACATCCAAAAAATCCATGTTGTATCTGTCAATTTTATGTGTAAATTGTATTCTCGAATCTATCTGATTCATCGACCTGATGAGTTGTTCCAGTAATTCAGGTGTGTCATCCCAGATAAGGAAAATATCATCGATAAATCGACAATGCATTTTCACGTGATTCCAGTGTTCTGAGCTCATCAAATTCTGTGCCTCGAATTGGGCTATAAATGTATTTGCATAAGCAGGGGCCCCACTCAAGAGGAAGGCGTCCGAATCATGGCGGGGTTAGAGGCGCCGCCCTGAAAGAGATGTTGGTCTTTCCAGAAGAGGGCCACGCCCAGGGCTACATGCTTTTTATTCACACCCCCACGCTGGCATGGCAAATGCAGGGCCATCCCACTCCAGTCACGCTTAGTGGGAGGCATAACGGGCAACATTTGCATGCGGTCCCCCACTGGCTGGGGTTACATGGTTGTGTCCACTGTCCACTACACTCCATACACCAGAGGTGTATGTCGTCATCGACCTGGGTGCGTACTGCATACTGCGGTCTGTCCAGCACATCTCTGCCACCCTTGTTTTTATGCTGGATAGGCTGGTTGATGTTGGGATGTCGGAGGATGGAGGAATCATGCATACCGGCTGTGTATTTGAAGGTGACATTGTTGGAGCTTCCACAGTGTTCTGTTGTTGCCTGCATATTGGGGTGAGACGTGTGCTTCCTTTTACGGTGATTGAGTGCTGTGTCACCAGGGGGCACAGGTGGGACAGGTGTGCTGTGGAGTGCCCCCAACACGTGCGTGCATCCTGCTAGGGTGTATGATCCTTGCTTGCGGTATCAGGGTGATGGTTATGTCCATGACAGGTGTGGGTGACTTGGATGTGACTGGCTGTGAGTCTCCTCTGACTCTGGCGGGTGTCGGTTGGAGGGTGTTCGAGGGTTCAATATGTTGGTTGTCTTCTGTGTAGGTGCCATAGGCCTATTGGGCGATGATGGCCGGGATGCGTGGGATGATTGTCCTTTTCACCCAGTGGTAGACGGTGACATTGTCAGGAATTGGGTCTTTGTGTCTGGCCCGCAGTCTTTGTCTGCGCTGCATCTGTGGTGGTCTGTGGAGTGTTCCGGGTGTGGGTTGGGGTCCTGGGGTGGTGGCGGTGGGTGTTGTGGCCCTCTTGGGTGTCCGGACCGCATGATGGGTGGCTCCATGGTGAAGTAGTGTGGCTCACTGGTTAGAGGCGGCAGACCCGTGAGCAGAGGACGGCCCGGGACCAGGGTTCGATTCCCGGCGCGGCAGGTTTCTGGACCAGGGTCAGCGGACTCGATAATTCTCTCACCTCGGTGCCCACTCTGATCAGCGATCACACTCGGCAACTCTGGGCATTAGCTTGCCTCATCTTCACTAACGGCCCCACCAGACCGCCGGGGATGCCTGGTCTCACCCTGGAGATACCCATTAAGGGACCATCTCTCAGGGAAGCCAGGAAGGGTTTCGCAGCGGTCGAAGCGCCTTGGGACCCTACGGGTAAGTAGTGCGCTATATAAATGCCTATACATACATGGCATCTGTGTCCCTTCCATTGTGGCCCTGGGCTGGGCACCCTCTTGTGGTGCTGGCCGCCGTCCGACTTTACACCTGGTCAGAGCAGGTGTAGATTTTCTGGTGCTAACACACCTTATTGCCTGTTTTGCGTTCTTATCACCGTTCGGCCTGGTCATTGATAATGTTGAGGTGTGACGTTGTTGCTACTTTTGGCACGGGAACGCCCACTCTGCATCTCATTAGCAATAGTTGCGGGGTCCTCTGTGGCGATGTTTTTTGCGGCTGCTATCGCTGGTAAATTGGTGCTGTGGGCTGTTAGCACCAGCTTGTGAATGGGGTGGTAAATTGATCACGACTTTGGCTGCGATGAAGTGCTGTTAATTCGGTGATAGCTCCTTGTGAATATGCCCCTAAATTAATTAATTTATTAGACATGATTTGTAAACCAGAAAGCAGCAACTAAAGTTCGATTAGTCCATGCCGCTTACAATTTAAATTGCAAACACAACAAGTGATGGACCGAATGTGGATCAATGTCACACACTCGCCCCAGTCCAAGGATCTGGGCCTAAATCCATCGTTATTTTGCACTCCACACCACCCTGGGTTAGACAATGGCGATATGCAAATCAGCTCTGACCCTGAGCCTCATGGGAACAGTCCAGTCCGAACTACAAAAGCCATGTCCTTCCCAGAACGGAATCAAGCATCCGAGGACCGGACCGGTTTCGAGGTAACACCTCTCATCAGCCCGGCTAGCTTGACTCCAGTGGTGTGGAGTGCCTGGGACCCACGTCTGGGCATCCCCAGCGCACTTATGGCGGAAATTGCAAACACAACAAGTGATGGACCGAATGTGGATCAATGTCACACACTCGCCCCAGTCCAAGGATCTGGGCCTAAATCCATCGTTATTTTGCACTCCACACCACCCTGGGTTAGACAATGGCGATATGCAAATCAGCTCTGACCCTGAGCCTCATAAGAACAGTCCAGTCCGAACTACAAAAGCCATGTCCTTCCCAGAACGGAATCAAGCATCCGAGGACCGGACCGGTTTCGAGGTAACACCTCTCATCAGCCCGGCTAGCTTGACTCCAGTGGTGTGGAGTGCCTGGGACCCACGTCTGGGCATCCCCAGCGCACTTATGGCGGAAATTGCAAACACAACAAGTGATGGACCGAATGTGGATCAATGTCACACACTCGCCCCAGTCCAAGGATCTGGGCCTAAATCCATCGTTATTTTGCACTCCACACCACCCTGGGTTAGACAATGGCGATATGCAAATCAGCTCTGACCCTGAGCCTCATGGGAACAGTCCAGTCCGAACTACAAAAGCCATGTCCTTCCCAGAACGGAATCAAGCATCCGAGGACCGGACCGGTTTCGAGGTAACACCTCTCATCAGCCCGGCTAGCTTGACTCCAGTGGTGTGGAGTGCCTGGGACCCATGTCTGGGCATCCCCAGCGCACTTATGGCGGAAATTGCAAACACAACAAGTGATGGACCGAATGTGGATCAATGTCACACACTCGCCCCAGTCCAAGGATCTGGGCCTAAATCCATCGTTATTTTGCACTCCACACCACCCTGGGTTAGACAATGGCGATATGCAAATCAGCTCTGACCCTGAGCCTCATGGGAACAGTCCAGTCCGAACTACAAAAGCCATGTCCTTCCCAGAACGGAATCAAGCATCCGAGGACCGGACCGGTTTCGAGGTAACACCTCTCATCAGCCCGGCTAGCTTGACTCCAGTGGTGTGGAGTGCCTGGGACCCACGTCTGGGCATCCCCAGCGCACTTATGGCGGAAATTGCAAACACAACAAGTGATGGACCGAATGTGGATCAATGTCACACACTCGCCCCAGTCCAAGGATCTGGGCCTAAATCCATCGTTATTTTGCACTCCACACCACCCTGGGTTAGACAATGGCGATATGCAAATCAGCTCTGACCCTGAGCCTCATGGGAACAGTCCAGTCCGAACTACAAAAGCCATGTCCTTCCCAGAACGGAATCAAGCATCCGAGGACCGAACCGGTTTCGAGGTAACACCTCTCATCAGCCCGGCTAGCTTGACTCCAGTGGTGTGGAGTGCCTGGGACCCACGTCTGGGCATCCCCAGCGCACTTATGGCGGAAATTGCAAACACAACAAGTGATGGACCGAATGTGGATCAATGTCACACACTCGCCCCAGTCCAAGGATCTAGGCCTAAATCCATCGTTATTTTGCACTCCACACCACCCTGGGTTATACAATGGCGATATGCAAATCAGCTCTGACCCTGAGCCTCATGGGAACAGTCCAGTCCGAACTACAAAAGCCATGTCCTTCCCAGAACGGAATCAAGCATCCGAGGACCGGACCGGTTTCGAGGTAACACCTCTCATCAGCCCGGCTAGCTTGACTCCAGTGGTGTGGAGTGCCTGGGACCCACGTCTGGGCATCCCCAGCGCACTTATGGCGGAAATTGCAAACACAACAAGTGATGGACCGAATGTGGATCAATGTCACACACTCGCCCCAGTCCAAGGATCTGGGCCTAAATCCATCGTTATTTTGCACTCCACACCACCCTGGGTTAGACAATGGCGATATGCAAATCAGCTCTGAGCCTGAGCCTCATGGGAACAGTCCAGTCCGAACTACAAAAGCCATGTCCTTCCCAGAACGGAATCAAGCATCCGAGGTCCGGACCGGTTTCGAGGTAACACCTCTCATCAGCCCGGCTAGCTTGACTCCAGTGGTGTGGAGTGCCTGGGACCCACGTCTGGGCATCCCCAGCGCACTTATGGCGGAAATTGCAAACACAACAAGTGATGGACCGAATGTGGATCAATGTCACACACTCGCCCCAGTCCAAGGATCTGGGCCTAAATCCATCGTTATTTTGCACTCCACACCACCCTGGGTTAGACAATGGCGATATGCAAATCAGCTCTGACCCTGAGCCTCATGGGAACAGTCCAGTCCGAACTACAAAAGCCATGTCCTTCCCAGAACGGAATCAAGCATCCGAGGACCGGACCGGTTTCGAGGTAACACCTCTCATCAGCCCGGCTAGCTTGACTCCAGTGGTGTGGAGTGCCTGGGACCCACGTCTGGGCATCCCCAGCGCACTTATGGCGGAAATTGCAAACACAACAAGTGATGGACCGAATGTGGATCAATGTCACACACTCGCCCCAGTCCAAGGATCTGGGCCTAAATCCATCGTTATTTTGCACTCCACACCACCCTGGGTTAGACAATGGCGATATGCAAATCAGTCTGACCCTGAGTCTCATGGGAACAGTCCAGTCCGAACTACAAAAGCCATGTCCTTCCCAGAACGGAATCAAGCATCCGAGGACCGGACCGGTTTCAAGGTAACACCTCTCATCAGCCCGGCTAGCTTGACTCCAGTGGTGTGGAGTGCCTGGGACCCACGTCTGGGCATCCCCAGCGCACTTATGGCGGAAATTGCAAACACAACAAGTGATGGACCGAATGTGGATCAATGTCACACACTCGCCCCAGTCCAAGGATCTGGGCCTAAATCCATCGTTATTTTGCACTCCACACCACCCTGGGTTAGACAATGGCGATATGCAAATCAGCTCTGACCCTGAGCCTCATGGGAACAGTCCAGTCCGAACTACAAAAGCCATGTCCTTCCCAGAACGGAATCAAGCATCCGAGGACCGGACCGGTTTCGAGGTAACACCTCTCATCAGCCCGGCTAGCTTGATTCCAGTGGTTTGGAGTGCCTGGGACCCACGTCTGGGCATCCCCAGCGCACTTATGGCGGAAATTGCAAACACAACAAGTGATGGACCGAATGTGGATCAATGTCACACACTCGCCCCAGTCCAAGGATCTGGGCCTAAATCCATCGTTATTTTGCACTCCACACCACCCTGGGTTAGACAATGGCGATATGCAAATCAGCTCTGACCCTGAGCCTCATGGGAACAGTCCAGTCCGAACTACAAAAGCCATGTCCTTCCCACTTGACTCCACTGGAGTCAAGCTAGCCGGGCTGATGAGAGGTGTTACCTCGAAACCGGTCCGGTCCTCGGATGCTTGATTCCGGTCTGGGAAAGATATGGCTGTTGTAGTTCGGACTGGACTGTTCCCATGGGGCACAGGGTCAGAGCTGATTTGCATAAAGCCATTATCTGACCCAGGGTGGTGTGGAGTGCAAAAAACGATGGATTTAGGCCCAGATCCTTGTACTGGGGTGAATGTAAGACATTGATCTACATTCTGTCCATCAAATTGTTTTTTGTAATTTTCTCCCTGAGTGTACTGGGGTAGCTCAGACGTGGGTCCCAGAGCCTCCACACCACTGGAGTCAAGCTAGCCGGGCTGATGAGAGGTGTTACCTCGAAACCGGTCCGGTCCTCGGATGCTTGATTCCGGTCTGGGAAAGATATGGCTGTTGTAGTTCGGACTGGACTGTTCCCATGGGGCACAGGGTCAGAGCTGATTTGCATAAAGCCATTATCTGACCCAGGGTGGTGTGGAGTGCAAAAAACGATGGATTTAGGCCCAGATCCTTGTACTGGGGTGAATGTAAGACATTGATCTACATTCTGTCCATCAAATTGTTTTTTGTAATTTTCTCCCTGAGTGTACTGGGGTAGCTCAGACGTGGGTCCCAGAGCCTCCACACCACTGGAGTCAAGCTAGCCGGGCTGATGAGAGGTGTTACCTCGAAACCGGTCCGGTCCTCGGATGCTTGATTCCGGTCTGGGAAAGATATGGCTGTTGTAGTTCGGACTGGACTGTTCCCATGGGGCACAGGGTCAGAGCTGATTTGCATAAAGCCATTATCTGACCCAGGGTGGTGTGGAGTGCAAAAAACGATGGATTTAGGCCCAGATCCTTGTACTGGGGTGAATGTAAGACATTGATCTACATTCTGTCCATCAAATAGTTTTTTGTAATTTTCTCCCTGAGTGTACTGGGGTAGCTCAGACGTGGGTCCCAGAGCCTCCACAACACTGGAGTCAAGCTAGCCGGGCTGATGAGAGGTGTTACCTCGAAACCGGTCCGGTCCTCGGATGCTTGATTCCGGTCTGGGAAAGATATGGCTGTTGTAGTTCGGACTGGACTGTTCCCATGGGGAACAGGGTCAGAGCTGATTTGCATAAAGCCATTATCTGACCCAGGGTGGTGTGGAGTGCAAAAAACGATGGATTTAGGCCCAGATCCTTGTACTGGGGTGAATGTAAGACATTGATCTACATTCTGTCCATCAAATTGTTTTTTGTAATTTTCTCCCTGAGTGTACTGGGGTAGCTCAGACGTGGGTCCCAGAGCCTCCACACCACTGGAGTCAAGCTAGCCGGGCTGATGAGAGGTGTTACCTCAAAACCGGTCCGGTCCTCGGATGCTTGATTCCGGTCTGGGAAAGATATGGCTGTTGTAGTTCGGACTGGACAGTTCCCATAGGGCACAGGGTCAGAGCTGATTTGCATAAAGCCATTATCTGACCCAGGGTGGTGTGGAGTGCAAAAAACGATGGATTTAGGCCCAGATCCTTGTACTGGGGTGAATGTAAGACATTGATCTACATTCTATCCATCAAATTGTTTTTTGTAATTTTCTCCCTGAGTGTACTGGGGTAGCTCAGACGTGGGTCCCAGAGCCTCCACACCACTGGAGTCAAGCTAGCCGGGCTGATGAGAGGTGTTACCTCGAAACCGGTCCGGTCCTCGGATGCTTGATTCCGGTCTGGGAAAGATATGGCTGGTGTAGTTCGGACTGGACTGTTCCCATGGGGCACAGGGTCAGAGCTGATTTGCATAAAGCCATTATCTGACCCAGGGTGGTGTGGAGTGCAAAAAACGATGGATTTAGGCCCAAATCCTTGTACTGGGGTGAATGTAAGACATTGATCTACATTCTGTCCATCAAATTGTTTTTTGTAATTTTCTCCCTGAGTGTACTGGGGTAGCTCAGACGTGGGTCCCAGAGCCTCCACACCACTGGAGTCAAGCTAGGCGGGCTGATGAGAGGTGTTACCTCGAAACCGGTCCGGTCCTCGGATGCTTGATTCCGGTCTGGGAAAGATATGGCTGTTGTAGTTCGGACTGGACTGTTCCCATGGGGCACAGGGTCAGAGCTGATTTGCATAAAGCCATTATCTGACCCAGGGTGGTGTGGAGTGCAAAAAACGATGGATTTAGGCCCAGATCCTTGTACTGGGGTGAATGTAAGACATTGATCTACATTCTGTCCATCAAATTGTTTTTTGTAATTTTCTCCCTGAGTGTACTGGGGTAGCTCAGACGTGGGTCCCAGAGCCTCCACACCACTGGAGTCAAGCTAGCCGGGCTGATGAGAGGTGTTACCTCGAAACCGGTCCGGTCCTCGGATGCTTGATTCCGGTCTGGGAAAGATATGGCTGTTGTAGTTCGGACTGGACTGTTCCCATGGGACACAGGGTCAGAGCTGATTTGCATAAAGCCATTATCTGACCCAGGGTGGTGTGGAGTGCAAAAAACGATGGATTTAGGCCCAGATCCTTGTACTGGGGTGAATGTAAGACATTGATCTACATTCTGTCCATCAAATTGTTTTTTGTAATTTTCTCCCTGAGTGTACTGGGGTAGCTCAGACGTGGGTCCCAGAGCCTCCACACCACTGGAGTCAAGCTAGCCGGGCTGATGAGAGGTGTTACCTCGAAACCGGTCCGGTCCTCGGATGCTTGATTCCGGTCTGGGAAAGATATGGCTGTTGTAGTTCGGACTGGACTGTTCCCATGGGGCACAGGGTCAGAGCTGATTTGCATAAAGCCATTATCTGACCCAGGGTGGTGTGGAGTGCAAAAAACGATGGATTTAGGCCCAGATCCTTGTACTGGGGTGAATGTAAGACATTGATCTACATTCTGTCCATCAAATTGTTTTTTGTAATTTTCTCCCTGCTTAAAATTTAAATAGCATGAATTGACCAATGCAGGTAATAATATCTTCACCATCTTAATGTAATATTAGTAAGCCAGAGTGTGTTGCTTGCATTATCTGTTACTGACTGAAGAATACTATAATCTGTTCTAAGAGGGTTGTATTGTTTAGGTTCATGACTTTCATTTAGGATTAAGGGCGTAGCCAAGATTAGAGCGCCCTTGGACAAATATGATCAAATATGATCAAATAAAGGCAACTGAAGCAGCATCGGAGGGAAACTAGGTAGGTCACACTAAAATGCAGATCCAATTCATAGAAAGACTGAAAAAAACTACCCACAGCCAGTGCCGGTTTACATATTTCACAAAACTTCGGAGTAAGAAATAGTGAGAGATATTTGGTTCAAGCAATTTAGTAAATATGCTTATTTATCATGAGTGATCTTTAAGTCCTCTTAAATATCAGTAATGGCCTGCACCACAACTTGCAGCTGTTTGGGATCAGAACTCATGTTGAAGAATGTTACAGCCTGCCAGATTGTCAGGATTTACCTGACTTGAATAGCATGGTCCGATGACAATCTTCCCTACTCCCCATGATACAGTTCTGTCTGTACATGAAAAAGCATGGATGGTAGGACTAAAGTCTGCAAGGAAGAGGGAATGGAAATGAGAGAGAAAAGAGACAGCCATAATGACAAAGTCCCATCTGGTATATGTCTCAAACTTCAGGAGACTCAATATAGTGTTCCATAGGCTGGTCTGCCAGAGACTCACAGGGATTTTAGTGCAGGTTTGGTTGCGTCTTTTAAAAACCTGCAACTCCCTGTCACCAAACACCTTTCTTTTTCGTAAGACTTATACATCTGTTTCTCTTCCAGCCATCTTACATCACCTTGAGCATATTGTTGGAAACATTGCTACACTCAAAGCCCGTCAAGATGTCCGGGCAGCACAGCACTACAAACTTGCTTGAGGCCTTTCTGGATTTCTACCCTGTCTCTCACTTGTCCAACATGCTACTCCTCACCCTCTGCCATTGTCAGGTCCTTCTTGCCTATCACCAATACCCCTCCATCTCACCCAGTGTGCCCTAATGGTCAGGCGGTATTGGGTTTCAGCTCTGGCAACCACACCACACTGACTAGGTGATACATGTGACCTTCATTTATGACATTGAACATGGTAAAGAGCTCCTTCCTCCAGTCCAGAACATGAATGAGAAGACCATGCCTAAGTTGGAGACTGGACCATTTTGGACTTTTGTTTTTGATTGACTTTGGGACTTTTCATATGGATGTCTGACATTTGTTTGAATACTTTCCACTTTCAGATAATGCAAATATACTATTTACTTTTTCCTGACTTTCCCTACATTTATGTCTTTTTAGGTTTTCCCAGGCCTTCGGAAAAATTCTGTCTTGGTATTTCCCACCTTACAGAAATTTTTCCTGAATACTCTAATCTCAATATTTGATCCACATGCACCTTGATGTTCAATTTCTTAATTTGTGCTTTCTGTATTCCCTATGAACATGCCTGTTGATGCAAGCATGAGTTTATCTGAAAGTAGAGACCACAATAGCCCACACATTACTTCCCAGTTGTAAATTATTCACATATTTAGATGGATGGATGTACACATGGGATGATGGGATGACAGATAACAGTTGGATAGTTTGAGACATATGCAGAAGTATGATTTTTAAACATGCTGTAGTCGATTTTGATTTGATTGTTCATAATGGTAGCTGTCCACATAGGTTGTCCATGTGTTGATGAGGTCAGGTTGTCTATAGAGGCAGCTTAGTTATGGGACGGGCCCTGCAGGTAATTGTTGACCACAAGTTGCCTGGTGTACCTGACATGGTACTGCAGATTGCAGATTGAGATAAGTCCCAGTGAGAGAGGGCCTATACAAGAATCATTACTTCAGCATGGCCTTAGGCATCCTCTTCCCTCTAAACCTGAATATTATCCAAGTGCAACTCAATTAGGTCCTGCAACCCGACAATGCACTCACCCTATGCAGTATTGGGTTAGCCAAGATGGCGATCTCCAGATGCAATGGGTTTTCTGTCAGGTTTGTACACTGTCCCCTGCAACTGTCTTCTTCTCATGGGCGGATCGTGGACTGGCTCTTTGTCCTGAGCTGGTACAAAAACAGATGCTTGAAATATATCCAGGACCTAAGACAGTCAGTCAGTCAATTCCTTTATTCTCAATAAATTAATATCATATAAAGACAAAATAGCACAGTCATATATACAAACAATTACGGCGAAATTGAATTAAAAATGTACAGTCAGTTACAGTTACAATAAAACTCATTAAGATTAAGAATTTCATAGAAATAGAGCAATGTTTAACTTAAAACTCATTTCATGACATATAAAATAAAATAAAATATACATATCAAGACAACTATTTGTCACATATATTTAAGAGTGGTGGAAGTGTGACATTTCTCCTCCTTATTCGATTTGCTGCAATTAAAAAACATGCAACATGAAACATTATTTTTGGTGAACCAAGTTGTTTTAGGTACACTAATGCCGGTCTAACTTGTAAAAATCCTGCCTCTCGGAGGATTGGCAACAAATATTTCCTCCTACACTCAATAAAATGTTCACAGAACATCAGGAAATGTAGGGTATTTTGAGGTGAGAAATTGTCGCAAGAGCAAGGGGCTGCTTGTTCAGGGGAGCACCATTTATGATATACACCCAGCTTATAATGAAAAAGGTTGAGGCGGAATCTGGTCAAAAGAAACCGATGATAGGGTTTATTTACTGTGACCAGATACGGTTCTGGCCCTGTGCAGGTGACCAGTGCATATTTTTCTCTTAACCTTATTTTTCCCATCTCTATCCCTTCCCGCTCTAAGGAGAAAAGATCCAAAAGGGCTTTCTTCGTTAAGCCAATATCTTTTTTAGTTATAGTTTCTGGGGATGTAAATAAGCCAATGCGCCCTATTCTCTGGAATCCAGTTCTTATATATGCCAACCAGGGGATTTTATGTGCGTTATCCAGTGTCTGACAGTCCTTGATTATTGAGTGATTTAGAGGGATCTCATCATTCACCCATATTTTTAGCCAGTAAATCAAGGGTGCGATTTTGATCTGATCAGAAATATACCCAAGTCCCAATTCTGTGTGGGTTGAGAAAGTAGGGGTGGATTGGGGAACTGAGAGTATACTTCGTAGAAACTGGTTCTCCGCTAATTGGAGTTTCTCTTCTCTAGTATAACCCCAAATTTCGCACCCATACGTTGCAACCGACAGGCATTTAGATTCATATACTTTTAAGATTGCCTTTATCCGTTTAGCTCCCAATTTTTTACTAAACCCCATAAGCCCTGAGACTGTTCTTGTGAATGCCACCGAGCGGCTGTGATTTTGTGCCTGCGAGGTGCCATTCTGATCAAAGACCACCCCCAGGTAGGGAAATGTAGGGACCCTAGAAACCATTTCGCCATTACAAAAGAAGGTTTTTGCTTTGTTTTTTGGTTTACTTCTTCCTATAATGAGGACCTGAGATTTCTTGGCATTTACTTTTAAATCCAGGTTCTGCATGAAGGAGCCAAAGCTATTTAACAGTTTTGGTAGACCTACCCCGGTTTGTGATATAGGGACCGCGTCGTCCGCGTATAGTAGAACAGGTAAAACCATTTCCCCCACACGCGGACTATCTGCGAGAACCCCCCCTAGAGTTTGTTCTAAGGCGTTTATATAAAGTGGAAACAGCAAGGGTGCCATAATGCACCCCTGCCTGACGCCCGTGTCTGACCTGAATTGCTTAGTGCATCTGCCATCTGAGTTTACTCTGATTTTGGCCATGAGGTCTGTATGCAGTTCTGCTATGAATTGCACTAGTGGTGCATCTACCCCCAATTCGAGCAGAATATTCTAGAGTTTGGATCTATTTACATAGTCAAATGCAGAGGAGAGGTCCATGAACGCCATGTACATGGACCCCTCCCTTGCCACAGTGTCCTTGTTGATTAAAAGATGTAAATTCAAACATTGATCTATAGTACTATGTTTAGCTTTAAAACCGTACTGAGTTTTTGACAGGACACCTCTATCAGCTAGACTATCATTTAATCTATGCAATAAGACCCGACCCAAGATTTTTACAGAGGAGTCGATCAATGAAATCGGCCTGTAACATGTAGGGTCCTGTCTAGTCCCCTTCTTAAAAAATGGCACAATAATTGATGTGGTCCATGTAGAGGGGATACTATCCTATAGAACTAAAAACGTTTGTTAGGACTTTAGCCCATAATTTGGGGGCGGCTCTGAACAGGTCCGCAGGTACCCCATCCGAGCCGGGGGCCTTATTTTTAGTCATTTCCCCAATGGACCTTTCAATTTCTTTAGTCTCAAACCTCAGGAGCTGTATAGCATAATTAGGGGCATAATTCCTGGTATTATATCCACTCTGAGGGACACTATATATTTGCTCAAAGTGGGCGATCCAGGCCTCATCAGTGATGTTACAGTCTAACACAGTGTTAACATTGTTTTCAAATAGTGGCTGATTTATAACTTCCCAAAATCTGGAGCTATTTTTCAAGACTTCAGGTGACAGCAAATCAGTCCAAGCCTCATCCTGTAGTTCCCTTTTTCTGTTAAGTACAACTTGTTTGTATTCAGCTCTATTTTGGGCTACCAGTCCCTTATCCCGTGGAGTTATCTTCAGGGATTTCAGGAGTGCGGCATGAGCAGAAGAACACTTTTTGTCAAACCATCTGTGCTCCCTATGAGGTTTGCGTTTATCCCTAACTGTCAACTATTGGTTTATATGTGCACAAATAACATCAAAAGCATTTATTATGGTTGGTCCAAGTCCTGAATCATCTAAACATATATTTATCTCGGCCCCTGCGTACGTTAAAATTTCTGTTGTAAAGGCCTCAGGGACAACTTTTCCCCATTTTAATTTCCTACCTTGGTCCGTTGATGTGACCTCTCTTGTTGACCTTTTGGGGTCAGATCTTAAAGTCAATGCACCCACCGCTGCTAGTTCGATTATCACGGGATTATGGTCGCTGAAGGTAGAGACCTCTATAAAGTACCTAAAAACCAAACCTAACATAAAGGAAGTTAAAAAAATATAATCAATGACTGTGCCCGTGTCTCCATCCCTCCCTTTAAAAGTGGGGATCCTTTGTCCTACCTCGCTACACCCTGATTCATAAAGGTTCTGGTTTGCTAGAAATGTTTCTAGATTCTCCCCTTGTTTTGTGTGTTCGAAGTGACGGTTTGCTGAAAGCAGTGGTCCTTCATATAAATCATTCCCACATTTATTTTCGCATGGATGTATGTTCAGATCCCCCATTAGAATCACTTCAAAGGATTTAGACTTACTGCTATATAATAATAATAACTCCTCTAGTAAGCCAAGGTTATTATCTGTGTCTTGGGAGTTATAAAAATTTAAAAATAAGATATTACCGGAGTCAAGTGCCCGGAGTTCTACCGCCAAACAATTATGACCTCCCATGTCTAATTTTGTGAGCGAACCTTTTATTTCTAGGGAGAACAGGCTAATTAATCCCCCTCTGGCTCTTCCGGCCCCATTTTTCCTAGCTGGAACATGGAAATGAGAATAACCATCCAGGGAAAAACTGTTTTGATGATCCCAGGTTTCTTGTAAGGCTATTATATGGAATGTTTTTAAATAGCTAATCCAAATATCATTAGCCGTTTTTCCTTTTACACCTGCCGTGTTCCAACTCACTATTCTACATATTTGATTAGATTTAACAGCGACCTTAGCAGTTACAGATGTCTCATTTTGTATTAGTCAGTCATTTTCTTCTAAATTAGAGAGTGGGGTAAAACGATTTGCAAGTGTGCAAGGAGGTGGATATGTTAAACTGGTGTTATAGTTTGTACTACAAGAAGGGATATTTGCGTCTTTTATATACTGAGTGGTAGTGTGAGCATGTTGGGTAGGGGCTGATGTTATGTTCCCATCTAAAACAATTGGGACGGGAAGTAATCCTGTTCTTATCTGGGGGGGGGGGATAAAAAAATCCTAAGGGTAGAGGTCTGATACCTGATTTTGTGATACCAGAGCCATCCCAAAGTAAACGCTCTGCCACGTTCTGGGTTTTAAAATGTATCACCACACTATCCCCCTCAATTGACTTTGTTTTAGGGCCTACCCATCCCACCCTTCTCACCATGTTTATGTGGCGGGCAATGTCCATGTCACCACTACAATAGTCCTGACACCAATTTTTAGTTTTTTCCATTAAATATTTAGAGCTCTCATAGACTTTAGTTTTCAGGGGAGGAACCCCTGTTAACACGACTACTAGGGGGGCTGCTTGTGGGGGAAGTTGTAACCTAGATTTACATGGTAGTGTGTTCTTATCTTTGTCGTTATCTGATTTAATTGGTAAGTCACAACTCCTTTTAGTGTCAGAGACGCTTATTCTTGTGCAAGGTTTCCTCATATGTTCCCCCGATGCCAGGCTACTAATCCCTGGAGTAACAGTGGGTATAAGGCTATCTGTTAAAGGGCCGCGTTTACCATCTGCAGTGTGTGCCTCTGCAGGCAAGGGCACTTGTATCTGACCTCCTTTAGCAAGTTCACGTTGTTCTTGTAAGAAGGACTCTATCAAGTTGCATTTTTTTAACAAACCAGCCACACAAGTGTTCAAAACATCAATAATGTCCTTCGCTATACCTGTTAGAATAGGCTCTATATGGAAGTTTACAAGTCCTTCGATTTTATTACTGAGTCTATTGATCAAATCGTCTTCCCAGAGTTCATTCAGTGTATCTGTGTGCTTAGTCTTTCTGGAGCATTTTTTGGATTTTTGTCCTTCCCCCTGTGTTATAACATGGGGTGGAGATGTGGCCGGTCCCTTTCCAATTGTGGGTGTGATGTTTGAAATACCAGGATCCAGATCCAAATTTGAATTTACAGCCACAAGCACATCAGGCTGGGAGACTAGGTTGATCACAGTTTTTTGCCCTTCAGGGACTGGGCCAGGTATGAGATCTAATGTATGAGAAATGGCCAGTTCTTTTTCAGCATTAGCGATTTCTTTAGTAATAGCCCCCACTGCAGAAGTTAGGTAAGAAAGTATGGAATCAGCATTTCTAGGTATCTTGGGTTTTTTACTGTTGAGACTCCCATTACATGTTTGTTTACGCTTACCCATGATGGTAGTTCTTAGGGAGGTGGCCTGTCCTGTCCTCTGTCGTCCGCAGATGGCCGTAGACGGCCCGCCCTCTGCCCGGGCTCAGCCCAGTGCCGCCCGCGACGCGGATGGAGCTGCTGCCTTTTGTGCGCCTCCAGGCGCTGTGGCCAGGAAGTGGGCGATGTCTTTGTCCCGGGGCAGGCTGGGAACTGTGGTCCGCCCGCTCAGCGGCCGGGCGATGTGGACTGCTCGGCGGCGGGGCATCCACAGTGTCAAGAACCCAGCGGTGCTGCGGTGACCCAGTGACCTGGTAGGTCAGTGCAGCGGCCCCTCCGTTTGCGCAAAATGCTTTTTCTTCTTCAAAGTCGAGAAGTAACCAAGACAAGATGCCACTCAAAGAGACCAATCCATGCAAGGCAGCACAATGAAACTTCAATGCCCACTCACCAGCAAACTTCTTTTTTCCCGACACTTCAGCCACAGAAGAGGGAAAATAAGGCCAAATAGCAATGCAGCAATGCAGGATGGGAGCTGTAGTCCAGTCTGCAATCGCCTGTTTTATTTAATCCTGGGCAAAACAGCTAGAGAAATCGGCATTTGTAGAAAAGGCAGAGTTTCTTGCTCAGGGACATCGTTGTAATTTAAATAATAAAGCCTGAGTCCCTTGGTTCGAGAGAATCACGCAATGAACAATATGAAGTAAAGTATCGTCCTCGGGATTCAACGGTATGTGCTTGATCCGTGGCCCGTATTCATTGCTTGCTACTCATCAGAAAAACGGCTGCTGCACAAAGTGTCCTGTGAGCGTTTAACAAATGCCGCCAAGAAAGGTTCCCAGCAAAAGTCAGTGAAAACAGGGGCAGAGATACTTTTAATCTCAGTGTTGTTGCCAGAAATGATTGTTACAAAGTCTGCCCTTACATCAAAGTCCGACTCAAGAATACAGAGCCGCACATCACGTCTCACATCCCCCCGTGAGACAGGCTCAGGTTCAGCCTCGGACCCGTGACGATTAATCTTCCACGGTAGCAAGGATGACAGGATTCGCCGCCTCAGAAGCACCAGCAGCAAGCAGCACGCCAAACAACGGCGATCGCCATCACGCACGTGGTCAACCTCCCAATCACCAGCCCTCTCACTGAGCAGTTCGCGGGCCAGGGGTGGGGGAGGCAAGGACTAGGCGCTGTGTCCCAGCAAAAAATCGGGAGGGGTCCACCCTCAATAGCTCTGTCAAGGGGGGGGGGGAGACTCAAGCGCGGCCCACTCACAGCTCCAGAGCCGGACGCTTGTGGCGCTCTAGTTCTCCACTCAGGGCCTCCTCTCAGCCACCGCTCCAGCCCCCGCTCACCCGCACAAAGTCACACACCTTCCGTGGACCTTTTTGCTTACGGCTGCATTCGACCAGCTCCCCGGTGTGCCTCAGCCGCTCCGGCAGTACAAGCCTGCGCCGCCACGAATCCCGACCTAAGACAGAATTGTGTCCTACCTGTTAGTGTCGCTTTCTTGCGGTCTGAGATGAGCCTGGTATGCCAGTTCTTGACGAATTCTGCTTGAAGGTGTCTGTGGATATTTGTCAGTTGATGTAGAATATGTATCAATAAACAAAAAGAAATGTCATAGTTCTTAAGATATGACAGAGAACAGCCCTGACAGGTATGACAACTTGTGTCAATGCTGGTAGATATCAAACAAGATCATAGCATATTCTTTGCACCTAGACAAATTGATAATATAAAAGAAAAATTCAGAGTAACACTAACAGTATGTGGATATTATGCAGC
Organism: Lissotriton vulgaris; assembly: GCF_964263255.1. Taxonomy (NCBI): domain Eukaryota; kingdom Metazoa; phylum Chordata; class Amphibia; order Caudata; family Salamandridae; genus Lissotriton; species Lissotriton vulgaris. The sequence continues at coordinate 1,562,768,683 of NC_141691.1, read as the reverse complement.
TATGCAGTATTTACAATCTGCATAGATGTTTCTTGGCTAACATCTATTCACGTGATGTGAGACAGTGGTAGGTATGGTGACAAAAGACATATCACTGTATTAGGAAGATGAGTACATTGAGAGGGTGACAAGAAAAATATACATATACTTGCCCATCATGTTGCAAAAGCCAAAGGTGCATGTTGTGCGCTAAAAATATAGACATCAAGCCTGTTATTTCACCTATTGCATTTGTCGCTAGCTCCTTGCCATGATATACTAATTTGTGTGTCAAAGAGATAGGGCTTCATCATCAAAGGTAAACTTACACTTCCAGAGTTAGTTTACTATTGTTTTGTTATTCACAAACTACAAGTGTAGTTTATGTGTCGTATCTTAACAACTGTCCTATCTTTTTATGAGCAGAGTTCTCTGCAGTCATAAAGATAATACACGCAAAACTATACTTGTTGATTGTGAATAGTAAAAAAAAATGTAAACTTACACCAAATGGGTACGTTTACTATTGTGAATAAGGCTCTTACACTTCTCATATTTGTGCAGAGGGAGCGATACATAGAGTCTACCCCACATGCAGCGCATGCTGTGTAACAGCATTAGAAGCAGTGGTAGAGTGCGAGGAGGCTGACTGAACTAGACCTGCCAAAGTGACAATGCTGATATAAATTTATGAGACTAATATACAGACTTAAACATTTAAGGCAGTTGCGAGTTTAGTTGATATAAGGTGGACATTTCCCAGGTCAACGTGTTACAGCCACTGCAGTGAGACTTACCTGGGTTGATAATAGGAAAGTGATATGATCCCAGTCCTGATTAGGGCCTGCCACATGATGAGGTGGTACTGCTGCTACTGTTGCCTACAGTGCAGCAGGCATGGAGACAATAGAAAGGAAGAGTAGTAGGTCTCTGCATTCGTTTATACAGTCTTCACTCAATATGTGTATGATGGGACATCCTGGGTGTCAGTGATATGTTGGTCAGCGACATTTAAGGGATATGTGTGGATACTTGAAGGGTGAGCTGTATGCTGACAATGAACAGGGTGAAATGAGTCTGGAGTCAGAGTCAGGAGTGAGAGGTTAGTTGAAAGATAGGCATATGTTACTTTTACCCAGCCTGACATTGGGATTACCTGACATTGGCAGGCCATACAAAAAGTGAAGGCACATGGTGAAAGGGATATATATTTGTTATTGCATAAACAAACAAGCAATAACAGCAACAGACCTTGACCCAAACCATTAAAGACATAGTACTTGATTACAGATACTAGTTCTCCATGCAGGCTCAGACATTAAGACAAACTCACATTTCCTCATCATGTACCTCCCAAGTGAATCACGTCCCACCTGTAATGGGGGGGGGGGGGGGTACATGAATTGCCTCTGTGCGTGTTCCACTTCCCCCAAACCCGGTCATATTTCCGAGGGCATCCTCTGTTTTCAAAGACCTCTACTTGCACTACTTCATATTCCTTTCCGACTCAACTAGGGATGGTGTTTCCGCCTCTCCCCACTTCCGAGCAATATTAGGTTTTGCGATCACGAGACCCATGGTGCTCCGGAGCTGCTCAGCACAATTCATGTCAGTCGCCTCCCATATATTCAGTAGGCACAGGTGAGGGGACACCCGAATAACCCCACCATTAGCATCCTTTACGCATCTGACTACTGCTTCCCAACAGTCCCAAATGATATGGTAGAAGGTAGAAGGTGGTAATACACCCACATTGCCTTATGCACCCTTAATCTACAAATGATGCCACCTCCATTCTTGAAAACAAATTTCTCTTGCACCATATTCCACCCACCCTTGAAGGAAGTAACCCGTTTAAGATCACCCGGGTCAATAATGACCACCTCTCAGCCTTCTGTGTTAAAATGAAGATTTGACAAGGGGGAGATGCCCACTATCTAGTGAGAAATGTATGTGCTGACATGAATAATGTGCTCATTACTGAAACAAAAACTAACGTGACAGAAACAAAACTAATGAAGGAGCAATTCTCGGAATCAAACTAGATCAGTTTTGAACAACCTAAAATGGCGCTCAAATAGAAAATAGTGCTATCGAATGCTAACTTACATGGAGCACTGCGTAAGCATAAACATTCTAATAGACCCTCCTTTTAGCATGGACTAGAACATTTTCTAACAGCAATAAGAAGAAGCAAAACTACAAAGAGTAATAAGAAATCTCATTAATGAACAGTAATAAGCACTCCATAATATCAACATTAGGAAGTGAAACAGTAAGGAGGGAGGATTTCGCGAAAATCCCTTCATTGATTTTCATCAGATTCTCAATATCTTTTTGAATCATTATAGCAACATTTGTTCCATGAATCAATATCTTCTTTTTTGGGGTTAGAATAGTAGTACGATATGAGCAGCAGAAAGGAAGACACTGAGTAAGGGATCAGCAGAGCACCAATATCACAATCAAATGAATCATTTTTTCAAGAATCCAGCCCCAGCTACCAAAAAGAGACCAACTCCAATTCACACTTTCCAATCCTTTTACATTTTCAGGGATATCTAGAATATGTTTAGTAGTATTCTTTTCCATATTCTTGATTCCGACCACACACTGATAGCCCACTACTCCGCATTCACCACCACTCTTAGCCAGGGCCGGACTGACTACCGGGTGTTTTGGAATCCTGTCGAGCTGGATACTGAGTTCACTGCGGTGGGGGCTGATTTCGTTAATGGAGACCTGCGTGTGCTTTGAAATAAACAAAGCAAAACTAATTTTGTTAAGCACACGCAGGTCCCCTTTAACGAAATCAGCCCCCAGCTCAGCAGCATTCCAAAACGCCCGGTAGCCAGTCCGGCCCTGCTCTTAGCTGAAATATAATCAGCTTCATATCTGGTCTGTTCTGAATATATCCGCTTACTCTCCAACTGATTGGTAATGTCGCGCAAAGTGACTACTGTGGAGTTAGATCAAATTTGCAGCTTACACCCAAAATATTCTCTAGCCTTCTCACCCCTGGCCATAGAGGTACTACCCAAAGTGAAAGTAGAAGAAAGGACGTATCCAAAAGAAATCCAATTTCTGTAATTATTGACCTCGATATCGTTCACCCCCTCACAATTTTTTTTTAGAGTCCTTTTAACCCATCATTAGCATATTTTCAAGTACACCCAAGGGCAATCCCATTCCAGGAGCTATATCATTGGTACCATTGTGGACATTAGAATACGTCCCATTAGACAAAAAGAAAAACCATGGGTGTGCATAAATCGGTCCTTCATAATCCGCTGCTGCATACATGGAGTTCATTCCAAAAGTACTTAGATCCTCGTCATACACCAAGGGGATTGTATTTTTATATAGTAATATATCTGAACAATTGATATGGGGTGCCTTATCCAGGAAATCACCTTCTGCCACGAGGATAGACCAGACTTCTGCCTGCACTTTGAGGCTGCCAGTCCTTCCGCCACCTTTCGCGACACCCGCTTCGCGGGTGCCGCTCATCTGCTCCCTGAGGCTGTTTTCACCTGGTGTGAGCGGCTCCGCAGTCGGTGGAGAGCACACTCGCTCCCAGTAGAGAACGGCCCAGGTTGAGCCCTTTGGTGAGAACTCAGCGCGTGGATCCTACCGGGGGACTGCGAGGACCAGCATCCTCCATTCCACACAGCTGGTGCCTCTTCCCCCGGCGGCCACGCCCCCAGCCTCCAGCAATAACTGCTTTTGCGAACACCGGCTGCTTGGGTGCCTTATCCAGGAAATCACCTTCTGCAACGAGGATAGACTAGACTTCTGCCTGCACTTTGAGGCTGCCAGTCCTTCCGCCACCTTTCGCGACACCCGCTTTGTGGGTGCCGCTCATCTGCTCCCTGAGGCTGTTTTCACCTGGTGTGAGCGGCTCCGCAGTTGGCGGAGAGCACACTCGCTCCCAGTAGAGAACGGCCCAGGTTGAGCCCTTTGGTGAGAACTCAGCGCATGGAGCCTACCCGGGGACTGCGAGGACCAGCATCCTCCATTCCACACAGCTGGTGCCTCTTCCCCCAGCGGCCACGCCCCCAGCCTCCTCGTACTTTACAGGCGTAATCGCCACCGCGACGCGGGACGGAGCTCGGGGCGAAGATCGGGCAAAGAGCGGGCCGTTTGAGGCCGTTCGAGTACGGGAGAGTCCGGTCCGGCCCCCCCCCCCTTTCTATTGCCACATCTGGTTTCACAATCCACGGAGCAATGAGCACTAGAGAAACCAGAAGCAAATCGACTCTAGCTGCGGCTGTCGCCGCAAAGGGCCCCATTGACAATTACTTTGTCAAAGCCGGATCTCTTCTGATTGAGGACATTGAGGTTTTGGAAAGAAGAATTTCCCAGGAAATTGACTGGGTTAGAAGATCTTCAATGGGGCCAATGGCTCAAGCCAGAACTCCGGGAGGAGGCCTGAACTCATAATCAACTAATTGACTGACCAGGTAATACATTAATCACCTAATGCAACTACTAATGATCCCGATTTTACAATTGAGGCTCCAAGTGAAATTGAGGACATGAGTCTAATGGCTCTCCCAAACACCCAATTGCCCCATACCTCACCAGGAACTTTTCTCCCAACTCTCGAGCAGAAAATAGTGGTAATTAATGACAAAGAGTCTAGCCCCAATAGAGATAGGGGGGTCAGGGAAGGTGCCTTACAAAAAAAGAGGGCGGGTCAAAATAAGGAAACTAAGGAAGCTAATAGGCTAAAGTCCCCAAAATCTAAACCACCAAGGGGAAAAGGGGCGAAGGGAGGCACTACAGTTATCAATTTAGAGAAGCAGGGTACAACAACCACCCCCATAATCCATTGTACAATGGTACCACCACCGGCCACAAACATGACTCTAGTGGATAACTCCAGCGATGACATCACACTGGAGGACATTGGTACACTTCTTAGGCCGCTATTGAGCCCCCTTGAAGCTCGACTAATCAAGATCGAAGCAAGGCTAGTTAATATCGAAAAATCCACTGTACAGCTAGCTGATTCGAAGAAACTTGATCTTAATGTAGCTAAAGTAGTAAAAGGGGGCCCGGTCCAAAGGCTAAAAAGGGTAACGAATCCTCAATAGTTGCAAAGAATAAGTTAACCTCCACTGACTCCCACAACCCAATAGCCATCCCTAATAAGTCACTCCAACCCCCGCCTAACCTCAATACCAACAACGCTTCTCCATTAACTCCACAAACACTAACTGCCACTCCCATTACCATCCCCCCGCCAAAAGATACTGCTCCTACCCAGACTAACACCAAGGGAGATTCAACACTTATGGGAGACAAATCCAACAATATCCGCAAACCAAAACCTGTTAATCTTCCCCCAGAGGCTGCCCCTTATACCTTAGTCTTGGCAGGGGTTCCGGAATTAAAACCCCTGACATCTGAATCAACATCCTCACTCAGGAATAAGGTTATTAGCTGGTTATCCACATACAGACCGCTCCCGAGAGGAATAACCAGTGACATTTCCATGGTCAGGCGGGCTACGTGGGTGGGATATTCTAGAAAATCATTAAGGGGAGACTGCGTTTTGGTCATGTTCAGAGAGCCAGGCACCGCTGCTTACATCTGTGCCTGGGCCCCTGACGACCTGGGCAGCAACATCCAACCCCTCCCCCTCTCTTTCTTCTACCCTTCAAGCTTATACAACTTGGAGGATCAGAGATGGGGGCACCATCAAGAGTTTTTGGATGACTGGGAAAACTGCCGCAGGGAGAGAAGCGCTCCACTTAACTATAGGGGAAGACCCACAGACCCCTTTCTACCATATGGGGAGGAGGGAGGTTGGGAAACAATCTCAAGGAGGAGGGGGGGTGGGGGAGGATTTATGAGAGGAATTCCAAGGCCCCATAGAATGCATTATCCAGCCCATTTCCCTACCTACAATAGATACAGCAGCTTAGAAATGGTGGATTGACACTTGGATAATGAGGGGTGTGAATTTCCCGCATCAGAACAGATGGGGAATAGTTCACTACCGGTACCCACATCACATACAAGGGTGCAAAATGCATTGGAACCAAATCTAGCCCCAGAGCCTATCTTAGAGGACCCAATTGTGATCCATACTAATCAAAGATTGGCTCTGTTCCATTCACCCCTAACTCATATAGACACCTCGGAGATTAGTATTGTTAATACCACCACCATAGGCCCATCTACTACCAAACCATTACCACTAACTATGACTTCATGGAATGTCGCAGGATTAGCCAGTAAAATTGACTCCACAGACTGGGTTTCTTTTATTGGATCAAAAAATATTTTACTTTTTCTGGAGACCTGGGCGCGTGAGGAACTCTTATTCCAGGGATATGCAGTCTTTTCCAAACCCGCTAAGTGGGGGGGAAGGGGCAGGCCATCAGGAGGACTCGCGACATGGGTAGCAACGGATCTAGGCTGCCAGGCTACCTGTTTGGAAACTGATTCCGACGATATTCTGGCGATCCTACTAGAGTGGCCAAATTCCTCGAAACTGGTAGTAAATATATACTCAAGGCCTGTACCCATGTCAAAAGAATCTAGCACCATAGAGCAACTCTCCGTGTTCCTTGATGGTATTCCCTGGGAACTTCCATGCCTGGTGGGAGGTGATTTAAACTCACAGTATGAACCACTATCAGGCCTACGTGATGGTTCCTCTTTTGAGGAAGACTCACGTTGGCTGGTTCCTGCGACGGTGGCGCCGTGACCCAGAGCCTGGACCCCACTGGCCTTGCAGTTAACTGCCCTCACTCTAAACCAAGGTCTAAGGGCCTGTAATGGTCGTTGTAAATCGAACACACCAAGTATCTGTACCTACAACAAAACCGGCAGAGAATCGAGACTAGATTATATCCTTGTCAAATTAGCAATGTGGTCACAAGTAGTCAACTTTAAAGTCATTGAGAGGAGGGACAGTGACCACAATGCCCTGGAACTTTCTTATATCTCACCAGGGAATGAGGATATCTCGCCTGGCATGGACAAAGACAAGTCAGGACTCCTATTAGAAAATAATAGGAGAAAAGTCAGGTGGGAAAAATTGGCTACTAGCGAAGACAGAATACCAAAATGATACGCTAGAATCATCCCGCTCTTGGAGAAGGTGTTTCAGATAGTGAAGGAGGTGGAAGGTGTAGCCAATAGAGAAAAGCTTGTTCAGACACATGCAGATCTAATTAGTACCCTGGAGCTAGATCTGTTTTCAAAGCCTGGGAAAAGAACAGGACCCCCAGCCAAGAAGACCTGGTATAATGCTACCTGCAGGGAATCTAAGGCCAAACTGCTACTTGCTATTAAGGGAGGCAAAAGCAGGGAGGAAATTCAAGACAGGAGAAGATCCTATAGAAAGCTCCTGGTGGATGCGAGGGCTGAATGGGATCAAGAATATTGAGAAAACCTCTCAAAATCCCTAACCATTAAAGACTCGTGCAAATTCTGGCGTTTAGTCTCCAACGGCACAGAAGATTTATCCCTAGCAATTGAGCCTAATATAGCTCCTAGTTTATGGCAGAGTCATTTTGAGTCTTTATACTCAGCAGAAGAAGGGTCGCCCAACATTCCAAACAGTATGACAGTTCGAGGTCCAATTGGTGACCGTTTCACAGAAAAAGAGGTGAGGGCGGCTATAGCAGGGCTGTCCGCAGGGAAAGCACCTGGTCTTGATGGGGTACCTGGGGACCTGTTTAAGCAGGAACCGGGGATATGGGCCCCATACCTCACATTGATATTTAATGCTATTCTGGAGGGTATGGAGGTCCCGGATACTTGGCTGGGTGCAGAGGTGGTTCCAATTTATAAAAAGGGGTCCCCTCTGCTCCCGGACAACTATCGTCCAATCAGTCTTATTGACATATCCCAAAAGCTCTTTGGGAGACTGATTTTGGACCGGTTACAGGATTGGGTAGAGGAGGCGGGTGTCCTGACCCCCTATCAGGCGGGATTCAGACAGGGGGTGTCTACAATAGATCAAATTTGTTGGCTGAATCTCCTATATTGGAGAACAGCTGTAATCGAGGGCGGTACCTTGTATACAGTCTTTGTAGACTTGCGTGCCGCCTTTCATTTGGTACCGAGAGCAAAACTATGGAAAGTCATGGAGAAGTTAAATGTCCCTGGAGATATCTTGGCTATCCTGATGCGATTGCATCATAACAACTATGCCCGTGTTAGGTGTGGCAGAGGTTATAAGTTAACCGAAAGGTTCCCCATTCGCAGAGGGGTAAGACAGGGTTGCGTGCTCGCACCGACCCTGTTCTGCCTCTTTGTGAACGGGGTAGTTGCCCACCTGACCAGGATCCCCAACACCGATGCCCCAAAACCGACTGGCAGCAGGGTGCCTGCAATTATGTTTGCAGATGACACCCTGCTGCTGTCCAAATCCCCTATGGGCATTCAACGTGTTTTGGACGGGTTCTTACAGTTTTGCCTAGACCGGGGACTTGAAATCAACCCACAAAAGACTAAATATATGATTCTTAACCCCAAGCCCCATAACCGTGCACCACCTAGGTTGGGAACAGTCCAATTGGAACGGGTACACATAATTGAATATCTGGGGATCACCCTCAATGAAAACTTAACGTGGTCGTCCCACCAGTCGAAAGTGAACATCAAACTGGCACAGTTGGCTTGTGGCACTATGAGACTGGTGAACAAATCCCCCTACCGGCCACTTAGCCCCATTATCCATTTTTACAAAGCCCAAGCCCGGGGGGGGGGGTGTTACATATGGGGGTGAATTGTAGGGTCACATTCCATCATCCAAATTATTAACAACTGAGAATAAATTCCTGAGGCAGATAGTTGCTCTTCCGCAGAGTACTCCATTACTCGCACTCAGACAGGACTTGGGTATTGGACCAATAACGGAGGAGCTGGGTCTCAAGCCTTTGACATTCTGGCGGCGTCTATGGAGTAGTCCAGACCTTTCAAATTACAGAGCTGAGTTGCAGGAATTTTTAGAGTTACCCAACGCCAAAAGAATTTCATGGCTAATATACATCAAGGGAACGCTGGAGGCAATCGGACTCCCTGAACTATGGCTGGACCCATTAAACACCTGTCCAAAGATCCCGAAAAAGGTACTGGCGAGAGCTTATTATGAACACATGCTCTTTAGAGCTATAGAAGGTACCTGGGATGGATCATTGGCCAACCAGTTCACAAAAACAGAAGACTCCTATCAACCTTGCCCGGTATGCGCACACCCGAAGGAGAACAACGTTCATGTTGTCTTCTTTTGCAGGGGCTACGAGAGGAGCAGGAAATACTGGCTAGTCCCCTTGCTCAGGAATCTTGGATTCAGAACTTTTTCACCCGCTTACAGAGTCCTAAAGACTGATTTGTCCCCTATTGTAGTTTTTGCACTATCCAAATTTTTAACCTCTATATGGCTCTCTCGAAGTCGTTGTGTAAAAATGCTTGTGTAAAAGCTTTGAAGATTTAAGATGATTTTAAATCTGTGGTAAATTTTCCACTTTTAGTTTTACTTTGATCACTAATGCTGTTTAATACGTTTTAAATTTCATATAGAATGTAATGTATATCTTTTATGATCTTGTGATCGAAATAAAGATTATTCGAATCGAATCGATATACAGTACCAGTGCGATTCACAATAGGGCAACAAGCGGGATAATAACCAGCCTCCCGGGTAACTATCAGTTCCTTGTAATGCCAACCCACCAATGTAACATTCTATTTTTCCATATAGAAATTGTCACAATATGTGTTGTTATACCAACCTGGATAACCCATCCTGAGTGACTTTCTATGGTATAGACATGGTTCCGGATATCCAAAACCAAATACTCCTTTCACTTCTGTGAATTGGGATGGCCGAATGTAAGTATAGTTAACAAGTGACAATGGATATGCAGTCCACAGACTAGTGACAGATTGGGTGGGGTAGTAAGCTGTCCCTTCTCCAAAGAACCTCCTATGTGTCTTCAAAAATAATTTACTCGGGCTGAACTTTTGTTTCGTTTCGAGGAGGTAATCTTACCCTTGCTATGTAAAGGTACACTTTGATCATAATCCAAAACCCATGACAACCCACACAATATTATTATCAGCAAAAGCAAAAGAACAACACATATCAGTTTGTTTTTCTATGTCCATATCATATTATGCTGTGCAATACGAACCATTGGCTGCTCCTCCTCAGCAACCTTTCTACCAAAGGAATGCATAATGGATTGCAAAGGGGCAAGAATGCAAAGAAAATATACAAGTTCCCAGTGTCTGTCAGAGCCTCACTGGTACAAGCTCCTATCGTCCATCAATAAGTTGGTGCTCTTGAGCCCCGGTGATGGAGCGTGCTCTGTCCTAAGCTCTTTAAATCTATCCCACGTTGATAAAGATGGTGTACCTGCAAGTTATACTCCTGCTCTCCTCAGCTAAGGTTCAGAAGCAAAAGGCATAGTGAGTACAAAATAATTCTCCACTAATTTCAGTTAATTTCATTGTTACTATGATTCAGTACCACCTATCTTGTGCAGTCCATCCCTAACCTTTCTTCTCCTTGGACTCAGTATCCCTCAGCCAAGGGCACATATTTTATTTGGTAGCATCAGGCACCGTATGGTCAATAAATTAAGGGTGCTGAATAGCTGAAATTTCAAGGGGAATGGCCTCATTCAAAACATCAACATTCTCCTTAAGTGTCTGGGTCCAGATCAGCTGGGTGGACTGAAGGAAACAAACATGGGTACCTGCTCACACTCAGTATCGCTAACACCCTCTTGCACCCACTGATCGTATGGCAACAGCCAAGGAATCCTCCGGCAATGTGTAGCATGAACCCAGTTCTTTCGGCCAGCAACCTTTTCAGTCATCTGTGTCACTAACACAACCTGCTCAGGACCCTTCCAGTGCTGCTCCAAACTTTTCTTTGGCTGGAAATTCCTGATTAGCGCAAAGTCCCCGGGCTGAATGTCGTGGCCGGCCCCTCTTGTACAAAAGGTAGGGACTCCTGCACCTGCTGGTGAATAGAAAGCTAACTTTCTGTTAACTGTCCAAGATAATCAATGAACACAGAATAATCAATATCTGAGTATTTACAAGGACGTGGGACACCACTGACATTTGCCGGGCACCCAAACACAAACTCATACGGTGACAATCCTGTTCTTGAACGAGCTGTTGCTCTTGTTGCCAGAAGAGCTAACAGTGGAACATTTGGCCATTTTAAATTCAATTTGAGAAAACCATTGTACTTCTCAACAAGGCCAGCTGACTGGGGGTGATTGGCAGCATGTAATTTCTGCTTAATGTGTAACCCTTCACAAATTAATGTAATCACTTTCCCATTAATATGACTTCCATTGTCACTCCAGATAACTTGGGGCAAGCTGAAACAAGGAAAGTACTCTTTAAGGAGTACCTTCGCAGTCGTAATGGCTGTATTATCTTTAGTGGGGTAGGCCTCAACCCATTTGCTGAAAGCACATACCACCACCAAAACTCCCTTAAGATTACTGCATTTCTCTAATTTGATGTGGTTCATTTGAAGGACTTCAAAACGAAAGTGGGTAGTATAAAATTACCAGGTGGTGTAGGGGTGCCCTTCCCTGGATTATGCATCATACAGACATGCAGAATTTCACCAAATGCGCAGCCGTCTTGGAGATGTTATCATTATGCCACACAGGAGCTAACAATTTACAAATGCCTTTTGCACTAATATGAGCTAGACTATGTGCCATGCTAACCAAGGGAAGAACATATGCATCCAGCAACATCCATTTCTGTTGCCTGATTTATTAATCATACACTCATCCTCATTCAACTGTACTGTACTCTCCTGCCATTTCGCCAAATCCTCTACCGTGGCCTCGCTTTGTATCTCTTTGACACTCTCAAGGGTTTTTTCAAACATAATAACCTCAGGAACCCACCTAGCTGGACCTATAACAAACATACATTTCATTTTAGTTTGGGCTTTTCCTTAGCTACTTGAGCTGCAAAAGCATTTCCTCTACCCACATCATCTGTATCCGTTCTATGGGCGCTGCACTTCATCATTGCCAATTTTTTGGGACTTGTTAAAGCAGACAAAAGCCATATTATAAGGTGCCCATGCTTAATCTTGGTACCATGGGAGGTAAGAAACCCTCTTTCTGCGCAAAATTTTGTGCGATCCCGAATGCGTACTGTCTATCAGTATAATAATTGACCACCAAACCTTCACTTAATTCACAAGCTCGAAAAAAGCAGCAAGCTCAGCAGCTTGAGCCGACTGATAGAGAACTTGTGATGTCTCTACCATGTAGGCTATTTAGTGATAGCATAAGCTGCAGTAGTGGTGCAACCTGGTAATTGAAAACAAGAGCCATCAACATTTAGTTCTCCTTGTGGGTCAGATAAGGGAACATCAGTCAGGTCTACCCATTCTCTCGTCTCTCCCTCTGCCTGGAAAATACAGTCATGTTTGTTGACTGCATCATTCTCAGAAGTAAAGGGTAGTAAAGTGGCACATCTCTAGATAGTAATGTGTCTGGCTGTGTCTTTGTCTTCTTCAAAAGTGTATTCACAGCATGTAGTACCCTTTCTGTGAGGTCTGTATCATGTACGAGCCCAGCCGATTACCTAATTGAAGTGGCCACCGCCGCAACCACTCTCAGGCAACTCGGAAAGGCCCTGGCTTCATGATCAAGCACTGTGGAAAAATAAGCGCAAGGCCTCTGTTTATTCCCAAACTTCTGTGTTAGGACGTAAATTGCGCCGCCAACCATCTCAAGGACATAGAGCACAAACTGTTATAATTCAGTGTGCCAAGTACCAGAGCCGAACAAAGTGCAGTTTTCAATTGCACAAAAGACTGCTGATATTCGGGCATCCAAGGCAAAGGCTCATGCACTGCTTTCTTTGTTAATACAAGCAAAGGTTTGATTAGTAGTGAGTAATTTGGGATCCACTGCGACAGTAGGAAGTAATACCTATAAAAGCAAATACGTCTTTCTGATTTTAAAGAATGGGCATTTTAACAATAGTACTGATACGCTCAGGGGTCAACCTCCTACCCTCCTTCGACAGTAGGTGACCAAGATAGGTGATCTCCTGTCAGCAATATTGACATTTTGAAAGAAAGACCTTATGTTCAAGACGTGCCAAATGCTGCAGGAAATTCACTGTACTCTTAGCAACCCTTTTCCGTATCAGAAGCAAACAATAGGTCATTGACATATTGCACCACTACTTTAACTGGAGGAAGCAATAGTGAATCCAACTGGCTTTTTAATACCTGACTATAGATACTATGACTCTCCGTATAGCCTTGAGGAGCGCAACAGCATTTAAAACTTCTGCCGGCTAGTGTAAATCCAAACAAATACCTAGTGTCTGGGTGGATAGGAATCCTAAAAAATGAATTTTACAAATCAATTACAGAAAAGAACTTAGAAGTAGGTGGAATCATTGTTAAGAAAGTAGTGATATCATAAACCACCAGAAATTGTGGATCTACAATTGTATTAACCTCTCGCAAATCAATCACAAGACGGTAAACATCATCAACAGCATCAGGGGAACCCGAATGTGTCCTCTTAAAGACCAATAGAATAGGACTATTACAAATGTTGGCAGGCGTTTCTTCAACTACTCCCTTTCATATCAAATCATGAATAATCTGAAGAAGGGCCTGTTCCCCTGGCTGCAATATCTTATACTGAGGAATGCGGGGTAGAACAGCATTATCATGACCTTATATAGAAACTGGTGGTATATGTAATACACCCACATCTGTATCACCTGTGGCCCATAGTGTGGGTAGTACCTGAGCAAATTCAGATAGAAGGGGCGCATCCTGAGACAAACACTGTCTAGTACTCATATCCGGACCCATAGTGATATAAACACCTGCAGGGTAGCAATACATAGTAGAATGCAATTTCTTCAACAGATCCAAACCCATCAAATTTTCACCACAATCAGATGTTAACAGGAACGGAGACTCCACAGTGAGAGGGCCAAAAGTCAATTCAAGGGGTCGTGAAATGGAACTTACAATCGGTATGCCTGAAAAACCTACCAAAACATTATTGTGGTCAGACAGAGCCGCCTCAGGGACCATATTTCGAGAAACAATACTCTTTGTCGTACCTGTATCCACCAAACATTCCTTAGTGTAGCTTTGCAAATCCACTGTGACATAAGGACCACGCTGATCTACAGGTATTTGAACCGGTCCCTCACACTGTTCTTGGCTGTCCTAAATGCGAGAGAAAGGGAATGATTAGCCCTGAATGTAAATGGCGCTGATATAACGGCAAGTATGTGGTTGCTTTTCAAGTATTGATGGTTGTGTGCTTAGGGAGAGGTAATCATCCAAAACCTCTGAAATGGATCCGTGGATCACCAACATATGAGTCTAGCCCTATCACACCAACATCGATATTTATATCCAGTTAGGTTAATATCATATTACAAAGTAGGCAGGCACAGTAGTATCTTTCTCTAAGTCCAGCCAACACGTGTTTCGTCGTATGGGGTCAAAACCCACGACTTCCTCAGGGCTAGTGTTGCTCCGTACCTCTCTGTATGCCTTCTGGCTGGTTATACTTCCGACCCAACCTAAGAGTGGCTGGGTATACAATACCGTTCTTTGTGTAAGTTTATATCGATATTCCCAAGTAATGTGCCTGATATCTCTGTGATTTATCCACCATAATATTCAAAGTTCTAAAGTATCCTTGCTTCGTATTCGACTAATATTACAGTCCAAATGTGGATTGCCGAGTACGGCATCCTTCGAGAATCCAACAGCGTCAACCGGCAGCTCCGTGAGTCCAAACACACAACTGTTCCTGGCTGTCCTAACTATAACTTTCCAACCAAAGGAGTGAATTTAGCGTTCCATATTTACATCTCACAGCAAAATAAGAATTCCTGCGAACTTAAATTAATTTGATATTTCACTTTAATTCAATCAAAGATTTATCCATGATAAAATCCATAATTTAATTAAAAAAATTCTTTCAAATTAGAGACTGTATACATCCCATTAGTTTCAATTGCTGAAGAATGTCCCAACTGTAAGACATACCTGTCACATCATCCATGTCATAATCATCATGATAATTCTGTCCATCTCATGGGTCATCAAAA
The DNA here is from genome assembly GCF_964263255.1 of Lissotriton vulgaris. Lineage (NCBI taxonomy): Eukaryota > Metazoa > Chordata > Amphibia > Caudata > Salamandridae > Lissotriton > Lissotriton vulgaris. Next base: position 1,562,753,584 of record NC_141691.1, on the reverse strand, counting down.
TAATTATTATCAGAAAGACCCACAGAAGTCGCATTATTCTGATTTCTGTCGGTCCCACGACCTCTACCACCTCGTCCCCTGGGGGACGCTACCTCTCGTAAAAGCACAGAGCTCTGGCTGCGCCAATGTCCTTCCCCCTTATAATATGCACACTGATTCTGCCCCAAAGGTGTCCTTGAACGCTGCCTAGTACGAGGAAGTTGTCTAGAAGGACCTCCTTTTCCCCTACTATTTCCCCTAAACGCTGGCTGCAACAACACCATTGTCTTTAAATCCTTATGTTTTTTATCAGTTTTATCTTTCTCCTCCTGATCGCAATGTTCATAATATTTGGCCATATTCAAAATAACAGAGGGAGAAGATGTAGACCACGTACTCACAGACACCTGCAAATGAGTCATTATTTCAGGAAGAAGGTTAGTGACAAACCTGTCAACAAACAATTGAACTTCTCCGTCAGGGGACATATCCTGTCCACTATAATCCAAAAACGAGTCATCAAATTGAGTAAAGAAATAAGACACACTCTCATCCTTCTTCTGGCGACAAGTTGTCAACCTATCCCAGCTTACCTTCTTTGGTGGAATAAGTGTGTGCATGTACGTGATGATACGACCAGGCAAAACAAGTATCTCAGCATGGAGTTTATCACCTGGCTTACTTTCCTGATCTCATCCTTTAATTACATACCATGTACCACCCAATTCTGCAACATGATCTTGAGTATAGACCTGGCTCCAAATATCAACCGGAACAAGTAGACTAAAAAATATTTCAATATTAGCCAGAGTCATTACTGTAGAAGAGGAAGCCTCTGTTAATTCCTTATAATAAGCTGTAGGATTTTTCGTAGGGTCAGGTAATGTATCCTTAAGGGCTAACATCTCACTTCCTTTCCACGGATTATAAACTCATTGCTTCTACAAATGGGCAACTATGGCTGGTCTAGTGACATTACCGAGCTGGACCATTAACTGAGGTATTTCTGGATGATACATTGGATGAACCTCATGCATAGGGAACTGAGTAATTTTAGTGGGACTCTTTTCATAAAATTGAATTCTGTAAGAAACTATAGTAGCAGTATTTGAGAGCTCCTGTCCTAGGGCTAAATCAGCTACATAAACACGGTCCTTAACATCAAATAACACTTGTGGGGCCTTAAATTTAATGTGTATGCACCAAAGGTCAATCAATGTAGCAGAAGTGCTGATGAAAGTGCTGCTGTAGAAAAGGCTCCAACTGACGCACAGCTTGCCAAATGTCCTTGGTACCATAAACCAGATTACTAGCCCACATCATTCCTGTCATGATAACATATCCTTCTCATCCTCACCTACTCTAGAGTGCACCAGCGGACCCACCCGCTCCCTAAACTTCACCCAATCCCTGTCCTCAAAGCCTGTACTGGCGTATCAGCATCAAGAATGTGGGAGGATGAATAACCATAGGGGGAGAAATAAAAGAAGTAGTGGGTACAACTGTTGTTAATTGTTGAACTGGAGGAGATAGAACAGAGTATACAGGAGGTGAAACAGTATATATTCTAGAGGTAAGAGTCATCAAAGATGGCAAGAACAAAGAAGGAGCAGGGGTTGCAGTAGTCAAGGCTGTCGAAGTAACAGCCGTAGATACGGGAGCAGTCAAGGCAGATGAAACAGGCCGCTGTGACTGTAAAGGAACAGTGGGATATATTCTCTGCGGAACATAAGGAGGCAGGGTCAAGTATCTAACAGCTTCTCTACAAAAACATAATTATCTTCTTTGTCAAATAAGACTTGTCAATATGCAGCCAAAATCTACTATCTTCACATTCAATTCCTGTCTCCTGTTTATCTCTATCATATGGCACAGCTTTCTGTGTTAATGTTTGCATTTTTCCTTTCCGTGCATCCCTTTACATCTTAAACTGTCTTTGTCTGGCCTCCAACTGCCAAGTCCTGACGGAGTCAAACATCGACTGTCTATCTCGTCTCTTGAATAACTGTTCTATCTTTTGCCCGTCAAAGGTCCTTACAACTCAACATTGTCCCTCTTGTAAATATATTGTCATGGAAGACAAGCCATTCACGGGCTGTGCCCTCTGCAACCCGCCAGAGGAACAGGAACAGGCACAAGCCCGCCGACTTGGCCTTCTCAACTGCAGGTCTCTTGTTAGACATGCTCACGAAATAAATATTTTCCTGCAAAACTCCATGCTAGATATAATGTTTCTTACAGAAACATGGCTGACGCCGAATAACGACTTTGACACTGTCAATGCCGTCCCCCCAGGCTATCAAATACGCTTCCTAAACAGACCGGTCGGTAGAGGCGGTGGGCTAGCCATCCTCTACAAGGACCACCTCACCTGTAGGATTGACAATGGCAATGTCAAAGATTGTGAAAGCTGTAACTTTACTCTACAGATCTCTCCTGCAATCTCTCTCTCCGGACTCTTAGTCTATCGGCCGCCTGGCCCACTTGGGGAATTCTCCAGTACATTGATGGATCACGTTACACTATCAGCAACCACTGCCTCTAACTTCCTTCTCTTAGGGGATCTCAATCTCCATTTCCTTGACCCCACGGATAACTCCGCAGCCAATCTATTGACAGATCTCGCGTCAGTCGACCTGCAGCTCATGAACTCACAGGCCACCCATGAAAAAGGCCAGCTTTTGGATCCGATTTTTACGAATATTCTAAATTTTAAAACTCAGGAACCAATTCCCTTTCCTTGGACAGACCACTTACTGGTCCCCATGCACTGGCACCTTAAAACCGCTCCGACCCAACCACCCAAAGCCAGGACCCTCGTTAGACGGTGGCACAAGCTGGTGCCGGAGGACTGGGAAGCTAAGCTAAGAGAGTCCACCCCTCTCCCCTCCCTGGATCCAAAAACGGCGGATAAAGAATTTAATGATTGGCTCACCCACTCCCTAGACAATCTCATTCCGCACACTAGCATTCTAAAACATACTAAGAGGATCAGTCCCGCTCCATGGTACACCCCTGCATTGAACGCCTTACGGAAGGAATGCAAAAAGTCGGAACGCATTTGGAGGAAGGATAAATCTGTGAATAAAAAAGTTGCATTCCAGACATCCATGAGAACATATAAACTAGCACTCCGCAACGCCAAAAGTGCCTTTTATGAGGAAAAAATAGAGAACTCTTCCTGCTCCGCTAGGGAAACCTTCCTTATCCTTAAAGAGCTCCTCCATGTACCCGCCCCCCCAGAAAAACCTCTAGACCCCAAAGCAGCGGAAGACAAATGTGTCAAACTAGCTACCTTCTTCGATGAAAAAATAAAAAAGATTCTCGCATCTCTTCCCGCTACCGATTCCGATTTCATTGAAGGAGATAAGGACAACCCTCCCCTGCGAATGAATTCCCCCCTGAAATCTTCTGCCCCTCACCTGGTCTCCTTTGGCCCGGTTACCATGGAGGAGGTAACCGCCACATTTGTCTCAATCAAGAATGGCGCCCCCAGTGACCCAGTGCCCATACGGTTCCTCAAAAAAGTCACCCACACCATAGTACCCCCGCTGACCGCTCTGATTAACACCTCATTATCCCAAGGTGAAGTCCCTCCTAGCTGGAAAGAGGCGGTCGTTAAAGGACTTCTTAAGAAGCCTTCCCTAGACCCAGAGGACCTGTCAAATTATAGACCCATCTCGCTTTTCCCCTGTATTGGTAAGGTCACTGAGAAACTAGTAAATAAAAAACTGTCACAGTTCTTGGAAACTAATCACCTTCTCAAGAACTCCCAAACGGGCTTCCGACCAGGTCAGGGCACTGACACCGCACTCCTGGCAGCAGTGGAGAAGGCCAGAGACATTCTGGACACAGGAGGATCAGTGGCAGTGATCCTCCTAGACCTGAGTGCGGCCTTCGACCAGGTCTTAACTCATCGCCTGGGAAACATCGGAGTGAAGGACAAAGCACTGAAATGGCTCGCATCATTTCTCTGCCAACGCTCCTTCCAAGTATGGGAAAGTGACAGCCGCTCCCCTGCCATCCCCCTCCAGTGTGGGGTGCCACAGGGCTCGTCATTAAGTCCCACGTTATTTAACGTGTACATGGCCCCACTGGAGGAGGTGGTCACCCCATTTGGAGTCACTATCATCAGTTATGCTGATGATACTCAGCTGGTGGTAACGCTATCTCACCCCAAACAAGAACCCTCCAACCTACATGGCTGCCTCTCTAAGATACATCAATGGATGAACGACTCAGCCCTCAAGCTCAACGGGTCAAAAACAGAGATTCTGCTCCTAGGACAAAAAGGGCCCTCTCTACCCCCGAACATCTGGCCCGCCTGCCTTGGGGAACCTCCTGCCCCCAAGGCGGAGGTCAAGAGCTTGGGAATATGGTTAGAAAAAGATCTCACCTTTAGAACACAGGCAAGGAAGACGGCCGGCGTCTGTTTCGGCCTTCTAAGGTCATGTGGGAAGGTGCTCCCCCTACTTCCTTTTAACTCCCGGAAACTGCTGATCCAAGGCCTGATTGTTGCCAGGCTGGACTACAGTAACGCCATCTATTTGGGAGCCCCCGAAGCCACCTTTCAGACCCTACAGAAAATCCAGAATGCCGCTGCCCGGATGCTCACGAACACCCCGGCCAGAACATCCGCGAAACCCGCCCTGAGTAAACTGCACTGGCTGCCGGTCAGGGAAAGGGTGGTTTTCAAGGCCCTCTGCCTGGCCCACAAATTGCTCCACAATGAAGGCCCACCAATTCTCAAAAACTGTATTACCCCCTATAGACCCACCAGAGCACTCCGATCGGACCACGAAAACCTTCTAGTGGTACCTAGAGTGAAAAAAGCCCGCTCAGGAGGTCGCCGGTTTTCGGTTCACACAGCGAAGCAATGGAATGCGCTCCCTCTGAAATTAAGAACAGAACCGAACCTCCTCCGCTTCAGGAAATCGCTCAAAACTCTCCTTTTCCCATAAGCCCTCCATCTCTTCTGCACTCCTTCCCCTCTGGATTACGAGGCATAGCGCTGGGATACTCACGGGTGACTACGCGCTCTATAAAAACCTTAAATAAATAAATAAATAAATATATTTGTGCCATAATGTACTAAACATAATTGGGCCTAGACCATGTTTCACATACATATCAAAATTAGGGATGCCTTCAGGAGGCGCAGGCTGAGCTTCTTCCAATCGAGCATCTGCAGAACAACAACAACACAAATTCCAAAGTTTGCTCAGGCCAGGCATTTCGAAAAATAAACAAATTGCTAGTTTTTACCTGACAAACTATTTGCAAGTACTTTTTATCAAGATAGTCCCTAGACCATACCAAACTCAAACCCAACGGTACCATATGAACCAGTTCTCCACTGCCAACTACACAGACCAAACAGTCAGATCCAAGGCTTTCGCTATTCAGGACTCCAGTCGGGATGACCACTGGGTGAGGCACCATCTGGCAGGATAGAAGGAGCACCTGCCAGCAACAAAAACTCTTCGTGCTGGGATCCCTGAACCATCAGTCCAATCCAATGATGTCCTCGTCCTCCCCCCGTCTGCGGAAATGGGATGGATCAATCACCCGAAGGAGTACCTGTTTGGGCGCCAACTGAAAGAAGTAACCCATTTAAGGCTACCTGGGTCACTAATGACCACCTCTCAGCCTTCTGTACTTTAATGAAGAGTCAATCAGACAGCAGAGAATACAAACCAAAAACTGTTTGTTCATATATATTCAGAGCGGAGCCCCATCTGCCCAGATGCTATGAGGGCTCCAGAGAGTACTGAAATTAAAAAACAGAAAGATACATTATGTACGTTTTGAAACCAGGCTAAAACTTGCACACAGTGGAATTTTCCAAGCAGGTGCAGTTAACCAGCAAAATACAGAAAAAACGGTTTCAGCAATAATATCCTACACATAGTAACATAGTCAAGGTTGTTCCATCATGAGCCCACCACCAGACAAGGGGGAGAGGGCCTCTATCTAGTGAGAAAGATATGTGCTTACATACAACAGTGTTCTCATTACTGAAACAAAATCTTATGTGGCAAAAATGAAAACTCATGGAGGAGCATTTCTCGGAATTGAATTAAATCAGTTTCAAACAGCCTAAAATGGTGTCCATATTGAAAATGGCTTAGCGAATGCTAACTTACATGGAGCACTGCTTAAGCATAAACAATTTTTATTCTAACATCCTCTCATATTATTTTGATATCCACTGCAGTGCATACCTGCACCTCCCAAATTATTCACCCTGTTTCTAACCTTGTGCCACATGGTTGCCCTCATTTACTCCACTGAGGGCCTGCAGACCCAAACCATGCAGATACCTGTGGTGGCTCAATAAATAATGTACCACAATTTTAGACTCATGCTCTGTTATGCTCCTATTCCAGTTGAGTAGTTTGGTCTACTCCATGGTAGCGTGTTATTTTCCTGAGGCGAAAAGCCGGGAAACATTCTATTTGCACATCGTATTTGCGTGTTGAAAGTGTGACTTTATTTTCTAACTGTTGTTCTTATTTTTAAACTTTTAAATTTTGCCAATTTGCACATACTTAAATCGTGATACTTTCACACTGTTTTCACTCCCACCTCGGACCGCACAGCAGATTGAACGCTGTGGCGGCTCGAACCGGGGGTCAGCCGCCATCTTAGGGAGGTGCAGGGATCGCGGTCTAGGCTTTCAGACCCTCCCGCCCTCCCAGGGTATTTAAAACGCTCTGTTTGCACTGTCTGGTGGTTGACACCAGCGTGTTATTTTCCTGAGGCGAAAAGCCGGGAAACATTCTATTTGCACATCGTATTTGCGTGTTGAAAGTGTGACTTTATTTTCTAACTGTTGTTCTTATTTTTAAACTTTTAAATGTTGCCAATTTGCACATACTTAAATCGTGATACTTTCACACTGTTTTCACTCCCACCTCGGACCGCACAGCAGATTGAACGCTGTGGCGGCTCGAACCGGGGGTCAGCCGCCATCTTAGGGAGGTGCAGGGATCGCGGTCTAGGCTTTCAGACCCTCCCACCCTCCTCCTGTATAAATGTGTATCATTTCCCGTCCGCGCAGCGGGCGGGCGCAGCGGGCGGGCGCAGCGGGCGCGCCGATGGCGCGCCGAAGGCGCGCCAAAGGCATGCCCGTCTGCGCCCGTCCGCGCCCAACCGGGCCCCGGGGCCATAACCCCTGGTTCTTTTCCTTCAGCCTCGCGCCCATACTCCAGAAAACAATTACTTGATTTAAGACCTGTCAATGCGCATATAACGCACTCCTTTGATCTGCTGGGAAATTTTCCTTTGCACTGCCCTGATTGCCCTTTCCTATTGAATACTCCTGATTTATGTAAAAGTCAACAACATTTAGTCACTAATTCTTCTCCCCCTGGCTTTACCTTTATCAGCCATAACTGTCGCTCTCTACCCAAACACAAACGCAATCTTTTTGACTTGCTTACTGATGAGGCGCCTGATGCACTATTCATTACTGAATCTTGGCTCAACGACAACTCCGGTCCTGATATCGCCGAAGCACTGCCCAGTGACTATTCCATTGTTCGATGTGACCGTCCTGTAAGGACAGGAGGCGGTGTGGCAATAATTTTCAATAAAAAATACCAATGCCATGCTGATTCCATTACTCTGAGCAAATGTGATGCTCTTCACTTTAAGCTCACTCTAAACCCCAATTCTACTATTACTGGACTTTTAATGTATTGTCCCCCTGGCACTATTAATTCTTGGTACACCCAATTTTTGGACTACATAGCTTCTGTGCTTGTATCTTCCAGTAACTTTTTTGTCATTGGTGATTTAAATATACATTTGGACAACCCCAATGATAAGGCTGCTGATAGCTGCATCACCGATCTCACTGCTATGAACTTAACTTTACATAATATGGGCCCCACCCATAGGGATGGACATCTTTTAGATCCCATTTTCTCAAACTCCTCACTAATAACATGTTTTCCTGCCCTACCTGTCCCTTGGTCAGATCATTATTTAGTTAAATTCACTGTAGCTATTAATAAGACTCAGACCACATCCAATTCCTCTCTCAATTTTAAAAGGAGAATCTGGAAGAATTTGGATACTACAGCTCTCAACTCAAAACTGCTTGATCTTCTGCCTAAATATCAACTTAACTTAGATAACATGAACTCAGATTCGGTGAACTCTTGGCTCTCTGATGCTATAAATATCTGTCTTCCTCTTACAGACAAAAAAAATGTTGTCCATAATTCTCCCGCCCCATGGTATAATGAAACTCTTCGTCTACACAAAGCCCAATGTAAGAGACTAGAACGGGCCTGGAGAAAAGATTACTCTACTGCAGCCGGGCTTTCGTATAAAGCCGAATTGAAACTATACCACAAGGCCTGTGTCCATACCAGAGCCACCTATGCCACAAATCTGATTACAGAAGCTATGAATAAATCAAATGTTTTATTTAAAGTGGTAAAATACCTTGCTGGCTCACAGACCGTTGCTATACCCCCTCCTCTTTCGAGTAAGAAATGTGACGAACTTGCTCAGTACTTCACATCTAAAATTGATACAATCTATAGAGATATCAAATCTCTTGAGGAATCCACTGCCTGCCCTTGGTCACCCCCTATCACCACTTGCCCTCCCCTGGCTTCTCTGCAGACTTGGCCTGACCTTGTACCGGCCACTCTCTTAGAAATTCTAAACAATATCAAATCTGGCTCACCCATGGATCCCGTACCTATTTCGGTTTTACGCCAGCTTGAATCTTCCCAACTTGAAGTGATCTGTTCTTTACTCAACGCTTCCCTTGCTTCAGCCACGGTCCCCCATTGCTGGAAGCATGCAATGGTTACCCCACTACTTAAAAAACCCACTGCAGATCCTAATGTTGCTGCTAATTTCCGGCCTATTTCATTGCTGCCAGCCTTTTCAAAAATTTTGGAAAGACACATTCATCTTCATATCTCACGTTTTGTCACTTCCAATAATCTTCTTCACTCATCCCAATCTGGCTTTCGCCAAGGCTTCTCCACAGAAACCACCCTATTAGGTGTTACTGAAAACATTCGCCAATTACTGGATCAGGGTCAAACAGCTGCACTGATTTTGCTAGATCTCAGTGCAGCTTTCGATACTGTCTCCCACAGTATTCTTCTCGATAGCCTTGCCTCTTTTGGCATTTGTGACAAAGCCTTACTCTGGTTTTCGTCCTTTCTTTCTGATAGGACTTTCCAAATCTTTTCTAATACTTCCACTTCGAACATCCACAATTCCCCTCACGGTGTTCCCCAGGGTTCTATCCTTAGCCCTCTCCTCTTTATCTTTATGTTGTTCCGTTAGCTCGTGTTGCTCAGCTTTCTGGTCTTAATCTTTTCACTTATGCTGATGACTCTCAGATTGTATTTTCCCTATCTCAAGCTGACCCTTCTTCACCATCCTCTCTGCAATCCGGTCTTAGTGACATTTCCCGCTGGATGAGCCGTAACTTTCTAAAGCTTAACAGCGAAAAGACGGAGGTACTTGTCTTCGGCAACAAGCCTGACCTTTGGAGTCCGAGACACTGGCCGTCAACTATGGGCGTTCTACCGATTCCATCTGAACGTGCTAGAAATCTCGGTGTTCTCATTGACAGGGATCTGACGATGAAAGACCAAGTCAATAAAGTCTCAGCCACCTGTTTTACTATTCTCAGATGGCTGAGAAAGATCTTCTGGATTCTGCCATCTGACACCCAAAGATCTGTTGTGACGGCATTAGTGACCTCTAGATTAGATTACAGTAATGTGCTCTATCTGGGGGTTACCAAGGCGATCTTGCGTCGTCTCCAACTGGTTCAGAATGCTGCTGCCCGGCTCCTGTGTGGATGCCGGAAATATGATCCAATCACGAAACGCATTAAGCAACTTTATTGGCTTAATATTGAAAATCGTGTAAAATTTAAGGCATTGTGCTTTATGCATAAGATTAAAATTGATGTTGCTCCCATTTACCTTCGAGCACTCGTCAAGCCTTATTTACCCACACGCTCACTCCGTTCTTCTTCCCAACATTTGTTCTGCGTACCTAGGTTCAGGCTTTCCAGAGTGGGAGGCCGTTCCTTTGCTGTACTGGGACCCAAACTGTGGAACTCTCTTCCTATGGATTTACGAATGGAGCAGTGCCATCTCCGTTTTCGAAAAGCCTTAAAGACCTGGCTGTTTGCCCAATAAATCCTTTCTTTTCAGGATCAATCATGTTGTCACTGTCAATTAGCGCCGGGAAACCCTTACGGGTAGCTGTCGCGCTCTATAAGATTAATAAATAAATAAAATAAATAGATGGTGTTTAGCTCCAAAATATCTCACAACACAATGGGAATAAGGCTGAACCCAGTTCACATTCTCTGCACAGTAATGGGTGTTAGGTCAATTCATTGTTCTACATAAATTAAGAGTAGATCTCCACCTATGTTAAGTAGTCTACATTTGGTGAATTTACTAACACAAGTTGCATTTAATTGTAACTTCTAGTAACTTTACTGTCAAATATTAAGTCATACATGTCATTACCCCTCATGGAAAGAGTGGAGACACAAACTTAGACAAATAAAGTTATAAATCCATGGCCTGAGTGGCTGAATTGCACCATGGCAGAGATTTATGAGAATATGTAAATGTGAATCTATGTATGCAGAGATCTTACCTACAGATTTTCTTTTGTGACTCCATTATATATAAAGACTCCCTCATTACTTTAACAGTCAATACTTCTTTTTGCAGGTTCACAGATATCAAGTTGGAAACTAATGGTCCAGGTTTTATCGTATTTATGTTTTAACATTTAATTGTTATATATTTACAACTATTTTTAGTCATCTTAACAGTATTTACCCATAATTTTGTTTTTTAAGATACAATGCATTGCAACGAGTATATTCTCAATTCTTAGAATGCATAGTATCCTAAGAGAGATAAAAAAGAAGGTGTGCTTTGACATCTGTGTGTGGAAATTACATTCCTGTTTTAACTCCCTGTACTTAATCTGCATAGATATTATACTTAAAGTCATTGCTGACAGTATGAGGGTCAGTCAAAATAACTTTTTTGTATGTACACATTTAACACAAAATACACACTGTGTGGTATTCCTACTGAAGTCATCTGGCCGCAAAGGCTGTAGAACATGTTGTGAAGTGAAGGTAGATGATGTGGGTAAATGTGGAATGTAAGGGTGCTTTCTGTAAAAGAGTCAGTTGAGAGGAGGTCAACGCCCTTCTTATACCTTGCTTACCGTTGGTCCATGTTAGTGCTATCTTTTGGACTATAAAGGGGTGCATGAACCTTCTCCTGTGTCGCCTTTGATATTAAATTCTCCGAGACAAGAAAGCAGTCCCTATTCCACACCATATTTATATGCAAGAATCAGTACAAACAGAAAACTAGGAATGCTGGAAACTCTGGGAGTCATATCTCTGACCAGTGTAAGGTGAAAATGGGTCTTGAAAGATAATTAGCATTACAAAGTCATAGGAATCTAAGAGACTGTGAAATAAATGCTCATTAAATATTGAGCTCTACTATTCAGGGGAGAGATATTGTCTCAAGCTGCTGGGCCCCATGCCCTCTACCTTTGCACTCATTTTGTAAGCATATATGGAGGTCAGATGTGTAGTGTTAAATCCTGTGTTGAATTGCTCACATTGAGTGTTATGATCAGTTGTGACTGTTATTTAGAGAACTGTGTCTTAATTAATGTTACATTCACCAAACGTTTTAGCTTCTAGTAATGTGTCCAGTTATGACAATTAACTTCCAGTATTGTGTTAATTTCTGAATGTGTCTTGTGACATATAGTGCTTACAGGGTGGAGTTTTCTGTATCTTAATCATTGGATGTAATCATTAAACAACCCCACCACTGGTAGTATTGATCTTTGCTTGTCGACAACAAGAAGTGAAAATGAGTAATCATCTACATCAAACCATATAAGCAACAAAATCCCTAAAAACCTTTAGTACTGTCAATAAAGAGAATTTATGTGTATTAAAATGTTTTATTTATTGATTTCTCAAGTTTTCATCATTTATTCAATAAGTATGAGGGCCTGATTTAGATTTTGGTGGATTAATTCCGACTGTGGCTTTTTTGGCATTCTTCCTCCCTGAAGGCTTGGCCCTATGGATGTTAGCTAGTCCATAGATGAAAGACCGCCATGGTCCCGACGTCACTTCAAGGAAATCTCAAGCACATAGACGGCTGGATAGGCAAAAGCAGATGTCAGAGGGAGAACCACCAATCCTCCCACTGGGTCAATCACAATGTGCCTTTCCTCCGACGTGACTGTGGCAGTAAAACTTCCACAGCTGAGTTAGCCGAAAATGAGGAATATAAAGCAGAAAATTACCTTTTCTCACTTTCACACTATCTGTTCCACTCTGGATCTGATGTTCCAATTCCTGCTGCCCTATGAAGAACAAAATCAGCACCGTTGTAGACGCATTCAATGGTAAGCACCATGATTACAGGTTGCCTATTGACTTCTCTGTAACATTTGTTCTATAGACTGCATGTAGAATTTTGTGCCGAGCAATGATGGTTGATTGAGGAGTGGAATCTATTTTCTTTCAAAACATTTTTAATCGTTTTGTTCTATATACTGGTTATATGCATAGTAAAACATTAATACATTAAATGTTACTGTCATAAGATGGAAGAAGCTTGCGTAAAATAGGTGAACAATATAATCAAAGTAAACAGAGTTGCAGCCCTCATTCAGACACCCACTTGATTAGCCCAGTAAAGCACGCTTCGGGCTTGCAACTGCAGCCTATAGTACAGTCGTAAACTGCTATGTCGACCTGGCAAAATTTTGCCAGGCCTAGCTTTTCCTTTGCAGTACTTATAATTCACTCCTAATATAGGCTCTAAAGGTTCATAGGACAGTTTGCATAGTATTTCACTTCAGTGATACTATTTCTCCCATAGACTAACACTAGTTTACCTTATCATATTTAATAAGTGATAAATTTACTTTGGGTACAGACAGAGATATGCTCCTTACACTCTTTTGAATTGAAATTTAAAATGCTCTTTAATGGTAAATTTGTGCCAAAAACAACTGTCCTGAAAATACCTCTTTTAGGAAAGTGCCCATTTCTTGCTTAAACCAAGGGTCTAAATTTGAAGTTGGTGGATTTGGTCCCGCAGTCACTTTTCCAGCAGTTTTCCCGCCCGCTGCCTTGGTGGTTCCCCGCTATATGTTGGTGGGTCTATGGTGGTAAGACCGTCTGGGTAATGCCATCTTTGGCAGAATCTTCCTCCAGCGTTGACTGCGCCATAGTCAACAGCTACTTTTGGAAGGAGTCTCACCAACATTACCTAAGTGCCAATTATGATGTGCATTTCTGTTGAGGTGACAGTGGAGGGATAACCTCCAAACTGGAGTAGGCATAATCGAAGAAAAAGAAGTGAAAACATACCTTTTTCAGTTTCCCACTTCTGTTTCCATCTTGTTTACCGTTGTCCAGGCTCTTCCTGTGCTGATGCTGCTGAACCACGACGGTAAGCAACCCCATTGTCCCTGGAATCTATGGTAGTCTTCTGTGTCACTTGTCTCACTATCAACCCTGTGTTAACATTTGCTTTAGCATTGTGCATTTTTACATTGATTTACCATGCTATTTTTTTAATGTGTCCTGTATAAGTTTTCTTCTTAAAACAAATTGTGGTACAATGTACAAACCTGCATTAACACTTATTTTCTTTAAATATTTGGTGGTGGTGGTTTTGGGTGTTATGCTTATGATGCCTGTGGGTTTACATACAATGGTGTGCTATTTATTAAAAAAAGGGCATTACACTGTACCTACATATACATGTTAACCCATTCACAACATATGTGTGTAGTGATTCAACAATGAGTATTTCTTAGCCGTCTCCACAACACCAGGGATTCACTCTGTCAGGAATAAGCCGCCAGGACACCACCTGCACAAAGGGGACCTCTAAATCACCTTGGTGCAAATCTGCTGGCTTGTTGGCAATGGAGACTGTTAGTCAGCAGGGAAGGCCACCGATACGTCGGGAAACACTCTGCTGATGCCACATCTAAATACAGCAGACAGAATGGTGTCAGCTCGACGGAGTACTTGGAACCGCCAGTGCAGTGGGATGACAGAAGTCCTGCCAAAATCTACATCAGGCACCAAATGTCGCTTTCTGCTAGTGTCCAATGGTCACATGGCTGTGAATGGCTCTCCTCTTGTGTGTTGTGTATTCCTACCAGGCAGGTGGACAAAAGGGCATGGGTGTGGGGCATGGTGTTCCTCTCTTGAGCAGGATTTCCTAGTAGTGTATTTAGTCCTTCTTTAGCTTCAAAGAGTATCCTGAAAGCTGTGGCTATCACCTTCTTGACTTATGAGGCTACCTGCTCTGTCACTGGCAAATGCAGCTGACGTCTTGGCCTGCCTGCCCTTTTTTACCCTATCAATAAATAAATAAATCAATCTCGGAATTGTAAGCACAATACATACCCATGAGGGCCTCAATTCGCTGAGGGGGAGAGGGGGTCCGCAGGTCCGCTCAGCTGAAGAGCCAGGTCTTGAGACTTTTCCTGAAGGTGTTCAGGGAGGAGACAAATCTGATGTATGCAGGTAGCTTGTTCCAGGTCTTGGCTGCAATGTGCGAGAATGATCTTCCGCCTGCTCTAGCTCTGTGGATGCACGGACTTCAGCTAGTGCGAGGTTTGAAAATTGGAGGTTTCTTTCGGGTATGTGGAAGTTTGTTCTGTTGTTGTGGTATAACCCATTGGAAAGGACAACACTGACCAAACCAGTTTGGGGCAGACAAGAGGGACCCCAATACACAAGCCGACACTGGGTATAAAAGTGGCACCATCAGAGCCTCTCAATAGAACACTAATGGACCTCTGGGTCTTGGGAAGACTAAGGAGAAGGACTGCCCTGCGCTCTTGCATGCCTTGAACCCAGGATGCTCAGAAGTGACTCCATTGGTCAGTTAGCTAACCTCCTGTTGAGCCTCAGGCACATACCAAGCTTCATGGGATAATTCCTACAACTACCCAGCTGACCAGCACCAACTGGTTCTGACTGAGCCTTACTTCTGACTTCTGATGGAGTGAGTCATGAGCCACAAAGGGTGATCCCCAGGTCCCCATGTCCTGGATACTTGGCTAATGCCAGAGTGCACACCTCCCGCTTGAAAACTACACCCAAGTGATAATCCAGAACTTTGGGGTCTTCGCGACTGTGAGCTATCTCCCTGCATCAGCACCTAAATCGGGGTATCTCCCTCCAACGCAAAGTTCTGATGACAATCTGCTTTTCTTGCCAAATAGCGACCTCCCTCATCTCCCACTAATGTTAAGCTTGAACGATGACCTGCACCTTGCGCCAACAATGACTCCCTTGTGGTGCCTGACAATGTGAAGCTCAAGCTGAAGCTCCATGCATGGACTTGGACTTTGAGAAGGTAAAATCTTCAACAGGAAGGACTTGGTCCCTATGTCTTACATGTGCTTCATCAGAGTCAGCCTGAACTTGTGACTATGACCCAGTCACGTGCTACCAGATACCCATGAATGATGCGTTGTGCTGCTTGGTGTTATTTTCATCTGAATCTTTAAAAATTATTACCTCTTGTTCTACTGCACTGTGTGTGTGTGTGGGTGTCTGTCCTATTAAAAAAAGTACCAAGTCTTTGCAGTACATGAGTACCACTCACCAAGTTGTTAATGTTTTTATGAGAGTGCATGAGGACTGCATCAAAAGGGATGTTTTTAACAGGTGGGGACTAACTGGACAAAGAAGGAGCACAGAATGAAATCAAGATATCAAAACTCCCACGCGTCCTCACCTGGGCGTAAAGAAATTATGTCAGGATCTATGAATACCGCACCACGCCCGTACTCTAAACTAGCCGCTCCGAAATGAATTCAGAATACCATGACACTGAGTTGGGGAAAGAAGCATTAGAAGAGAATAGAGCGAGATAGAGTGTGTCTGCTACTCAATTCTGTTCAGTTTAATAAACTTTATTTGGTAGTTAAAAAAAACTAGCCATAATTGTACAAATTAATAAAGAAAATATTACAGTCCAGAAGACCATTCCATTGAATCCTTATAATATTCTCAAAATAAAATCATGTATCTGGTAGGGTACAAAACCTAGTTATTTTTACTACATAATGATTATTCTACAATTCATTGCTTTCTGAATAAAAAAGACGACATTGAAACATACTGAAAAGCGAACATCCGAATAAATTCATGATCACAAAGTTATCTAATACGTAGCACTTTTCCTTCAGTTTATAGCTTTCAAAACAAAAATAACAATGTTAAAACATGCCTGAAGGTTATTTAGTGCGAGCAAGAGCTTGAAGGCTTTTTTTACGAGTTTAAATATTCCTCGCAAAAAACAATGGCTTCAAATAGTAGCGTCTAAACTGGGAGTATAATTTTCAAAAAAGCATAAAGTGCAATGTGCTATGTTTACAAATACCGTCTCATAGACAAGTGGTCTCGTATGTCAGGACCTCATGATAGGGAAAGTAACCCAATAGTTCACAATTCCAAGTTTTTTGCTGGATAAGACGAAGCAGTGCTGAGTGCTGGTAACATGAGGTAAATAGTTTTGGAGTCCTTCCTCAACTCAAGAGACGCGATAAAGTGCTACTGTTGACTTCAACTTCTCAATGCCCACCCAATTTTGTTCTATGTTGTTAAAAATCACCCTTAATGCTTTTCTTGGATTGGGATGACACTTGCAGGGGGTAGAGTGCTAAACAAAGAATGTATATATGCCAACCAAGAGATCTTCTAAAGATACTAATTATCCTGAAAATCTGAAACACAACTTTAGTTATTAATTAAACTTCTTTCTATGACTTTCCACCTTATTCAGTTCCACCATATGCAGCTCAGTGACACACTTTGGAATATTATTTTACAAACCTATGTGAATAGTCTCTGTTACATTTATGAGTGGCTCTAAAGAAATCTTTTCTGTTCTTGCCTTCTTGTCTTGTCTTTCTTGTTGAAAGAGCCCTGGGAAGCTGACAAAATGAGTAGGGGCTCCTTTGACAAGCTGGATTCTGAAGAAACAGTATTGTTATTTGAGTAAATGTGTAACCTGTTTCTCTTGAATTTGGAAATGTATCTGTCATTTATCCACATATCATCTGAAACGGTTGTCCCTGCAAGAAACAGGGTAAAGGTATTCACAGAGAAACCAAAATATCAGGAAACTGGAACCAGCAATCCAGAGATATGATCTCATGCGATGAGAGTGATTACCCTAAATGTACTACTTGCCTTCCCTAGTAACGTCAATACAGTTGGTCTTTTCTTTGCCTGCTAAAAGTGGTAGAGGGGAGCAAAACAATTCAAGATTGTACTTACAAATGAATCATGCTTTAAAGCACCCACAGACTTCAATTTTGTGAATTTATCATAAGGTAAAAAATAATTTAATATAAACACACCTTAATATCAGAGTATATAGGTAGATAAAAATCAATACAGAGCATAGTTTACAAATATAATTTATTCAGCATAAAAGGCATAATGTGATGAACTTCAAAATCAAAACGCAACACAGAATAGAAGCTGAGTCCAATTCTCTTTTCATTGAGAAGAAAAAACGAAAAGGATCTTTATCTACACTGCTCTAAATGAGGGTTCTGCCTATCTCCCATATATTATACCCCCAAAGGTGTCAGCACGTGTTGACTTCCTAAGAAGTACTCACGTCAAATGGGTCTGATAGCTTAAGGCTATGGAGCTCACTCTAGGATACTCCTTCTCCTGCAAAAAAGCAGAAGCCTCTTGAATCTGTCCCTGCGCATCATACCAACAGACAATGTTCAACCCACAATACGTCACAATTAACTTTTTCATTTGCAACATTTTCAGTAAGTTTTCACAGGAGCCTTGATTATTCAGCTCCTTTCCAGTGGCCTTGGTTCCCATATCGGCCATTCATGAAAGGCGTCCTCCCTTTTCACCTTTCAGTCTTCTTCAAAGATATTCTGGGTATCTCCTTAAATCTAAGAGTAACAAGGTGGAATTCCTGCACCTGCAGTAGGATGAGAACATACTGTCTTTGAACACAAAAAGGATTCATTTAATTATTTCATGAGCAACCAAGGAGAAACGAAACTCAAAACAACCTGCAGTTTGGGCCTACAGTGCGGGCAACTTAAATGATACACAGTTACATTTGTACAAGTATAATTTCATCCTGCACATTATACATACAGGAATTATACGTTTTTCTAATACATACAAAGTCCTACTTAAATGTGCATATTACATTTCAATGATTATATAACTTGAATAAATGCATCTTAATATTCATGAAAAAGTGCAAACAATAAAATATATGTGTAAGGGCGTTTGAACCATGATTATAATGCACCCATACAATTTAGAGTGCTGTAAGCGCTCTATTAGTTCCCCTCTTATGACTAGTGTCATAACACAAACAATTTACCTTCTCACAGTTTCTCCGTGTAGAAAAGACCGACCTAAACAGAAGTTGTAGTTTGCCGCCCCTGTCTAAATCTTTCTAACCCTTTAAGGTGCATATATCGACTGTCCTGCAGTCGTTCTAACTGCTGCTCTCGTTTCTTCAAGGAGTTTTCCTTATGATGTGCCTTTAGCCATTTGCAAAGCCTTGATAGCTCCCAGTAGTACAATTATAAAAATGACAGGTATTATGACAAGTTTCAAGATGTATCCCATTATTCCTTGTCCCTAGCTTCCAAACCAGCTCCCAATCTTTCCAAATCCCTGGCCACTTTGTTCCCGAAGGCTGTCTACAGCCAGATCACATAAATCTTGATGTATCTCTGAAATGTTACTAATATACTTTCGTATATTCCGGCTATTGTCAGGAATATATGTACAGCACTGTTGGACTTTCAATAATTTACAGACTCCTCCGGTTTTTGCGAATAACACGTCTAAAGCAAGACGATTTTGAAGACCCATAGCCCTTATCGAAACCATCTCCCCATCAACAAGTAATAAAATTTGAGCTGTATTCACAAGAGCTTATCCACTATTGTTGCCAATTTTCTAATGTTCACATCATTCAGAATCACACCCACACTAGATATCACAGCTCCACATACATCTCCAACAATCTTTCCAGCACTTTCACCACGTTTTCCTCTGTGAGATCTTTTTCCTTCCAAATGCCATAAATCATCTACATGAAAGATTTTGGGAAATACCACAGCCAAATAATATGTAACATATAAATTCTTAGGCAATTTCACATAAGCACTTTTTCTATACACAAAATACACATTTGGCACTATGGTTAATGTATCCAATAGCGCCTTTCTTATTGACTCCTCAATTATAAAAATGTGTTCACAATCACTCTCACCCACAAATATTTTGTCATAATATGTTGACAGGTGTCTAATGCAATTTTCCTTTTTGCTGAAAGTCCAAAGCTGTTGGACCAGAACTTCCCTTTGCCTTATGATCTAATTCTTCCTGTGACCATGGAATAGCCTTATGCTTCGGATCAGATGTAAATAAAGTCTGCCTATGTCGATCTCCTATCTGATCCACAAACTTCTTTTCAATGTCAGAGAACATACAGGTCAGATTGTGTCGATGGGCATACGATGTATCTAAAGTAATAGTAGGCACAAAATAAGTATACATCCTCTCTACCTCCTTATAGTAATCATATATATTCATGTACTTAAAAACTGAAACTTCTGAGAGTACCACATCATAATTTGAGAAGTAAAACTCAATATGGGCATCACAATAAAACATGCTTAACAACACAATACATGTAATGCCATACGTCAAAGGTAAGTGATGATATTGGATGCCTTCTTCTACTGATGCTGGCAGTTGCATACATACATAGCAATCTTTCGCTTCCATTGTATCAAAATACTTATACAACAAACAAGCATCTGCATTCATCGTGGTCACCTTTTGACAAATATACGTGCAACATCTGACTATTTTCCCGGATCCTATCTCTATCTTTTGCAGATGCACCCTCTTCTATATCTGAGGCAGGTGGGGTAAGTGTTGCCTGCTCCCAATTCTTTTTATCATTGTGAGACCCAACCAAAGATGTAACAATCACCACAGTTATGACAATGAGACCAACAACAATAAGGGTACCAATTATGCATTTCTGTTTGCATCCTGACTTTCCAGATTCCATTTTTGAACTTCTATTTAGCTGAGGCGTAAATTAGCTCAATAAAGTCTCCTTTCTTCTTTTCTTTGCTTGATTTTGTTATGTACAATGTCTTTTATTTTCATTTTTCCATTCGATTATTTCAATATTCAGTCCAATAATACTAAACCTATTATAGAGATGTACTCAGCCCTAGTCCTCAGTTCTCTTTCTATTGAAAGTCCCTACTTTAAATCTTCTTCCACTTGGGCCTAGGTTATCTTCATTCTAAGGCTAATAAGTTCTTCTTTCACAGTTCAAGCTTCATCATTAATGATATTAGATCCAAGTATGGTAATAACAAGCTGCAGAATCTCTGCATGAATCTCTCCTATTTCCTGTGCAATGGGCTGACCACCATAGGTAGTAAAAGCAACCTGGTTAAGGATCAGAAATCGCAAACCACTTAGCCTTGGTGGATCAAGAACTGTCAGAGTTAGGGTTCCGAAGGCTTCAAATCCAAGGACCAGTAACTGAATATCAATCATCAGAGTGTTCCCTCTGTAACTCACTGTACCGGTCCCCAACCTCCCAGATCTACCCTGACTCTGCATCTGCAGCCAGGTACGTCCACTCAGGAGATGCGTACTTTTGAGGCTGTACCCTCTCTCTTCTAGATCATTTTAGACCATCCGGTCTTTCTTCGGTTTCACTTTGATCTGATTCAGATGTTTCAGGAATGGGAGCGAGATTTTTCTCTCATGCAAGCCTTATGTTCAGCCTTTCTTTCTTTGTTGGCCACTTTGCTGCTGCAGCATCTGCTCACCTCTCTTCCTCTTGATCTGATCCTTTTGCATTAAGCTGTTCACTTTGATCTGGTTCAAAGTTAACTTTTGAAATCTCGTCTATCTCAGAATCTGAATTCAACTCTACAGGAGTTTGATCTATCCATTCTTGCTCAGTTGATTGGTCAGCCTCATCAAGGGTTCTCATAATCTGACCTGTTCCTTCCGTTTCCGTTGCATTCTCAGTTGCACTTCTCGGAACAAGGGGAGTCATTTCGTAAACATGCTCGGGAACTCTGCGAGTATGTGAAACGTGAATCTAGTTTGGCAATCCTTCACAATTAGCAGCTGTGCTTGTGACGAAAATCACCTAATATGGTCCTCGCCAGCGAGCATCAAGGCAGCTCTTCCTCACATGCTTTCGGACAAGCACCCAGTCACCAGGCAGCAGGTCTCTCGAGGTGGATGCAGTCACAGCCTCGACATGGTGAGACACAGAATTAAAAACATCATCCAATCCTCCACAATAATCCATAATCAAATCATCTGTGATATTTATCAATGCTATAGCTGGCACCATATGCAATCGCATAGCTCTTCCCATCAGTATCTCGAGGAGAGAGAGCCCTGACCTCCTATCAGGAGTACTATGCAGACTCATCAATACCAATGGCAATGCATATGGCCATTTCAATGAAGTTGACAAACTGTACCTTTGACACCCTCATTATGATTGTGCCATTTATCTGCTCCACAAGACAAGAAGCCTCAGGCCTGTAGCTGTACACAACAATTTTATGATTTCATTATGGAATTGGGTTCCTCTATCTGTCCATCAATTCGAACAAGATCTCATTCTCAACCATAGTAACCCATTCTTCCATCAAGTGGTACTATGGAAGAGATATATAGATGACATTCTGATGGTGTGGCGAGGCTCTGAGAGAGAGATTGAGTCCTTTCACCAATGGCTGAATGAACGCAACCAGTATCTCAACTTTACGCTGGAGCACAGCCGTGTCAGACTTTCCTTTCTAGACCTGTCCATTTTTCCAGAAGCAGGTGGTTTGCAGAGTGAATTATTCACCAAGCCTATGGCGAGAAATTCCCTGCTGCTTTTTAACAGCCACCACCCGCGCTCCTTAAAGGAGAACCTTCCTGTAGGGCAATTCCTCAGAGTAAGGAGGAATTGTTCATCTCAGACACTATTCAACAAACATGCGACCACCCTCTCCAACCAACTGCAGGAACGTGAGTATCCTGCACACCTTGTGAAAAGAGCGTGGAAACGGGCCTCGAACAACAATCGTGAGGCTCTGCTGGATAGACGTCCACCAAAACCACCTCTTGAGAGACTAACATTCGTTAGCACCTTCAATGCACAATCCAACAGACTCCAAAAAACTGTGCGTGAACATTGGGGTATTCTCAACACCACGGATGCTAATATCCCTTTACCCCTCTTTTCATTTAAAAGAGCACCCAGCTTACGTGACACATTGGTCCACACGAGACCCAGGATACAGAATATTGATAGATTGACGACTCTATGGGACCTACCTCCGGTCACTGGCCATCATCCATGCGGATCATGTAGCGTTTGCCCCCAGACCAGTAAAACCAACTCGATTGATCTAGGGACAGGGAGGACTTGGGTCCTCAAAAACACACACAAACTGTAATACAGAAAATGTCATTTACATGATCACTTGCCCGTGTTCTCTCAGATACATTGGATACACGACTCGTAAAATTAAATTAAGAATTAGGGAACATAAGAGCACCATCACGTGTCACAAACAGGCAACAAAACTCACGAGTCACTTTCTAAATTGCAAACACACAGCAGATGAAATGAGATGGGTTGTTCTAGAACATCCTTATATTCCCTCTCATATAAGTGATGTGTCGAAATTCCTTTTCAAAAAAGAACAGAAGTGGGTTTTTCAACTACAAAGTGATTCTAAGGGGCTCAATGACGATATACCATGGGCATCCTTATAACTACCCCACTTCATTTCAATTGCCTGAACCCTAGGTGGTCTCCCCTTATGGGCACTAAACGACTAATCTGAAGTTCCATCACATAGTGTTTTAACATTTTCAACCATATCCCAAATATTTATCAGTATACACAGTCGTATTAGTGCAAACTAGGATCACCGTCCACACAACTTATGAGCTCTAATCTCTACATTCTTTTAGAGTGAAGTCAGTGCCTAAATGTATCATGTTAAACACAAGACCGTTTTGAGCTCTACAAATCTCATTTTTATAGACCTGATCTGCCTAATTTTCATATCTTAGCAATCGGATCCGGTCTATCTTTGACCACCGCTACACCTGTCTGAGGGTCACTGTATAACTTGGTAATGTGCTTCACCATGTAAACATTAGTACCGCTAGAACAGCGAGTAAGCACACGCGAGCGCTGTTTCTGCTTCGCGCATGCGCACCCCGATCTACTACGGTGCACTCGCGCATGCGCGAGCCCCTTGACACCAACTTCCAGCCTTGTATACAACGCGCCAGAATACAAACGCAGGCGCATTGCGAGTTTTACTGACACATGCGCATTAGATGTCGAGTCACTGATCCACTGCCTCCTTTTACAAGAGTCTGTCGGCGCATGCTCGCTAACCACTACATATCTCCCAATAAAGCGCCGCATTCGCGCTTAACGGCCAGCTGTCATTAATTAACCAATTATAGCAGGTATATAATGAGCAGGCAGGCACAGTTCAAACTACCTCCACTCCCGCTCGGACGCTGGCCCTAGAGGTACCGACGGACAGGTATGGCTCCCTGGACATTTAAGATCTAACAATAAGGGATATATGCTTAGAGCTCTCTTTCTCTCCATTGTTTGTAGACTGGATACTTGGTTGGCCTGTATGAATTTACCCATCTGGATTAATTAACCTACTGGTTATACCATCACCATGCTCTTGATAAACACACTGTTTCAGTTAGGTATAGGAAATGCCTTTCCTGGTTACCTTTCTAGAATTGAACTTTTACAGTCACATGACAATCACTGCCATTTCCATGCTTGGTCATTACCATGTCCTCTTTAAGGTTGAGTCTCCTTCTCAATCAACTGGTATTTGTTAGTACATATGTATGGATTAGTTGAGTATGTATACTCTGTACCTCAATATAGTTTTTTTGAGGTCTTTTTATACTTTTCCATTTCTAACAGAGCGGGGCCTCCTTCTTCCCGAGTGGGTGCCGGGTGAGGTGAGGTGTTCTCCCACAGAATGCTGGGTGAGTGATAACTGACAAATTAATGTTTCAAAAATCCTGAAAATCAACGGGACTCAAATCAGGAGAACTATACAGGTTCTGATGGGCGAAGAACAGTCTTCTGTCGCCTTGTCTATTTTTGTTGTGTTGTGTTTTTAATCACCAATATACCACAAGCGTCTCTTACACTCTGTTGTTTTCTTCCTTAGGAGAATCACGACTAGTTGGATAAACACCAGAGAACATTTGGGCTCAAAGTTCTGGTAGGATTGATCCAAAATGTTAATATACTTAATTTTCACATAATGCAGATGCGTAACATCAATTGGTCCTGAAGAAAGCTTGGACGACCTGTCCACACAAGCTGAAACATGTCGACCTCCATGCACTACGCCATGATATAGTCATTCTTTAAGACTATAAGGCGCTGTTTTTACTTTTGACCCTGAGACAATACTTAATAAACATATTTTTTGTCACAGGAGCCAATTTTACTCACACTTTATTTTCTTTTTCACGAGCACTGCACTCCATCAGTCCTACCTTTGAAATACTGTGGTTTGGAATAGTACTCTTCAAAACCCATCTCCGCATCATCAGTAGGTGCGTTGGGAGAGATTCGGGTTTATGATTTGCATCCCATATGACGATACTCCGCCAACAATGGTGGGCTGATGGGAATTTTTTCCAACCCAGCATTATCATTGTGATGACTTGTTGGTCTAGCGGTCTTTTGGCGCAACACAACACTTAGGCAATCAATTGGACCAGGTAACTCCTGTTTGTTTTTCCTCTATCTGTCTCCACTGAGATCGGAAATCAGAATCGCGGTATCAGTTCCCTTAAGAATAGTTTTGCCATTGTGAGACTGTCACATCATCTAGTTGGATATGCCTCAACCCAACAAGAAAAGATACACACCCCCACCAAAACTTATCCCAGCCTATTGCACCTCGGCATCTCAATAAAGTTCAATTGTATCATGTCCTGATCTTCCAATGTGGCTTTTACCAACATTCATTTGTTGAGATGTAACACACCTGTGACACACTGCTTCAGAATACACAAGAAATTGTGGGTTAAACCATGTTTGCCTAAACAGTTGCACCATGTCACCCCTCCAAAGATGAACTGTTCACTGTATCTGCCTTGCCATTGGACTCAATAGACAGTTGGGAAGTACTGCTCTGTCATCCATTGGTGCCCAAATGCCATCTTCTCTCTTTTCACAGCCTGCTCTAACTCATGATGCAGCTTTCTCCTCTGAGACCTCATCCTGCAGCCACTTCACCTCATCCCAAGTATAGGCTACAGCTAACATCATGCTGAGCTCAGTCTTTTCTGTGCTCTCTCCTACATATTCTTCAATGAAATCACAAGCATGTATAGCTCAAAAACTAGCTACTTCATCAGCCTAGTTATGTCCTTTAGTAACAAAGTCCTCTACCTTCCCATGGGCTGCGCATTTTACCACCGCAATCTCTTTAGGTCTCTGCAAAACCTCCAGTAATTGGCTCACTAATCCTCCATTACGGATAGGGGGTCCTGAGGACGTCAAAAATCCCCTCTGTGACCATAACTGTTCAAAGTCATGAACCACTGCAAAACCATATTGGCTGTCCATATAGTCACTCGGACTCCATTCGAGATGGTACAGGCACGTATCAAGCAATAATCTCGGCTATCTGAGCAGAGTATACTCTTTTTAAACAGGCAGCTTCTCAAGATGGTGCACACAGCAAACGCTGCTGTCAAACACACTTCATTGTCTCTTAAGCATGAGCCATCAACAAAAAGGATCAAATCAGATACAGGCAAAAGTTTATCAACAAAATCAGGTCTGGGTTTGGTAGACAGCTCAGTAATAGCTAGGCATTCATGCTCTTCACAGTCCTCTCCTTCCTCTTGCGGAAGAGGCAACAATGTGGCAGGATTTAAAGTGGTACAGCATTTCAGAGTAACATTTTCAGAAGCCAATATAACCTGCTCATACTTAATAAGTCTGTTATTCGTTAAATACTGTGTCTTGGTTCTTGTCGTTAACAGTTCTACTGAATGTGACATATAAACAATAAGTGGATGACTGATCACTATACTTTCACATCTCTCAATGCTGATACCTGTTGCAGCAATGGTTTGAGACAACCGGGCAACGCAGAAGCTATTGGAGCTAATGTAGCTGAAAAATAAGCCACTGGTCTATGGGCACCTCCATGTGTCTGTACAAGAACCTCTAACGCACATCCTTCCTTCTCACAGCAGAAGAGCGAAAACGCTTTGTTATAATCTGGCATTCCGAAAGCTGGAGTGCGACATAAGCTCTCTTTCAGCTCGTGCAAACCTCTCAAGCAGTCGTTGTCCCATGGTACCGGATCACTAATGTCCTTTTGAGTCAACCTCAATAGTGGCTTTGCTCGCAAGTAAGAATTTGGGATCCACTGTCGTCAATAGACGACCATTCCCAAAAACATGCAGACCTCTTTCTGTGTTTTCGGAGATCCCATTTGCATAATCGTCTCTATGCGATCTGGTGACACTCTTCGTTTTCCCTTCTCAATCCGATGACCCAGATAATGCACTTCTATTTGACAATACTGAAGTTTGTTTGGGGACACTTTGTGTCTGTTCTCAGCCAAATGATTCTGCAAAGCCACTGTGTCGATCCTGCAAGCATCGTCAGTCTCTGAAGCGACCGAAAGGTCGTCGATATACTGAACCAGGACTGAGCTCTTGGGCATCACCAGCCCTTCAAGATTCTTTTTCAAACATTGACTAAAGATAGAGGGGCTTTCTGTATTCCCTTGAGGGATGCGACACCATGTTAATACACGGTCACCCATCCTAAATGCAAATAAATATTTACAATCTTCGTGAAGTGGTATGGAGAAAAATGCATGACATAAATTGATAACGGTAAACCATTCTGCCTCACATGGTATCTGAAATAATATAACAGTTGGATTCAGTATCACAGGACAACATGGGATCACTATTTCATTGACCCAGCGTAAGTACTGCACTACTATGTACTTGCCACTGGGCTTCTGTAGTCCCATAATAGGTGAGTTGCAGGGACTTTCTCTTATCTCTATCAGAATGCCTTGTGCAATCATAGACTAGATTATAGGTCTTATTCCAGCCAAAGTTCCTGGAGTCAATTTATACTGAAGCATTCGTGGGAATTCAGCATTTGGTTTGACCTGTATTTTAACAGGTTCAATCGCTCGGATCAATCCTATCCCCTCACCTGTGTAATTCCACACTTACAAAGAAACACAATCTCTCAAATCATGTGGTAAGTCCCCTGTTGTAAGAACCACAAGCATTTCTGGGCAAAAGCTCTTATTGGCATTTTAATATTGTCATCATAGGTTTGCAACTCTACACGCCTGGGAGTGCAAGATATGGTACACTTTAGCTTACACAAAATATCTCGTCCCAAAAGACAGACTGGGCTTAAATCGCACATCACAAATTGATGCTTGTCTCTGAATGGTCCTATTCTCACAGGTAACTTGTTTGCCAATGGGATAGTCATCATTGTCCTGAAACGGATATATTTGGGACCACTTCGTCCTTACTGTGGAGTGCGCAGCTCCGGTGTCTAACAAAAAGGTAACAGGATGTCCATTTACCTCTGCATCTACAAATGGTCCACTCTGATCTATTTCCAGGGCAGCACCCAAAGTGCACACTCCCTGCACCCCCCTCTGACACTTATGGGGACCTTCAAATTGGTAAAATCAGTCTTGTATTTCAAAATAAGGCATCTGATGGTACACCTGATTACCTGTGGGTATTCCTGGAGGCTGAGGAATCTCCGTATGCGACTCACAACCTCCCCCATACATGGACCTACGTCTTGTCACAGTATTCAGACCCTCAAACATCTGTCCTTCTGCCTCATATTGCATTAGATTTGCTGGATTTAATTAACACTCATACTTCCAATGCCCAATTTTGTGACAATAATGACAAGCAGTGACCTTCCTTTGATTCACCACCTAATCACCTCCTGTACCTGTATCCATACCTCTTAATCATCCCTGTCCAGGTTGAGCTACTGTCTGTTGATTCATTCCTCTACCACTTACTCTTCCTCGACCCATCGCTCCTCCAACCCCTTTCATCCAATCAGGCCTTTCAGCATTCCTCAACTGTACCAAAATCAATTTTTCTTTTGTTTTCTTTTGTGCTGCCAGTACCTGCTCCCTGCAGTATTTTACATATCGCAGAATTTCGTCCTCTTACTTATTCTGCCAACATATCAAGTTATGCTGTCTCATCAAACTAAAATCAGATTTCAATCCCAACACAAACCTTGAAACATACTGTGTGTTTACATTTTGCTCAGTGGTGTCCAATCCACTATGTTGTTTAAAAGCCCCTAAAAGTCTCTCATAAGAGACATGTACCGATTCCTTGGGATCTTGATTAGTACGATCAATTTTAAGCCAAACAACAGTTTGAGGTGCTACTTTAGATTGTAACCATGTAATCACTTGTTCATATTTCTTCAATACCTCTGGCAAAAGACCATGATTCACTGCATCTCTAGCTGGTTCTGTCGCAGGCTAATCGATGGCAAACTGACATGCTGTCCACAAATCACCCAGGACCACTAAATCAAACAAGGCATACAAATCAATCCATAACACCTTTGAAACCTTGGCAAAGTGGTCAATCTGTTTATACCAGTCAGCAGGTTTTTCTGTCAGCCAAGGAAAAACATTAGTGAATGCTGCCAAATAACCTCTGCTCCATGGCACATGTTCATACCCCTCATTTTGTACTTCTCACAGAGGGAAATTTCCTGCTGTTCTCGTCCCTCCACCCAGAGGCGGAGTATCTCCTATCAGTTTTTTGGCACTTTTCTTTTTAGACCACCTTTCTTCCCATTTGGCTAATTCTCTCGACGGTCACATCCCTATCACCAACTTTCTAATTAGTACCTTAAATCAAGTTGTTCGCTTTTCTTCCAAGTCCTTATCAGTATAGTTCAATCTGCAGCTTCCCTGCATCAATTTTGTCTTTGTCAAATCCACCTCATACCTCCGTGCCAACTGTATCAATGCTTCGTGAGCTCGCTTTGCATTTTTAGTAACATCCTTAGCTACAAATAGCAACTCGCTTGGGTCACATGTTTTAAATCTGTCCAATGGCTGATTCCGTTTAATCTCCTCATCTATTTCTGCTTTTAGTCTTACCATATCTAACAACGGTGCCTTCATTGCAACTTGTATAACTCTCTGACCTCTTTCACTTCCTGTTTCCTCCCTGCCACAACTTTGTGCTCTCTTCGACCTACACCCTCCTTCATTCTCACAACTGTGCGACTTTCTCACAACTTCGACTTCTCCAAAGGTTACCCTCACACAAATTCTGTGGTTCGAACAGTACCCTAGGTGCTTCTCGTCTCATCCAATCTACATTTCCTCTCTCTGTATCATTGACTCCCTCACTGGTGGAACCCACATTCTGATGTCTGACCTAAAATTTGCCAAAGCTCCTGTTCGTCTTTTTTCAAACCCACTGTCCAATCTTGACGGATCAGCCGTACCTGGCAGTGGAGTACTAGCTTCCACTGGCATCTGAGCCATACCTGTTCTACGCATTGTAAGACTCCCTCCAGACATAGTCTCTTGCCCTCCTTCTGTTTGCCGTTGACTTCCACCTGCTCTCTCTCTAGGGTCATATATTGAAACCACAGGTCCAAAAATAACTGGTACCGTTAAAGCTTTGAGTAATCGCATAGTACATGCAGTTCCATCTGGCTCAGGAGCTGCGTACCCCATCCCTCCAGATCCTCCTGGAATTCTTATTCCCACTGACATTCTCCCTTTTACTTCTGTTGTCTGATCCTCTGAACCTGTTTGTCCCACTCCTGAAGCTTCTTCCGTTTGCTGCGTTTTCTCCAGTTTCGACCTGGAGTCATAAGTTGGAGGACGTTCTACTAGCAGCCTTTCAAGAAAACTGTTATCAGTGTCAATGTCCTCTTCTGTCTTACACTTTGCTCCAGACCCTTCTTCTAGCAACCAGAATGGATATAATTGTTTTCTCTTTATGGTGTCTACTCTCCATCTCTTCAGCTGCGTATCCCACCTGGAGTCCTGATATGTCTTCATTGCCTACTTCATCCTTCCCTGTGAGGCTTCTCTTCTCTTCGCTATTGCTGCTCTCATCCATGCATCTAATGCCTCAAATTGCATTGGTCTAGGCGGGGGTTGCAGAGAAGACATAACTCCCCTCAGCTGGTACAGCACCTCCATTCGAAATGACCCATAATGAGTGAAAGCCAATTCACCCTCTTTCTATGTGATTTTATCCCACTTTTGCAGCCACACTATAGTATGGAGTCCTACATTTGTTGCCATATAATGTGCTGGGTTATCATCTGGTGGAGCTTCTTCTCCTACCCGAGTCACCAACCCTGTGTCACCTCTACAAAAATCTCAACACTTTATAACATCTCCTCATGAAAATCAATTATTAGCAACCCAAATAGCAATATTGAACTTCAGGCGAAATTCCACCATCCCAGCGCGGCGTTACACCAACAGACTTATCCCAGCGTGGCATGCACTGACATCACTGCTCCCTCTTCGCAGCGGCTCACCCCCCTTTACAATTGTACCTCGTACAGTCACTCACACATTCTTACTACAAGTACCTGTATATCCAAAAACTATTGAACCAAGTATCTGCTTCTTAACACAGTCACAATAACTTACAGTTACATAAAACGAGTATTTGTCTGTCCGTTAAAAGATCAATAGAACACTCTTACAAGAACATTCATCCGCTGTGGCTCCCGATCTTTATTGGTCACTCAATCGCCGTAGTCCACCCCGGTACCTGAGGCTGTTTACCGTGATGTACACCTGCAGTCACACAAAGTTCCCTATCACAAGTGAATCATCGATAGCGCTTCACGACACCCACTATATTGATCAGACAATTACAAATACAAAACTATCCCGGGAACTTTGACTTCTCTTGAGTCTGCTCACCAAACTTCCTGATTCGCAGGTGTCCGAACCAGTAAACCGATAAACCCACAATCACTCAACTTGCATCACAACTTTGCAAGACATCACACAATTAATTCATCACTGCAATCTAACACACCACACGGTTTCATACTCACGCTACAATCGTTTCCGCCGCACCATCAGCGTCCGCCAACCTCCATCAGTATTCGCATTTGCAGCCGCCTTCTCCGTATCCGGAGCCCAATTTTGTTCCGATTATATTCTAATTTCTCTTTCTCCCCTCTCTTTAGAGGCAAACCATCATCTGCTACCTTTTGATTACGCTATATTTACTCCTTACCTTCCCTACTAACGTCAATACAGGTGGTCTTTTATTTGCCTGCTAAAAGTGGTAGTGGGGAGCAAAACAATTCAAGATTACACTTACAAATTAATCATGCTTTAAAGGACCACAGACTTTGGGCTTCAATTTTGTGGATTTATTATGAGGCAAAATATAATTGAATATAAACACACCTTAATATCAGAGTATATAGGTACATAAAATTCAATACAGAGCTGAGTCTCTGAATTTAATTCATTCGGCATAAAAGGCATGATGTGATGAACTCCAAAATCAAAATGCAACACAGAATAGAAGCTGAGTCCAATTCTCTTTTCATTGAGCAGGAAAAATGAAAGGATCTTTCCATACACTGCTCTAAATAAGGGTCTTGCCTATCTCCCTTATATCATACCCCAAAGGTGTCAGGATTTGTTGACTTCCTAAGAAGTACTCACGTCAAATGGGTCTGATAGCTTAAGGCTATGGAGCTCGCTCTAAGATGCTCCTCTCCACCGAAAAAGCAGAAGACTCTCGAATCTATCCCTGTGCAACATACAAACAGACAATGTTCAACCCTCAATACGTCACATGATGAACTTTTTCATTTTCAACATTTTTAGTTTTCACAGGACCCTTGATTATTCAGCTCCTTTCCAGTGGCCTTGGTTCCCAGATCAGCCAGACATGAATGGTGTCCTCCCTTTTCGCCTTTCAGTCTTCTTCAAAGACATTCTGGGTATCTCCTTAAATCTAAGAATAATGAGGTTGAATTCCTGCATCTGCAGTAGGATGAGAACATACCGACTTTGGCAACCAAAGAGAAACGAAACTAAAAACAATTTGCAGTTTGGGCCTACAGTGCAGGCAACTTAAACGACACACAGTTACATTTGTATGAGTATAATTTCATCCTGCACATTATCCATACAGGAATTATACGTTTTTCTAATACATACAAAGTCATACTTAAATGTGCATTCTACATTTTAATGCTTATATAACTTGAATATTCATGAAACACTGCAAACAATAAAATATATGTAAGTGCGCTTAAACCATGAGTATAATGCACCCATACAATTTAGAGTGGTGTAAACGCTCTATCAAGAGAAATATGGTAAGATCCTGTTTCCACATGGGTTGCAAAACCTGGCAACACATGGGGCCTTATTCAGAAAGATAACTTACACTTTTGCACAAGTTTACTATTTTTCAGTATCCACCAGCTGCTCTTTTGTAGTAACTTACACCTTTGCAGTAAATCCAGTACTAAACTTGGCCAACTGCTGGCACTGCAACATCCTCCCATAGAACATAAAGAATAGGGACTTGCAAGTTGATACAAAATGCATTTTGTAGGTTTTGTGCGCCCCCTTATACACACAGCACCCAAGATGGCTGCCTGAGCCATTTGATTGTGAGCAGTTTCATCCAATCTTGCAAAACTTCTTGTGGAACCACAAAGTCTCTCCCAATGTTCCTGATGCATAGAGGGATGGCAAGGCCACTACCTTGCCTGTTGGGAAGGGCTGGCAGAAACAGGGACATGATTTCTCAGTAGAGATCATGCTGAAATATGGGCACCCATTACAATATATCTAGTTGGTCAGGGAGGGCAAAGGCAGGGGTACAACATAAAACACAATAGGCACTCTTCTACACACCTACAACCAGGATGTAACAGATCATCCTAAAATAATTTACATCAGCATTCCGTGCTACCTTCTGAAAAACCTGCAGGTGGGCCAAAATACGGCAGCCTGTATCTCTGCTAGGAACATCATGCAATACCAGCTTCACTCACTAAATTGGCTCCCGGTTGCTGATTGGGTGAAGTTCAAATCATTGGTTTTTTCTCACCGAGCTTTACATGGTTTCGACCCACTCTATTTACAAAAATAATACTTTTCTATGTTCCATTTAGACAGTTGCTCTCTACGTTTCTCCGTCTTGCACAGGTTCCTTGATTTAAACATCAGAGGCTTGGAGGCAGCTTATTGACAAGGAAGGTCACTGTTGCTTGGAACGCACTACCCCTTGCCCTACGCAACATTCAGGACCCAGCAGTATTCAAGAAAAACTTAAAAACACATCTCTTCGCCTAGACAGACACTTTCACCTTTTGTTGGTTTCGTGCCAGGACACTCGTGAGTATCTGGATGCACTATGAATGAAAAAAAAACATAACATGACATAATTACAAATACATTTTAAAACAGACCTTAATGTGAGAGATACTGTCAATTCCATTTTCACAACAAGTCTAAAAGAGGGATGAGACCGCATTATGACAACAATTGGTACATCTAGGAAGTCAGTTTATGTCCCAAAATAAGCATCTGGATTGGTTATCTCTCCATATCAATCCCCCAGTTTTTAACAGTCACATTTTATAAAGCACACTAATATTCCTGAATGGTAATAATTCCATAATTCTCCAAAAGGGCTTCCTAAAAAGCGCAGCTAATGTTGACCTACAATGTGTTTCTCACTGCTTACCTATTTAGTAAGTGTGTCTAGCTTGGTAATGTGATAGATAGCCTATAGGCTAGTATTAAACAATATCTTCTTTATTGCTATCACTCACAGAATCTCCTTTCAAGACCGAAAAACTCATTAACATTCCAGAGTTCAATAAAAACACTGAACACACAGCCATCTCTCTTCTTTTATTTCTGCTGTTCCCTAAAGTAAATGTAAGATTTTTTTTGAATGATCCCTTATGTATGCTTAGTTTTTATAGGAAGTCTTTCATGAATCATTATTTTAAGCAGTGCCGGCTCCTCTATGGGGGCGTTTGGGCACCGCCCCCCTGATTTCTCGCCATGCGAAAAGGCAGAAACAAATGGTAGTTATTACTTTAATAACTACCATTTGTTTCTGCCTTCTCGCACCGGTGAGAAAGCAGAAGTTCCTGGTTGTGGGTGGGCGGAGTTTCTTGAGGGCAGGGGGGAGCGGCTTGGGGGAGTGGATTTCCCACTGTTGTTCATACTGTCTGCCTGGGCAGCCTGAGGCCGCCCAAACAGACAGTATTAACAAAAGTGGACAATCCCCCCTCTCGCGCCTACCCCGGAGTCATGCCTTATCCTTGTAAGTTTATTTCCCTCCCCAACCCCCCTCCCGCGCGTACCCCCGAGTCATGCCGGCCGCGAGGTTCCATCCAGAGTGACACCCTCCTTAGCTTTTCAAATGGCAAAACCTCGATGGCTGCTTCTGGGGTTATCTGAGACACACCTCCCTATTGACTAGAAATCAGATTCCTCATAAAATGATTTAGAAACACAGTATGTTATCTATTTTAGCAGCAAGCGTTTCGTTTAGAAATGTAAATAGACACAGCTTTATTTTTCGCTGCGCCGCATCGTACAAGCTCTGATTCTAAAGCTGCATTTTTCTACATCATGATGCCCCACTTATCACTGTCAAAGAACTCAATTAAAACGATGGCCTATTTCGCTGGCACTGACTAACCTTCGCTTCTTCCAAACTATGCATTTGGTGGAAGAAAGGGGAGGGCAGCCAGCTTACATTTCTTGGTATTTAAGTAGCATGCCCCTCGCCCTGGAGCTGAATTTGCAGATTTTGAGGGTTTTTTTTCATGGCTGGAACATCGATTCTCTAGTCTAACTGTGATCCGCTGATAATAGGTTTACGTTGCACACCATGGTGGATATTTTTGCCTAAAGACAGTTTGGCATCCTGTATGGTACTTAGGACGTTGACAAACCTGCTGGTGTGCGCGTCCAGAGGGACTCCATGTGGTAAGCAGCACGTCTTGTTGTTGAAGTGATTCCCACCCTTCCATGTGCAGCTCTCCATGCTGGGGCTTGTTTGCTTGGTCTTGTCTATAGCTTGAAATGCCACTTTGACCAAGGATTAGAAAGTAAGGCACAGCTCTCATATCTGATGCTGGTGCAGTCCTTCTGCAATGAGGAATTCGCAGAATACTGCAAGTTACAGCCTGGGTCCTCAATGGCATTAAGGTCTCAGCTGTTTGTGCAATGGTCACCTTTGGTGATTTTTGTTGAGTTATGCTTTGTCCTGCCTTTATTGTCAGAATGCGCAAGGGGTGCCCCCGGGGTGGTCCAGGTTGCATGTTGGGAGGACGCACTCATTGCTTCTCAACTGAATCCATTGAGTCTGTGGAGTGCGAGGGTGCTCTGGTGTAGGGGCCAGGTCTCATCACAGGTCTCTCCTTCACGTAAGGCAAGTAGGGCCTGCCACCTCCTGAGCGAAGGTATTGGCTTGCTCCTTTTTCATTCTTCAGAGGGGCAAATCTGGTATTCAGGCTCCCACAGCACTATAGTATTCTACTGCTCTCTGGGTGGCCTGTCCAATGAGTCTCTGGTCCTCCCGCGGCCCTCGCTTACGGGTTACCAGCACCCATGCTCGCTACGGTGCAGCATGACAATAATTTTACGCCCAACCACTTTCAAATGTCACCAGCCGCCACTGATTTTAAGAATAATATTATGTTTCGTGAGGGATGTATTTGATATGAATTGGTAAAAAAAACAGTGTCCATGTGCACCTGATGGAGTCTAGCTTTTCTCTACAACATGGATGCAAATGGAATAGTAACATCAACTTCTCTTTTACTTTGGTAAAAACTATTTTTTTTCTCCCATGTAATAAATTTTCAGTCGACGTCTCCAGGTCCTTCTGCAATCATTCCTGCACACTGCAGGCTACTAGATACCTATCAACCAGTGGTGACCAGCATGGCTCGTGGGTGGTGAGGCAGGTGTGGCAGGATTGCACAAGGACAGTAGGTTCCCACGGCAGTGGGGAGAGGGGGTCACACATATAAAAACAACATTTTAAAAAATAAACATACTTTGCTGCCGGGTGATACTTCTCTGCTCTTGCTCTCCACGTGGAACTCGAGGAACAGGAAGCAGGCCTCACTGACTAATCACAATGTTGCAATGCAGCGTTGAGATTGGTAAGCACCCAGGATACCCTGACCGATCACAGCGCTGCAGTGGTGTGAGCATCTTGGTTCGATGCTCAGCCAGGAAATGGGGTCATGGGCATGTTCTCCACACAGGCTGTAATGCAGCCTGCATTGGAACAGGGAAAGTGTGCATGACTACTTTGGGTGGACCTTCACAGTCATGTGCACTTAGCAGTGGGCAAACCACTCCTACCCTGTTCTGAGAGCAGAGAAGGCCCACCCACCCACCTGCCTGCAAAGTAGCACTATAACTCAAAGTTATTATCTTTTTATGTTTCTTCTTTGCACTGCTTTAAAGCAGTGGGGTGACACTCCGCCACCACTGCAATCAATATGCTGCTCTCATAAGAGCAGCACTGTGATTCACCTGAGTGGGTTAGTTTAACGCGTGTTCATGTCCTAGGAGATTGTGCCTCTACTGTACCCGGCTGTACAACACAGCTTGGGTGGAAAGTGTTCAAAGTGCGCATGATGGTTTGGACAGCCATAGACAACCGGCTAACTGCCATGTGCACTTACAATGTGCACTACTACTCCCCCTGTTCTCGTCATGGCCCATCCCTCTAAACTTGTCTGTTTTTTGCAGAAAGAAAAATAAAATGATAATAAATAGGTTTGACTATCATTTTATTTTTCCCATTTCTGTCTGCCGCCTGGTACTCAGCGGGGGAGGGGGACCATAGAGGAGGAGCCACTGCTGATTTGCACACCTCTATGATCCACTGAAAGGCTCAGTCAGAAACTTGCAATGGATTTTGTCTTAACATCAGAAATATCAATCGTGCCCCTCGCATAAATAACTTCCAACCTCAACTCACTCAGACATCTCAAGGTGGCTTATTACATAATGTAGTGTATACAAGAGTTGTATGTTGCATGAAAACAGTTGCAAACCCACATCTTATTAAAAAAACAAATACTCTTATGGAATGCATGATGAAGTAAAACGTGAAATGCAAAGAATAACTGCATCACTGATATGGAAACAGCACTGGTGGGAGTCCTAGACAACATAAAACTTTCCTTAGATAACGGGCCCTCAGCGATACTAGTGTTATTAGATCTTTCTGCAGCAATCATCATCTTCCACTCGATCTTAATTCAAAGAATGAAGGAGATAGGTGTCGGTATAAAGGCCCAGAAGTGGCTTAGGAATTTCCTGAGTGAGCGCACCTATGCAGTACAGTTGGAGTCCTTCTGCTCTCAAACCATAGCCTTGGGCATGGGAGTGCCACAGGGCTTAATGCTAAAAACCTACATCCATCTCAAATTACGAAAACATGAAAAACATAGACTGCTGAGTCTACTGCGCGTGTGCCGGAAACGGGACGTTTTGTGTCCCGGTGCATGCGTGTTGCTGATGTCTGCTTTTTAAGGAAAACCAAGCAAACAAGACTTGGTAAATGAAACACTACGTGTGTTAATATGGGTGATACTGATGTATTCTATTTGAGGGGACCCAAGCAAAGAGACAATGTTTGGTCAAAGTAATACTTTGTGTATTAATATATGCGATAACGACATACTAAGAAGAGACAGAATAAGATGGAGATTAAGCTAGGGGGAACAGTGGTTTCCCTTGTAATGTCTCACCAGCGGTGACACTCAGTTCTAGTTGTTGTTGCATTTTTGTGTCAGGTTAGCTGGCCCCATGGTATTTTTGCATTATTGTGTCATGTTAGCTGCCCCCATGGTATGTCATTATTGAGGCCTGAAATATGGGTACCCAGACGGAAAACCCATTGTTTAAAGGCCGGTCTCAGTTGGCAGTTGTTCTATTATGGTCCATGACAGGTCATTGACACAATGTTATGTGTCCACAAAATGGGTGAGCATCTTGGTGGTGCTCTTCTTGCACCTCACGTTTCTTTTATGTTCACTAATTTGGACTTTTACTGCCCTGGTGGTCATCCTTATATATTCGAGACCACATGGACAGGTGTGTCCTGTCCTCGTTTTTTCCTTTTTTCACAGGGCTCGATATCACAAATAGGATGACATCATGTTTATAGTGATCGCAGACCTCACTATATATACATATTCATGTATTTTTCTACAGGTCACTACACCTCATAATGTATAAGGAGCGGATTACAGAAAAACATTTTTTGCCCTCTTCCATTACAGGTTTCGCTAATTGCAGAAACGTTTTTTCTCCAAAAATTTGTAGGAACATTGTAGCCTGCACATTTCACTTCTTAGACTTAAAAATGTTTTGTTTAGTAATACGTGAGTAAGGTGGGGATTTGTGTACCCTGTCCTGAAGAAGGAGTTACTACTCCGAAACATGTTGACACACACAGGAGGTACTGCTTGAGTACCTCCGACGACACCTTTTAATAGGAGCAGCCCTGGGACTCATTAAAACATTTTTTTGCCTACCCCACGAGCCAGTTCCTTTTTAACTTTTCACTCACTTTAAAACCTCACAACTCACGCACAGATAAAACTCTCACATGCACCACACATAGTCATTAGGTAAGTGCTCCCGTGTAGTTGTAGGTAGTAGCACACCGCATCCCGTAGAGGGGTGCGAAGACCCCAATGATGAAACATGACACCAAGGATCCTTTTGGTGCATGAGGGGTATTTTACAAGCACTGAGTTCTCCCTACCACCCTAGGTAACCCTCGCCACTATTCTAGGTGGATCCCTATTTCCCTGGTGCCCCTCTTCCCCCTCCTCCTTTTCCCTGGTGGTACTGTCCTTCAGTTGGTAGAGAGTCTGCCTTAGAATGTTGGCTGTGGAGCCTCAGATGAGAAGCTAGAGAGAGAACGTTAGGGCTGTGTGAACCGGTAGCTGCAGAGGAAGGTGGAACTGTGGAGACGGAAATAAACACCTGAACTTACCTTCGTCTGGTGCCCTTCTTTGTAACACTAGCGAAGACTGGTCTGCATAAGGGAGCAGGACGGTTATCCTTCCCTTCCGGTTGCTTCCACCACATCAGCTTTGTCTTCATTTTCATTGATTCACCTTGTGGCCCACAATGTTAAGGTACTCTCTCCTACACTGTTCCAGTAATCTCCTGGTGTCTTCAATCCAGGGATCTCTTTCACAATTTTGCAGTGACATTTTTGTGGAGACACGGTAAATCCAGAGACATTCATAGCATTTCTAAGAGATTTTAGTGGATAATCTGCACATCTAATGACTATATCCTTTCACAGACTTTCCCCTCTATCTGTTTTGTTGCCTCCATACATCCACTACCCGAGGAGATTGTTCCCTTGGCCTCCTTTGCCACCTGGCCTCCTGAGACTTATCTAGAGCTCCACTGCGGGCATTTCTGCTTTTGCTATTCTCCTTGGTGACCCAGTGGTTCCTGCGCTCTATCACCAATGCTCTTCTATTTGACAGGGCCTGGTGTGCAAGCTCATCATGTGCTTCCATTTAGCCCACTGATGGCCCACCTTAGGAGGCGTTCCCTCCCAGCAGTAGGCATCCCTGTCAGAGGCGTTCCTGTGAGCCTGTTGATATTCCTTTGCTTCCTGCTTTGCATTCACACACCTCCTGGAGGTGCAGTGGAGCTGCCCATCCCTCCACATTTTTAGGTCTCAGCCTTCGCAACGCGCATTTGTTGCAAAGGAAAAATACCTTTTCCGAGCGCAAAGGCTTTTCAGCCAAGCACGTGCTTGCGTTCTTATTGCCTTCAATGGCAACGCAGGCACGTCAAGAGATTCTTCACTCGCAGGAGCGCGTGCCACCATCTGGCAGCAATTAGTGTTCCGCAAGTGAATCGCGCCTTCCCCCCCATCCCTCCCACCGCGCACACCTCCACCCCATTGCAACTTGCTCGCCAACTGTCGCCGTCAGATCATACGTCACACGCTGTACTATGCAGAACACGCCCAACCAAGCATCTTTCTCAGGACACGGATACTTGCCCTGCAAAGCTCCGCGATTTCTTCTGGTAGCTCGGTGATTCGGTTGTTCTTGAGGTGCAGGACATCCAGCTGCACCAGCTGACCTTGCACTCAGGCGCGGTGCGTCCACTGGGGCATAGGGGCGAGCCCCACTATGGACCCACTGCGTCGTCACTAAAATACAAATAAAAATATTTAAATAATCGTGCTACCCGCCGGCCGGGAATCCGGGAGACACCTGACTTTTCCGGAGTGCGCAGGGGGTTGGGGGGGTGGGGGAGGGGGAGGATGGGCCTGCTGCAGCTGCGCAAGTGGATTTTTGGCCAGGATTGGCTGGTCAATACTATAGCCCGGGTACATAACCCCCTGTCTGGGGAGGCAGAGCCCTCTCCCTCCCTCGTGCTGCAGCCTCTGTTTATGGTGTTTGAAGACCTGACCTGACCGGACCCAGGAATCAATAAGAGGGTGACAGTCAAGTCCAGAAGGAACAGCTCAGCCAGAGAGACCCGTTCACAATCCGGTATGATCAGAAGAGTGCTAGGAACACTGTTTACTAAACGGTTTCACTGTAGTAACTTGCAATGAAATCCATCAAATTGACTGAAATGATTCCTGCTTTCCTGAACGGATGCTCAATTCTCTTAACCGCTAGGGAGAGTGGGACCGAGCAGGTGAATGTGTGTAACGAGTATCAAATGCCTGCTTCTCGAGTTGTATTTTCTGTTTTTATACCTTCAAAAATGTTTAAAAACACCCTCCAAGTCATCTTGGGCAGTATAATCCTTTCCACCTTAAGGGCCGTTGTTGAGGGTCCAAGTAACCACTGGATTTGATAAAACTGTTTCCAGTCAAAGTGAAGGCATTCCTTCGAGACTGATTCTGTTATCGACGGTAGAATCGCCTCAACACTTAATCAACATGCTGAGAAATAAAGCTGGTTTGTATTTATTATGCCGCTGTAGCAATCACCTGTTAGGCAGCACAGGTTTGCTCATGAAATGTGGAGAAACAAAAGTAAATATGTGATTAACTCATTAAATAAACTATGTACTTGCCCTTATTGGAAGTAACGTTATGCACGCGCTTGGAATGGCGCTTGGAATGGCGGTTTTTGGCGTGCTGCTAACAAATGAGTGTAGCTTTGTCGGCCGTCTAACTGTTCTTAGTGTTCTAATGATTCGTTTCGGTGCCCTTCTGCCCTCTGTTAGATCCGTTTTTTGTGCGTTTTTGACCCCTGTTAGACTCGTTTTGGTGACCTTCTGCCCTCTGTTAGATCCGCTTTTTGTACCTTTTTGACCCCTGTTAGACCCGTTTTGGTGCCCTTCTGAGACTCGTTTTGCTGTTCTTCTGCCCTCTGTTAGACTTGTTTTGGTGCCTTTCTGCCCTCTGTTAGATCCGCTTTTTGTGCCTTTTTGACCCCTGTTAGACTCGTTTTGGTGCCCTTCTGCCCTCTGTTAGATCCGCTTTTTGTGCCTTTTTGACCCCTGTTAGACTCATTTTGGTGCCCTTCTGAGACTCATTTTGCTGCCCTTCTGCCCTCTGTTAGACTCGTTTTGGTGCCCTTCTGCCCTCTTTTAGATTCGCTTTTTGTGCCTTTTTGTTTTAATTTGGATTAACAGCATTGCGGTCTCTGTCTTGGTGAGTTTATCATCTGTCCTGAAACCAGCATGGTGGGGCTGGGGAATGTTTTCTCGCTGAGCTTTTATGACTTGGAGCTCTTTGCGTCAGGGAGGGTAAACCACAACCCCCTTTCATCTTGTTTTAACTTGTCTTTTATTTGCAGCAAGGCGCCCCCCAACTTTGCAGCCCTGTGCCACATTATTTTATCAACATGTCTCGTTGTAGAAAAACATCCAAAGCATAGAATTCTTTATGCACATTGCCCCCTAACTCCTATTTTTTTTTAATTTGGATTAACAGCATTGCTGATGAAAGTAAATTTGTCGTTGGGGATGTTTCCTAGCATCTCTGTCTTGGTGAGTTTATCATCTGTCCTGAAACCAGCATGGTGGGGCTGTGGAATGTTTTCTGACTGAGCTTTTATGACTTGGAGCTCTTTGCATCAGGGAGGATAAACAACTACCCCCTTTCATCTTGCTCTCT
Organism: Lissotriton vulgaris; assembly: GCF_964263255.1. Taxonomy (NCBI): domain Eukaryota; kingdom Metazoa; phylum Chordata; class Amphibia; order Caudata; family Salamandridae; genus Lissotriton; species Lissotriton vulgaris. The sequence continues at coordinate 1,562,711,193 of NC_141691.1, read as the reverse complement.
ATACATTTGGTTGGTTGTTTCACCAGGGGTGTGCCAGAAAATGAGTGGAGAAATCTGCCCCCTTCAGATGCCGAAGACAAGAGACCCTGTTTTGATGAGATACAAGGAGCTTTGTTGTGTGTTTTAGATTTGAGGCCTGGCTTCAAGACGATTTTATCCCAGGGGGAAAGCAGCTGCCATGATTAAGGTTTTGCACTCTCAACGTGACCTCATGTATGACATTATATATTTGTTTTATTTAACTTGATTTGCAAACTACCTCTGAGGTCGGAGGTAAAAATCGTAATAAGAGCTGGTGTCAGTGTCAACATGTGCGTGTGGATCAAATGTAAGCTTCTTTTGAAAGGTGTGGTTTGCTTAGTGTCTTTCCAGGTAACTAAAAATGAGTTTGGCTTGATATAATTCACAATGTCAATGAAGGTAGTTAGCCCCTCAAATAAAATGTTTAAAAAAGAAAGTTCCCTTCCCATATATTTATTTTAAAGTGGCTGAACATTTTTGGGGACTGCATTTAAAGCACGGCCATGCTGCTTAAAAAACAAGGCAACATCGACATTATTTTTAAATGTACTTACAATGTTTAAATGTACTTTTGCTACTTATAAAATGGCTTTTTCCCGAAAGAAGCAGATTGCAGATTGGATGAATACTTGTTAATTAGCGTGGCCGTGCCTCTTGAATGAGCAACATCTTTCGCCTTCCAATGCCTTGTCATGCTTCTCCCTCTGCTCTCCTTCCTCGGACTCGAAGGGAGCCGAGAATTCATCTGTGTCAGTGTAGATTGCAACAACTGGAATCTATGAGGAGGCACTGTATACTCAGGGGGGATAACTTTTACTTGGGCCCACTTCTTTCAGGTTGTGTGGGGACAAGCATTGGCTAGTTTACTAGTAATACTTTTGGCCTACTGAGAGTGGGATTTACAAACAAGTAACATTTTGCTACTCTGTTAAACTGCTTAACGTGTTAATTGGGGATATCTTAAACTCGCTCGCGTCCATGCCCACTCCCTGTCCTCGGGCTGCAGCTCCAAGTCCCTCCTCCTCCTTTCTACCTCCGATTTGTTCAGCTTTAGCTCCCAGCCGCACCCCCTTCACCATCAACACCCGCCCGCCTGTTAAAATCACTTAATCTCCCTGTCCCACTCATTAATTTAGAAATACAGAGAGAACTTGTAAAAGGTACTGCACACGTTTGGTAACAACTACAAAGTTATAACTCAGTGAGTGTGAGCCTTATTGTCATGAACCAATCCCGTCGCTCACTAACGATCACCTTTGCCATTACCGAGCATTGTGGGAAATTTACTATGACCACCCAATTCCGTTTTACTATCAGAAAATGTTCTTTGACTAGTTTATCCTAGTTAGTCATGAACGTCTCTGCATTAAATATTCTCATAATAGTGTCTTGGCAGCCATGCCAAGTTATTTGCTCTATGCACACCCGCGTGTAATATGAGCTCGATGAACCTCTTCGCAATCATATATGTTTTGAATAAAATAAACCATTGCCATTTGTATTTTGCTTCCACTGCGGCACCCGCTTTTGTACTCTCTTCTCCTCATTGCTGTACTGCTCCCAGGCGTCGCACTAATCTGTGAGCAATAACAATAACATGGGCGCCACGCTTAATATTTTAGCAGGGGCACCATTTTTGTAATGTATTTCTCCTAGAGCACGTTGTAAATTTGGCCCGACTCTCTCTATCTCTCTATCTCTCTATCTCTCTATTTCTCTATATCTCTTCCTATCTATCTCTCTATCTATCTCTCTATCTATCTATCTCACTCTATCTACCTATCACCCTAATTTATCTATCGCCTTCACTCTATATATCTATTGCCATCTATCTATCTATCTATCTATCTATCTATCTATCTATCTATCTATCTATCTATCTATCTATCTATCTATCTATCTATCTATCTATCTATCTATCTATCTATCTATCTATCTATCTATCTATCTATCTATCTATCTATCTATCTATCTATCTATCTATCTACCTATCTATCTATCTATCTCTCTATCTACCTATTGCCCTAACTCTATCTATCTATCGCCCTCACTCTATCTATCTATCGCCCTCACTCTATCTATCTATCGCATCACCACAGCATCACTCAGCACCACCACAGCATCACTCAGGGGCACCACAACATCACTATGTGCTACCACAGCATCACTGAACGCCACAGCTTCACTCGTCGCCACCACAACATCACTAAGCGCCACCACAGCATAAAACTGTGCAACCATTCAAACACAACTGGTTCAAACATGTTCTCTCAATGTTTAAAGCTTTATTACAAATGTCTGAAAAATATGTTAATATTTCACTTCTATTCTTTAAAATACACTGAACACAATCTTCACAAAAGTTATTTACAAAAGTTTAAGCTATTGCCATTATAAATTACAATAACTTTTATTCATGTATTAATTATTAAAAAAATAAAAAGCCATTGTTATTTGTAATATCAATACATCTAAGTCACGTAAATACAACACATATTGCATTACAAATGATATAGGTGTCACATTTGCGAAAGTTAAAACTATTGGCATTGTAAATGACAAAGTATTAATGTAGCTATTTTCAAAACCAACACATAAATATAAAGTTTGTCATTTACAATACCAATAGCTCAAACGTTCCTAATGCGAGACCTATTGCATTGCAAATGCTTGTTATTAGTAATATCAATACATCTAAGTCACGTAAATACAAAACATGTTGCATTACAAATGCTACAAGTTTCACATTTGTAAAAGTTAAAATTATTGGCATTGTAAATGACAACACATAAATATAAAATGTCATTTACAAGACCAATAGCTCTAACTTTCCTAATGCGAGACCTATTGCATTGCAAATGCTTGTTTAACTCTGTTTTCTTATCCTGTACTGATTTGCTGTTCCCTTCCACCAACTCATTCTCTAACTCCCAGTTCTCTTCTCCCTGGATATCTGAAAATTATGGTTTTTACTTTTAGCACTTTGTTAGTTCACCTTCTTTTTGATTATAGTTGTGGTTGCTTGTGGGTAATTACTTTTAAAGCACCTTGAGTCACTCTTATGTTGTTGTTACATATGTCTTAGGGGAAAAGGCCTGACCTTGATACCCTCACTCTCTTGTTGTTTAAATATAACTCCAAATATGCCAGCATGTTCATACCTTCCTGTTCTGACTTTGCATCAATATTGACCAACTGGCAAAAATGTTGTTTTTGCACTGGTCGGTCTGTGGAAATGTTTTTCACGTCCCTGACAATGTTGTTGCAAATTACCCCGGCATGGATTTTAAGCTTTATTTTAAGGTTTGGCCATTAATGGGAATGAAACGAAACTGGTGCTCATGTAAAGCAATGTGATACCTGATGTCTCGGGTCTAGTTTGCGTTATATACAACAAAAAATAGAAAAATCAGTTGTTGGCCTAAATATAGAGGTGCGTTGGAAGTCTGGCAGAGCTAGCCAATGTTTGTGGTCCGAGTAGTGAAGTAGCAGCTGGTGGCAGCGCAGAAGCTTAATGTGCCTGCTGCAAAGAACATGCAGATCACAAACTCCATATGATGTAAATAGGTCAGTGAGTCACAGCTTTTGTCAGAGAGATCCTTTTGTTTCTTGCAGTTTCTAAGTTAAAATCGTAACATACAACAGCGAGCTAATAACTGTCATCTAAGAGCTGCATGCAAAGTGCAAGGAAAAAATTGGAGCGTTATGTTTTTTTCCCCACAGTCTTTGTTTGATTACCCTAGTGTTTCAAAAATAAATTGTTATCTTTTCACTATGGCACAGAGAGGCAGTAAGGCTGTATTATTAGCAGTCATTTTGTGGAAAGGGGAGGTGTTGGAGATGTATTTACGGTACTGCACAAGATATATGTATTTATACTGAAATTTGATATTTTTGCACTGCACCTTATACGTTGTACTTTGATTATTGGCAGGTTCCTTTGAAATTTATATTGGTAAGGCTGGCAGCACGATCATGAATACAGGACAGGAGCTGATTACAAGGTCATTCCAGGCACGGCCACTTGAAGAAAAACTACATTTGAAGCAATTAGGACCTCTTCAGCCTGACATAAACCTAGCGAAAACTTCCCAGGACAGAGGAAAAATGTCAAAACGTACATTCTCAAATGCCTGGTACACAAAAGCTGATTGTCTAACAGGGTGTCCTATAAGAAATTCTCTGTTCTGCTTCCCCTGCTTGCTAATTGGTGGTGACTTTTCTTGGACATGTCAATGAATCACAGACTTGAAGCATTTGTCGGAAAAAATAAAGAAGCATGCATACACAAAAAAGCATATGGAAAACCTGACGAGGCTGGGAATGTTGAGGGAAGACGCACCAACTGAGCAGCAACTAAATGAGGCATACCGAAAAACCATACAGAAACACAATGAAGCCGTTGATAGGAACAGACAAATTCTATCCAAGATAATTGATTGCATTCGTTTCTGTGGTGCTTTTGAACTGGCATTGCGAGGCCATGATGAATCCGAAAGTTCCTCAAAACATGGGATCTTCAGAGGCCTAGTGGATTTAATAGCAAGCATAGACAAGGATTTGGAAACATATTTAGCGAGTGCTACAGTCTTTAAGGGCACCTCTAAAACAATACAAAATGAACTCCTTGAGTGTATGCTCGAAATTATAAGAAGCCATATTGTGCAAGAGTTGCAAAACACAGACTTTGTGGCTATTCAGGCTGATGACACCACTGATGTGGCCACTAAGGCACAGTCCGTATCAGTGTTTCGGTACCTTGATAGTGACAGAAACGTTGTGGAGAGGTTCTATGGTTTCACACATTTAAGAGACTCTAGTACAGCAACCATTACTGAATCTATACTGTGTCAACTGATCTTAATTTTTATGGGTAGGGTGTTTAAATATAGATAACACAAATATCGTTGACAAAAATATAGTTGTATAAATATTGTTTACATAAATATCGACACCCTATACCTAAACAGGTAAGTACATAAATATCGACTCAAAAATATCGATGTAATAAATATAGATGTTAAAAATATAGGGGCAGATTTATGTTAACTGGCGCATCCCCAGGGATGCGCCAGTTAACATGCGCCACAGTGCGCCACAGCTCCGCCACCCATGGTGCACCGCATTTATAATGCGGCGCACCATGGTGCAAAAACGGCACAGATGCGTGACGCATCTGTGCTGGAAATGTGGCGCATTGCTCGAGTTGCGTCGCAAGCGCGACGCAGCTCCAGCAAGGCTCGGGGGTACACCATGTGCACAATGCTGCTTCAAGCAGGCGCAGGGTTTTGACGCAGCATTGCCCTGAAAGTGACTGAGTGAAATCTCATAGATTTCACTCAGCCACTTTCAGGAGGCGTTCCTGCGCAGGAACGCCCCCCCTGCGCAGGAATGCCTCCTTATGGCGCAGTGCTTTACAACGTGACAAATCTCCTAGATGCGTCACGTTGTAAATAGGGTGAATTTTTTGCGCCGCAGTTGCGTCAAATAAAGTGACGCAATTGCGGCGCAAAGAGGCGCAACGGCCTCATAAATCTGCCCCATAGACTTTTAAAATTAATTAAAATTACATTAAATAATTAATAAATATAAGTACTATTAACAAAATAGCTGTATAGCCTAGGGGTAAAAATTACTATTCCCACTCCAAAGGGTGCAACAGTAGGGAAAGCGTTGGATAGCGTAGGGGTAAAAATTACTATTCCCACTCCAAAGGGTGCAACAGTAGGGAAAGGGCTGGATAGCGTAGGGGTAAAAATTACTATTCCCCCTCCAGAGGGTGCAACAGTAGGGAAAGCGCTGGATAGCGTAGGGGTAAAAATTACTATTCCCACTCCAGAGGGTGCAACAGTAGGGTAAGCGTTGGATAGCGTAGGGGTAAAAATTACTATTCGCACTCCAAAGGGTGCAACAGTAGGGAAAGCGCTGGATAGCGTAGGGGTAAAAATTACTATTCCCACTCCAGAGGGTGCAACAGTAGGGAAAGCGTTGGATAGCGTAGTGGTAAACATTACGATTCCCACTCCAAAGGGTGCAACAGTAGGGAAAGGATTGGATAGCGTAGGGGTAAAAATTACTATTCCCACTCCAGAGGGTGCAACAGTAGGGAAAGCATTGGATAGCATAGTGGTAAAAATTACTATTCCCACTCCAAAGGGTGCAACAGTAGGGAAAGCGCTGGATAGCGTAGGGGTAAAAATTACTATTCCCACTCCAGAGGGTGCAACAGTAGGGAAAGCGCTGGATAGCGTAGGGGTAAACATTACTATTCCCACTCCAGAGGGTGCAACAGTAGGGAAAACGTTTGATAGCGTAGGGGTACAAATTAGTATTCCCACTCCAAAGGGTGCAACAGTAGGGAAAGCCTTGGATAGCGTAGGGGTAACATTTACTATTCCCACTCCATCGGGTGCAACAGTGGGGAAAACGTTGGATAGCGTAGGGGTAAAAAATACTATTCCCACTCCAAAGGGGCCTACAGTAGGGAAAGCATTGGATAGCGTAGGGGTAAAAATTACTATTCCCACTCCAGTGAGTACAACAGTAGGGAAAGTGCAGGAACTCAAAAAAGAAAATTAAACCATCTGTCAAATTTAGTATTACAGGGGGAGGAGCCAAGATGGCGGAGGAGACAGACGTGTAGTCTCCCGGCTCCGCGAGCCTTTGTCTCCCGCAGGTAAATTTTGCCATCCATCCTGTCACTGAGTTGCTGCGGGGGAACGGCGAAAGTAAACGGAGGCTGTTGCCGTTTCTCCGAGGTCCCTGCCAGCCCCCCAACTGGAGATATCGCCGAGCTGCTTCGGCGGCCGCTCCTGGACATTGAGCTGAGACCCGGGCTGACCCGCTAAGATGGCGCCTGCTGGAGCTCCGGGACCCGATCGAGACGGGGCAATGCTGACGACCTGCCTTGCAACACACAAATGCCTTTAATCATCGGCCCCTCTCACAGGGCTTTCCTTTGGCTGCCTGGAATTTACCCCGCCGATCTGCTGTGGAGGATGCTCAGGTGAGATACGCCGCGCACTCCCCGCATTGGGCTGTGGCCAGCTGACGGTGCCTGCCTCTGACCCGTCCTCGCTCTGGGTCGATCGAGGGTGTCTCATCCTGCTGTGCCTCCGTTACCGGCTGCCCTGCACTGTATCGGTGACCTGAGACCCTGTTTCGTTTTGCGGACCTTGCCGACTTAACCCCGTGCTTTCCCAGCAGAGGGATGGAAATGGATGGCGCTGTTGTAGCGCGGGAAGGCTCTGCTATGACCCACAAATGTGCCGTCGGGGGGGCTTTTGATCGGTGTGCCGGGGCGCGAGCCGCACATTACGCTGTGGATGAAGTGGAACCTTCGCCTGAGCCGACCCGCGGCTCTGTTATGTTAGCGCTTGCCGACCTGAGGGCTGCGTGGTGTGAAAGCTCCTATTTGCTGGGCAGGAGGCTTGACGATGTGTTACTATCAATGGCGCTTATACCACCGACTTCTTCCCCACGCAGTACTGATCTGCTTTCATTGGGCTCCAACTGTGCTACGATGTTACCGCCCAAACACATGGGAGATGTTTCTTTTGGCGACGCTACACTGTTTCCCTCCTTGCTGGATATCAAGATTTCAACCGGGGCAGTGCAACCATTGTTTACAGAGCCGTCAGTGCAGCGACTGTCTTTCCTGCAGATTTGTTACCCGCAGGCTCCGTTACTTTTGTATCTCACTCTGGAATGCCTGTCTGCCCTGAATTTGCTACTCTCTTGGGACAGTGAGACTGAATGTGCTTGGCGGAATCCATTTTGCCCTTTGATAACTCGATTCTGCCGAGGGCGGCCATCTTGCTCCTTTGTTTTATCTGCGGTGGGCTCTGGCCGGGAACCATGGCTGGGCGGGCATTTACGATCGGGCCAGGGCTAGGAGTCTCTATATTCTGCACTGTGTTGGACTGTCTGGTGGAGTCTCGGACTTTGGCGCTTCCTCTGCACGTGCTACAGTAATATCCCTTCCCATCTCGATTTGTGATTCAAGCTTACTGTGATTATTCATGTATGGGGTGGAAGAGTGCAATGTTGGTTGGGGAGTTTTGGGGACATTGGATTTGGCCCTCCTCCGGTAATCATACATCTATCCTTGCTACTGTGTATGGGGAGGGAGATGTTCTTCGGCTGGCGGAGTTCGGGAGACTTGGTATTTGGTGGGCTCCTCCCCACTTTCCCTTCCCTTTTTCTTTCTCTATGAGAGTCTTAGATTAGATTAGTCTTTTCTTACTCTCTATTTCCTTATGTGGGTACTCTTGGGGCGACAGGCACGTTAGTAGGGGGGGGTGGGCCGTAGCCTCTTCGACGTGCAGGGTGGGGGGTTTGGGTCTTTACTCTCTCTTTTTGTTTCCATGGCCTTCTTCTTATCTTCATTCTTATTTTCTCTCTCTTCCTATATATCTCGGGTCAGACGGGAGGTTGGGTTTGGTTCTTCACGGGACGTTTCTTTGTGGTTTGCGTCTAAGTCTGTATCACATGGTTTATTGATTCCATTATTAAGATTTTGATTTTACTACATATTCATTGAATGCTTACAGAACTTGCTTTTCCTTCCTTTTTCCATTATCGTTTGAGGGCGCATATCCTGTCATGACTTTTCCCATGTAACAAGTGTCCTTCTTATGTGTCGTTGGATCCTTTCTTGTTGCTATATAATGAACCCTTCCATATCCTATCATACTGCAGACAACCTAGATTGTAACTCCTGATGTGATATATTGATTGGGCGGGCGCCAATTGGGGCAACATCTACTCCTGTGCTTGTGTGTCCTTACTGTAAAAGATTCACGCCAATCTTTTGTTAGCGATGTATAACTTGTAGATCTCCTTCATGTGGCTTGCCCACTCAGCTACCCTGTCTGACTTTAGGATGATTCGTCAAAAACATAAAATGAAACCCTCTTTATCCTTTTCCTGTGACTCCTTGCAAATCCATCGTAGTGTTCTTACCTTTTATTTGTTGCAGCGCAAGGTTCCCCGGAATGGTTGTATGTTGTCATAGCGGCCGGCCCGCAGTGGTTGTAGGCTGACGCTGTGTACTGTGTTCACGAAAATAAAGGTTTTCAAAAAAAAATAATAATAAAAAAAAAAATTTAGTATTACATTTAATGTAGATTATAAACTTATTTAATATATACATACATTAAAATATATTATTATTAACAAACACCTACACACCTAAAATTAATTACTCAATTACATTAAATATTTACTAATTAATTATAGATTAGTATTGTATTTTCAAAATATTTACATAAATAATTATTTGACAGCTTTCACACCATATACACTTATAAACACCACAACACAAACTAAAATTTATTTACTCGTTTAAAAATGAAAATGTATTTAATTATAATTAATTAATCATTAATTAATTGATTATTCAAATAAAATGTAATTACTTCACTACATTTTCTATTTAAAATTCTGGTACACACACCTAAAATTAATTAAAAAATTAACATAATTATTTACCATAATTAATTATCTATTAACTAATTGAAATTAATTAACTAATAATTATTAAAATATTTATAATAATTTAACACTTTAATTAATTAATTATATTTAAATTACTTCCCACCCTATTCCCCTATAAACCCACATCCCGCTACTGAACTTTTAACACTAAATTCAACATAAAATACATTATTCACTAATAAAATGCTAAAAAATATACTATTTTAACTAACAATACTCATTAAAACAACTAAATTACTTATAATTATTTAAATAACAATATTTTTGTAAACTATGTTTTTGTAAACGATATTTATGACAACTATATTATTGTTATCGATATTTCTTACCTGTCTGTCGAAATTCGTGTCAAACTATATTTTTGACATCGATATTTCTTCTTGTAGATATTTCTGCAGCGATATTAAGGTAAGTCGATATTTTCCCGTCGATATTCCCGCTCTACACCATTTTTATGGACCTGCCTCAAAAACAAAAAATTATCGCACAAAGCTATGATGGTTCGTCTGTAATGAGTGGAAGCCTTTGTGGAGTACAGAAACGAATTTCAGATGTGTACCCTAATGCTCATTATGTGCACTGTTACGCCCACCAACTCAATCTTATTATGCAACAGGCAGTATCAAAGATCAGAGAGACACAAATTTTCTTTCAGGATATAGGAGGCATAGCAGCATTCTTCTCACGTTCCCCCAAAAGAACAGAAGCCCTTCTTAAGATTGTGGACAAAAGCGTTCCAAGGGGATCTTCAACTCGTAGGAACTTTAACATTAGTACAGTCAACATAATCTTTGAAAATAGGGAGGGCATTGAGAAAGGTTTTGTCGCTATAGAAGCCAATGAAGAGTTTGATTACACAAGTCAAAATGAAGCTCGAGGCTTTATTAGAACATTACAAGACAGAGAGTTTCAGTTTTTCTGTTTTTATTTCATAAAATAATGCAAGCTGTCGACGTGTTATACAATTAGTTACAAGGAAAAGACGTAGATACTGTCTTTGTGAAACAATCTACCACTACATTTGTACAAAGCATAAGGAAAGTGAGAGATAGGGTTGACAATTTAGAGAGCAAACTGCCGGAGCATTCTGCATTTGCAAACTGCAGGCAAAACATCACCACTCTGGTTCGAATTGCAAAGGAGATATGTGAAATTGTAATTGTGCAGGCACATGAACTTTTTTCATTCACTAAACATTTGGAGAGTGCCACATTATTGTAAAGTAAAGAGTTTGCAAAATATGATGAATCCTTCCCAGGGCGTGGTCTGAATGAGGCTGTGGAAGCATATCCTATGCTCAAAAAAGAGCAGCTGAGAACTGAATTGACTGTACTGTACGGAATGCCTGTGTACCGGAAGGCCACAAGTGCCTTGACTTTGCTGGCTTTAATACACAAACTGCATATGGAAAAGTCACTTACAGAGACAGTGACTTTACTAAAAATTGTCATTACCACTCCAATGACAACAGCCGAAGCTGAACGATGTTTTTCAGCCTTAAAGTGCATTAAGACATTCCTCAGGAACACCATGCAAGAGGAAAGACTCAAAGCTTTGGCAATGCTCTCTGTAGAGAGCAAGCTAGTCCAAAAAATACCGAACTTCAACAATAAAGTGATTGACAAGTTTGCTACACTGAATGAGAGACGTGCTGATTTACTTTACAAAAAGTGAATGCTGCTACTTGTTTGTTAAAGAAAAAAAATACTGTGAGTGAGGTACTTAGAAATGCATTGTTATCTCTGTTTTTAAAAGTTTTCTAGTATTTGTTTTACTAGGGGACTAAACAGATTTTACTGATCAAATGGCATATTAAGTACATTCTGTAGCACCTAAACACTATAAACTGTGTGGAAAGACATGCGTGATAAAGTCACATGCGTTCTAATGGAAACGTGGTAACATAATGCATGGTTCCCAATGCTTTGTAAAGGCTGTTTCCCAACTGCTGTGCAACTTCTTCTACTCTTAGAGCTGAGATTTCCATTAAAGTCTTATAGTCTGAATTCAACAGCGTAATAGGACAGAATGTAAGAAGCTAGGTGGTTATACTGAATAAGCAGGTACCTATGGTAGGACAACTATTAATGTAATAACTGCACTTTCACAATTGCTTTATTAACCTTCCTTCTTTCTCAAATTTGCTTGGAAATGCACGATTTTTCTTCTCTTTTTTCAACATTTTCTCGGGGGGAGAACCCCCCCAAACCCCTCTTAAGGAGTTTCGGGCTCACAATATGCAAATTAGTTTACGCACCACCACTGTCAAATGTCACCAGCCGCCCCTGCTAGCCCTCTTGGCACCCGTCGTAGATTCTTCCCATTCAGATTGCGAGATGCGCGTGGCTTTACTGCCTCACGGCTAATGCTTGTGTTACTTCTGCCACGAGTAAGGCAAGGCAATGTTTGCGAGTTTACTTGCAGGGCTCTGGCTGCATTTCCAGGTTTCAAAGAGGTCTTAAAGGTTTAACTATGTTTAAATGTTGCATAGCGGAAGCACAAACACACCACAAGTTGGCAAATATTGTTCTGGTTTCATGCACGAGTCCTGAATCAGTTAAGGGCAGCGTTTCCATGCAGCTACCCGCAGCGCTAGGTTTTAATCTGATGTTCTAAAATTATAAAAAATCGCATGTTGAGAGCACGGAACACACCGCCATCTGGTTAGCATTGGCCTGGTTTCATGCACGGGCTCCGAGCCTGTTCAGGACAGTGTACGAGTGGTCAATTGCAGCGCGTGGTGGTAATGGTTGAACACAAGCAAATGGTCATTATTGCTTTGGGCGGTTTATTATTGTAAGCATTTATTTTATTGTCTGAGTTTTAAATCTTAATGTTTTAACTTCTTGTGTGTGCAATTCAACGTGATGTGCTTGTTTGCAGTTATGGTGGCCGCCTCACAAGCGGGGTGAAATTAGGAGGAATCGGCAGCGATGCTTGGCGGCAACTCAAGCGAATGTATATGACTTTGTGGTAGTTATGGTCGAATGGGTATATTTTATTTGTTGTCGGAGCAATTTTCACGTTGTCAATTTTCATGATGTGCATTCACTGCAGATTTGGTACCGCCAGGACAATGCTTCCTTGCCCACAATTGCAGCCAAAGTTCCATACGGCGGTAAGGGCAGCCGCCTCGCTCGGTTTTGCTCATCTATGCCGATGTGTGCACTGCATTTTGCTGAGCCTCCATGGTACACGGGGGCATTTGAGCCACTACATGGCACTACTCCAGTGTTTATTGAGTGATGATTATGACAAATGAATATCACATGTTTGTGTTCTAGGAGGGCTGTTTAGGCATTGTCAGCATTGGAATGCTTTCTGTTTCTGAACCAGTTACCACCACAACTAGGAAGTCGGCTACTGATCAATGGTTTGCAGCCAGAAATGCAGTGGCAAACCATCAAATTACAATATGGATGGGAGCGCCTTTTCAACGCTCCTTCTAAACTGTGTTTCAGTAAGGATGTCTATGCCCATTTTGCTGTTTGGAAAAACGTCTCTGAATTGTAAAATGGGTTTTTAACATAAGAAAAAGTGCTTTAGAAGTTGTAAACCCTTTAACTTAGCAATTCACGAAATCCCTTATACATCCTGCCCAAAGTGTAATGCCTTTTTCACACAAAATGCCACCCCACTTTTTTGTTAGCTCTTAGTTATAAGCAACACATCAACCTTAGTTAGATATGTTAGGTATATTTATTTTTACCTTTTCTTTCAAATCTTCTTTAGAAAAAATCTTAGATTACATGTCAGAGAGAGAACACAACAAATATAACATATATGTACATCAACTTAAACACAACATTTACCAAGAAAAGAAAACATCATTACATCAAATTACATTCACTATACACAACAAAGCATCTATATCTATTTCAGACTGTTCCAAAAGGCGAGTTACAATTTTCTAGCCTCTTTAACCATCAGTGATTTGGAATCTCAGGAACAGTAGTAGACAAAGTCACAGTTAAACAGGAGATATCACGACACATTAATTCTACGAGTCAGTGATTATTGGTATTATTACGTTTTTATCTCCTTTCTTGCCGACGCGTTTCAAACTCCATACAACAGTTATGGGTTCTCCTCAGGGCCTTGTCACTTTTATCTGCATGTGTGTAAGGGAAAGAAAGAACACTGTTTCAGTGTCGATTCCTAGAGCCTCATTTTATTATTCCGCTTATAATCTCCTACATTTCAAGTTCATGTTACCTTAATTGTAGCCGTGGTTATCCTATGTCTGGTTCTGGGTCTTTTGAGCTGCAGTCTAAAGGACATTAAAAAATCCCATTTAGAGCCAAACTCAATACTCGCCCTACGGTCACTTCTTGCAAAAACACTGCAGGACGTACCTTAAACTGTCTTTTAGGTCCGTGTATGGGCGTCTCCCTATGGCACGGTGATGCTTTTTTGGACCTGGGGGAGGGCAAGGAGGGGGTTACTACTATTGGGCTCATGTCATATCTCAGTCATGTTAGGTAGAAGGTTGTAACATTCCTACCTTGTTTGGTGCACCGCGGGCTTCGGGAGCGACTCACTCCATGATCAACTTTTTGCACACGGTCCTCCGGGCTCTGGTTGAGTGTACCGCGTGATTCTATCTTATTGTTCTCCGGTATCATACACTGTTTAAAAGATAGACCGGAGTGCGAGTTAGTTTCCCATTACATGGACTGGTCCTACGTGCATAACTCAAACCCTCTTACGGCCCACCTTGCTCTGTACAGCTTGCTTTCACTAATGCTTCGTTCACTGTGGAGGGCGGCTGCCAGGTTGCCTAGTTACTTATGACGGTCTCATGACCGTGGGATTTCTGGGATTTTTAGTTCATTGGTTAAGGGATTACACGGGTACCTGTGGATTAGCCCTACACGTTTCGGTTACATCGCTGTTCTACTTGGCCTCCCCAATGCTGTACCCTTCAGTCAGGGGGGACTATCACACCCCCGTGGAGCCCCACACAATTCTTCCACTACAGTCTAGACACCTCAGAGAGAGTGTTTAATCCGTTTTGCGTGCTTTTAAATTTCAGAATCAGGTATGCCTCTTTTCTAAGTAGTGTGTCTTCAATGTCAATCGGACCTTTGTTACCTGTTGGTACGATTGTGCACAGTACAGTCCATTTAAAGTCCATTTCACTGTGGTTGGAGTCCAAGAAATGTTGGACCATTGGAGCGCTCACAACCCTCTTTTTAATTCTTGACCTATGCTGGGTGATCCGGCTGTTGACCTGTTGTGTCGTTTTACCTATGTACATCTTCTGGCAGGCACAAATGATGGCATAGACCACGTTTCGTGTCTTGCAATTCGAGAAACTGGTGTTTTTGCATTTTACTCCCCTGTGTTCAAACTCAGACGCTTCAATTGTGGAATCACACAATATGCAATTTCCACACTTGCGGTGCCCTTCAATTGGCTTCATGCCTCATATTGAGAGTAGATCACTTTTTGGCTTGGGAGTTAGTACATCCGCTCTGATTACACTTTGGCCAATGCTCTTATTTTTCTTATAGGCGAACAACGGTCGCGGAAATGAGCATTCAAGTTCCTCTAACAGGTGCCAGTTTTTCAAGACCATTTGTCTTACTCTGTGTGTGTCTGGTCCAGACGTTGTCACACATACTAACCTGTCCATATCTTGTTTCACCTTTCTCTCAAGTAAGCACTCCCGAGGGGTGTGGTGTGCCCTCTTCTTAGAATTACTTAGCAGTTTTTTGGGGTACCCTCGATTCTTCATCTCTTCGCAAAACCTGGTTGCGTGTTTCTCGTATTCCGTTACCTCCGAACAATTCCTTCGAATCCGAAGCAATTGCCCGTAAGGCAGGTTATCCCTCAGGCTTCTGGGGTGTGCACTTCGATGGTGAAGGATCGTATTTTTATCCGTCTTTTTTCGAAAAAGGGAAGACTTCAACTCCCCATCCATGCACTTTATTTCAAGGTCTAGAAATGTCATCTTCTCATTACTGGACTCCAATGAGAACTTGATGTCACGGTGTCTACTATTGATCCACAAATGGAAGTCCACCAACTCCGTGTGGCTCCCCTGCCACAGGAGCCACACGTCGTCGATGTATCTCAACCATTGTTTAATGTGTTTGTTGAAGGGATTGTTGGAGTAGATGAATCTGTTCTCATACTCCGCCATGTAGAGTATGGCCATCTCCGGCGCATATGGACAGCCCATGGCCATGGGCTGTCCATATGCACACCCCAGAAGCCTGAGGGATAACCTGCCTTACGGGCACTTTGGAAACATGGTTAATATAGTCCTGGAACGCCACAATTTTCCAGTAAGATCCAGGGAAAACAAGAAAGTATATCCGGTCACGTGGCTGTTTTAAGGGTGTTAAGTGAACTATGTGAATCTGGGGCTCATAAGAGCTCAGCTTGTAAGGTGCACCAACAAGTCCAAAATACAAGAAATGTTATTGCAGAGACAGCCTAATTCTCACGACTGTATCAATTTAGCTAAATTCTTTTTTTAATGATTATCCAGAGAATTAAATATTATAGATTGTACAAAATGGAAAAAGGTCATATACAAAATTCATGCATCACATATATAGTGATGTGCCAATATATATAAAACCAAACCAGAAAATAAAGGTGATAAGAACAACAAAATTAATAAATGTCATTCTTATTTACAATATGTTAAATAATGGTGACTTCTTACAAAGAGCTGGGCTGGGCCCCCCTAAGGATAAACCTACGAGGAAATTAAACTTAACTAACCAAAACAACCCTTCCTGCACCTGCTAGCTGTCCTGATTATAGGATATTCTAGGTTAATGGATCACCACTACAGCAGTTATAGACAGCCAGCATGTTACATTGATGCACGATCAGTATTATTCTTCCAGTCAGTAATTGGACCCCAGATTTTTTCCCCAGCTTCCTGCCTTGTCTGCCCCTGAATTCATAGAGGGATATCTCTCAAATGTAAATACCCAACAACCAAGCTAGCCAGATCTGGAAGGAGGGGTGATCCGGGTCCTTACACCTGGCGGCAATAAATAGCCTGGCAACAGCTACTGATATAAATACAAAATACATCTGGGTATGTTCCAAGCCGCTGTTGCTATCATGACCCAAAATCTTCGAGGTTGGGCTAAGGTTGATTCTGCGCCCTAACAATCCTTGCCAAAAGAGCTCCAGACCATACTTTAGAAGGAGTAGCCTGAAGCAGTTATAAAACATATGGATCAGTGTGGCTGGGCCTTCCCCACACCTAGGACACTTATTGTCTGCTCTCTTGCCCCACTCAGTCAGTAAAATATACTTTTATTGATTCATTTAAAAATCATAAAAGGAAGTCAAACCATCAGTTCAAGAAGTCTTTATTCGATTAATTCATCATAAAAGACATAAATACAAATACACAAGAACATATAAAACCAGTATTAAATATTCGGCATCGAGTTGACTTCATACAGAACTATACAAAAATTTTAAAAAGTATCGTGCATGACCATATTATCACAGTACCTACAAAAAGTTTAGGCAATCTCCGCTGTTATGTGTTTGATAAACCTACATCTGATCACCCATGCCCACCCAAGGAACTTAGCAACCCCCACAACAATAAGTGGATCCAGATTAGTTTTTAACAGTCTCAAGGCTTCAACAGCCGATCTGGTACCTAGTAGTCTACATATTGGTTTAAGCCACTTGGTTCTGGGGGCTGAATATAGTGGGCACACGTACAAAAAGTGAGAAAGACTTTCCCCAGTGCCCTGACAGTTAGCACAAAGCCCCATACTGCCCTTTCCCCACTTTTTGGTGAAGTCCCCCAGGGGAAGAGAACCACATCTAAATTGAAAAAAAAGTTTACGGTCCAAAGGTTTGGTAATGGTTTCCCAGTACCTTTCTAACCTGGGTGAATCTTTGTGAACCATAAATAGTCCAGAGAGACTGCTCGAGCTCGTATTTGAGAAAATGTTGTGCGTCACCCAATCCCAGTAGCATTTTTTAAGCTCATTTTTTGATGGGAATTTGGCTGTCTCGGGCGAAGACCACAACTCAATGAGGCCCAAAGATAGTAGAGTGGCCCTAAGATCTTTTAGCCATCCAATTTTAGTGGCTCCAGGACTATTTTTTACCTCCAGACAAGCTTCCGCGTAGTGGTGTAGTTCTGGCGTTGTCCACAGGCGTCGCCAGAATGATAAGGGTCGAAATTTAGCATAGTTGACCACCGAGTGGCAGCCCAGATCAAATAATAGAGGGATTAGAGGAGTTGACTGGGGCAAACCTGTTGCCATCCTTAGAAACTTGTTTTGGGCATGTTTCAGGGATTCCAGATTACTTCCACCCCATAGCTCTGCTCCATATAACACCGCTGACAATACCTTCCCTCCATAGATCTTCATCAGCGGTGACATGGGCTTCGTGAATGACCCTATATGTTCCTTAATCAAGGCTCCGCCCAACTGTTGATGTTTCAGGGTCATGAGCTCAATCTGATGGGTCCAGCTAAGGGTGTCACTGAAGGTAACGCCCAGATAGGTGAAGTGCTTGGTCTGCTCCAGGGGGGTGTCCCCCATTGTAACCCTAGCCTTGACCTGTTTGTGCCCCCTCATCACCATAAATTTGGTTTTGGCTACGTTCACCTCCAGCTCATGTTCGCTGCAGAAACTCTCAAACCTCGACAGTGCAAGCTGGAGGCCCTGTCTGGTTCGTGAAATCAGGAGAGTGTCGTCTGCGAACATGAGCAGGGGGATTTTCATGCCAGCCAAACTCGGAGCATCGGTGGGAAATCCGTCGAAGTACTTGGTAACTCTATTAATATATAGAGAAAACAAGGTTGGTGCCAAAACGCATCCCTGTCTGACACCTTTCGACACAGGGAATTTCTTAGTCACCTCACCAGGTTTGCCCCATCTTACAAAGGCATAGGTCTCTGCATGGAGATTAGCTATAATGCGGACCAAAGTGGGAGGCATACCCATTTCTAGAAGGCTATTCCAGAGCCCAGCCCTCGGGACAAGGTCAAACGCAGACCGAAGGTCTACGAATGCCGCAAATAAGTTTCCTTTACCAAGGGTGACCGTCTTCCAGTGTAGAAGCATAAAGCGGAAAGCCTGATCCAGGGTACTTACGTGGGGTCTAAACCCTGCTTGGAGAGGAGTGAGTACATTAAATTCCTCAATCCATGCCTGGACCCTGGAAAGGACAAGACGAGAAACTATCTTTTGTACCGCGTCAATAAGGCTGATCGGCCGGTAGTTGGAGGGAACCGACCGATCACCCTTCTTGAAGATGGGCAAAATCTCGGCACCAGCCCATGAATCAGGTACCTTTGCACCCCTAGCCAACGAGTTTGCCAAATACAGTAGATAAGGTACCCATAAATCTTGGTCCTGCTGGAAGATATCTGCTGGGATGCAGTCCGGACCGGGCGCTTTGCCCCTAGGGATGGCATTCAGAACGTTTTCAACCTCTTTGGCAGAGAACACAAGGGTATCACAGGTCAATGGCCAGCTAATGGGAGCATCCCCCTCCCTAACACACCTAAACTGTTCCTCAAAGTGGGATACCCAAGTAAGTTGATCAACAGAAGCAGGGCTAGGTCGATCGTCCTGGGACTGTCCCCATTTGAGGAGATGCCAAAATTGCGTGAGGTTCCCAGAGCCGCAGGCTTCAACAAGGAGAGCCCAGCGCTCATCATCCCATGCGGCTTTGGCCCTCCGTTTAGCTTCATTGTAAGCCTTCCTGCAGGTTTTGATAAGGGCTGGGTTCCTAGCTTTTAGGGCTTTAAACAAGTTTGAATGGGAATTGACACAATCTTCATCAAACCAGTTCGCAGATTTCCTCGTCTTTCCTAAGCCCTTTTTGGCTACAATTTTAACAAATAGTGTCTTAAGGGATGCAAACAGGCTGGCATGAATGTCTAAGATTTTGGGATTTGTCCGGTTCGGGTCGTCACAATTCTCTAGTTCCGGTAGGGAACTGGAAACCAGGGTTCTTATTTTACTACGTGCACTCCCGTCTACAGCAACCTTTGGCCATCGAACCCTCCTCATATCATTAGTTAGTGCCACGGCCTCTTGAACGAGATTAGAATGTCGCACAATCGGCCTGGCAAAACTAAAGTCCTTTAGTTCTGCGATGAGTGGTTCGTGATCACTTTCAGGACGTGGTCTGATTGCCATGTCCGTCACCAAGGGCCACAGGGATGTATCGACTAGGATATAATCGATGCGACTACTATGCCTGCCATTGAAGAATATTGGGCTGCCCAATCTATCCGATCTTGTACGACCGTTTAGGGCACGCAACCCCCAGTTCAGACATAGGCCTTTGATAAAAGTAGCACATTGGGACCACTTAGTAATGGGAGGAAGCTCGAGTTGAGGAATACCCCACATCATGTCCTCTGCATCAGTTAGCATCCCATCCTCCCTGCTTAGAGGTTCGAAGCAAGTATTAAAATCACCCATTACAACCACCTGACCGACTGAATTGGTAGAGCCAAGGAATTCATCTAGACATGTTAGGGTGGATGATACACGACCACCCGGGGTTCCTCTGGCATATACATTAAACAACAAAATATCCAGCCCACTATTAAATTTCATGTTTACTATAAGGATATCAGGACAGTCAATATAAATTTCCTTCACAGAGACCCCTACAGTTTGACGAACCCAAACAGTGAGGCCCCCCATAGCCCTGCCTCTTTGGCCTCTAACTGCGGGTTTGTTGAAGCTCAGAAAACCTGGAAGAAAAACTGGATGGGTTGACCAGGTCTCCTGAAAAGACCAAATATCACCATGACTGATGAAGTCAGCCCAGTCAGGTATACCTATGCAAGATTCTATACCCGCCACATTCCAACATCCCAAAGTAGTACCCTTAACACAAGCTTGAACACACGGGACTATTGTATCAGTAGGGTGGGGTTCACAGGGTTGCAGGGAAGATTCAACGAATGGGGATACCTCATTGAACACCCCTTTCCTTTTCGTGCTTATTAACCCATCCTGTGTTGCTAACACTGCAGAAGAGCCTAGGGAAGAAGCAACCTGGGGTTGCAGTGTGGCAAGAGACTGTGTTGGTGAGACCAGCTCACTTAGTTGAACTAAGTTTCCCTCCTCACAACAGCGCAGTGAGCCTTTAGAGCTTGCAACAATACGTGGGAGGAAACCCGGAACACCTCCCACATACGAATTATACAGATCTTCGTTACTACTCTCTCTTGTTTGTCAATCAATAGACGACAGCCCAGAGAGAGGATCATACAAGTTTCTCAGTGGGATGTTCCAAAGGTCTTTGGGGTGGGAGGGCCTAATAGTGTAAGGATTCACTGAGAATAAACTGGGAGGCTGCTGTAACTGTGTAAAGGCAGGCGTTGGGGGAGCCAAGGGAAACGGGGGATTATTTGCAAATGGCGGTCCCAGAAGTGATGGGGGACCAGAGGGCTGGATATATGGCTTTGCCCGTCCCGGCGTTTGTACTGGGCAGTTGTAAGTGGATTGGATATAAGAGCGATATAGCGCCTCAGGGTTAAAGTGGGGAACATGGAAACTTGGTGTGAAGTTGGACCATTTAAGGAGGCTTTTGGTGTTTTTGTTAGCTCTACCAGGAGGTTGACTGTTAGTGTTAATCAAAGTTTCGGGGTAGAAATAACTTAGATTCCTTGTGGAAATCCCTCCCTCGTTGTTTCCCACATACCAATCTGTAAGGTGAGATACAACCATCATTAAACAGTGCTTTCAATGAACATTTTAAAAACATAAGGAGACAAAAAATGTCTAAAAATCGTGACCACAGTTAAAAGGCTGGAGGGTATAACAATACATTAAAAATAATGATGATATGGGCCAGCAGATTATTTAGTAGCTATTTGGCTTGAATTAATTGTGTCCAGTTACTTTGCTGCTATTTTCCAGAATTTTATGGCGCAACTGGACAGGGGGATTGCAAGCCCGTCGAGACACCTGATGACTGCGGCTCTGCATGTTCTTATCTGTTCCTTCTTGAGAATTTCCCGAAGGATGGATTTTCGAGTTTCCAGCAGGAAAGGGCAAGTACATAGTAGATGTTGTAATGACTCCTCCCCTAGACCGCAGAGGTGGCATTCCTTAGATGGCCATGTGCATTTCCATTTTGGGGTCAAATCCTTTGAGGGGAATGATCCCATACATAGCATCATCAGGTGATGCTTTTTATGGTGGGAAAAGTGATCAAACAGATACTATTGCGGCTTCAGCCTCTGGTAGCCCTGTATGACGGCCCAGGCATGATGTTTTTTTGCGAAAATCATTTTGTCTGTTAGTAGAGATCCGCTTAATAGCATTGTTCACCACGCTTCTGAATCCGGGATGTGTGCTGGGGTTAACCAGGCCTCCTCTAGTTGTAATGCAGACAGAGATTGCTTCAGGATTGTCATGGTTAAATTTGCTAGTCTTGCTTGGTTTTCTATCTCAACCCAACAGTGGTGGGCTAGGGTATTGTCTTCTGACTCCCTCATCCTCCAATAATAATTTACTAAGGCACCTTGTCTGGCCAAGATCTGATTCTTGAGTCCAAATTCTAATCGAATCTGTTCCTGTGAGATGTGTAACGGTATGTAAAAACAGTCTTTTAAAAAATGTAGATTGTGCTGTGTTTAATATTAGCGGTACAAAAGGGGGTGGTGACGGCCATATGCAAATCAGTCTGACCCTGTGCCTCATGGGAACAGTCCAGCCCAAACTGCCAAGCCATGCCTTCTCTGGACTGGAGACAAGCTTCCTAGGACCGGTTTCTGGCATTCCAGCCGTCTTCAGCCAGGCTTGCTTGAATCCAGTGGCAAAGTGAGCAAGGGAGTCACGTCTGAGAATACCCTGCCAAACTTATGGCGTACAAAGAGGTACAAAAGGGGGTGGTGATGGACGGAGCATCTGAACCAATCAAACACTCACACCCAGTCAAAAGATCTGGGTTTAACCATCACGTTCTTTAGCCTACTCTGCCACCCCAGTTCAGACATGGCCATATGCAAATCAGTCTGACCCTGTGCCTCATGGGAACAGTCCAGCCCAAACTGCCAAGCCATGCCTTCTCTGGACGGGAAACAAGCTTCCTAGGACCGGTTTCTGGCATTCCAGCCGTCTTCAGCCAGGCTTGCTTGAATCCAGTGGCAAAGTGAGCAAGGGACTCACGTCTGAGCATACCCTGCCAAACTTATGGTGAACAAAGCAGTACAAAAGGGGGTGGTGATGGGTGGAGCATCTGAACTAAGCGTGGGCGTAAAATCCGTTTCGCGGGCGAATTTGCGAATTATTGACGATTTTCGCGATTCGCGAATCACGCAAAATTACCCAATAATTCGCAAATTCGCAAGCTACGAATTATTTTGCTTGGTCGCGCTTGAAAAATACAATATTGCGTGCGTGGCGTTGATTCTGAGCCTGCCGAGTTGTTTTTCTCCCGGTTTTGCACGTGCTGCGCCATTTTCGATCTTGCTGCGTGATCGCGCGAGAGTTTTTCGAATGCAATTACGTCATTGAGGCTTGCCATCTTGCACGGCGAGAGTTTGACAACGCGAGTACATCATGAATGCCCGCGACGGTGTGCAGCTGACCTCTGGTAGGAGGTTTGAACAGCTCGAGTTCCCGAAATTGGAAAAATTGCAATTCTGCACAAGAAATCCACCGCAGGAAGCATAAACCTTGTGAAAATGATGATTTTGATCAGAATAACTCCTCAGATTGACATTTGGCTGCACTTTTGTGGTGCAGGAGTCCATTTTTTGGGGTGGGGTGGGAGGAAGGAAGTGCCTCAGAGTCTCCAACTTCCTGTTCCTGTCCAGCAGGCTCCTCCCAGTGCTTTGTCCATGTACTGGCCACTTTTCATTTGGGTGTTGAGCTGGAACGATTATTTTTTCTTGCTGCTGGTGGATTTTTGTATTTGAGGACTTTTTGGACTTTGGAGTTCGGATCACTTTTGGACTTGAGATTTTACAAGTAAGTTGGTGTTGTTTGTTTGGGGCATTACAGTTGAGGCAACTCCAGTTCTAAAACTTTCTTCACAACTTTAACAAAATATATATTGTGGTGGGTAGCTAGCCACAGTATCCAGTAGGCCCAGAGTTAGTCATGGGTGCATGATACAACTGTGTATTTTTCGCCCCGGCTTGCGGCGGGGCCATGCAGACGGTGAAGGCAGGCGACACTGAGTGAAGCATCCTGATGTAGCATACCTAGGCTCTTTGACACAGACAGACAAAGCATATCTAGGGTTTAGGGTTCAGTGCGATTTACTAGGGTTTTTGGGTTTAAGTTGGTAGGGTTCCCGCAGAGTCTAGGGCACAGGGCCCAATGCAGGCTCATTCATAATGATGTTGGCAAGGTTTTAGGGGGGTTTGGCGTTCTTTGGTCCAGAATTGGCAGAATTTTGTTTTTTTCTGGTGTTTTGCGTGCGTGTGTGTTTGGGTGAAAACTAAGTGAAAACTAGTCGTAGACCTTCTTCTTCTTCTTCTTCTTCGTCGTCTCCAAAGAGCGCAGTGGTTCGATTTTGTTCTGCCTTGCTGAGATTCTTGGGAATCGCTGGAACAAGTGTCCGGGTAAGTTTCATGAGTATCGAAGTAGTGGAAGTGCTGAAAAAAGCAATTTTTTGTGAACAGCGCACTTTGCCATGTTTTGAAAATACCAGTATTGCATATTTTTGGGGGGCTCTTTGGGGGTGTTCTAGATTTGTGGGGGTGAGTCGGTGGGTCTTGGAGCACTGCTGGGAAGGTCTAATTTTGATTGCAAGTGGTTTGAAGGAAATCCATGGTGGGAAAGGGGAGTTAGGGCCTAGCTGCAGAGTGCGTTTGGACTGACTACATGGAAGGCCCTACACAAGTGTGAGATTTTGAATTTTTGCTTTTTGCCTGTTTGGGGGTGTTCTACTTTATTTTGCGGGTGGGTTGGCGGGTCTGGGGGCATTGCTGGGAAGGTCTAATATCGGGCGCAAGTGGTTTGGAGAAAATCCATGGTGCAAAAGTTTTTTCCGTTTTTGTTCACTTGCCTGTTTTTGGGGGGCTGTTTGGACGGGTTCTAGGTTTTTGGGGTCGGCTTTGGGGACTGAGGGTACTGCTGGCAAGTCTAATTTTGATTGCATTTGTTTTTAAGAAAATCCATGGTGGAAAAGGGGAGTTAAGGCCTAGCTGCAGAGCGCGTTTGGACTGAATTGAAGGAACGCTCTAAATTTTCTAAGTGTGAGATTTTGCATTTTTGCTTTTTGCCTATTTGGGGGTGTTCTACTTTTTTGCGGGTGGGTTGGGGGGTCTGAGGGCATTGCTGGGAAGGTCTAATATCGGGCGCAAGTGGTTTGGAGAAAATCCATGGTCAAAATGTTTTTCCGTTTTTGCTCTCTTGCCTGTTTTTGGGGGCTGTTTTGGGGGGGTTCTAGGGTTTTGGGGGTTGGTTTTAGGGTCTGGGAGCATTGCTGGCACAGTCTAATTTTGATTGCATTTGTTTTTAAGAAAATACATGGTGGAAAAGGGGAGTTAGGGCCTAGCTGCAGAGCGCGTTTAGACTGAATCGAAGGAAGGCCCTACATTTTCTTAGTGTGGGATTTGTCATTTTTGCTTTCTGCCTGTTTGGGATTGTTCTACTTTTTTACTGGTGGGTTTACAGGTCTGGGGGCATTGCTGGGAAGGTCCAATATGGTGCGCAAGTGGTTTGTAGAAAATCCATGGTGAAAAAGGGGGGTTAGGGCCTAGGGGTAGGGTTAGGGTTCTAAAATCTCAGTTTACACTTTACACCCAGCTTGAGGGGAAAGATCCGCAAATTTTGCCCACACTTATTTATCCTTGAAAAGGAGAATCAGAGTACGCACTTTCGAAATGATGCTTGTATGTTTTGTAATACTGTTGACTCTGAAAGTGAAAGTGTTATTTTTGCACTACCTTATATTTCTTTTCTCTTTGGTGTTTTAATATCACTTCCTGTTTTTCCATCAACAATTACAGGTCGGCTTTTACCCTGTGCAATGGCAAAAAGAATGAACTCAGGCTTAGCGACCCGTAATTCAGCATCTGCCAGGCAGGCAGTGGACTTCTGGTCCCCAACATTGATCGACGGAGCGTCAGATGGAATGGAGGAGTGCAGCGAAAGAGGAATGGCTGGATGCATGCAACTTCCCAAATTCAACAGGACAACTACAACAACATACAGTTACAGTATCCATCTTCATTTCGACTTATTTTTTAAGTAATGTTATTGCTGTGAGTGAGACACAGTGCATTTGTTTGCTCTCTGCTTCAATTCATCCCTCTAGCCATTGCATACTTTTTTCTTTGCTATTTTTTAAACTAATTTAATGTACTAAGTGGTTCTTCTTTCTGAGGGCAGATAGGCAAGTGAAATTGCGTAATTTCTGCAGCCCTGAGTTGTCACATTGTTTCTTCATAGTTAGTACATTGTAGAAAGTATTACTTACTTTACAGTAACCTATCCATTTAGCAAACAACTTCATGCATGCAGTAGTGCATGCACTTCCTTTATGTCCCTTAAAAGATTTATGAATAGCTTCTTATTCAAAGGTTTGTTTAAATTCATTTGTTGTTTGTCCATGCTGTGTTTTTTTTCCTCTCTCCACAAAGCTTTCCCCACAAACCCCATTCCCATCCAAGTTTCAAACCCTAACCCTCTTCCCCCAGGCTGTGTAGTTTTCATTGAGGTGTGAGTAAATTACAACAATAATTCCACACACTTACTGGGGAGGATAAGGTCAAAGCAACAGAAAATCAATTTCAAGGCTGGTGAAGGAATCCGAGGAGATATTCATACTCAGCTTTACACAGACCCAGGACTATTTGAAACTCAAATCTGATTTTCATGGGCGCCATCAACTGTATCGATCATCAAGAACATCCTCCTCCTACACGTGGTGAATGATTACGCTGCTGTGTCCTTCACCTTCAGTACTATTTCTTGTAGGAGCCAAAGCCAAACTCCACACAACTAGTATACTTTGGAAACGTTAGCATTTGTTAGGCTAAATTATGGCACTGTTCTTGTGTACTATGCTATCTATCGTACTGTTGTAATGATCCGCTCAGGCCACTCAAGGTTTCATTTTCTTTTTTTTCATATGCTGCTACTGCCACTGTGTACCACCACTACTACCACCACAACAATACCATTTCATCCGCCCAGGATTGCCAACCTTCATCGCCAGTTGCCATGCAGCCAGCCCTGTGCCTAGCCCTATTCTCAAACACGAATAAAAGTAAGATAAGCGTTTGGGGGAGGAAGAATAATGGAGTAGGAGGAGAGAGGAGAGACTGACGGTAGTACTACTAAAGTAGTAGGACAATTGAATGGACTAACTATGTGAGTGGCACTTACTTTTGTAAACATTTGGGCGATTAATTAGACAATTTAAATCAAGCAGCCAGTTAGGTTTCAGGTAAACAAACGAACAGTTAACCCCCCGCCTCCCCGGCAAAACAGTAAAAATGTGTATGCAAGTAAATAATTATTTAAATCCATAACAAAAATAAACTATCCCGCATGACCCGACCCACCCCCCTCCCTAACCCCAAAGAATGTCCATGAAAAAGTCCCCATAGTCCAAGAAAAAACCCAACTCCCAATTCTCACCCCCCCAAAAGTCTTTGAAAAAGGGGCAAGGGACAGTCTCTCCTCCTCTACTGCCGCCGGCGGTGTCCTTTGGCCAGGTTGGCCTGTTGCTCCCTGCGGAGGTTCTTGAGCAGGCTCTTCATTCTCTCCATCTCCTGCTCGAAGTTCGACACCCTGAGGGTTAGGCGGTGGATGCGGGCCTTGCACCTGCTGTGGGTGGCAGCTGATTTTTTGGCTGCTTGGCGGGTGGCTGCAGTACCACGTGTCCGTACCACTGGAGGCTTGCGCTGACTGACTGACACAGGGAGCGCGGAGGAGGATGCAGCTGTCGCGGTGGATGTTGTTGTGGACTGCAACTGTGTGTCCTCCTCCTCCTGGGCCACCAGCCGCCGATATTCGGCGACAATCGCCTCCAGCTCCTTTGCCGGGCCCGTCTAGCCAGCTCCTTCCGAGTCAGTTTGGAAAGAGCATCTACATGAAGAAACAAAAACATACTGTTGATGTAAATATATAATTTACCGTCTTAATTTCTATGCAGGTAAGTACTTAATCAATAATAACTCAAATCGGAAAGAAAAAAACCAGAGTCCGTGGTGTTAGAGTTCTTAGGGGTTTTATTCCTCAAAAAGGAATGGTCAAGACCAGGATATCATGTTCTTCCCACCACAGGGGTGGAAGAAGGGATAGAGCGCTACATTTTATTGACAGTACATAGCTTATATACTTAATTCATGTCATAGAAAGCAATACAGTAGGAGTAACAGCTGAGAGAAGACAAGATAACAATATCCACGTGTTACTAGTACGTAATCAGAAGGCGTGGACTAGGCGTGAACTGGAGGTGTGTGCTAGAAACGTCACAGGTAGGTGTCACAAAGGGGTTGGCACTAAGCAGAAAGTTGCAATGTCAGCAGAAATCAGAAGCTTGGATGCGCGCGCAGCTGCATGACGTGTGATTGACGTGAAACTGGAGGGTGCAGGGGACTTGACATTTACACTGACGGAAAGAGACAGAAGTCTGGCATGTCAGATCAACTCGTACTTCTATCATATCTGATATCTGATGTTTGGGAACCATATTATCTGGACGGAAAGGTCTCTGGGGCAGAAGCTATTCTATACTGACTATGGATGCGTGTATGAGCGCCTGAATGTCTGCATGAGAAGCGTGGGGCATGGGGCCTTCCATGGGAGCATGGTGACAGAGGCTATGAATTACTTGCACTGAGACAGGTCGGCCCTTTGGCTCTGTAGCTGAGGGGGATGTTTACTGAAGCTAGTAGGCAGGAATGTATTTTCGAGGAGCGGAACAGATAACTCGAAGGTTATAGTCAGTCTTGGCAGGCAGCAGGCTGAGCTGAGCGCGGTGGGCCGCGCTGGAAGTAAGTCAGAGTTCACGGGTACAGAGGCAGCCTGGGCTGAGGCTTTCAGAGTCAGAAGCCAGAAAAAAGGCTCGATGGCAGAAATTCAGGGCCTACTTTGCCAGAGCAGAAAAACGTGTAAGGTACACTACAAAAAGACGTTGGCATAGCATACTTAGGAACGGACTAATTAACCCATTCAATGTGGGTCTGAAAGAGGACATGTTGACGTTGGACGCAAATGTATTTGCGTCTTCATAGCTGGCACAGGAGGGAAGTTACATGCACTTTAAGCTGGTACATGGAGACGGTGGGGTACGCGCTAGGGAACACAACTTGACCATAAAATTTATATTTCCTCATTCCCTCCTTGTTCCCTACGGACCCTTCATGATATATCGATCCTCATGAACCGATCAGTTTGTTCTTGTAACATCATTTGCTCCTCTTTCTTTCTTTTGCGTTTTGAAAGGAAACTGGAATGTTCAATGCATGACGTGGCACACAGTCCACAAATCGCTGGCCCACACTGCAGGCACAGGCAGCAACTGAATACTAGGACTAGGCCAATGCCTAGGAAGGATAGGATCTTCCATCCCCAAGCGGTTAACGTTGTCCAGAACCAACCGGACCAAGTCCAGGTGCCTGGATTCTGATGTATCAGATTAGCAATTTTATGAAGACGTGTAATAGCTTTGTATACAGATGGCGCGTTTTCTGGAATGAAAACACAGCAACTTGACCCGATGACCTTACAGGCTCCACCTCTATCTGCCAAGATGACGTCAATAACAAGACGATTCTGAAGGACAACAACCCGCATGGCGGACTGCTCTTCGGTTAAGTTACCTAGGGCGGAGGCAGTTTCATTCACTACTGCTTCAAGTGTTCTAGTTAATCTGCGTATTAGTTTACTATTTTGAACAGGTCCTAAAAAGAAAAAGAATCCTTTATTAAAATCGGTGTACTGTTCCCATGCCGTTTCTGTGTAGTCGACAAGTGGGATATCTCTTCTGAGTCTATTCTTTACTAGATTTGTATTTCTGTGGTAATCAGGAGGAGCTAGAAAAACAGGTGGCAGAAGGAATGCAATATAACAGGTACCATCCCAGTCTGGAGGTAGGCGTATGTATGCGGTATGACCACAAACAAAATAGGAATGACGGATAGCTTTAAAGGACGATTTACCATGATCACTGAATTCGACCACAGTAGTACATTTACTATGACCTAAGTGTACTGAACCTTTCTTCCTGACACATAATTCACCAGTGACTGGTAGTACTGACATAACGGGCAGAACTGGTGCAGCTTCGGACTCAACAGTAAGAATCATAAGGTTAATTGTGTAATTACCTAATCCATACACTTCATTTTCTAGATCAGTTCCTATTCGAGTGGGGAGTCCCTCTTTATCAGGGTAACAGACGTCGAGCAGGACCAAGTTCAAGTTTCCCCAAACCCAGCCCCCGTCGAAAACAGCAATATCAGGATCTAAGGAATTAATTATTTTAAACCATGCACCACAGGAGCCATTGTGAGTGAACGGGTACGGAAAGAGGGGCAGAGCTCCCTTGTAATTCTGGTAGGGAGGGAGTCGGCCACATATCCAGCAGTTTGTAGCATTGTTAATCTGATGGGAATGATGTAGCATACTAATGAATGTGTTGTTGCGCAGCGCAAGTCTGTAGGAGAGTTCATGTGGAGGTAACTCGCTAAAAGTGTGTTCAGCAGAGACATTGTAAGCAGATTGTTCACGCTTGAAAATAGGACAATAGATAGGAAGAAGAATACTTGCAACGATAATTAGAAGACTTAGAAAAAACATTATTAACAATGTCACTATACAGTGACTACGCAGTGATTTGCAGTATGTACGTTTCTTGAATTGTCTCTCTCTCTCTCTATCTCGATCTTGGGGATACATGTCAGAAACTATTTAACCGATTCACCTAGGGGAGGACTTAAACAATTAAACTGTCTGACTTGCTAGATCGAAGCTTGAGTCGGTACTCCTCTTGGGGAGTTTTCTCTCGTTCGGAAACTTTAAAGTCACTGGGCTCGATACAGTCTTTGGAAGGGGTGGATGAGCCTGGGTCGGATTTCAGTTCATTGCACAGTTTAACATGGCTCATGTGGATCCACCCCTTCCTGCCCTCTACTTTCACCGCTGTCCTCGTAGTAAGTAGAACGGTCTTCGGCGATTTCCAGCGGGGCTCCAGCGGACTTTTCCTGTCAAAATTTCTTATTAGAATCAGGTCGCCTGGACGGACATCATGCGGCTTTACATCAGTGTTGTCAGAGAAGGCTGCGGCAACCTGTGAACGACATGATTGGAGTGCAGACATCAAGGAGGCAAGGTAATCTGTCAACATATTGCAATCAACATCAGTAATTTTCTTAGGAATGGGCGTCCCCCACATATTCGGTGGTCTACCAAAGACCACTTCGTACGGGGATAGTCCTGATCTCGAATGGGCAACCATTCTCATATAGAACAGTGCCACTGGCAGGGCGACTATCCAGTCGACCCCTTTCTCTTGACATATTTTAGCAAGACGGGTCTTTAATGTCTGATTATGCCTCTCTACAAGGCCTGCGGCTTCGGGATGTCGGACACAATGGAATTTCCATTGATATCCTAGCAGCAAGGAAACCTGCTTCATTAATTCGGATGAGAATGGCTGACCGTTATCTGAATACACGACACGAGGCATGCCGTACCGTGGGAAGAATTCACGAACCAACTGCCTGGCAGTGGTCGGGGCAGTATAATCTGGGACTGGATATGCTTCGGTCCAACGGGACAGAGCACAAACAATTACGAGGACATATTTGAATCCTCGACAACGGTCCATCTGGATATAATCCATCTGGAGGACTTCAAAAGGGTGATCGGGAGGATGAAATCCACCTTGCTCTACAGGGACGCTTTTACCTGGATTGAACTGACAACAGATCATGCAAGTACGCACTTTCTGTTTTGCTGCTGCTCGTAAGTGTTTATTGCTCCAAAGATTTTGTAAACTGTCTAACATCGCTTTTTCTCCTAGATGTGCTGGACTATGTGCTGTATTAATCATGACTTGAACCATAGAGTCAGGGAGAAACCATGTAGATTTTCCCTTCGTCATCCAACCTTGATCTGTCTGGATCCCTCCTAGTTCAATCCATTTCTTTATTTCTTCTGGGGTAGCATGTGTCTGAATATCGATAACATCTAGTGTGGGATCCCTGACTGTCATACAATTTGTCGGTCCTATTGTCTTTGTCATGTCAGTTGTCTGAGTGTGAGTCAATGCTGTATGTTTTGCTGTCTGGTCTGCCAGGTCGTTACCCTGGGAAACAGAATCTGTAACTTTAGTATGTGCTTTACACTTCATGACGGATATGCCTGAAGGCAGATGTATTGCTTCTAACAGTGCTTGAATGAGGGGACCGTGTTGGATCTTGGCACCATGAGAGGTCAGAAAACCTCGTTCTTGCCATAACATGCCGAAGTCGTGTACAACTCCGAACGCATAACGGGAATCAGTGTATATGTTGACATTTCTGTTCTTGGCTAGAATACAGGCTCGGGTCAGAGCAATAAGCTCTGCCGCTTGAGCAGACAGTGTGTCAATACGATGTGTTTCTTTTACTTCGGTTTCAGTGGTCACGGCATATGCGGCCACTAATTCTCCTGTACTTGTTCGCATACATGAACCATCCACATAAAGTGTCAGGTCTGGATTTGTCAATGGAACATCTGTTAAGTCTCGTCGGGGCTTTGTTACTGCATTAATGATCTCTATGCAATCATGCGGGGCTGGATCTGTCATAATTGTAGGTAACAGTGTTGCGGGGTTCAGAATGCTGCAGCGTCTGATTTCTATGTGTGGCTGGAATAGCGTCAATTCGTAACCTGTCAGTCGTGCTATAGTCAAGTGTTGAGTCTGGGTTCTGTTTAACAGAACCTCTACAGAGTGTGGAACTTGTACTGTTAACTGATGTCCTAAAACAATTGAATCGCTCTGTCTTATTGCTAACGCTGTTGCTGCTACTGACTTTAAGCACGCAGGGAGTGCCTGGGCTACTGAATCCAATGTACTTGAAAAATAAGCGCAAGGCTTATGTGAACCTGCTTGGTCTTGAGTGAGGACAGACAATGCTGTACCATCACGTTCTGTAACAAAAAGTGTAAACGGTTTGCTGTAGCATGGTGTCGCTAAAACTGGTGCTTGACATAATGCTTTCTTTAATTCCTCAAAGGCTTGTGTATGTTCCTGAGTCCAAGGGAGGACAGTCGAAGTCGCTGCCTCCTGCGTCGTTAACTGGATGAGTGGTTTAGCTAGAAATGCATATTGAGGAATCCATTGTCTGCAGTACGAGGTGAGGCCTATGAAGGCCCGCACTTCCTTTTGTGTCTGGGGTCGTGGCATATTTACAATTAACTGAATGCGATCGGGAGTGAGCTGTCTCCCCACTTTGGACAGCAAGTGACCCAAGTACACAACTTGCTGAACACAGAATTGAAGCTTCGAAGGAGACACCTTGTGTCCCTTGTCTGCCAGAAAATGTAAAACTGTCAGTGATGCTTGTTCACATTCGGGCTCACTTCGTGCGGTGATCAATAGATCATCGACGTATTGCAGTAAAGCGGTGTTAACTGGCATTTGAATACAATCTAGTTGTCTTTTCAGTGCTTGACTATAGATGCTGGGGCTTTCTGTGAATCCTTGAGGTGCGCGGGAAAATTTGAAGCTTCGTCCATTTAAACTGAATCCGAAGAGATATTGGCTCTCCGGATCAATAGGTACACTGAAGAAAGCGTTCTTGAGATCAATTACAGTAAAGAACGTTGCTTCTGAATCAATAGCAGTCAATAGGGAACAGATATCGGGGACCACAGGGTACTGTGGTACAATACATTTATTCAGCTCTCGAAGATCAATCACCAGCCGATATACTGGTGGTGCATTGGGGTCAGTACGTTTAAGAATTGGAATGATGGGTGAATTACAGATATTGGAGTCGGTCTCTACGACCACTCCTTGGGCTATGAGCTCTTCAATGATTTCCAGTAAAGCCGCTACAGCATCGGGTGGTAACTTGTATTGTCTGATTCGTGGTAGAACAACTCCTGTCTTGAGTGTAACACGGTATGGTGTGATATGCATACAACCTACATCAGTTGGGCCTTTTGCCCACAGGTGATCTGGTAAATTTTTTAATCTGACATCGAATTCTCGCAACACATAATGACCCTTGAAATCCCGTAGAAAGAGTCTAACTCCCTCCGGGGAACAGCAGATTATAGCTCCTAGAGCCTTCAATGTTTTAATTCCTAACAGATTTTCTGGGCATGATTTCGTAAGTAACAAGTCTGTAACTCGTGATAATGGACCCACAGCCAAGGGTACTGGTTCTGATACTTCATTTACAATGGGCTGTCCTGAAAAACCAAGGGAAACATTCTGTGAGCCTGAGAGGGGTGCCCCTGGGACTTCATTATGACTGATCGTTGTGCGGCTTGCCCCTGTGTCAATTAAAAACTTTCTATCTTTTCCCAATACTTGACTGTGTACATAAGGACCTTCTTGATCTACAGGAATTTCAATAAGAGGCAAGCCAAACTCCCTCTCTAGGCTGTTTCATGTGTATCGTTGATACTCAGGGTAAGCAGATTGGGCATACTGGTACATCTGTTGGGAAACTTGTTGAGTCGTGGCAGTGGGCTGTGGTACCGCTACTATCTGTGCTGTATGAGATGTAGCATGCATAGGCTGTGTGTTCTGCATGGGCTGTACATTCTGTGAGGTCTGTTGCTGAACCTGATCTTGTCTAGGTGGATGCGGTCTCTCTTTAGTTTTACCTGTTGCTATGTTATGTTTCAGAACTGGACATTCATGTACGTAGTGACCTGGCTGCTTGCAATAATTGCATGTCCCTTTAACGGGACCTGCGGCGTGACCTGTCTGGTTCGTACCCTTTCTGTTTCTGTCGGTATGGACCGACTGGGCTACTAACATTTTCATTTTCGTGTCTTTCATACGTTTCTGTTCCTGATCTTGTTCTTCTCTAATTCTATTCTGATGGTATTGTAACATTTGTAACATCTGGGATGGCGTATTTGCTTGCCATGTACTCTCAACCTTGTATACACGATTCTTGACTGCTAACAGGGAATTCTCAACTAACTTGGATACAAAAAGATGCGGGTACGATTCGCTACTTGGTTTAAGACCACTATTAATAATAAAACATTTCTCGAATCTTGAATAAAAGTCACTAGTATCTTCGTCGGGTTTCTGTTTACATGCTGAGATTGCATCCCAGTCTTCTTTTCTAGTTGTCAATAATCTTGGCAGAACCTGTACTATTAAACCTGGTAATGCTTTAGTTTTGTCCCCAAGGCCTACCCCTGGGACACGTTTGTTCTCTTCGTCTTCTATTTCTGCCCATACAATCTTTTTCTCTCCCACCTCCCATTCCTTTTCCTTCAGTTTCTCGTAGATGCCCGTGGGCAGCAGTACCTTTAACATTTTCATGATATCTTCATAGGTGTAATCCCCCATCAGTAACATGTCTTTAAGATCTCTGTGAAAACCTGCAGGGTCTTTATCATGGCTCGGGACTAGTTTCTTCATTTCTAACAGTTCTAACTTAGTCAGTGGCGTGTGTACATATACACGTTTCAAGATATGATCCTCACCCATAACTGGGTGCACTTCTCGTAAGGGGTTCTGACTTTCAATGCCACTCAGGCGTTGCATGTGATACATTTTCCTTTCTGGGGGCGGAGCGGGAACATATTCAGAGCTTATGAAAGCGTTATATCTATGTCGTTGTTCTAGAATTATTTGTATTAACTTGGTACTGAGACCTCTCCATCTATCCATGAGTAGTGCTTCTAATGTTTCATGTAAGGGACCTGGATCAGAATGTTGGTTTCTGTATTTCGTGAGGAGGTGCTGAATCATGTATACACCTGCTAATTTCTGTTCGTCTGGGGAGAGGTTCAGAAATGTCTGCGCTACTGTGTCATCATTATACATATCCGGATTTTCAGCCCATAATATGGCTGACCGGGCTAGCTCTTGTTCATCCATCGAATTGAGTATGTGGTACCCCACTCGGTCTCGGAGTCTTTTATCAGTCTCCTGGAACTGATGTTCAGAAGAATTCGGGTTTGTTAAGGCAGAGAGGAAAACTCTCTTGCTTTCCGGACGGATACCTTTCCTAAGGTAAGTTCCCTTACCTACATACGCTATAGTATCTGTAGTCTTTTCTGGTTCTTCAAGTTCTTCTTCCTCCTCGGTGGAAGCCTTTTCTTTCTCTTTTTGGTGTATTTCTATCACTGCTTTTCAAATTTTCTTGTACATACTGGCTATGCAAGTCCCCTTATCATGTTTTCCTTCAGATATATTTTGACCCCACTTGTTTAGTGCATCTAATTCACTCTGATCTGTCCCAGGCCTGTCTCGTTCTCTTATTAGGCAATTTATGAAAAAACGTAGTATCTGTGCTTGAACGTTAACTTTCTGACGCTCCATGGCCTCCTGAATACTGTCAGGGTCTTTCCCCGTCTGAACAAACTCATATATTCTATCTAGGCGCTCCTTCATTCCTGCATAGCACAGCAGGAAATCAGTAGCAGATCTTAACCGTAGTGATGCCATCATCATTATATTGTCTTTACCGGGTACTGGATCATATCTGCAAACTGAAAGGTTTTCCTTGAATATGTCAAGGCGGGGTGACTTGAACGTAAAAGGATTCCGCAAATCCCCGAGCTGTAACCTGCGTGTTAACGGCGGTGTTTGAAGACCCCCGGCCGCACCCCCTGAGGCGGAAGCTTGGGCATTATCTCTCGGCGGAGTCTGTGTCTGAACTTGAATTTGTCTTTTAGTAGGATCAGGTAGAAGTGGTTTCGGTAGATCAACTTTAGGTGCGGGAAGTGGTGGAGGTGGTGGAACAGGAGCATTCTGTTGTGGTACTGGCGGAATATGATCTTGGGGCGGGTTACCACCCCCGTCCCTGTCGTTAGGCAGGGAGCGGACAGGGAGGTTGGTGTAAGCGGGTGCTACATCCTCTAGATAGGAATTCAGGAATATGTCTTTAGTAGTCTTATGCATTACTTTAGTTGGAACTAATGGTGGCGGCAGATTTTTTGGTATTTCAGAAATGGCCTCAGGCGAACCCTCGGCCGCGAGATACATACCGTTTACGAGGTTATTTCGTGCGCGGTCTACTTGCTCTGATTTTACTCGGATCCCCTCGGTAACTAACTCGTTTTCTTGGGCCTTGTCTGATTCTTTAAGTCTGTCTTCTCTACGTAGTGCTTTTTCAGCACGCTTATGTGATTCTTTACGCCAAAACTCTATGGCGTCTTTCTGAGATTGTCTGGCTTTCTTTTTCCATAGTGCTTCCTCTACCTTCATGATGCACTCGGCATCCCATGTTCCGGTAACAGGCCATCTGTGTCTTTCGTCTAGATGCTTAGTATAGTCGGCCCATAAATCTAGATATAATATGGCATCTATGACATGCTTGTGGTACATAAAGTTTCCTGGAGTGTCCCTAGGGGGGATAGGAATTGCTTCCTCTAGTATCCCTTTCCTAGTTCCTATCTGCTTTAATTTGTCGAAAAACTGCATCTTGTTTACTTAATACTGAGTGCTCAATCCTTACTACTTAATACTGAATATAGCTGGTTATACAAGAACACAATAATGCACAAAAACAGTCACACTCATACCACGACATTAATCACATGGAAAAAAACATTTCAGACATATATGACTACCCTCTATACTGGATGTACTGCTAAACAGCACAGATACACTGTCTAAAAACAGTGCAGACCGGACTTGTGTACCCAAACCCGTCTAGATACGTCCCAGCAATGGTACTCACCGGGAAGCACGGAAACAGAAGGCCTCGGAAAACTCGACTGGACTCGACTCGACACTTCGGAAAACTTCGGAAAACTTCTGAAAACTTCGGAAAACTGGTGGGCCTCTTGACACCTCGGACCTTGCTTCTTTCGGCTAGGCTCTGGTCGGGATCCTCCGCACTCCTCACCGCCTCGTCTGGGTACTGATCGCAGTCTTCGTCACCTCCGTGGGCCAGAGGGAGATGCAGGAAATCCTGCCGGTACGCGTAGTTTCCGTCTAACTGATGGCAGGGGACAGAGCTTGCAACGCACCAACCGGCGCGTGAGGTGGGGGAGGGGTCCCTATTCGGGCGCCAAAATGATGTAAATATATAATTTACCGTCTTAATTTCTATGCAGGTAAGTACTTAATCAATAATAACTCAAATCGGAAAGAAAAAAACCAGAGTCCGTGGTGTTAGAGTTCTTAGGGGTTTTATTCCTCAAAAAGGAATGGTCAAGACCAGGATATCATGTTCTTCCCACCACAGGGGTGGAAGAAGGGATAGAGCGCTACATTTTATTGACAGTACATAGCTTATATACTTAATTCATGTCATAGAAAGCAATACAGTAGGCGTAACAGCTGAGAGAAGACAAGATAACAGTATCCACGTGTTACTAGTACGTAATCAGAAGGCGTGGACTAGGCGTGAACTGGAGGTGTGTGCTAGAAACGTCACAGGTAGGTGTCACAAAGGGGTTGGCACTAAGCAGAAAGTTGCAATGTCAGCAGAAATCAGAAGCTTGGATGCGTGCGCAGCTGCATGACGTGTGATTGACGTGAAACTGGAGGGTGCAGGGGACTTGACATTTACACTGACGGAAAGAGACAGAAGTCTGGCATGTCAGATCAACTCGTACTTCTATCATATCTGATATCTGATACAAACTCATATATTCTATCTAGGCGCTCCTTCATTCCTGCATAGCACAGCAGGAAATCAGTAGCAGATCTTAACCGTAGTGATGCCATCATCATTATATTGTCTTTACCGGGTACTGGATCATATCTGCAAACTGAAAGGTTTTCCTTGAATATGTCAAGGCGGGGTGACTTGAACGTAAAAGGATTCTGCAAATCCCCGAGCTGTAACCTGCGTGTTAACGGCGGTGTTTGAAGACCCCCGGCCGCACCCCCTGAGGCGGAAGCTTGGGCATTATCTCTCGGCGGAGTCTGTGTCTGAACTTGAATTTGTCTTTTAGTAGGATCAGGTAGAAGTGGTTTCGGTAGATCAACTTTAGGTGCGGGAAGTGGTGGAGGTGGTGGAACAGGAGCATTCTGTTGTGGTTCTGGCGGAATATGATCTTGGGGCGGGTTACCACCCCCGTCCCTGTCGTTAGGCAGGGAGCGGACAGGGAGGTTGGTGTAAGCGGGTGCTACATCCTCTAGATAGGAATTCAGGAATATGTCTTTAGTAGTCTTATGCATTACTTTAGTTGGAACTAATGGTGGCGGCAGATTTTTTGGTATTTCAGAAATGGCCTCAGGCGAGCCCTCGGCCGCGAGATACATACCGTTTACGAGGTTATTTCGTGCGCGGTCTACTTGCTCTGATTTTACTCGGATCCCCTCGGTAACTAACTCGTTTTCTTGGGCCTTGTCTGATTCTTTAAGTCTGTCTTCTCTACGTAGTGCTTTTTCAGCACGCTTATGTGATTCTTTACGCCAAAACTCTATGGCGTCTTTCTGAGATTGTCTGGCTTTCTTTTTCCATAGTGCTTCCTCTACCTTCATGATGCACTCGGCATCCCATGTTCCGGTAACAGGCCATCTGTGTCTTTCGTCTAGATGCTTAGTATAGTCGGCCCATAAATCTAGATATAATATGGCATCTATGACATGCTTGTGGTACATAAAGTTTCCTGGAGTGTCCCTAGGGGGGATAGGAATTGCTTCCTCTAGTATCCCTTTCCTAGTTCCTATCTGCTTTAATTTGTCGAAAAACGGCATCTTGTTTACTTAATACTGAGTGCTCAATCCTTACTACTTAATACTGAATATAGCTGGTTATACAAGAACACAATAATGCACAAAAACAGTCACACTCATACCACGACATTAATCACATGGAAAAAAACATTTCAGACATATATGACTACCCTCTATACTGGATGTACTGCTAAACAGCACAGATACACTGTCTAAAAACAGTGCAGACCGGACTTGTGTACCCAAACCCGTCTAGATACGTCCCAGCAATGGTACTCACCGGGAAGCACGGAAACAGAAGGCCTCGGAAAACTCGACTGGACTCGACTCGACACTTCGGAAAACTTCGGAAAACTTCGGAAAACTTCGGAAAACTGGTGGGCCTCTTGACACCTCGGACCTTGCTTCTTTCGGCTAGGCTCTGGTCGGGATCCTCCGCACTCCTCACCGCCTCGTCTGGGTACTGATCGCAGTCTTCGTCACCTCCGTGGGCCAGAGGGAGATGCAGGAAATCCTGCCGGTACGCGTAGTTTCCGTCTAACTGATGGCAGGGGACAGAGCTTGCAACGCACCAACCGGCGCGTGAGGTGGGGGAGGGGTCCCTATTCGGGCGCCAAAATGATGTAAATATATAATTTACCGTCTTAATTTCTATGCAGGTAAGTACTTAATCAATAATAACTCAAATCGGAAAGAAAAAAACCAGAGTCCGTGGTGTTAGAGTTCTTAGGGGTTTTATTCCTCAAAAAGGAATGGTCAAGACCAGGATATCATGTTCTTCCCACCACAGGGGTGGAAGAAGGGATAGAGCGCTACATTTTATTGACAGTACATAGCTTATATACTTAATTCATGTCATAGAAAGCAATACAGTAGGCGTAACAGCTGAGAGAAGACAAGATAACAGTATCCACGTGTTACTAGTACGTAATCAGAAGGCGTGGACTAGGCGTGAACTGGAGGTGTGTGCTAGAAACGTCACAGGTAGGTGTCACAAAGGGGTTGGCA
This sequence comes from Lissotriton vulgaris, assembly GCF_964263255.1. Taxonomy (NCBI): domain Eukaryota; kingdom Metazoa; phylum Chordata; class Amphibia; order Caudata; family Salamandridae; genus Lissotriton; species Lissotriton vulgaris. The sequence continues at coordinate 1,562,670,897 of NC_141691.1, read as the reverse complement.
CTAAGCAGAAAGTTGCAATGTCAGCAGAAATCAGAAGCTTGGATGCGTGCGCAGCTGCATGACGTGTGATTGACGTGAAACTGGAGGGTGCAGGGGACTTGACATTTACACTGACGGAAAGAGACAGAAGTCTGGCATGTCAGATCAACTCGTACTTCTATCATATCTGATATCTGATGTTTGGGAACCATATTATCTGGACGGAAAGGTCTCTGGGGCAGAAGCTATTCTATACTGACTATGGATGCGTGTATGAGCGCCTGAATGTCTGCATGAGAAGCGTGAGGCATGGGGCCTTCCATGGGAGCATGGTGACAGAGGCTATGAATTACTTGCACTGAGACAGGTCGGCCCTTTGGCTCTGTAGCTGAGGGGGATGTTTACTGAAGCTAGTAGGCAGGAATGTATTTTCGAGGAGCGGAACAGATAACTCGAAGGTTATAGTCAGTCTTGGCAGGCAGCAGGCTGAGCTGAGCGCGGTGGGCCGCGCTGGAAGTAAGTCAGAGTTCACGGGTACAGAGGCAGCCTGGGCTGAGGCTTTCAGAGTCAGAAGCCAGAAAAAAGGCTCGATGGCAGAAATTCAGGGCCTACTTTGCCAGAGCAGAAAAACGTGTAAGGTACACTACAAAAAGACGTTGGCATAGCATACTTAGGAACGGACTAATTAACCCATTCAGGGTGGGTCTGAAAGAGGACATGTTGACGTTGGACGCAAATGTATTTGCATCTTCATAGCTGGCACAGGAGGGAAGTTACATGCACTTTAAGCTGGTACATGGAGACGGTGGGGTACGCGCTAGGGAACACAACTTGACCATAAAATTTATATTTCCTCACTGTAACCAATGCTCTTTAAGATTAACGCAAAATATTTCAGCAGAAAGTTGTGTCACAGTAGAACTAGCAACTTGCAAGCACAGTACATAACATTTGTGGCCTATATCTATCTAACGTCCCACTTCGTCAGCCTGTGCTCTAACATTAGTGGGAGTTTCAGGAGTCAATTCTACGAGCACTATATGGACTCACTACGTTCGACTATGACAGTACACCAGTCTTATTTTTCTTCTTCTCTCTTGTTTAGAAAAATTGGTATGTAAACTTCTGGAAGCCGGCATAATGCCAGCGCAGTCAACTTGCACCCAAGAAAAACAGACACATGCCATGATGACACAGACTTGCTTCACTGTACCAGTCCAGTACATGCAGGTGGTGAAGCTCTTACTTTTCTATTACGGGTGGCACTGAGAATACTCTGTTACAAGGGCTACTGATTAATTAATTTACCTATCACCCTACAGTGCCAATAACTACTAGAAAAGGAAAATGAAGAAGATCAATATTATGATTATCTATTCCTTCACAGGATATTTGCTTACATATGGGATGACTTTAGGTGCTTTGTTTTTTATTGAGTGAACACTGATAGGCCACACATGAATGACAGAGTTGTACTGAAATTATTAACAGAGGTAGTGAGTGGCCCCCGTAATCACCGGATATATGCTGTGCTTGCAATACAAACTACTGCTACTATTCATGGTAGGATTCTGAAAAATTACAACTTCTTTTCCTTGCATTTGCTACACTGGAATGGACGTGCGGATGCGGCGTTACATGCTCTTCAAAGTAACACTTACTTCATCCAGTGACCGTCTACTTGGTCTACATACACATATGCTATCTATGAGTCAGATAGTACCATGATCCAGCCATCCATTCAAAGTAAATGTGAAACCTTCTTTTTAATGTCTCAACTGGACAAACCTTAGTTTTTCTCACGGAAAAACAACATTTTCATTTTATTTTGGAAACCGCAAGCCACTCGTCCATGCTTGACTTGCATTTGACTTTGAACCAAGGGATATATTGCGCACATATACAGTTTTTGTTTCACCCACCCAGGCATTCCTCTTCCCTTTCTCCTTCCACCCATCCTTGCTTCATGCTTCAACCGGCCATGCATCCTATTCCCAGCCACCTTGGGCAGCATTCAAAAACCCGTATCATTCTTTGCCAGTCATCATTACTTTTTACTCGCTCGTCCTTCCACACTTACTTACACCCTTCTTTCCCTTTTCGTTCATCCCATCCATCAAGTTCATCTCTGATCTGACTTGGCTTCTCGATGAAACTTTCACAGCTGAGTTGAAGTCAATTTAGAGGAGGCTACTACCTGATTGATAAAAACTTAGTTCTAAATTTGTAAGTCTTCTTAACAGTAAAGTATACTTGTACTATACAACATATACACCCGTGCAGAGAGCACAATCTGCAGTCTGCAATCTCAATAAGTAAGGAATATAATAGCTTACCACTGCCCGCCACTCCTGTGGCATCCCCCTCAGCAGTTCCCGCTGGCTGTTGCACAGCCTCCGCCCCAGGAGTGCCCACCTCCACGCTGGCCCCGGCACCGGTGGATGGAGTTGCCGATGTTCAGCCTAGAAAATACATTTCAGATTCTTAGATGCCATATACACCACTCCCTAGGATTTTGTCTAAGTATGGACGAAATTTGCAAATTCGCGGTCTGCGAAATCGCGCGAAAGCGAATTCATGATCCGCAGAATTCGTGAATGTGTGCGAATTTGCAGATTTTCTTTTTTGCGTGTTTGCGGGGTTTTTTGCTTATTCGCGGACCGCTTGCAGCGCGCGGACCGCGAGGTTGCCCATGCGGTCGTACATGGGTGCGGCCATCTTGTGCCCGTTGCGTATTTCCATTTCCGGGTGCTATTGGCAATCTCGCGTTGTGTGCGGCGAGCTATTACGAGTTCGCCCGTGTTTTTGCATGCTCGCGGGGGAAATATTGCGCGAACTTACCCACGCGGTCCTAAATGGGCAAGGCCATCTTGTTTTTCATTCATTGCTATGGTCCTGTGCATGCTTTTTGAATCCTGCTTGAATCTTTGACATCCTTTCTTTCTTTGAACTTTTTTTTGCTCTTTTTTTAATCATTATCTATCCCTCTATTTGTCTGGAACTATATTTTGTGTTTTTTTCCAACTTTTTGTTACTGTATAACTTTTTTGGTTTAGCTCTCTCTTTCTATTTTTTTTTGTCCCCCTATTCTTTTCTTATTTTGGCCAGGACCATGGCAAAGGGAGCCGGCAAATCAAAGGGGAAGGGTCCCGCACCCCGTAGCTGGCTCCCTTGCGGGCAATTGAGGGGAGTTGATGTACTGGCCAGGGAGGTTTTTACTGCAGTGGAGGTGGCCGCACTGTTATTTTTTGTTCAGCCTCACCTCCCTAAGACCGTTGCAGCAGGGGGCAGGCCCGGTAAAGGTATGGCCTCCGGGAGCGTCACCAGCAGTGGGATAAGGTGTGCCGGGCCATGCGGAGGGAGTCAGGGATCCGGCGCACCTACGACCAAGCGACGCACCGGTGGCCCGCCGTCCTCGACCGGGAGCAGGACCTGATCCACCTGCTAGGTGTAGAGATCCCTGGCCTTGGTGAGTAGCTATTTATTAACTACTTTGTATATTCTTCTGCTCTGTGTTATATTGCTACTATATGTTTTTCGCGAAGAGCAAGAATGCTGACTATTCGATTACATTGCAGGTAAAATAGTGTTTAAATAGTTTCTGTGATTGCAGGTGCTCGCCTCCTCAGTGGCGTTGCTACTATGCTTATTTATTTGCAACTTTGTGCTCATTTGGCCTGAGAATATGTATGAGTGTAGTACTTTACAGAACTGCGTAATGCTAGAGAGACTAGAGACTCAAGTCTAGTCCTTCCTTTGTACTCCTGCTGCCACTAAGAAGAAGAAATAGTTTGGATTGATACGTTGAGTATATTATGACTTGTTATTAGTAGTAGTAGGACATTTTTTAGTGCTCTGCAATCATGATGACGGACTGTGTCTGTCACATAGCGTGCTGCTGCGTGCTGGCAGTTGTAGTAGAACCTTTTTGTTGTTCGTTAGTTGGTGATTTACATAACTTTCCAAGTAGACGGTCTGTGAATCCAGCAATACTGTACTAGTAGTATCCTCCTAGTTGACCAGATCAGATAGGTTAATACATGTAGTGCAATTGTTGCTAATTTGTTTCCCCAAGATCATTTTAGATTGTGGTCAAAGAAATCAAATATTTCAAAAAAGCAATCCTCCAGGTTGTGTTTCTTTATTTCATGATCATCAGCACCTCTCAGGGGCAAGGCAACTAGCTGCATCATTGAGACTCCGGTGGACGAAGGTGGACAGTCACAGCAGTCCCTTGCAGGCTCTTCTGCTGGCCTCAGTAAGTTGTTCTATTGTTATATTATTACTTGCACTTCCCTAACTTTTACAGCTCCTATTCATTACAAACTGTTTCCTAATTCTATTTTTTACAAAATATTCTTTCATCTTCTTATAATCTAGACTACTTTCTACATTCTTCTTCTGCCTCTACCATCACTCTCTGTGCTACTACTATTTATGATCTGTGTAGGTAGCTAAGCTTTCACAGTCGGCAAACGGTGTTAAACAAAACTCTGATCCAGCAATAGCTCTAGGCACCGAGTGCAGTCATCTGGGTTGCCCTTGCTGTCTATTCCAGTCTTCTTAATGTAAGAAAAAAGTAGCCGTTGCCTTTTTGTTTTGCTAGGAGCACATACCATACTGCTAGTGTTTCGGGGATTATTCTGCACATAAAAGAAGTATTGACAAGAGAATTAGGACATTATTGATGATAGGTGCAGTTCGACTTTCGACATACCTCAGTCCAAACAGAAGTTGAACCCCCAATCCCCCGACCGATTATCTAGTGTGTCTGACCAATGACTTTATGACCCAGAAGAACAGAAGAAGACTACCGCTGAGTCCCGGCCTATCTGAGTCACAGAAACATGACTGCCAAGTGCAGTAGTTCAACCCCTTCCGCTCACTCACTCGTGACCAAAAACCACACAGTGCTTGTTAGTTTTATTTTCAATTAAGAAATGAAAAAAAATCGTTATTTTTAATAGCGTAATATTCGGAGCGAGCACTGCTGATAGATGACGTTAAAGTTTAAACAACATTCCCATGAATCAAATTACATTAACGTAATAGTTAACAGACACATGAAATTATTAGAAAAACTGTGCGGGAGCCACCACCTTCTTTAAAGTACTTAAAGTACTGCTGGTGATGACTTACTAGTAGTTGGTGAATCGTCCTGTTGGCAGAAGGGCAATGTAATCTTCTTTCTGTAATTAGAAAAATGGTGCACGTTAAGCAAGCATTCATCAGTTGTCCTAAGAAGTGTAGCATTTAATGGAATAAGCATATAAAAAGTTAACACCCTCCCCTAAACCGTTACTATTTTTCAATCCCAGTAATAAAAAATGTGTTATGTAACATTTCCTTCCATTACGAGACGAAATAAGGAGTTGTGTATGGTATCTGAAAATATGACATGTTTTTTCTAGACGTCACAACATCTGATGCAGCACAGATGACCACCAGTGCCGGGGCCAGCACTGCGGAGGGCTCCACTCTAGGGGCGGATGCGACGGCGCCACCAGGAGGAGAAGTGGGGGAAGGCTCAGTGGCGGCGGACGGTGGTAAGGTATTATACTCCTTACTTATTGACATTTTAAAATAGGCTTGCAAAGGAGTGTATGATGTACTGTACAGTACACTAGTACAAGTACACTGTACTGTTAAGAACAGTTACTGATTTAGAACTACTTTTTTGGCTATCACGGAGAAGACAGTCAACCTTGACTTGTAATAGCATTAGCGGTGGTACTTCTCGGGTAAGCAATGGTCCCCTCTATTTGACTTCAACTCAGCTGGCAAATTTTTATCTTGAAGCCAAGTCAAATCAGATGTACTTTAGGGATGTGAAGAACGAAATGTGAAAGAAGGGTGAAACGAAGGACGAGCGAGTCTTAACATTTATGACTGTAAAGAATTGTGTTTTTGAATGCAAGTCAAGAGAAGAAGACGGTGGTTTCCAAAATATAATGAAATGGGTGTTAATTGGTTGTTGAGAAAAAGAAAACTTGGTACATTTGAGACATTAAGAAGAATGATAGACGTACTTTGGAAGCCTGTATGTTATCTTTGTTTTCCTCATCGATAGCAGAGGTGTATGATGTAGTAGAGCAGACGCTGAGTGGATAAAGATTGTTACTTTGAACAGCATGTCCGTGCCAGAGTAGCAAAGCTTAGGAAATCCAAATACTAGAATTTGTGATTGATCACAAATATTCCCTGCCTTGACTAACAGTACAGTACTTTACTTTTCAAGCGCAGCATCTATTGTGTATGGATTGTATGGTTGACATTATATCAAGTCAAGTCCCTTCCTCCTCCAATTATGGGTTCCACACTCACTCCTTATGTAATAATTTTATTTCAGCTGTGTCATGGGTGGACTATCGCTGTAGTTCACTCAATCTATCAAAACAAAGCACCTAAAGGCATCCATCATATAACCAAAGATCATGTGATTGGCAGGATATTGATATATGATCAGATTTGAATAATCACCTCCTCCCTAACCCCAACCAATGTCCAAAAGTCCAAAAGTCCCCTTTCCCAAACACCCAATTCCCACCCCCCCAACAGTCCTTAAAAAAGGGGCAAGGGACAGTCACTTCCTCCGGTGGCGTAGTGTGGACAGCTGTTGCTGCACGTCCTGTTGAATTGGTGAAGTTGCATGCATCCTGTCATTCCTCTTATTCTCGATATACTGCTCCATTCCATCTTACGTTCAGTCGATGAATATTGGTGACCAGACACACTGTCCACTGGCTGCCTGATGAGTAATTGCGGATTGCGTCTGAGTTCAGCGTTTGTTCCATGGCACATGTAAAAGCCGTCCTGTAATTTTTGATGGGAAAAAACAGTAAGTGAACCAGTTAAAAAAATATAAGGTACGCTGTGTAGTGCAAAAATAACACTTTCAGTTTCAGAGTCGACAGTATTACAAAACATACAAGCATTATTTCAAAAGTGCATACTCTGAGTCTCCTTTTCAAGGATAAATAGGTGTGGGCAAAATCTGCTGATCTTTCCCCTCAAGCTAGGTGTAAAGTGTAAACTGTGTTTTTAAAACCCTAAACCTACCCTAACCCTAGGCCCTAACCCCCCTTTTTCACCATGGATTTTCTCCAAACCATTTGCGCCCGATATCAGACCTTCCCAGCAATGCCCCCAGGCCACTGAACCCACCCGCAAAATAGCAGAACACCCCCAAACAGACAAAAAGCAAAAATGCAAAATCTCACACTTAGAATATTTTCGGCCTAGTTCCCAGATAACTCCATGCGCGCTCTGCAGATGGCCCTAGCTCCCCTTTCCAACCATGGATTTTCTTCAAACCACTTGCAACCAAAATTAGACATGCCCAGCATTACTCCAAGACCCCCCAAACCCCCCCCCCCCCTCAAACACCAGGAAGCACGAAAGTGAGCGAAAAGTGAAAAACTGTTTCACCATGGATTTTGTCCAAACCACTTGATTCCGATATTAGACCTTCCCCGCATTGCCCCCAGGCTCCTTAACCCACCCGCAACAAGGCAGAACACCCCCAAACAGGCAAAAAGCTAAAATGCTAAATCTCACACTTAGAATATTTTCGGCCTAGTTACCAGATCACTCCATGCTCGCTCTGCAGCTAGACCGTAACTCCCCTTTCCTAACAATGGATTTTCTTCAAACCACTTGCAACCAAAATTAGGCATGCCCAACATTGCTCCAAGACCCCCCAACCCGCCCCGAATACCAGGAACCCCCCAAACAGCCCCTCGAAAACACGAAAGTGAGCAAAAAGTCTGAAAAGTGAAAAACCTTTTCACCATGGATTTCGTCCAAACCACTTGATTCCGATATTAGACCTTCCCCACATTGCCCCCAGGCCCCTGAACCCACCCGCAAAAAGGCAGAACACCCCCAAACAAGCAAAAAGCAAAAATGCATATTCTCACACATTTTCGGCCTTCCTTCAATTCTGTCCAAACGCGCTCTGCAGCTAGGCCATACCTCCTCTTTTCCACCATGGATTTCCTTAAAAACAAATGCAATCAAAATTAGACTGTGCCAGCTGTGCTCCCAGATGCAAAAACCCACCCCCAAAAACCTAGAACACCCCAAAACAGCCCCCCAAAAACAGGCAAGTGAGCAAAAATGGAAAAACTTTTTCACCATGGATTTTTTCCAAACCGCTTGCGCCCGATATTAGACCTTCCCAGAAATTCCCCCAGACCCGTCAACCCACCCGTAAAAAAGCAGAAGACCCCCAAGCAGGCAAAAAGCAAAAATACATTATCTCACACTTAGAAAATGTATGGCCTTCCTTCAATTCTGTCCAAACGCGCTCTGCAGCTAGGCCATAACTCCCCTTTTCCATCAGGGATTTCCTTAAAAACAAATGCAATCAAAATTAGACTGTGCCAGCTGTGCTCCCAGACCCCAAAGCCCACTCGAAAAACCTAGAACCCCCCAAACAGCCCCCCAAAAACAGGCAAGTGAACAAAGATTTAAAAACGTTTTCACCATGGATTTTTTCCAAAGCACTTGCGCCCAATATTAGACCTTCCCAGCAATGCCCCCAGACCCGTCAACCCACCCGCAAAAAAGTAGAAGACCCCCAAACAGGCAAAAAGGAAAAATGCATAATCTCACACTTAGAACATTTTCGGCCTTCCTTCAATTCTGTCCAAACGCGCTCTGCAGCTAGGCCATAACCCCCCTTTTCCATCATGATTTTCTTCAAACCACTTGCAATCAAAATTAGACCTTCCCAGCAGTGCTCCAGGACCCCTGACCCAGCACCTCAAATCTAGAACACCCCCAAAGAGCCCCCCAAAAACCTGCAATACTGGTATATTCAAAACATGGCAAATTGCGCTGTTCACAAAAAACACAAAAAACAAACAGCAATTGGTTTCAACAGAGACAGACAGCCATTGCTGTCCACTGGATGTCATCTTCTCATTATTCATTACCTGTTCTACTTCTTGTATGCATCTTCTTCAGAAAGTGAGGGCCCACAGGACAGCCTCTCCTGTCAATTTCAGAAGTAAGTCTGTCAACAATCAGCAAGCATGTAGTCAGTCAGTAATTTCAGTCCCACTTGAGGGGACTCGTCTACGAAGACAAAGTTCCTTCATTCTCCATAATCCATCCATTTGCCTTGAGGGACATTGATAGGGGGAGTCTGGAGGAGGAGGGTAGAGGAGCATGATTGAGTTGTGAACTTGTGAACCTCATGAATGCAGACTGTGGCACCTTCAAATCAATAAGGAAAATAAGATGAAGACAGTGCTGTTGATGGACTTGTTGTGATTAGGTGATTAGAGTTTTGTTGTGGTAAAAGTTGCAAAACAAAGAAAGACACACAAGAATAAAAGTGAATAAGGACAAAAAAAGGAAGTCATTTTCGGGCCTCGGTGTCAGGGAAGTAGAGCTCGTCCTCAAAGTCTATGAATTGAGACGGGAGTAGGTCAGTGAACAGAGAAGAACTTCCATCGGGGTCACCTAAGTGGGGGGCCTCTTCTTCCTGCGTGCATTCACGTATTTTATAGCCCCCCTGGCTATAAGATCAGACATAACCCTCGAGTAGGTGGCAGAGGGGGAGGTGTGGGGTTTATTATTAGGGAGGCACTTCCCCTGACAGATTTTGAGGTCAAAGACGTTCAAGGTATTGAACTGATGGGCTTCTCACTTAAAGGTCATAAAGGAGTTTTGTATTCCAACCTGCTCTCTTATAGACCTCCTGGCAGTGCCATGACAGTCTGACATATTTGGTGGATCTTATCTATGATCTTTCAAACACTCACGCCAGGCTTATGATTCTAGGAGATTTCAATGTTTGGTTAAATGGTCCCCTGGATACAGCCTATAAAGAACTATGCCAAGCCTGTAATAATATCCACCTCCAGCAGCTGCTGCCTTCCCAAACTCATTTGAGGGGCCAAATCCTTGTTCTGGTCTTTGCTGAGGACACCTGAGTCAAGATTTAGGACATAACTGTTCAATGCTGGACTGATCATGCCCTTGTTCAATTCTCACTGCAACTTCCTAATGGTTCTTATATGGATGACAGTACAGGTAACATTAAATTCAGTAGACAGTGGTCTAAACTTTTGAAATGCTCTACACTGCCTACTTTGTTGCAGTGTGATTTCACCCTGGAGAAAGGAGTTGAGGAGAAATATTTGAGCCTCTGTCAACAGATTACTGAATCCTTGGATAAAGTGATTCCTCTAAGGAAAGCGAAGGATAGGAACAAACATGCTACCCCCTGGTGCTCTAATGAACTCCTTCAGCTGAAACTGCATTGCAGACAAGCTGAGAGAACTTGGAGGAAGCAATATCTTGAGTCAGGTAAAACTTTTTTCAAGCAGTTGCTCTTGGGTTATAAAGCTCAGATAAAAAGTGCTAAAGCTAAGTACTTAGAGATCACGCTAGCACATGCGGATAATAAGTCACAAACCCTTTTCAAAATTGTCATTAACCTTTCCAATCCGGCTTGTGCCACTAATAGTATTTCTGCTTCACAGGCACTGTGTGATTGTTTGGCTTCGTCTTTTGAGGACAAGATCACTGCCATTTTGAGTGGCTTCAAGTACTCTCAACAGTCTGCCTTCTAGCGAGTCATTGTCTATACTGACCCCAGCTGATAATAGAGAGAGTATTGCTTGCTCGATGCTGTCTAGATTTCCCCTTCCATCTTATGAGGATTTTTGTACCTTGGCTAATAGTGTCTCTTCGGGTTCTCTGTTGGACCCGCTTCCACATAAGTTCTGGAAGCTGTTTCAAGCGGAGCTTTTCCCTCTCTTAAATTAAATTTTCTGCCAATCTCTTAGCACTGACATGGTTCCTGACTGCTGGAAATTGGCGGTGGTATCCCCTCTCTTGAAGAAAGCCACTTTAGACCCCCTTTGTCCTGCGAACTATAGGCCTATTTCTTTTTTGCCTATTCCAATTAAAATCTTGGCAAAATACATCACTAAGTTGCTATATAGCTTTATAGAGGCTAATACCTGCTTAGATGTAGCCCAGTTTGGCTTTTCGCCAGCTCATGGCACGGAATCTGCACTGGTGGTCGTTCTGGATGATCTTCGTTCATGTGTCGACAGTGGTCGAGCAGTATTCTTGGTACTGCTCGACATGTCGGCCGCGTTCGACACGGTGAACCACTCTACTCTAATCAGAAGACTGGAAGAAAATGGAGTGGTTGGCTCGGCTCGGGACTGTCTGGTCTCTTACCTCTAGAATAGATATAAAGTGGTGACTTTACCTCCATTTAGGTCTGACACCAGAATGGTGGGGCAAGGTGTGCCCCAGGGGTCGGCGGTCAGTCCCATATTATTTTATCTTTATCTCTGCCCCCTGATCAGGCTGATTAAATCCTTTGGCATTACTGTAATACACTATGCTGAGGATACGCAACTTATTTTCTCTTTTGAAGGTAAGGATGCTGTCTCTACAGAGACCTTCCATCGTTGTATGCTAGCCACTGCGGACTGGTTGAGACATAATTCCCTCCAGTTCAATGGATCAAAGATAGAGGTATTGCATTGTTCAGTGGACAAAATTCCTCGTCCTCTGCCTGGGAACTTTTGGCCTCCTGCTACCTTGGTCACTGTTGAAGCAGCAGACGCTGCTCGCAATCTGGGTGTTACCTTTGGCCCACATTTGCAGCTGGATGCCTTCGTGAATAAGACCATCAGCACCTGTATGATGCTGCTACGTATGCTGCGTAAGATCCTCCCTGTGCTGCCTGCGCCGGCCAGACCTGAAGAAGTGCGTAGTACTATACTCAGTAGACTTGACTACTGTAATTCACTGCTTATAGGTGGCCCTATTTCCCTGATTACCAGCCGACTGGACTACGGCAACGCCCTCTACGCCGGAACCACCGCCAAGCTCCAGAAGAGACTCCAGCGGATCCAGAACGCCTCGGCCAGACTCATCCTCGACATCCCACGATACAGCCACATCTCCGGACATCTGAGAGACCTGCATTGGCTCCCCGTCAACAAAAGAATCAACTTCCGTCTCCTCACCCATGCACACAAAGCCCTACACGATCAAGGCCCGAGCTACCTCAACAACCGCATCAACTTCTACGCTCCCAAATGACACCTCCGATCAGCCAGTCACGCCCTCGCCGCCGTCCCCCGCATCCGGAGAACGACAACAGGAGGAAGGTCCTTCTCCTACCTGGCCGCCAAGACCTGGAACTCCCTCCCGACCGACCTGCGCCTGACCCAAGACCACCTCTCCTTCAGGAAGAAGCTCAAGACCTGGCTGTTCGAGCAGTAGCAGCACCCCCCCCCCCCCCCCAAGTGCCTTGAGACCCTCCGGGTAAGTAGTGCGCTCTATAAATGTCTTTGATTGATTGATTGATTGATTAGACAATTGCACGGATCCAGAATATGGCAGCCAATTTGGCTCTCTCGCAGGTGCGCTCAGCCTCTTCTTCTCTGACACTCCGGGACCTTCATTGGCTGCCTATACATCAGCGGGTCTGCTTTAAGGCATCTTGCATTGTCTTTAGGGCACTTCACGGACTGGGGCCTATGGCACTTCAGAACCTATTCACATGGTATTCGGCAGCCAGACTCCTTCGCTCCTCTTCTGCTCACTTAGTGGCAGTTCCTTGAATTTTGAGGACACGGATGGGCGGCCGCTCCTTTGGCTTTACTGCTGCTAAACCTTGGAACTCTCTTCCACTTTCGCTAAGGGGTATGAATGAATTGTCTCTTTTTAAAAAGGGGCTGAGGTCCCATCTTTTTCCTAGGGCTGTGTGATCCCTCCCTGCTTGTGATGTATGTTGAGTCAAAGCGCCAGGATACCCTTTGGGTGACAGCATGCTCTATATAAGTATGTTTTACATTACATTACATTACATTTTGTAATCGGGTGGTATGAAGTGCTGATTCATCTTGATTACTGTTAACCTCTCCACATTTTTGGGCGAGAGGCGGGTCCTTTTTAAAGTTACAATGGCACCAGCACCACTGAAAACACGTTCAGAAGACACGCTTGTGAGTGGGCAAGACAAATAATTTAGAGCCAGGTTGGTGATCAGTCGCCATACAGGCCCTTTCCTATACCAATACAGCAATGGTGTTCTCATTAAGAAAGACCTCTGTTGGGTCATCCAGATAGGCCTGCACCATCGACTCAAGGTTCTCCAGGGTTGCTCTACTTTGCGTACCATCTGTGGCCTTTGCAGCAGTGAACCAAGCAAACCCTTGCTGAGTTAGCCAATCCGCTTACGACAATATTTAATTTTTGGCCTGGTGCAGGTGAGGATGATGATACGGTTGCTGGTGTCGTTAACGACTGTGAGGGAAAGTGACTCCCTTCTACCACGGATTCAGAAGTGGAACTTGACGCCGGATGGCCTGCTGATTCAGTTGTACTTGTGCTGCCTCCTTGAACATTCTGCCGCTCTTTTTCGAACCGAGTGGCTGACACAGCTAGCCAATGTTTGTACTTTAAAACATCGGCTTTATCAAAAGGAATGAATGCTTTCCTGGCCACTGCCTTTTTGTACCGTGGATCCAGAATAGTGGCACAAATGTAATGTTGTTGTGTATGTATGTTTTCAAGCCTTTCTTTTTGAAGTAGGCACCTTAATAACTTCTCCGCCAAATCATATGCTTCTCGCTTTTCAGCATCATCTCTGAACGTTGAAGACACGTCCTTCAATTGGTGCTCTAGCATGCGCAACAATGGGATAGCTTTGCCCAAGGAACAGTCCTCCCTGCTGACTTCACGTGTGAAGATCTCAAAAGGAAGAAAGCATGTCTGTCAGGCTTGCAATTAGCTTCGATTCCTCCAACTCTAGCCTCATGTCTTTCTGAGTAGAATCATTTATCACCCACCACTGCTCAGACAGACGCTCAAGCATGTAAAAGGTTGAGTTCCAACGTGTTGCCCCCTCCTGGATGAGTCCTTTGACTGGCAGTCTACGTTCATGTTGAATGGTCCTCAGCTGCTTCCGGGCCTTAAAAGAATGGCTGAAATGTGTGCAGATTCTTCGGCAGATGGTCAGTAATTTGAAGACTGTGTCTTCTTTTTTCAAAAATTCTTGCACCACGATGTTAATACTGTGCACCAAACACGGCACTCTGAAATATTCACCATCAGACATGGCCCTAACTATATTACTGCCTTTATCCGTGGAAACATAACCAACTATGCGATATCTTGGATACAGCCATTCATTGACCTTCCTGTTAAACTCCTCCAAAAGGTTAGGTGCAGTGTGAGATTTCTCCATGGCAAACATGCCTACTGTTGCATGTTTGCGAGTAGCTTGAAAAACTGTGTCTGTGTCAACACCTGCTTGTTTTAACTGTTCTTTGACCCCTGCAAAAGAGACCCAGTGTGCAGTCATGCATATGTAATCAAGGGCTTGGCAACTGGTCCACATGTCTGTTATCATGTGGATAGTGTGAACAGCACTCTTCAGAATAGCTGCGCCATTCACCTCCAGCACATCATGATGTAGTGCTGGAACAGCAACCCTGGCAAAATAGGACCGGCTATGAACCTTCCATTTAGGGCAGACTGTTGCCACAAATTCAAGAAAACCCACCCCTTCCACGAAAGAGAAAGGGAGAAGGTCCAGCGCTAGCATTTTAGCCAGCTTTGCGTTATACAGAGGTACCGTTGGGTGGATGCGTTCAAATGGCGCCTCCGACCAAAATATGCTTGTAATGGTGGACTAGACCGTTTTACGTGATGATGATGATGATGATGCAGACTTCAAACCAGTTAGGCTCATTGATGTAGTTTTTTGCATTGGTGTCTTTCCCACACTCTTAGTGTGCCTCATACATGTTGCAGGGGTAGAGGGTGTGGGCGCTACCACTGCAGTGCTGCTGCCAGGGGTACTGGGTGTACCAGAAAAAGTGTTGATCGGTTCTTGACTGCACGATCAGCCCCTCGTCATCATCAGATGCAATATCAATGTCTACATTTGGATTTGTACTTTTGGCTTTCCGGATCTTCCTTAGGTGTGCCTCCCACTGGATAATGTGGTGTTTTTTGAGATGACCTATCTGGCCTCCGGTGCCTTAGTTGGTCAAGCTAACCCGGACTAACTGCTTGTCTACAAATCGAACAAATGACCATGTTTTCCGCCTTTTGGCTAACAGTAAAGAAGTCCCAAACTGGGGACTAAAGATGTCTGCTGGAGGTGGAGGTGCTACTTTGAGTTTCAATGACAGATGAAGTGGAGGATGAGCGTGGCTGAATTAGTTTCTGTTGTTCACTTACAGCACCACTACTTGAGGTAATGGAGGTCAAACTGCATGGAGGTCCCTGTCGGCCCTTCTGACTAAAAAATATGGAAGCTGTAGGTCGTTTTGGTGTTGTAGTTAACTGAGTTTGTGGAAGTACCAGTGCCATGCCACCCACATCCAGCTCAGTAGCCATTCGGGATAGGGTGAAAATGTCTGTCTGCTGCATGCCCGCTCGGACTGGAGTGACGTCTTTGATGACTGGGTCGTCATCAGACTGTTCATCAGCAGCAGAAGACACCACTTCTTGTTCGTCGTCATCACACATAAGTCGAAGCCTTGCGGGAACCTTCCTTTTAGGCTTAGCTATCTTTGTCGGCTCATGGCGTGCCTCACTCTCAGACTGCATTTGTGGGTTCCAATCAGGATCAAGGTCATCAGAATGAAGGGGGCTTGAAGAAGAACTTGTAGTAGTAGTAGCCCTCCTTGACCTTTTTCTTGCTGGGGATCTGGAAGACAATGGATCATCCTCAGGAGGAGTGGCTTCCTAGGAGGATACCTCCGCTTGAATACCAATTTCCAGATGTGCCCCTACTTCTGGAGGAACAAGCATTGTAGGCAGTTGTGCCGCTCCATGAACCTCTAGTTGCACCTCTCCATGCACCTCTCCATGCACCTCTCCTTGCGCCTCTGCTTGCGCCTCTCCTTGCACCTCTCCTTGCACCTCTCCTTGCGCCTCTCCTTGTGCCTCTCCTTGCGCCTCTCCTTGCGCCTCTCCTTGCGCCTCTTCTTGTCCATGTACTTGCGCTTGTACTAGTTGCACCTGTGGTTGTCGTTGCAGCTGTGGTTGTTGAACACTCGTCAACTGAGTTACACCCAGCGTTGATTGGATGCTACTTTCTTGTGATGAGCCAACATCACTGGTCGATGGTGATTGAACAACCAGTGGCTGCCGCAGCAGCACTCATGGTCTTGGACCTAACTTGGCATGGTGGCACTAAGCCCAATGAAGCGGAGGTGCTGCTTCCAGCTTGGTCCCCGGCGAACACCGCTGCTGCTGCAGGCGTAGTTTTTGGGCACACCAGTCTCCTTGGTAGGTGGTGCCACTTGCATCTTCTGCTCCTTCTTACTGGCAGTGGCACTGGCGACTTTTTTCGCTGAGGCGCTACGGCCACCTTTCTTTGGGCCCATCTTCTTCAGATTTCAGAAGAACAGCAGGCCGCAGTTCCACGTGTTGCAGAGTTGTCTTGTCTGTGGCCACACGTGACGTTGTGCTGCACACACCGCTGCAGGACTTCTCCCTGGCACTGGTGGTTCTCTTGTTCTCTAAAAGCAATAAAAACCAGAGGAACATCAGTTAAACACCCCAAAAAGTAGAAAAACACAAAAATCACCCCAATCCAATGCCAGCCATGCCCTCAATGACGTTTAAATTCAAGACACCCCACAGAAAGACTTTGTCCATGCACCACTGAGTACAAATGGGCCTAATGGATGAAAGCAAGGAAAACTGGGTGCAGGCCTGAGCATACTGCCTGGCTTCAAAATGGCCCCTTGAGCCTTGACCCCACCACATGGCCAGGCCCTACCTGGACCAGGCCTCAAAATGGCCCCTACCCACATGGCCAGGCCCCAACAACACCCCAAAAAGTTGAAAAACACACACAAATCACCACAATCCAATGCCGTCCATGCCCTCAATGATGTTTAAATTCAAAACACCCCACAGAAATACTTGGTCCATGCACCACTGAGTACCCCTGGCCCTAATGGATGAACGCAAGGCAAACTGGGTGCAGGCCTGAGCACGCTGCCTGGCTTTAAAATGGCCCCTTGAGCCTTGACCCCACCACATGGCCAGGCCCTGCCTGGACCAGGCCTCAAAATGGCCCCCACCCACATGGCCAGGCCCCAACACCACCCCAAAAAGTCAAAAAACACACAAATATCACCCCAATCCAATGCCATCCATGCTTTCAATGATGTTTAAATTCAAGACACCCCACAGAAAGACTTGGCCCATGCACCACTCACTACCCTTGGGCATAATGGATGAAAGCAAGGCAAACTGGGTGCAGGCCTGAGCACACTGCCTGGCTTCAAAATGGCCCCTTCACCCCAACCACATGGCCAGGCCTGCCTGGACCCGGCCTCAAAATGTCCCCCACCCACATTGTCAGGCCCCAACAACACCCCAAAAAGTAAATAAAAAAATCACCCCAATCCAATGCCATCCATGCCCTCAATGATGTTTAAATTCAAGACACCCCACAGAAAGACTTGGCCTATGCACCACTGAATACCCCCTGGCCTAATGGATGAAATGAAAGCAAGGTAAACTGGGTGTAGGCCTGAGCACACTGTCTGGCTTCAAAATGGCCCCTTGAGCCTTAACCCCACCACATTGCTAGGTTCTACCTGGACCAGGCCTCAAAATGGCCCCTACCCACATGGCCAGGCCCCAACAACACCCCAAAAAGTTGAAAAACACACACAAATCACCACAATCCAATGCCGTCCATGCCCTCAATGATGTTTAAATTCAAAACACCCCACAGAAATACTTGGTCCATGCACCACTGAGTACCCCTGGCCCTAATGGATGAACGCAAGGCAAACTGGGTGCAGGCCTGAGCACGCTGCCTGGCTTTAAAATGGCCCCTTGAGCCTTGACCCCACCACATGGCCAGGCCCTGCCTGGACCAGGCCTCAAAATGGCCCCCACCCACATGGCCAGGCCCCAACACCACCCCAAAAAGTCAAAAAACACACAAATATCACCCCAATCCAATGCCATCCATGCTTTCAATTATGTTTAAATTCAAGACACCCCACAGAAAGACTTGGCCCATGCACCACTCACTACCCCTGGGCATAATGGATGAAAGCAAGGCAAACTGGGTGCAGGCCTGAGCACACTGCCTGGCTTCAAAATGGCCCCTTCACCCCAACCACATGGCCAGGCCCTGTCTGGACCCGGCCTCAAAATGTCCCTCACCCACATTGTCAGGCCCCAACAACACCCCAAAAAGTAAAAAAAAAAAAAATCACCCCAATCCAATGCCATCCATGCCCTCAATGATGTTTAAATTCAAGACACCCCACAGAAAGACTTGGCCTATGCACCACTGAATACCCCCTGGCCTAATGGATGAAATGAAAGCAAGGTAAACTGGGTGTAGGCCTGAGCACACTGTCTGGCTTCAAAATGGCCCCTTGAGCCTTAACCCCACCACATTGCTAGGTCCTGCCTGGACCAGGCCTCAAAATGGCCCCCACCCACATGGCCAGGCCCCAACACCACCCCAAAAAGTCGAAAAACACACACAAATCACCACAATCCAATGCCATCCATGCCCTCAATGATGTCTAAATTCATGACACCCCACAGAAAGACTTGGTCCATGATCCACTCACTACTTTTGGGCCTACTGGCTAGTGTGGCTTTACACAGGCTCCCCAAAATAAAAAAAATAAATCCACATTTAGTGAGTTAAAATTCAATGACATAAATGAGATTTAAGTTCAACAAAACTCACAGAAACAGTTGTATCATGCACCCATGAGTAACCCTGGGCCTGCTGGATACTGAGGCTACCCACAATATATTTATTTAAATTTTGTGAAAAAGTTTTAAAATTGTAGTTGCAGCAACTGCAATGCCCCAAACAAACAACACCAACTTACTTGTAAAATCTCAAATCCAAAAGTGATCCAAAAACTCCAAAGTCCAAAAAGTCCTCAAATACAAATATCCAGAAGCAGCCACAAAAAGTAATCCTTCCAGCTCCAGATTCAAATGAAAAGTGACCAGGAGATGGGCAAAGCAGTGGGAGGAGCCTGCTGGACAGGAACAGGAAGTTGGAGACTCTGGGGCACTTTTGTCCTCCCACCCCCCAAAAACAGACTTCTTCCACAAAAAAGTGGAGCCAAATCTCAATCTGAGGAGTTATTCTGATCAAAATAATGATTTTCAGAAGGTTTATGCTGCCTGCGGTGGATTTCTTGTGCAGAATTGCAATTTTTGCAATTTCGGTAAAGCGAGCTGTCGGATGTCAGTTGCGCGCCAAATCTACGTGTTCGGCATTGTTTACTCACGCTATGCGTGATCGCGGGACCTTATGACGTACTCGCGTTGTCAAACTCTTGCTGTGCAAGATGGCAGACCACGATAACGTAATTGTGGTCGAAAAACTCACGCGCGATCATGCGATCTGGGAGATGCATCACGTTGTAAAGCCCTGCGCCGTCAGGGGTCACTCCGGTGCAAGGGAGGCCGTTCCTGCGCAGGAACGCCTCCTAAAAGTGGCTGAGTGAAAACTACGAGATTTCACTCAGTCACTTTTTGACCAATGCTGCGTCAAAACCCTGTGCCTGCTTGAAGCAGACGTACGGCTTGACGCAGCATTGAGGAGATAGGGCACCCCAGAGCATTGCTGGAGCTGCGTCGTGCTTGCGACGCAACCCCAGCAATGCGCCGCCTTTACGGCACAGATACGTGACGCATCTGTGATGTTTTACCCCATGGTGCGCCGCATTGTAAATGGTGGAGGCATGGTGCACAATTACTGGTGCATCCCTGCTAATTTGCAGGGATGCCCCAGTAATTGTAAATCTGCCCCTTAGTGTCTAGCATGACGCTGTTCTTTAAAGTACACGCATACAAATGAAATGAGCACAAAATCGAAAACAAGTAAGCATAGTAGCACCGCCACTGAGCAGGCGAGCAGGCGAGCAGGCGAGCAGGCGAGCAGGCGAGCAGTTCAATCAGGAGATTTTGAAACATGATTTCCCTACAATGTAATCGGCAGCATTATTGCTCTTCGGAAAAAACAAACATTTGCAATATGATAACATAGAGCAGGAGAAAACAGAGTAGTGATTAAATAGCTACTACTACTCACCAGGGATCTCGACGCCTAGCAGGTCGAGCAGGTCGTGTTCACGGTCGAGGATATCGGACCCGTAAATACGCAACGCGCACACGATGGCCGCGCCCATGTACGACCGCATGGGTAACTTCGCGGTCGGTGCGCTGCAAGCGGCCTGCGAATACGCCAAAAAAACCACAAACTCGCAAAAAAAATCCGCAAATTCGCACGAATTTGCGAATTTTGTGGATCGCAAATTTGCTTTCACACAAATTTGTGTGCCGCGAATTCACGCATTTTACCCATACTTAGAAAAGAGTCCAAAATAGTACTAATTTCAAAACTAGGGAAGGATCCCCTTAAGGCAGACTCCTATAGGCCTATCTCCCTGCTTAGCACAGATTATAAGATCTTCACTAGCGTTTTGGCAGGCAGATTGGCAAAGTTGGCCCCACAACTTATTGATCCAGACCAAAAGAGCTTTGTCCCTGGCAGACATATCCAAGAGTTAACTCTGCAATAAATAGGCAGTATTGATTTAGCGTTGGCACGGTGGGAGCCCTTGGCAGTGAAAGCGTACGCCGCTGAGAAGGCCTTCGACCACGTCAACTGGGGCTTCTGATGAGAAGTGTTAAGAACTAAGGGCTTTGGAATAATCTTTATTGAAGCACTCAGAGGGTGCAATGAGGGCGCTTCCGCAGCTATACTCTTAATTGGCCTCCTGACGCCGCGCTTTCATATAAAAAGGGGTACGAGGCAAGGGTGTCCCATTTCGCCCCTTCTGTTCGATATTTATATCGAACCCCCGGCGCAGGCATTGAGGAAGGGTGATTTGAACACCCCCTTTAGTGTTACGGATTACAGCTGTAAATTAGCCATGTACACTGACGATCTACTGGTCTATACCAGTAATCCAGCAGAGGTGCTTCCTAGGGTTGAGGATGCCCTGACTGAATTTGGTCTGTACTCTGGCTACCTGATTAACAACTCTAAAATGGAGGTTATGTGCTGGGGGGAAAATAAATGGGCTGGTGCCCACAGCTACGAGTTTGAGTACCTGGGGATAACAATAACATAAGACCTAAACAATATCACCCAGACCAACGTGAAGAAGGTGGCTAAGGAGATCGACCATCTCTTCTCCAGGTGGCAGAACCTCCCCTTGACAATTTACGACCGGGTGAATTTGGTTAAAATGGTCATCTTGCCCAAATTGACGTACCTGTTTAGCACCATACCTCTGGTTTTTCCAGATAAAATCTAGGGGAAAATCCAGGGGAAAATAGGTTGTTTCACATGGGCGAATAAAAACTCCAGGCTCTTCTGGAAAAATCTAAAAAGAAAGCTGCTAAAAGGAGGTTTAGCGCTCCAAGATGTTCTGTGGAACGCATTCTCTTTCCAGCTAAAAAATATTTGCTGTCTCCTTTCTAGCCCTGACAATTCCAACTGGGGTCGGATCTTGACTATAATGGCTAACCTTGAGGGTGGAGAGACAGGCTTCTTATATAAATTTGGAGCGCCAACATTTTACAAAAAAGTCTGCCTCAAGGTATTAAAACTAGCTCCTACGGTCTGGAACAGAATCAAAGGTAGATGGGGTATAAGATACTACTCCGACTTCGCCCCAATTTGGGACTTCCCTGGTTTACCGCTATGCCTCAGGGATAGCCTATCACTCCCCACTAGGAAAGCAGGTATCAAGGTATGGTCTGACCTAGTAACATCAGAGGGGGTTCTCCCTTGGGAGGTCCTGAGAGTTAAGATCGGGGACTCTTTCTCCAGATTTAAATATATGCAACTATGCTCTTGGTAATTGGCTGAGAAAGAGAACATTGGCGGTGATCTGGATAGAGAGCATGCCCTTCAATTACCTAACCCCAGGAAGAAAGAGGGGGAATTTTGGTATAGAAATTTGCTGGAAGCGGAGGAATTGCAATCCCCTCCACTTCATCTAGTCTGGAATTCCTCCATGTTGGAGGAAGGCTCAGCTAGTTTATATGGGACATCCCTCCAAATCTTATAGAAGCTCGTCAGGCCAGCCTCACTAAAAAACAAACACTTCTATGTTATCAATAGGCTGTACAATATGCCGAAAAAAATAGCGAAGTTTGTGAGTCCATTCCCTAAGTGTCCCAGATGTGGCCTGGCTGAGGCTGATGATATTAATATCTTTCATGACTGTCCTAGTTCTGGCCTCTTTTGGGCTAATATGGAGAGGGCTATGGAGAGTATTTTTAAAGCTAAATTGTGCCTTAATTTAGTTAGAGTAATGTTTGATCTTGACTCAACTCTTTTCGACACAAATGCCTTTGTTTTTTAGCTTAATTTTGATTGCCCTCAGAGAGATCTGCAAACTCTGGAAGGATGCCAGCCCTCCACTTTATGAAAAGTGGCTGCGTGTTGCATTAGGTTTGGTGCGTTTAGAAGTGGGCTTAGCCCACAATGTAAATAGTAAGTTATGGGAACCTTTGATCTCGTGGGGGAGGGAAATGAGGCTGGTCTAAGGCCTCAAAGGTTCTATAATTACACCATGCCTCGGACAAAGAAGCAGGTTGGTTGGCTCCAGGTGAATGCAAGAACATCAGCCCTGGGCGCCCAGGATGGATTGGGCTTTAAAATGTTCTGTTGCAGACGCCAATGGTGAAATGAGGACCTATAAAACATTTTTTTAAAAAGAGACAGGTACTTTAATGATTGTATCGCCCTTCAGTATTGCCAGATAAAATGTATGAATATGGTGTCCAGAATTTTCAATAAAACTTCATCTCTAGCCACTGGTAGCGACTGTAAAGGGTATAAAATCTTCGGCAACATTACCATTTTTAAAACATTACCCCTACCAATGGTTGGTAAATGTAGCACATTTATGCGTTTTAGGTCTGTAGGTATTTTTTAGACCAGGGGATTAAAATTGATTCTGCCTATAGTCGCTACTTTGGACTGAATGCGAACTCCAAGATAGACAGCTGTGTCCACGCGCAGTGGGTCTTGAAAGGAACGATTGTCTGTGCCCATAACATGTGTTTTCCCTTCATTCAAAGAATAGCCTAAAATCTCTAGCCATAGCTTCTATATCCCTGATTGCTCCTTCTGGGTCAGTGGTGACAATGGCAATGTCATCAGCATAAGCAAGCACCTTAGTCTCAAGCTCTTTGCTGATAATCAGCTTTATCCCCTAATTGTTTAAAATCTTCTCAATCAGTGGATTTATATAGAGAGCAAACAAAATGGGAGAGCAGATGCAACCCCTGCCTGGTCCCCCTCGACACTTTTATGATGTCCTACTCTTCCCCCATTAGTTGGAGCCGTGCATATGGGCTGGAATACATTCCTTTAATAGCGGTGATTATTTGTTGGCCAAAACCCTTTAATTTGAGTATTACCCATAAAAACCTCCAATCCACCCGATCAAAAGCCTTCTTGCCATCAAGGAGGGCCATACCCATCTGTCCCCATCTTGGTTATGATGTCAAACAAGGTTATTGCCTGCCTTATATGGTCCACAGCCCCTCTGCCGGGTATAAAGCTGTGCTGTCAGGGTGACACTTAACAGGCTATAACCCTTCCTAGAAGAGCTGACAGAATTTGAGAGTAGATCTTGGTGTAGGAGTTTTTCAGTGATTTCGGCTTATGCGAGGCCGAGTTATCCAGTGTTTTGCCCTTCTTGGGGAATATAATAATATCAGTAGCCTCCCAAGACACTGGTGGAAATCCATTGTTTTGTTCTCCGAAGAACAGGTCTAGTAAAATAGGGGATAGCTGGGATTGAAGTGTTTTAGGTATTCAAGAGGTATTTTATCGGGGCTGGCAGCTTTCCCCAAAGGTAGATAATGTAAAGCTGCCAGGACCTCTTCCAGTGTTATTTCTGCTTCTAGCTCATCCCTGACGGGTGGGTCTAGGACAGCGTGAGATCCACCTTTGTCACTACATGTGAGATATCTGGGGGTATCCTGCTATCTTCCTTATATGATAACTGGAACAATACTTGGAACACACAAATTATGTCACTAGACTCTGTGTAAGTTCTTCTATCCTTTCTGATTGAGGATATCATACTTCTAGCTTCCTTCTGCCGTGTACGCTGCACAATCATTTTAATGACTGATTCTCCATACTCGTATGTTCCATTCATATGAGTTTGAAATTCTTCGGCCATTCTATGACTAAGCCAGCTGTTAATCTCAGCTTTTAGGGTAATGATTTTGAGCTGAGTTTGTGCCACCCCTTGCCCCTGTACAATAACTGTCACATGTTCTTGCTCAGCCTCTGTCAGTTCCTTCAACAGCCTCTCTTTCTCAGCCTGGTGCTGTCTCTTCACTTGGGCAGCTAAGCTAATGGTCCACCCTCTCAATCCGGCCTTAAAGGTTTCCCAAACCATACCTCAAAGAGCGCTTTACCAATTAATGTCAAAATACGCCTGCATCCAGTTCCTGATAAGCTCGGCAAAGGCTACATTTGCCAGCAATTTCCTTTTGAATGTCCACATGCGGCGGCATTTGACAACTGCTTGGGCCTCGACCTCCAAAATCAAAGGACTGTGGTCTGAGATTATCTTCGGGAGATTCCTAATTTTGGTTTTACTCAACAACCCTGCTGTTATTAGAAAATAATCAAGTCCAACATATTTCTTATAGGGGCAGGAGTAGTAGGTATAGCCTGGATCGTTAGGATGCGTGTACTTCCACATGTCGAATAGAACGTGGCTGTCCATAAGGGATGATAAAGCCCTTATACTGAAGGTTTTTCCCCTGATATTGCTGATCTTGCTGGTCTCAACAGCTTGGTGAATGTTGAGATCTCCACAAATAACCAGCAAGTATGGCCAGGATGCTAGCTTGACCCAATCGGCCCTGCTGGGCTTGGCTAAAACAACCACCCCTGAATATTGGAACTCTGAGGAACAAGGCACCAGATTATATCCCCTTATTGCAATCAACTCCCTTTTACCCCATGGGATATGTATCTCCTGCATGCAAACAATATTGGGGGCAATTGACCTCCCGAACTCAGCCACCCATGACCGTCTCATCCTATCATTCAAGCCGTCCACATTTATTGAGCATATATTGATGCTACCCATCTATTCTATACTTGATAAAAACCCTTACTGTTCTTAATCTCAACTTTACCAAGTGCATAACTACATAAATGAATAAATTGTGTTGATTTAATTCCAGCTCTGGGTAAGATTTTGTTTTGCACCCCCCCACACGTACACTAACCCCCTGAGCCCCCTTCGCCACCCCGGTCCCACCCACCCAAACGCGCCTCCAAGAACTCTCTCCCCCTCTCTACTCTCCCCTGACCCCCTGACCTGAGAAGCTACCAGATCGCAATGCAGTCTGAGAGGAGATGGATGCAGCATGTGTGACCTGTGGATAATACATACATTTCCTAATAGTTGTAAAATTGTAAAAGAGAAAAAAACACCAAATACACGAAAAATAATAAGAAAAATAGAGTGCCCTAATTCTGAACCTAGTTCTAACCTCAGAAACCTGATCACAGACATGAATTGCCTATTCTTACACTTCTTACAGTTCGTGCAGCTTAGATCCTTCCAGAAACTCTTTCGCCCTAACCTTAGAATTAAAGAATCGAGGTTGCCCCTGACCACTTTTACGCATGCAGGATTAACCAGATAGGCCTGTGCATTTTTGTTTTGGAAAGGCTTAATCAGCTACCGAAACAGCCATTGTCTCTCAACCGTGGCATGACAAAAGTCTGGTCAGACAAAGAACAAGACAGATCCTCTAGAGCACCTTGCTTCAGGCCCTGCTTTCTCAAAAAACAGCCTGAATAGGAGAATGTTTCCAAGGTAGTGGAGAATAACCAGTGGCTACGAACCCTCCCTTGGTGGTTGCCTTAGTACAAACGGTACTCTGCGGGCACGCTGCACTTCTTGTGACCAGTCCCAGCCTGATAGCTCCGGGAGGGCTACACATAAGAGTTCCACCACATAGACCCAAATATCCGAACCCTCAACCCCTTCTGGGACCCCTAACAAGCAGAGATTGTTATGCCTCTGGTGATTTTCTTGATCTTCCAGTTTCCATTGTATGTCCAGAAATTGGGATTCATGCACCTCAGTTTGTTCCAGAGTAGCAGCATGATCTGTCCCAGTTGCGGAAGTTCTAGTTTGAAGGTCTTTAGGTGTTCCCCGATGGTATTGCACCACTGAGTACATTTTTTTACCACCCCTTGGACTTTTCTTGGGGACGTTTGAGCCTTATGGCTATCTTGGTGCGTTTGTTCATTGTGCATTAAAATTGCCTAATAAATAGCGTCTAGTGTAACCCATGCATTGTAGGGTCCTAGGAGGAGAGTTGGTCAGGCATTCTGGGTTTGTATAGTCCCAACCTAGATTGTTGCCCACTGAAGCTAGCTGGCCATCCTTCTTGCCCATCTTGTGGGCTGTCAGGGCACAGCCCCTTTTGCCGTCCTCTGGGTCGCTGCCATTCTTGCTAACATTGGAGGAAGTGTCAGACCTTGAGTATGGAACTGGCTCCAAATATCGACTGGAACAAGAAGGCCAAAAAACATTTCAATATCAGCTAGAGTCATTACGGTAGAAGAGGCAGCCTCTGTTAATTCCTTATAATAAGCTGTAGTGTTTTTCCTAGGGTCAGGCAACGTAGCCTTACGGGCTAAAACCTCACTTCTTTTTCACAGATTATAAACTCATTGCTCCTGAAAATGGGCAGCTACGGCTGGTCTATGAACATTACCGAGCTGGACCGTTAACTCAGGTATTTCTGGATAATATATTGGATCAACGCATGCATTTTAGTGGGACTCTTTTCATACAATCCAATTGTGTAAGAAACTATAGTAGCAATATTTGGGAGCACCTGTCCTAGGGCTAAATCAGCTACATAAACATGGTCCTTACTATCAAATAACACTTGTGGGGCCTCAAATGTAATGTGTGTGCACCAAAGGTCAATCAATGTAGCAGACGCTGTAGAAAAGGCTCAAACTCACACACAGCTTCCCAAATGTCCTCTGTACCATCAACCAGATTACTAGCCCACATCATTGCCTGTCATGCTTACACAACCTTCTCATCCTCACCTACTCTAGAGTGCACCAGCAGACCCACTACTCCCTAAACTTCGCCCAATCCCTGTCCTCATACACTTGTACTGGAGTATCAGCATCCAAGGATATTGGAGGATGAATAACCATATGGGGAGAAATTACAGAAGTAGTAGGTACAACTGTTGTTCATTGTTGAACTGGTGGAGAAAGAACAGAGGATGCAGGAGTTGAAACAATAGATGTACTAGAGGTCAGAGTCATCAAAGATGGCGAGATCAAAAAAGGAGCAGGGGGTGCAGTAGCCAAGGCTGTCGAAGTAACAGCCGTAGATACGGGAATGGTCAAGGCAGATGAAACAGGCTGCTGTGACTGTAAAGGAACAGTGGAATATATTCTCTGTGGAGCATAAGGAGGCGGGGATCGAGTATCTATCAGCTCCTCAACAAAAACATCATTATCTTCTTTGGCCAAATAAGTCAATATGTTTGCATTTTTCCTTTCCGGGCGTCCCTTTCCATCTGTCTCTGTCTGGCCTCCTTCTGCCATGTCTTGAGGGAGTCAAACATCAACTGTCTACTTCTTCTCTTGAACAACTGTTCCTGAACAAACCCAGTCTTTTGATCATCAAAGGTGCCCTTCAAAGGCCACGACAACTCAGCATTGTCCCTCGTATATTTGTGCCATAATGTACTAAACATAATCGGGCCTTGACCGTGTTTCAAATACATATCAACATTAGGGATGCCTTCAGGAGGTGCAAGCTGAGTTTCTTCCAAGTGAGATTCAGCAGAGCAACATTAACAACACACATTCTAGAGTTTGCTTAGGCCAGGCATTTAAAAAAAGAAACAAATTGTTAGTTTTTACCTGACAAAGTGTTTGCAAATACTTTTTATCAAGGCAATCCCTAGACCATACCAAACTCACACCCAAACGGTACCATATCCACAAAGGATCAAAACAAAGTCACTTGATATCAGTGATACAAATGAACCAGTTCTCTACTGCCAACTCCTCAGACCAAGCTGTCAGATCCAAAGGATTCGCAATTCAGGACCCAGTCGAGATGACCACTGGGCGAGGCACCATCCGGCAGGACAGAAGGAGCAGCTGCGAGCAACAGAAACTCTTCGTGCAGGGATCCCTGAGTAGTCAAACTGACCCGACGATGTCCTCGGCCTCCCCCGTCTGTGGAAAGGGGGTGAATCAATCACCTGAAGGAGTACCTGTTCGGGCACCAACTGAAGGATGTAACCCGTTTAGGGCCACCCGGGTCACTAATGACCACCTGTCAGCCTTCCGTACTAAATGAAGAGTCAATCAGACAGCAGAGAATACAAACCAAAAACTGTTTGTTCATATATACTCAGAGCGGAGCCCCATCTGCCAAGATGCTAGGAGGGCTTCAGAGAGTACTGAAATTAAAAAGCAGAAAGATACATTATGTACGGTTTGAAACTGGGCAAAAACATACCCATAGTGGAATTTTCCAAGCAGGTGCAGTTAAACAGCAAAATACAGAAACAAAACGGTTTCAGCATTAATATCTTACACATAGTAACATAGTCAAAGTTGTTCCATCAACAGCCCATCATCGGACAATGGGGAGAGGGCCTTTATCTAGTGAGAAAGCTATGTGCTTACATGGAGAGTGTGCTCATTACTGAAACAAAACCTAATGTGGCAGAAATGAAACTCATGAAGGAGCATTTCTCGGAATTGAACCAAATCAGTTTCAAACAGCCTAAAATGCTGTCCATATTGAAAATGGTGCAGCAAATGCTAACTTACATGGAGCACTGCGTAAGCATAAACAATTTTTATTCTAACATCCTCTCGTCTCATTTTGATGTCCCCTGCAGTGCATACCTCCACATTCCAAAGTTTTCACCCTGTTTGTTATATTGTGCCACGTGGTTGCCCTCATTTACTCCACTGAGGGTCTGCAGAGGCAACCCATTCAGGTACCTATGTGGCCCAATACATAATTTACCACAATTTTATGCTCCTGCTCAGTTATGTTCCTACTCCAGTTGAGTAGTTTGGTCTACACCATGGTAGCTGTAGCTAGGGTTTAGCTCCAAAATATCTCACAACACAAGGGGAATAAGGCTGAACCCAGGGTTTTGGCTCAGTTATTATTCCCTGCACAGTAATGGGTGTTAAGCCAATTCATTCTTCTACATAAATTAAGAGTAGATCCCCACCTATGCTAAGTAGCCTATATTTGGTGAATTTACTAACACAAGTTGCATTTAATTGTTACTTCTAGTAACTTTGCTGTCAAATATTAAGTCATACATGTCAGTACTCCCTCATGGAAAGAGATGAGACACAAACGTATACAAATAAGTATAAGTCAAACTCCAATCGAACAAACTGTCCAAAACAGCGGAAAAAAAAAAGTCTCTCATCTCCTCCGAGGATTTCTCCTCGTTTTTCGCAAACAAAATCAAAACCTTAGGTACCAAACTCAAAGCTGCCTCACTCCCCCCACTGAACCTGAACCTTCCGCTTCCTCCATCCCTACCGACACTGACCTCACCCAAGAATCTAGCGCACTGGTCCGAATTCTCACCCTACGATGAAGACTCTGTCGCAAATATCCTTTCCACCTTGAACCCGAACAACCATTTCAACGACCCGCTCCCCTCTAACTGTCTTGTGACCACTGCCAAATCCATTATTCCTTGCTGGACTGGGATAATCAATGCCTCTCTCCGGCAGGGATTAATCCCGACCTCGCTGAAAGCAGGCCAAGTCCTCCCCATTCTGAAAAAGCTGTCGCTGGACCCAACCTCCCCAGATAACCAATTTCCAACATTCCTCTCTTGGCTAAAGTGCTGGAAAAGTGTGTTCAAATACAGCTAAGTCACCACATCAACAACTTCCATCTACTGGATGACTGCCAATCCGGCTTCAGACCGAGACATAGCACTGAAACAACCATGCTCCACATTGTCGATGATGCTCTTCAAGCCCTTGACCAAGACAAAACCTGTCTCCTAATCCTCATTGATCTATCCTTGGCCTTCGATACTGTCAACCACGAGATGCTACTCGAACGCCTCAATCTTAGGATTGGTTTAGTTCCTACCTCCAAAACCGATCTCAGAGATTCCTAATCAATGGCGAACTTTCTGCCCCTTCCGGGGTCACGGTGGGAGTCCCTCAAGGATCAACGTTGTCTCCCACCCTTTTTAATCTCTATTTAGAACCATCCACTGAAAATATCTCCTTCCATATGTATGCTGGTGACACTCAGATCTACATAAAAATCTCATCTCTTGCGGAGATCCTCACCTTGAATGAGGCCCTGAAGCTGACCGTCTGATGGCTCTCCTCCAACCAACTCAAACTCAATGCTAATAAAACTGAGCTCCTTCTAATCTCCCCGCCCATGAGCAACTTTGAGATCCAGACATGGATCAAAGCTATCCCAGCCTTAAATTGTCCCCCGACCATTGTGGACTCGACCAAATCGCTGGGAATTACCTTGGATTACAACCTAAACATGCGAGACCACATCAACTCAATGGCCAAATTTGTGAGATTCCACCTGAGCTACCTATGGAAACTGAAACCCTTTCTAGCTGACCTAAAACTTGCAGTCCAATCATTAGTAATATGGTTGCTCCACCCTCTCCGGTTTACCCAAGGTCTCTCTGGCACCCTTAACAGCCTGCCTCAACGCAGCCGCAAGATTACTTACAGGCTCTAGAAAATTCAATCACATCACTACTCACCTGAAAGCACTGAACTGGCTTCCCCTCGAGGCTAGGATTCACCTCAAGCTGGCATGCATCATGCACAAGGCCTTACACTCTAACTCCCCGGCGTATCTAGCACAGAAGCTTGTGATATCCGGAGGAAGCAGAAACTCACATTTGGCAAATGCCTTCCTACTCCGGCCTGCACGCTTTAAGAAAAAAAAAACTACAATCGGGCTTTCACCGGGACTGCTCCAAGAATAAGGAACTCCTTCCCTCCCGACATAAGAAGAATCTCCTCCCTGGCACGCTTAAAAAAAGAGGCTAAATCCTTCCTTATGGGTAAATTCCTTGGCTAAACCCACTCCGCAGCCACCGAGAGACTTAGTACCCAAGTGATATCCTGCCTATTGTATGATCCTTGACTCTGTATATTACCCTGTTGTATAGTTTTCTTTTTCTGTCTCCTAATGTAAAGCGCCCCTGCGATATTCTGCCTATTGTATGACCCTCTAATCTGTAAAATGATCCGATGTACAGTTTTCACCTTTCCCTAGTACCCAGCACCCCCACCCTCCATTGTACAGTACCCTTTTGACACTCTGCCTACCATATGACCCTTGGATTCTGTAAAGCTCTCCGATGTACTGGTCTCCTGTGATAACCGTCTTTTCTGTATTACTCTATGAACCTGTAAAGCGCTCTGATACCCTCGCCGGTCAAGTTCGCGCTCTATAAAACCTTTAAATAAAATAAAATAAAATAAATCCATGGCCTGAGTTGCTGAATTGCATCATGGCAGAAATCGTACCTACAGATTTTCCTTTGTGATTCCATTATGTATAAAGACTCCCTCTTTACTTTAAAGAGCATGACCACAACAGTCAATAGTTTGTTTTGCAGGTTCACAGATGTCAAGTTAGAAATGAATGGTCCAAGTTTTATAGTATTTATGTTTTAACATTTAATTGTTATGAATTTATAATTATTTTTAGTCATCTTAACAGTACTTACCCATTATTATTTTTTTCTAAGATGAAATGCATTGCAACTGGTATATTCTCAACTCTTAGAAAGCATAGTATCCTAAGAGATATAAAAAAACAGGTGTGCTTTGACATCTGTGTGTGGAAATCACATTCCTGTTTTAACTCCCTGTACTTACTCTGCATCGATATTAGACTTGATGTCATTGTTGACAGTATAAGGGTCAGTCAAAAGAACATTTTTGTATGTACACATTTAATGCAAAATGCACACTGTGTGGTATTCCTACTGAAGACATCTGGCTGCAAAGGCTTCAGAAAATGTTGTGAAGTGAAGATAGATGTTGTGGGTAAATGTGGAATGTGAGGGTGCTTTCTGTCGAAGAGTCAGTTGAGAGGAGGTCAGCGCCCTTCTTATACCATTCAATTCAAAGAAGTCTTTATTCGATTGATGCATCATAAAAGACATAAGTTACAATATATACATCAATAATTTTTTTTTATATAGACTGGATAAAAACATCTAAGACCATATTAAATCACTTATACAGGCTTCTTATGAATGAATACAAGATTAGCATTAGCACAAAGATTACCAGAGGGTCACAAAATATAGTGAACTACTCATAAGCAGGTAAGCATAAAACATTGTTAAACCCCTAGTTGTTTGTTTTTGATGAACCTGATTCTAAGAATCCAAGCCCATCCTAAATATTTTGCTACACCAGCTACGATTAGTGGGGAAAGATTAGTTTTTTAAATTCTACTTGCATCAACAGCCGAGCGAGTACCTAGGCTTCTTTAGACCGGACTTAACCATTTGGCTCTAGGGGCAATATACAAAGGACAGACAAACATAAAATGGTTTAAACTTTCACCCTGGCCATGGCAGTGTGGGCAGTGCCCGGTCCCACCATAACCCCACTTTTTAGTAAAATCCCTTAGTGGCAACGAACCACATCTGAACTGGTGGAATAATTTACGATCCAGGGGCTTTGTTATCATGTCCCAGTATTTTTCGAGCTTGGGAACGTCTTTAAAGACGATAAATAGACTAGTAAGATTGCTGGAACACAATCTCAGATGTCTATTATGAACCACCCAGTCCCAATAATGCAATTTTAAATCTTTTTTAGAGGGAAAGATTACAGATTCGGGATCTGACCACAGATCACCATACCCCAGGGCATACAGGGTTGATCTTAAGTCCTTAAACCCGCCTATGTTTAAAGAACCAGGAAGATCTATACCTTGCTTACCGTTGGTCCCTGTAAGTGCTATCTTTTGGACAATAAAGTGCTGCATGAACCTGCTCCTGTGTCACCTTTGATTTTAATTTCCATGAGACAAGAAAGCAGTTCCCATTCCGCACTATATTTATATGCAAGAATCAGTAAAAACAGAAAACTGGTAACACTGGGAATGCTGGGAGCCGTAACTAAGACCAGTCTAGGGTGAAAATGGGTCTTGAAAGTTAATTAGCATTACAAAGTTCTAGGAATCTAAAAGAGTGTGAAATAAATGCTCATTAAGCCTTAAGCTCTACTATTCAGGGGAGAAATATTGTCTTAAGCTGCTAGGCCCCATGCCCTCTACCTTTGCTCTCATTTTGTAAGCAAATATGAAGGTCAGATGTGTAGTGTTAAATCTAGTGTTGAATTCCTTACATTGAGTGTTATACTCAGTTGTGAATGTTATTTAGAGCATTGTGTCTTAATTATTGTTATATTCATCCAAAGTTTTGGCTTCTAGTAATGTATCCAGTTCTGACAACTAACTTCCAGTATTGTGTCCATTTCTGAATGTGTCTTATGACAAATAGTGCTGACAGAGTGGAGTTTTCTATATCTTAATCTTTGGGTGCAATCATGAACCGCTTCCGTGCTCATGACAGCTCCACGCCACCTTGAGCCACGGGCAGCGTGTGCTCATGACGGTGTGGAGCCATCAGCCAACTGCCGCTCCACCCACGTGGCACTAATTCCCCGCTGTGCGGTGAATTAGTGAGTTGGCAGGGTCATGACGGCTCCACACCTGCAATGTTCAATACTCCATCCTTCATCCCCTTTGGTTTTCCTTTGTTTGCCCTAAATTGGCAGGGCATGCCCAGACGTGGGCCCCTTGCTCACTTTGCCACTGAATACAAGCTGGCTGATGACGGCTGATTAGCCAGAAACCGGTCCCAGGATGGGGTGCTTGTTTCCAGTCCAGAGAAGACATGGCTATTCAGTTTGGGCTGGACTATTCCCATGAGGCACAGGGTCAGACTGATTTGCCTATGGCCATGTCTGAACTGGGGTGGCGGAGTGAGCTAAAGAATGATGATGGATTAAACCCAGATCAGTTGACTGGGGGTGAGTGCCTGCAATGTTCAACACTCCGTCCATCATCCCCTTTAGTTTTGCTTTGTTCGCCCGAAGTTGGCAGGGTTTGCCCAGGCGTGGGTCCCTTGCTCACTTTGCTACTGGATTCAAGCTAGCCTGGCCGATGACGGGTGATTAGTCAGAAACCGGTCCCAGGATGCTTGTTTCCTGTCCAGGGAAGACATGGCTTGGCAGTTCGGGCTGGACTGTTCCCATGAGGCACAGGGTCAGACTGATTTGCATTTGGCCATGTCTGAAATGGGATGGCAAAGTGAGCTAAAGAATGATGATGGATTAAACCCAGATCAGTTGACTGGGGGTGAGTGCTTGCAATGCTCCCCAATTTGCAGTCAAGCAATAGAGTTTCTTAAGTGCTTGAAAAAATTAAAAGGTAATTTCAAAAAAAATTGTTTTGTAATCTTGAGTTTTATTTACACAAAATTGATCTTTCAATTTGCTTCATCTTCTTGTTGATTCCACATCATTAAAGCATGATATTTTGTACAAGTCTCTTGGATTTTATCCAATTACCCAATGCATTTCGGGCCTTAGCCCTTCATCTGAGTTATTACTACAGAAATTGAAAGCAAATAACCAATGATCCATAAAGGAACAAAAATGTATAGTACTGTATCATATATAGTACAACAAGGTTATGTTCATGTGATATCTAAAGTCACACCATTGCAAAGAGGAAACCCATATCATAGGGAACAATTCAGTGTTAAATAAAAAGTATCACACATTGTGAAGAAATGTGTTGAATATTGGCACGTTACTAGATAACATTGTGTGATTATCCCGAACAAGTCAGTGAGAAAACACGGTGCGAGAAATTGTGTGATTGTTTGTACGCGGTGAAATGCAAAGTGAGTATCGTGACCGCTTACTTCGTAATCTTTACCGATGCGCACTCGGGTATAAAAATGCTTCGAGATGAAGTCTGTAGGAACATAAAAACTCTGGTTAACACAAGACCAGGCTCCTGTTTCTAAGTAGAAAAAAAACAGAATCATAGCTGTCAAAAGCTTACCGAGTGTCGATATTTCTTGGTGAATTCCAACATTCATATGCGTCTGAAGGAAAGCCGTGACTTGCGGGTGTTTGGTTAGTCGGGCGCAATGTACTGATGTTAGGGGTCATGTGTCAGTGTTAAGACCATAAAGGAATGTGGATGAAAATTAAAAAATAGATTGAACTGGGGTTGTATATCCCCAGTCTACATGTACATAAAAAATGTGATGCGACAACGGTGTATCATGAAGGAAAAAATGCCGATATGTAAACAGAATCGAATGTCAGTGTCACGTGATAATAGACACTGAAAAGTTTGTAGTTTGATATGATGTTGTAAAAAGAAGTGGTAGTTCCTGCATTATGATGGCCATGGTGTAAATTGTAAAATAAAATGTAAATTGATACTTGTATAGCGCACTACTCACCCGCAAGGGTCTCAAGGCGCTCGTACGAATACCGCTGTGGAACCCATCCTGGCTTTCCCTGTGAGGCATCCACTCCTGGGCATCCCCAAGGTGGAGGCCAGGCATCCTTAGCGTTGTGGGGGCCGTTGTGGAGATTAAGCAAGCTATTGCCCAGAGTTGCAGAGTGGGACTCCATGATTGGAATAGGCACCGAGGCGAGAACTATCAGGTCCGTGTAATTTTGAGCCCAAGACCCGCCGAGGCAGGGAATTGAACCCTGGTCCCGGGCTAGACCTCTGCATCAAGGTCTAACCATTGAGCCGCACTTTTCCATATGGCGTGCTAGTAGGTTGTATGATTATTCAAAATCAATGTGGTGCATGATGATACCGACACATGTTGATCATTACAGTATATATTCAAAAATAAACAATATATCTGATGTATTTCATGTATTTCGAAGAAAGCAACTCAGTTCTAATTTTTCCTTCAGTCCATTCGGGCTCACAGTGTTAAGAAAATATATCCAATGGGTCTCACTTTGTAATAAATGTTTGGTGTTATCACGTCCTTGTTCAATGATTACTAGTTCAAGTACACAAAAACGAAGTTGACTAACGTTGTGATGACATTGATTAAAGTGAACAGCTACTGGAGATTTCTGATTTCTTGTGCGAATGTTGCTTTCGTGTTCATTAATCCGAATACGGATTAATGTTTCCAATGTAAACCAGTCCGCATGGACAATTCAATAAATATACAACATTCTCCCTGTTGCATGTTGCATTTACCTTTATTATAATTGGAATGCCCGCGTGAGGATGTCGTATGGTATCACCTCTTATAATTGCGTTGCAATTCCCACAATTCAAACATGGTGATCTGCCTTTAAACTTCTTAGGTTCACTTGTGGGTGTATTAAGCATTTGTTTTAGGTTGCAAGTTCGCTGATATGCAAACCGTGGTGGAGATTCGAAAATGCCCTTAAAATCTACTTCAGACCGTAGGCCAGTATTTTAGGACTATTTTCTTGATTTGGTAACTTTCAGTTGAATATTTAGACACAAATACCATTCTATTAGTTTCCTTATTAGTCGTTTGATTCCCTTCTGGTTTTGGTGTCAGCCTTTGCTTTCACTTCATCTATCACTATGGTTGGATATCCTCTTTCTTTAAATTATTTTATGCATTTGTCTGCACTCTTTTCATATAATTCTCTTGAGGATGATATTCACTTTAATCAGAGTAGTTGAGAGTATGGCAGGTGTTTTTTCAGGAAATGTTGGTGAAATGAGTGATAATGTAGAAAGTTACTGCGATCAGTTGGTTTGGTGTATACCTCAGTTGTCAATCGTCCGTTTGAAAGTTTAATGCATGTGTGAAGAAAAGTTATTTCACTCGTGCTTGTGGATGCAGTGAATTCGATTAGTTGGTCAATTTTATTCAGATTTTCGATGGCTTTCAACAACGTTGATATAGAGTCGTTCCATAACATAAAAATGTCATCTATGTACCTTTTATAGAGGACTAGATGTTCTTTCCATGTTGTTTGGTTGAGAATGTTAATTTCGAAGCGGTACATAAACAGATTTGCGTATATGTAGGAGCAGCACAATTGCCCATTGATGTTCCACATGGTTGAATTAAGTATGGGCGAATTTAGCGAATTTGCGTTACACGAATTTGCACGATAGCATACTCGCGGTCCGCAAAATCCGTGATTTTTTGCGAGGTTGCGCATTTTTTTATTTTTGCGTCTTTGCGGGTTTTTTTTCAGCGCTGCTACCGCGAAGTTACCCATGCGGTCGTACATGGGCGTGGCCATCTTGTTTTCAATGTTCGCGTTGCGTATTTCCGTTTCCGGGCGCTGGTTGCATGCTCGTGTTGTATTCACGTCCATTTTTGCGTGTTCGCGGGGGATATTTCGCACAAACTTACCCACATGGTCGCAATGGGCGCGCCCACCTTGTTTTTCATTCATTGCTATGGTTCTGGGCATGCTTTTTCAATCCTCCTTCAATCTTTGTAATCCTTTGTTTGTTTGAACTTTTTTTTTTTTTTTAAAACCTTTATTTATCAAATGCACAGTACACAGCGTCTGCCTACAACCCTTTGGGCCGGCCGCTATGACAAACAGTCGAAAAGTAGAACACAGTATACAGCGGGGGAGGCCGCTTCGCTTTTCATTATGGTGTAGTGCATAGAACAGCAATCAAAAGGATATCGAAGGTTCAATTTTGTGATTTTGTCGAAGTGAAACAAACAAAGAAACAAACACATGGTAAATCAATAGCAAGGCTCACAGGAGGGGGGGGGGAAACGGGAAACAGTATACAGGAACGGAAGCAAGTCTACTATGGGAGGGGAACGATGAAGGGAATGTAGAATGAAAAATAATGAAAGGAACGTAATCTATGGGGAAAAGGGAATGGCCTCTGCATAATCAAGTGGTTGGGTACAGATGTCACCCCGGTATGCGTTCCATTGCGCCCAGATCCTGTTCCACTTCCTAGGACGACCCCGTGCCTCGTACACCGTCTTCTCCCGAAACATGCACCAATCCATGGTATCTTTCCAGGCACTGAGCCTAGGCGGTCTATTGGAGCCCCAGAGCTGAGCTATGTCCCTCTTGGCGACCATATTGCCCAGAGTGATCCAGAAGGCCTGAGCAGCCGTACAGTCCGTAGGCTCCCACACATTAAGCAAACAGCGTTATGCTCAGGAAGGAGGGGGACCCCAGTAACACGCCCCATCACATCATAGACCCTAGACCAGAAAGCTGAGATAACCGGGCATTCCCACAAGACATGAAGAAAGGTACCATCCATACCACAGCCACGTCTACACAGTCCGTCCGTCGCAAGCCCCATTCGTGCCAGACGCGTACCAGTCACATATACACGGTGGAGGATCTTTAGTTGCACATAACGAAGCCGAGCCGGAATAACCACCTCCCTAGGGGACGAAATAGCCATTTGCCAGTCTTCGTCATCCAGTTCGAGCCCATCTGCCACCCAGGAGGCACGTAGCTTCTCCAGTAGGTCAGCACTGTTGTTAATAAGTTTTTTATAAATTAAGGAAATCGTACTGTCAGGGACGTGGCCATCAAGAATACGGTCCTCCAACGGGGACGACTGGGGGATGTCAGTCCCGGGGGAAAAACGGAGGATAAGGCATGCCGTACCTGAAGATACCGAAAATACTCCTTATCATCCAGTTGATATTCCACCTTTAGGGCCTCAAAGGATTTCACAGTACCCCTGGCCCAGAGATCCTCCATCTTGCTAATCCCAATCATATCCCATCTATCAAACCCTTTCGTCCGCCACAGGTTGCCCAGCCATTCAGAATCATACAACGGGGTCATACGCGTCAATCTACCGCCCCAACCTGTAGCCACAGTAGCATCCTTCCAGGCACGCACGGCACATTTCGTAGGACCAGTCAGGAGACGGAGTGGTGACTCCGAGTATAAAGCTCTATTGAAGTTGCCACCTGGCAACAGGAGTTTATCCAGGGCAAAAACGGGAGCGGGCTCCGGAGAATATCTCACATGGTTGATGGCACTTAAATGTGAGGCCCAGTAGTATTGTTTAATGTCGGGCAAAGCAATACCGCCATCATACCAGGGGAGTGTAAGTTTAGATAAAGCGATACGGGCACGTCCGTCCCAAATCAATTGCCTCTGTAGGCCTTCGATCTCACGGAAATAGCGAGCAGTGACTGGGTCGAAAAAGTTCTGCAAGGCATAAAGGAACCTGGGGAGCGACATCATTTTAAAAAGTGCTGCTCGTCCCAATGGGGACAAGGGCAATTCACGCCACCGCCACACATCTTGCTTGAGGCGATGGAGGGGACGGAGGGGAGCGTAGAGGTTCCGATCGTATCGCACAGAGGAATCCATAGAGACAAAGACCCCTAAATATTTAAAACCATCTTCCGCCACCTGGATAGGAAACCTGCGGGGCAGCGGAGGCAATACCCCCGCTATGACATAGACACATGACTTGGTCCAGTTGATAACCAGCCCGGAGTTCTTACCAAAGGAAGTGAGAACGTCGAAGAGTAAGTTCAAAGACTTCTGGGGAGAGGTGAAATATAGAAGGATATCGTCGGCGTAAAGCGAGACGCGATCCTCCAGATCCGGTGCACACCGGATCCCTTTAATCGAGGGCTCCCATCGAAGCCACGCCGCAAGGGGCTCTAGCGCCAATGCAAAAAGAAGTGGGGAAAGCGGGCACCCCTGACGGGTGCCACGTCCCAATGGAAATGAATTGGAGCTTCTGCCGTTCACCACGACTTGAGCTAACGGTTGCTCGTACAGGAGCCTCACCCATGCAATGAAACTAGGGCCGAAGCCGAACTTGGAAAGGGCCGCCCACAAATATGGCCATTCTATGGTATCAAAGGCCATTGTAGCGTCTAAGGAGGCCACCACCGCAGGCCCAGTGAGAGTTCCTGCTCTCGCGAGAACGCCGTGGAGTCTACGCAGATTAAGGGCTGTGTTTCAATGGGGTATGAAACCGGATTGATCCGGATGGATCAAGTCACAGATTACAGACAACAGCCGATTAGCCAGGACTTTGGCAAGAATTTTGGGCTCAGCATTTAGTAATGAGATGGGGCGGTAGGAGGTGCAGCGATCACGAGGCTTGCCTTCTTTATGAATGACCACTATGGTAGCCAAGCGCTGTTCAGACGGAAGGACTCCAGCCTCAAATGCATCCAGAAACATGGTCCGCAAGTGAGCAGCCATTTTGTCTGGTCGAAGTTTATAGAGCTCGATAGGCAAATCATTGGGCCCCATCGCTTTACCCGATCGCAAGGATCTGAAGGCAAGAGCGATCTCATCTACCGTAAAAGGAGCCAATCTAGGGCCAATCTATCCTCCTCTGAGACACAGGGAAGTGCAATGTCACGCAACAGTAAACGGGAGTCGGCCTCATCACGGTCACTCACTGGGCTGTAAACCGTCCGGAAATGGTCCACGAAACAGTAAACAATCTCATCGGGATCAGACACACATTCACCAGTCTCACGGGTGATGACGGGCACAACGCGATTCATTCTTTCAGCCTTGTCCAGCCACGCCAGGAGTTTGCTAGCCTTGTCACCCACATCATACAAACGGCCCAGCTGATTCACACGCATCACCTTAGCAGCATCAGTCACACAGGCTCTATAATCCGCCTGCTTCAGTTCCAAGGAGTGGAGAAGTGCAGGCGTATCATCCCCACCCAACTCACTTTCGAGTGTAGTTATTTCGGTCTCAAGGGCCAGCACAGCCTCCCTCCTAGCTTTCCTCTCAGCTGCAATAAGAGACAGTGCGGAACCCCGTATAACAGTTTTGAAGGCCTCCCAAAGAACTGTAGGGGAAGCAACCAAACCTACATTCTCATCAAAGTAACAATCGATCGTCTTAATCAAATCCGAGCGGAGCCGAGGGTCCCGTAAGTGCCAGGGCGGGACAGGGGGAACTCTGCTTCCAGAAAGACCTCCCACCGAAACCTCGAGCAGCAAGGGGGAATGGTCCGAGATACCCCTGGGGAGATGTCGGACTTCCCGCACCAAGGATAAGTTAGCAGTCAGCATAAAAAAATAATCAATCCTTGAGAGGCTGCCATGGGCACCAGAGTGGAAAGTGTATTGAGATTGTGAGGGGTGTAACGATCGCCAGACATCTACCAGACCGAAGGTTTCCGTCATGTCAGGCAGCCACATCTGTGACAATGGCAGAACCCTAGGGAGCAGCCGATCACACTCGCCCGACATCACCGAATTAAAATCCCCACCCATGATCAGCAGTCCATCAGGGAGCCCCAGGAGAGTCTTGCCGAGATCAGCATAAGTGGTAGCCTGCAGCCCCGGGGGAACATAAACAGCAACAATTACAATTAGCTTCCCCTCCCATCTCCCCGAGACAGCAGCATAGCGACCCCGATCATCAAGGGTGACATCATCAATTTCAAGGGCTAAGGAGGATTTTACCATTATACCCACCCCTCGGGAGCCGGATGTAAAACCAGCGTGAGCGACAAGCCGGTAGCCTCGGCGGTCAAGAGCTTTACAGGCATTACCAATCAAATGGGTTTCTTGGAGTAAAACAACATCAGGGGCATAACGTCTTATAAATTGCAACACAATACCACGTTTGATCCTATCCCCCAAGCCATTAACGTTCCAGGAAAGAACCTTCACGTCACCCCCCCCCCCATCCCAAAAAGAGTGTCCCAGCCCGACCCCCTCCCGGAACCTCAGATCAAGGATGTACGGAAGCAATATAGTACCAT
Source organism: Lissotriton vulgaris (assembly GCF_964263255.1). NCBI lineage: Eukaryota > Metazoa > Chordata > Amphibia > Caudata > Salamandridae > Lissotriton > Lissotriton vulgaris. Next base: position 1,562,629,039 of record NC_141691.1, on the reverse strand, counting down.
GTGAAAAGAGAAACAGAAAACACGCAACATAACCAAGTCCCCGCCACCCACCCCCCAACCATGAACCCGTTACAACACCCCCCACCCTGCACCCCTGCTGACTAAAAAGCCACCCCAAACTGCAGTGTGCCTGTCGCCCCATCTGCATCTACACAAAGAAACCCCTGAGGAGGAAGGGAGAAACTACCCCAACCCGCCCCACCCCCGGCATAGAATTAAAGCACATGATATAAGTTACTCTGTAAAGATTACGATCCAAAACCGGACCTCAGGGCCCAAAGTCAGTCCTGCGCCGTTGCGCCTCCGTCCGCACCTCCGGGGCCTCCGCTCTCGGCGTCGTCCTTTGGCAACGAGTCTAACCAGTCACTGGCACTGTCCGGCTGATCAAAAAAATAAGCACGGTCCCTGTATTCAATACGTAGGCGAGCGGGAAACAGCATCGCATATTTTAGTCCCAAATCTCGCAGGCGACGCTTCACTCCGATGAATCCAGAACGTTGGCGCTGCACTTGAGGAGTGAAGTCAGGGTAGCTCGAGACAGAGTTGTTGTCGAACTTCAACGGGCCGTGTTTGCGGGTGGCCTGAAGAATGGCGTCCCTGTCTCGAAAGTGAAACAGCCTAGCAATTATAGGCCTCGGGGGTCCCCCCGGCTTAACCTGTCCACCTGGGAAGCGGTAGGCGCGCTCGACCGCAAACAACTTACTAAGGCCTGCGGGAGCGAGTTTAGCAACAATTAGCTCCTCAACCAGTAAATCGATCGAGGCAGCACCACTGTCCTCCGGCACCCCGACCAGCCGGATGTTGTTTCGTCGGGCCCTGTTGTCGTATTCCTCCATACGTCTGGTTAGCAGGTCCTGTGACGATCGCAGATTCCCAATCTCTGACTGCGCTTCCGCCATGTCCGTCACCAGACTGGAAGTTTTTAGGTCCAGTGCCTTGACCCTCTCGTTCGTCTTGGCTAAATCGGCTCAAATAAGGGTAACATCGACCGCCACCGTGTCTATCTTGGACACAATGGCCTCATATTGCTGACCCATATCAGCCTTGAGCCCTGCAATGGCGGCCAGTAGGTCTTGAAGTGACACTTCCGATGAGGTCGCCATGTCCGTCTTTGGGTCCTCCAAACCGCGGCTGGTAGCACTTGGGGAACCTCTCGGCTGTGTATAGCGATCGATCACATTAGACTGGACCGATCCCACACGAGTGGTGGCTTTCCTGCGCTTCTCCATCTCGGGTTTCATCGCCATATTGGATTCAGCACCCCACTGGGACCTCCCGGGTGCAATAGAATGGCAGCGACCCTCCGGACCTTGAAAGTCTGGTTTTGCAAGAAAATGTCACAGACCACTGAGCCGGCACTGCGATGGAGACGTGCTGCTGGTGAAAACACCAAAACCAGGATTGTAGAGTAGGTCCCAGGCATTCAGTGCAAGGATGGACAAGAAACCGAAAGTGAAAGTGGTACACCATCGGTGAAGCAGATGCCAGGCAGCCGTTGTTGTTGCGTTACTGCTCGGCCATCCAAGGCAGCAGAGTCCCCGGTCCCGTCCGGGGCCAGGCCAGAAAGCTTGAGACGACGTAAATATGGTCCCCGAAGTCCGATTTTGGCCCAAAAAAGTACAGCAGCATCAGCAAGAGCAGCGCTTCAAAAGCCTGTCAAAGTGATCAGGATAGCAGAAGGATAGATCAATAAGGGCGGCGCGGGTCTCGGGAGCTCTCTGCTCACGCGACCATCTTGGATGCCCGCGTAGCTCCTCCTCCGTTTGAACTTTTTAAAAATCTTTTTTACTCATTATCTATCTCTCTATTTGTGTACATCTATATTTTGTGTTTTTTCTACTTTTTGTTACTTTAAAACTACTTTTTTTCAACTCTCTTACCTTTTATTTACTTTTTTCCTATTCTTTTCAATTTTACTTTCCTTTAACTGTCCAGGACCATGGCAAAGGGAGCTGGCACAAACCTGAAGGGGAAGGGTCCCGCACCGCGTTGTCGGGTCCCTTGCGGGAGCTAAAGGGGGAGGCTGTAAGTCCCAGGGAGATCTTCAGCGTGGTGGAGGTTGCTGTACTTAATAAAGCGGAATATGATAACAAGATCAACAACATGTTAGTAGTAACCCATCACTATAGAAAAGCACATCCAAGGGATCTCATGAAACTCAAACAGATTATTGAAGACATGACCGGCAGGGCTCTGGAAAGAGGTGATATTTGCCAACAGGAGTTTAACTTTTTAAATAAATCTTGTCCTGTCACACCAGCAGCCCTTTATGGGCTTCCAAAAATGCACAAGTGTGTGACTGACCCTCCGATGCGGCCTATCATTTCAACCATTGGCTCAAGCACTGAGCCACTTTCGAAGTTTGGGGATTCATTCTTATGTCCACTCACCCGTACTTATGCTTCCTTCATCCGTGACACTGGTGACATCATCTCGAAATTGGAAGGTATGCCATTTAACCCACAGACTAAGATATTGGTAACGCTTGACATTTTGGCATTATACACCAACATCCCTCAATGTCAGGCGTTACAGGCAGTGGCTGACCTCCTATCCAGGACTCCAGGTGACAGACCGGATGGATTTGTACTGGAATGCCTGGAGGTTGTTTTATTTAACAACTATTTGAGTTTAATGGGGCACTTTTTCAACGAATAAAGGGCACGAGCATGGGTGCTTCCTGTGCTCCTAGTGTTGCAAACATTTACAAGGGTGAGTGGGAGAGGAGAAGTGTCTTTAATGAGGTGGCTCCATTTTTCGACAATGTCGTCACATGGAGGTGCTTCATTGACGACATCTTTCTTATCTGGAGAGGCAATGACGATTCCCTACAAGAATATCTACTCTGGCTCAACGCTAGTGATTGTAATTTGACTTTTACTGCTAATAGCAGCTCACAAAGTGTTGAATGTCTGGATATTTGCATATCCGGGATCAATTTGGTGTTGGAGGTAAGTTTGTTCCGTAAATCTACAGCTAAAAATACAATTCTCCAATACCAAAGTTATCACCCGTATATAAAGAAGGATTCCATTCCATTTGGTGAGTTTCTTAGTATTCGAAAAAACTGTAGCATGATGTCTGAATTCCACCGGCATGGGGATGCTTTAAAATCTAGGCTGTTAACCAGAGGTTATCCGAATCGCCTGGTTCGCCATGACTACAAGAGGGCAAAATACTATAACAGAGATGCCCTACTGGAAGGTAACCAGCGTGCAAAGAAAGATCAAGTTGTATGTGTGGTGAATCATTCTCCTTATAATTTCAAATTGAAAAACATTATCCAGCAAAATTGGAAGATAATGAACATAGGAGAAGAAGAGCTTAATTTAGAACAACTTCTGGTAGCATTCCGCAGGAATCCGAACCTACGTGACATTTTAGTTCACACGAGAGTTGAGAGTTCTAATAAGACAAGGCAAAGTACCATCACAGGATTACCTCCTGTTTTGGGAAATCACAGGTGTGGTGGCTGCCACGCATGTGATACAGCTTGTATCACTGACCGCTTTGTTTATAAAGATAAACATATTCAATTCAAGGATTTTACCAATTGTCAGAGCAAGAATGTAATTTATTGCATCTCTTGCCCCTGCAATATGGTTTATATTGGTGAAACATCGCGTGAATTTTGTGTTCGTCTGTGCGAACACAAATCTGCTATTCGTAACAGTCGGATGGAAGCACCACTTGTTAAACACTTCCTTGAAAAGAGTCTCTACGAAAAAGATGTTCGTTGGCGCATCTTGGAAAAAGTAAAAGGGAGTGCTGGCATTTCTATGGATATTGCTCGAAAACAACGTGATTGCTTCAGGATATTCTTTCTTGACTCTGTCAAACAGGGTTTGAATGAGGAGATACAATGGATTATTACCAATCCTTGGTAATAAACAGCAATTGAGAAATAAGGATTGGAGGTTAGTCCATTGTAGATATGATTGGTGGTGCCGCTCGTAGTCTGAACTTAAGCTAACTGCTGCTCGGAGCTGACTTTGCCCTACTGGATTCTACATTGCGGGACTGTTGTTCTCTTTGGCGTGTCTGCGGGACTGGTGTTCTTGTTGCCGTGTCTGCAACTGCTGCTCGGGACTGTGGGACTGCGAGGACCACAGGTCAGTGCACTTCAACATCACGCACACCTGCTGCCTCTTCCTGCAGCTCCTCCCTGCCCAGCCTGCTGCCTGCTAAAGCGACTAGCGGCCCCCGCTGCGTGGGCGCTACTCTTAGTCTGAACGTAAGCTAACTGCTGCTGGGAGCTGACTTTGCCCTACTGGATTCTACATTGCGGGACTGTTGTTCTCTTTGGCGTGTCTGCGGGACTGGTGTTCTTGTTGCCTTGTCTGCAACTGCTGCTCGGGACTGCGGGACTGCGAGGACCACAGGTCAGTGCGCTTCAACACCACGCACACCTGCTGCCTCTTCCCGCAGCTCCTCCCTGCCCCACCTGCTGCCTGCTAAAGCGACTCGCGGCCCCCACTGTGTGGGCGCCGCTCGTAGTCTGAACTTAAGCTAACTGCTGCTGGGAGCTGACTTTGCCCTACTGGATTCTACATTGCGGGACTGGTGTTCTCTTTGCTGTGTCTGCGGGACTGGTGTTCTTGTTGCCGTGTCTGCAACTGCTGCTCGGGACTGCGGGACTGCGAGGACCACAGGTCAGTGCGCTTCAACACCACGCACACCTGCTGACTCTTCCCGCAGCTCCTCCCTGCCCAGCCTGCTGCCTGCTAAAGCAACTCGCGGCCCCCGCTGCCCGGGAGCCGCTTCTAGTCTGAACTTAAGCTAACTGCTGCTGGGAGCTGACTTTGCCCTACTGGATTCTACATTGCGGGACTGGTGTTCTCTTTGCAGTGTCTGCCGGACTGGTGTTCATGTTGCCGTGTCAGCAACTGCTGCTCGGGACTGCGGGACTGCGAGGACCACAGGTCAGTGCGCTTCAACACCACGCACACCTTCTGCCTCTTCCCGCAACTCCTCCTCCACACCCAACACCCACCACGCCACCACGGGACGCCCGCGGGACGAAGCACGGGGCGGGCCCGTTGTTGCCCGTTAAAGTCCGTGTAAGGCTGGGCTGGGCCACCCCCCTAACTCTTGACTTGCTACTGGATCCACATGTAGGTGTCTGTTCTACACTAGTTTCATACGTATTTGTTGCACTAAGGAACATTCATTCCGCTGAGTCCTGTGGGTTAGTTATCTATCCTAATAATCATGTGCACGAGAGGGTCCAGAAGTAAAACTGCTGCGGGGGGTCTGCCACAATCAGGCACATTAGATATCTTCCTTTTAAGGGCTAATTCCTTCATAGACCAGGAAATTACTTCTTTGGAAAGAAGAGTATCCCAAGATCTAGTGCTTGCAAAAAGATCCTCTATGGGTCAGTTTGCTACAGCCAAAACTCCCGAACAATCCAAGGCTCGGGCTACCTTAGAAACCCCTACAACAACCAATGCAGATATTCACGCCCATAGACAGAGCCTACCTGCTACGGTAGATCTATCAGTTTCCCATCTCTCATTAGATCCTCAATCAAGTGTGGATCTGATTAAAACCCCAGACCTAGTTAATATTACCCCCCCTACTGATTTGAGTAACACCCTGCTGAAGGCCAGAAGGGAGGGAGCCATCCCCAAAAAACCTAACCCCAAAAATGAAAGGGATAGGGGCAAACAACTGAGAAAGGCCCCTCTGGCCTCTGCCCAAAACTTGTCTATAGTTATTGATCCCCCGGGTATCGCCCTTTAAACGAAGCAACCTCTAGTGTGAACACAGAAGGTTCGAACATCTTAGACAGGATCAGCGTTAGGGACGATGAGGTAAACATTTCACTCCTACCCAGGATTGCTGAACTTTTTAAACTTTACCTCACCCCCATCGAGATAAGATTAGCTCGTATTGAAAAACAGAAAGCTCACCTGTGCAATGCCCAAAAAAAAGTAAATCCAAGGGGGTCTAATAAAGTAGGGGGAACTAACTCAAGTACAAACCCAGTCAAACCGACTACCCCTGTTACCAAAAAATCATTAGCAACTGTGACTAACATAAAATCTAAGTCTGATTCCCTCACCACAAAGCTAACAGTACCTAAAACAAGAACCTGTGCCACCCCGTTGAAAGAGGGGCCCACTCTTCCTAGGGACCACACGTTGCAGCCAAATAAGATCAGTAATGGCAGCCGCCCACATAGAAGACGACCAGTGAACTTGCCTCCCGAGGCAAACCCCTATGTGGTGGTCATGACGGGGGTCCCTGAACTGAGTGAAGCTGAGGAGGAACCTAATTGGTCTCTGAAAAATAAAGTCCAGTATTGGCTAAATACAAACAGGCCCCTACCCCTGAACCTTACTAGTCAGATCCTGACAGTGCGTAGGATAGCATGGGTGGGATGTGAAAGAAAAACGGTACATGGTGATTGCATATTATTAATTTTGCGGACCCCCATACTGTTGACTATATATGCACCTGGAACATTTAGGATAGATATGAGAGGATCGCAACACAACGCCTCTCCTTCTTCTATCCCCCAGGATCGGATTAACACGCAACTGGAATAATGACAGTACCTGGCACACAGTAGGGCGTCCCTCTAGGAAGGAAAATTGGGGCACTCGGGGTGTACAGGGCTTCAGGGAACAAGTACACTGGGGCAATTGGGGCGGCCTCCTGACCGCCAATAGGTATAGTTGCCTGGAGATGGTGGAGATTCTAGTAATTCCTCAGTGGGGTGGGAGGTGGATCATGAAGCCATCAGGGAGGCAGCAGAGGGGCACTGTGAGCTCATCATTCCCAGGTTGAGCAAGAAATTTTGCCCCCATACTAATAAAACAAGTCCCACCCCACGCAACCAGAATATTCTGCAGCCTATGTCTTGCTTGGGTGATTCAGTTGTAAATGGGATGATTAACCGTCCTAATGCAGACTATTGCGATAGGGGCTTCATTTTCCTCCTTTCATGGAACTTGGCTGGTTTGGTTAATAAACTGGACTCCCCTGACTGGGGGGCATTTATAGATTTACAGGATGTATGCCTCTTTCAAGAGACATGGGCAAGAGAGGACAATCGGCGTGCAGGATTTGATACATTCGCAATTGGGGCGAATAGGAAGGGGAAGGGTCGCCCATCAGGTGGACTACTTATTTGGGTGGCTTCCCACCTGGGCTGTAAAGCAAGGGTTTTACTAACTAATTCCTTAGATGTTCAATGCGTACTCTTGGAATGGTCTGATCTACCTAAATTGGCATTGATAAATGTCTATTCAAGACCAGTGGGCATAACAAAAGCTTTTAGTACTATCGAGGAACTAGCGCTGTTCATGAGCACACTCCCCAAGGGCATTTCGTACGTGGTTGGGGGAGACTTTAATTGCCAATTTGAGCCCCTTCCATCATTCTTAGAAGGTACATCCAATGAGGAAGAAGAACAATGGGGAATCCCGAAACTGGCTGGCCCTTCTGTGAAGTCCTGGTCGCCATTAGCAATGCAAATTACTTGCCTAACCGTAGCGAATTCTTTAAGGGCTTGCAATGGTCGGATGAGCGGTGATATTCCACCTAAACCAACTTTCAACAAACTGGGGCATAATTCCAGATTGGATTACATATTCGTGGAAATCTCCGAATGGGACAGAATTGTGGACTTTAATGTAATACCTCGAGCCAACAGCGATCACAATGAGCTGATTTTAAAAATTCTAACCCCGGGCGTCACTACTCAAAAACAGGGTGGTGGTGACTGTGCAGACCCGAGATTGATTCTATCTACAAACCGGCGTAGAGTTCGCTGGTCCAAAATTGTATGAAATCCAGAGGCTATACGCAAAGGTTGTTCCTGTCCTGCAAAAAGTTGACAACCTTATGTTCCACCCTCTCTCGCCTGAGGAGACTTACAGAGAACTCGGTGTACTCCACCTAGAGATGTGCACCACTTTAGCTGATGTTCTGAACCCGGAGCAGAAGTAACGTAAAGGCAAAGGAAGGGGGACTTGTGCCCATGGTTTAATGCCGCCTGTAGAAAGGCTAAAACTGATCTACTAGCGGCGATGACGAGCAGCATAATATCTCCTTGGTAAGAACTAAGAGAAGGGAGTATAAATGCCTCATTGCCAATGCTAAGACTGAATGGGACTACGGTAATTGGGCAGACATGACTGATGCGCTCAAACTCCAAGATGCCAGGAAATTTTGGCAGATTGTTAAAAATGGTTCGGCTGACCCTACCCCGGCAGTGGAGGCCAATATCGCACCCAGTAAGTGGGAGGATCCTTTCAGATCTCTATACACTGAGGCTGACATGGACCCTAACCAGGCTCAAGTAGATCCGATGACGAGTTTGACCCCTACGCCACTTCTGGACATGGACAAAATTAGTCTAGAAGAAGTAGGCGCAGCTATTGCTAGACTTGCCACCGAAAAAGCTCCGGGTTGGACAAACTCCCTGGCGACCTATTTAAAAGTGAACCCACGATCTGGGCCCCCTATTTAATGCAATCCTGGAGGGGATGCCGGTGCCTGCTACTTGGCTGGGGGCAGAGATTGTACCCATCTTCAAGAAAGGCTCTTCTCTGCTCCTAGCCAACTACAGGCCTATTAGTTTAATAGACGTCCCACAAAAGATTTTTGCTAGGCTGATCTTGGACCGTTTATTAGAATGGACCGAAGATCACTCAGTCCTGAGCCCATACCAGGCGGGTTTCAGGAATAAAGTGTCCACTGTAGACCAAGTCTTTCGACTTTCCATGATATTTTGGAAAACGGTACAGATGGAGGGTGGCAGCATCTACATTGTATTCGTTGACCTAAGCGCGGCCTTCGATCTGGTACCACGCAGGAAACTCTGGTCCGTGCTCCCTGGCTTGGGGGTCCCACAACACCTATTAACTATGATTATCAGATTACACACTGATAATTACGCCCAGGTAAGATGTGGCCGGGAAGGGACATTGTCCAACAAATTCCCCGTTGACAGGGGGGTTAGGCAGGGCTATGTGCTTGCACCGACCCTGTTCTGCCTCTTTGTCAACGGGGTAATAGCGCATTTGAATGGGGTTGAGAATACTGATGCTACCAAACTTGGAGGCACCAAGGTGCCCGCAATTATGTTTGCGGATGACACCCTGCTGCTCTCCAAGTCCCCAATGGGGATTCAGCGAGTTCTCAATGGCTTCAAGGCATTTTGTAAAGATCATGGCCTAGAGATCAATGCTTTGAAGACCAAATATATGGTCTTCAACCCTCCATCTCGAGCTCGCTCCAATCATTCCATTGGATCTAATATGCTAGAGAGGGTCCGAACCTTTGACTACCTAGGGATCACCCTAAATGAAAAAATGCCATGGGTACACCAACGGGAGAAAGCGCAATTAAAGTTGGCCCAAATAGCAGGCGGAATTACTAAACTAATCGCCAAGAATAAATCCACTTTCAAGCCGGTGGGTCCCGCCCTAGAGATTTACAGAGCACAAGCCAGGGGAGCGGTTATGTATGGAAGTGAACTCTGGGGCCACACGTGCAACCGCGATCTGGTAGTAACCGAGAACAATTTTATCAGACAGCTCCTATCACTTCCTTCTAGCACACCCATGCTGCCTATTAGACTTGGCTTGGCCCTGAGACCTCTGGACGAAGACATGGGCCTGTGGCCCCTGTTATTTTGGCGCAGGATCTGGTCAGTTCCTGAGTTAGCTAATTATAGGTTAGAACTGCAAGAAATCCTTACTCTCCCAAACATTGGGAAAATTCCATGGCTAAATTTTATTAGGAAAGAATTAAGGAAATTAGGGATTCCCACCCTATGGTCTGACCCGCTTACATCTTGTCCCGGGGTTACACGGAGGCAGCTTATTATCCAATATCAGGAAAGTAAATTTGCTACCCATATGCAAGGACCTTTCCCCAGCACCCTAACGTCATCATTTTTAATAATCAAGGACAGCTATAGGTTCGAAATTGCCCTAGACATCATAGCCCCAACATTTATCAGGAAACTGTATCTCCAATGGAGGTATGGTAGTTTACCGTTACGCGCCCTTACTAGTAAATGGGCCGACCCATCCCCGTCTCATTGCCCCGGATGCAAATCCGAACAAGAAACTGATTTGTACATATTGTTTTTCTGTAATGCGTATGTGCAGGTGCGGAGAAAATGGATTATCCCACTATGTAAAAACGTGGGCTTCTCCCATTGCCTGCAAGCATACAGGGTTTTAAAGACGGATCTATCTGGTCATATTGTCTTTGCTTTAGCCAAATATCTGGGGTCTGTCTGGCACAAGAGGAGAAATCTTCTAAATGGGGATCTATGAAAAATTGTTATAATGGAAAACCCTGAGTCAGATAGTCTGAGAATGTCATAAGGCGGGTTCTTGTATTTGTATAACGTTTTTACATGTTTTTATGCTTGTATATATCTGAATATTTACTGTTTTACATTCAATCTTATCTGTACCATTTATGGCACATGATGCCGAAATAAAGAAGATAATGATGATTGGTGGCAGATTTGGTATTGTGCTTACAACTATGCCCCAATCTACCATGTGTCCTAATTCAAATATAGGTGATCATATCATTTTGGGAACTACTCAGCTCCTGCACAAGAGTATAAATGTAATTATGTAGGTATGCTATATCAACTTAGATCAGTTGGATGTATGTTATACACCAATCTTCATCTCTGACTTGTCCCTTAAAACTAAAAAAAATAAATAAACCCTTCCTTGTCTTAGAAGTGCTATTTGGACTCCTTTGAGGTGTAAGATATCTTGTGTTGTTTGGGAAAATATCTTGGATGGCATAACAAATATAAAAAACACATCAGCTTTATATTTTGTGTTGAAATTACGGAATGGTGATTGTCTAACGCTTGAATTTTTATCATTCGAATGTGGGCAGCAATTCCCGACGTTCATTTTTGATCGTTAGGTAGGCAGTTACCCTGCATTCCGTTAATACTACCCCAGGATGGCGGTGTGCACGGTAGTCCTCCATCTATGTCTACCCTTCCGATTCGGAAGAAGTCCCAGTTACGAGGAGGGACCGGCACGTCACTAACACAGGTGCGGCGTGTAAAGAGGTACTCCGCCTGATATTTAAAGAGGTGGTTGGTTACCGACCTTATATCTTGGAGTTAACTGCGGTCGGAGGCGGAGGCTACTTGTGACGGGGATTAGGAAACTTCCTTCTATCAAAAACGTAAGTAGAATGCAGTAAACTGTGAGTTATCAGACAGCTTATGTCCTTGGAGGCGCCTCATTTGCGCCTAGGGCGGCCACAATGATGTGATTTATGTAGAGGGACGAGAAGGAATGGGTGCGGTCAGGTTGAGGTACTTCTAGGCTTGAGTGTGCTGTTTTCCGTTATGGTAGGCTTGCTCGTACCGCTACACTAACGTTACATCCCCGCTTATATAAAACATTATACTTACCATTAGAATATATGTATCTATGTTGTAGGCATGTGGTACACGCGGGTTAACGCTATTTTCACTCAGATCAGGAGCCACTATTTCTGAACAGCTGCCCCCTTTTACATTGTGAGGATGTTCTCTAAAAGTTACATAGAACCAAGGTGGTGAACAGGACATACAAATTATATCGATAAAGATTATCAAAAAGTAAGTAGATCTATCTGTACTACCCGGAATAGTTTTTACATCTCTTTGGAGAAGTGATACATGATAGATTCCTGTTTATCTATAGATGTGGCGTCCCCTCCACATGACATATGAAGAGTAAGCCCAACTTAAAGATTTGGAATAAGTCGGCCTCTGCCCCGATCTGCTTTCTGTGCAATAGTTGCAGGTAAAGGGTTTTCTTTTGGGTCACTAGCTATCGCATGTATTAAATATCAATTAGGGCTAAACAGCATTTTGTCATTGTTGTACTTTTTTCAGCAAAACCCTGCTTTGCACTTTGATAAGAAGAGTTTGAATACGGTTTCCCTCGACATTTGGTACATTCAGTAAATTGTTCAGGTAATCCAAGCTGGCTTTGCATCCCCATTAAGTATTTTTTCTCTTTATGAGACATCTGTTAATTTTGATGGTCACTGGAATTCTGTGTATCCTTCCCACCACTAGATCATTGCTGTGATGGGTTTTAACCCAATAGAACTATGAATTTCTTTATGAGATATTTACAGCAGGGTGACAGATATTACGTTTACTAAAAAGGTACTTATTTTACAAGCCTTAGAGCTTGTGAGTTGGTGTGAGAAATATTATGTGAATAGAAATACTTTTTCCCTTTGAGACATTGGGATAATACACGCTGTTTTTGGATTATAAGGTAACACAATGTGGTGTTAGGTTGTGTGAATCTGAGTGTGTCTGGTGGTCTATTTTGCTGTTTCAAATGAAAACAAATAAATTATTACAGGGCATACCAATAAATTGCTTTTTTTATACATATCTTTTCAGATTCGAATTCCAGGTTTAGAGATCCTATACTGAATTGTTTCTGGCTGGTCCTGATGAAGGTGGTCCCTACTGCTGCTTTTCCACCGAAACGCGTCAACCAATTCTCTTAATCTTTAAATCTAATGACTTTGGTCGCATATTGGACAACAGATACAATGTGGTAGGATGTTTAATGTTTGTTTTTGATGGCATGTATGTTTAGGAAGTATGCATGAGTATGTGTGTGTGGCTCTCTACCTGGTTTAGTATAATTGATTTTGTTTTTAGAATATATTAATTTGTGTAACTAATGATATATATCGATGGCTCCAGTGTGTTGAAAGAATTTCTCCTGGAGTTTCTTTGAATAATGCACATCGTATAACCTTTGTATTAAGGAAAAAAATGATATAAAGAAATGAAAAGAAGTTTTTTACAGAAAAATGAAATAAAATGAGTAAAATACAAAAATAAGTGTAGATATGGTTTGTGTATGCCCTGTGGTTGAGAGGTAACTCCCATGATAAAAGTATCTATAGGTCAAGAGGGAGTTTTTCAGATGTTTTGGAGGTGGCCGCACTGGCCTTCTTTGTACAGTGCCACCTCCCGAAGACCGTCGCGGCTGGCGGCAGGCGGCAGGCCCAGTACCCGGTACGGGCTCCGGGAGCGTCGCCAGCTATTTGGGTAAGGTATGACGGTACACCAAGTGGGTTGCTGAACTGTTCCTTGGGAAAGGGGAATTAAGTATGTCTGGTGTGACCGGAGGTGTAGATGAAACACCTTTGGGCATCCATTTTGTTGGATGTATTTGCCTCACACACCCATATGGGTGTCATGCTTCATCATAGGCGTTGCTCCTCGTCGGGGAGGCGGTGCAATCCCCGACGGGCTCACCTCTGAGAGGGGCTCTTTGACAAAGATCTTTTGTATCCAACTGCCTTATTTTGAAGTGCGGGTGTGTGGGTGGAGTAGCAAGATGCCTAGGGGAGTGATTTAAAATGTAGTAGGGGGTACCGGAAACCACTTTATTCTGGGGGTCCCCCACTGCAATTAAAATGTGGATCTCACTCGCTAGGTGCCAATCAATTAGGTATAGTGGCCCTAGATGAGATTAGGGAAGGATTTGGTCGACATGTTTCTCGCGTGTGGCGGTTGGCCCGCGATTCATCAGGACCTATAAATGATAAAAACTACATTCAATCAACAACATGCTAGTGTCATGGGTGTGGTGTGGGTGTAGTTTACCTCTGTGGCTTTATCCTATGCCTAATGGTCAGGGATTAAATGCCGCATGAACGTTCGGCGGGTTGGTACATCGGGGTTGAACCTTCAAGCATGGCTCAAACTTCCCGTGTCCTCGCGGATTCACCTACCCATCGCCGCCAAGCTCGGATTGATAAGGTAAGGTATGACGGGCCATATATCGGGAGTCTGGGGTCTGGTGCACCTACAACCAGGCGACGCACTGGTGGTCCGACATCCTGTACCGGGAACAAGACCTGCTCGACCTGCTTGGTGTCGCGATCCCTGTGCTTGGTGAATACTAGTAGCTATTTAATCCCTACTTTGTTTTCTCCTGCTCTGTGTTATGATATTTCAACTATATGTGTTTTCCAGAGAGCAAGAATGCTGCCGATTACATTGCAGGTAAATTATGTTTCAATAGCTTCTGTGATTGCAGGTGCTCACCTGCTCACTAGCGGTGCTACTATGCTTACTGGTTTTCAATTTTGTGCTCATTTGGCCTGAGTGATTATGTATGAGTCTACTTTACAGAACTGCGTAATGCTAGACACTAAAGAATACATTGCGGGTAAATTATGTTTCAAAAGCTTCTGTGATTGCAGGTGCTCGCCTGCTCACTGGCGGTGCTACTATGCTTACTTGTTTTCAATTTTGTGCTCATTTCAAATCAAACTAGGCAGCAAAAACGCCTCCTGGTTCAACGATGACCTTAAGAAATCTAAGAAACTCTGTCGCTCCCTCGAGAAGGCCTGGAAAAAAGACCCAAACACCAGCACCAGGGACGCCTTCAAAAACGCCACTCGCATACATCACCAACTAATCCGGTCTGCCAAGAAAGCCGCATTCAAAGACGACTAGATAACAACGCCCACAACAGCAAGGAATTATTCAACATCGTCAAAGAATTTACCAACCCCTCAGCCAACTCCAACGACATCACCCCCTCTCAAGCCCTCTGCGACTCCCTAGCTTCATTCTTCCACAACAAAATCGCAGACATCCACAACAGCTTCGACAACCGACCCGGACACCAACCCACCCAACCTTCTGCAGGACCTTCACCCCCCTTGAACATCCTTAATGACTGGAAACCTATCTCCACTGAGGACACCATCCGCCTGATGAACTCCACCCACTCAGGATCCCCCACAGACCCATGCCCTCACCACATCTTCAACAAAGCAGACGCCATCATAGCACCACACCTCCGAGACGTCATCAACTGCTCCCTCAACTCCGCCACCTTCCCGGAAAGTTGGAAACACGCAGAACTCAGCGCCCTTCTGAAAAAACCCACAGCTGACCCCACCGAACTCAAAAACTACCGCCCCATCTCGCTCCTTCCATTCCCGGCCAAAGTCATTGAGAAAGCTGTCAACAACCAGCTCGCTGCCTTCCTCGAAACCAACAAATCCCTCGACTCCTCACAGTCCGGCTTCCGAGCCAAACACAGCACTGAGACCGCCCTCATCGCAGCAACAGACGACAATTCCAACTCTACTGGACAATGGAGACACAGTCGCCCTCATCCTCCTCGACCTCTCCGCAGCCTTCGACACAGTCTGTCACAGCACCCTGATACAACGCCTCAGAAACATCGGAATCCAAGGAAAAGCACTGGAATGGATCACGTCATTCCTTACCGGAAGAACCCAGAGAGTCCGCCTCCCGCCATTCAAGTCAGAAGCCACTTAAGTCATCTGCGGCGTACCACAAGGATCCTCACTCAGCCCCACCCTCTTCAACGTATACATGAGCCCCCTCGCGGCCATCGCACGCCAACACAACCTCAACATCATCTCCTACGCTGATGACACTCAACTGATCCTATCACTCACCAGAGACCCTAACACTGCCAAAACCAACCTACATGAAGGAATGAAAGAAGTAGCCGAGTGGATGAAGCATAGCCGTCTGAAACTGAACTCAGACAAAACAGAAGTCCTTATCTTAGGCACCTCCCCCTCCGCCTGGGATGACTCTTGGTGGCCAGAGGCCCTTGGAAAAGCACCCATCCCGACGGACCACGCACGGAACCTGGGCGTCATCCTGGACTCCACACTCTCTATGAACAGACAAGCCAACGCCGTTTCATCATCTTGCTTCAACATTCTTCGCATGCTCAAAAAAAACATTTCGCTGGATCCCCACCGAAACTAGAAAAACGGTCACCCACGCACTGGTCACGAGCCGCCTGGACTACGGAAACACCCTATACGCCGGTACCACCGCAAAACTCCAGAAAAAACTCCAACGCATCCAGAACGCTTCAGCCAGACTCATACTAGACATCCCGCGTAAAGACCACATCTCTGGTCACCTGAAAAACCTCCACTGGCTCCCCGTCAATAAGAGGATTACTTTCCGCCTCCTAACCCACGCACACAAAGCACTTTACGAACTCGGACCCGAATGCCTCAACACACGACTTTCCTTCTACACCCCCTCCCGCCAACTACGATCCTTCAACCAAGCCCTTGCTACTGAACCTCGCATCAACAAAACCACCATGGGAGGTAGATCCTTCTCCTACCTGGCAGCTAAAACCTAGAACTCACTTCCCACTCACCTTCGCCTCACTCAGAACCACCTAGCATTCAGAAAGCAACTTAAAACTTGGATATTCGACAAGTAATTCCCCACCCTTTTTTAAGCGCCTTGAGACCCTCTGGGTATGTAGCGCGCTATATAAATCATTTGACTTTGACTTAGACACTAGAGATTACATTGCAGGTAAATTATGTTTCAAAAGCTTCTGTGATTGCAGGTGCTCGCCTGCTCACTGGCGGTGCTACTATGCTTATTTATTTTCAATTTTGTGCTCATTTGGCCTGAGTGATTATGTATGAGTGTACTTTACAGAACTGTGTAATTCTAGACACTAGAGATTACATTGCAGGTAAATTATGTTTTAAAAGCTTCTGTGATTGCAGGTGCTCGCCTGCTCATTGGCGGTGCTACTATGCTTACTATTTTTCAATTTTGTGCTCATTTTGCCTGAGTGATTATGTGTGAGTGTACTTTACAGAACTGCGTAATGCTAGACACTAGATACTCAAGTCCAGTCCTTCCTTTGTACTCCTGCCACTAAGAAGAGATAGTGGTGGTGGATTGATAGTTTGAGTATTTTATGACTGCTTATTTCGTAGGAAACTTTTTAGTGGTCTGCAATCATGATGGACTGTGTCTGTCACTTCGCGTGCTGCGGAGTGCTGCCTGCCAGTGCTAGTAGAACCTTTTTGTAGTTGGTTTAGTGAGTTACATAACTTTCAAAGTAGACGGTCCGCGAATCCAGCAATACTAATATCCTAGTAGGACACATCAGACAGGTCAATAAATTTAGTGCAGTGGTTTTCTATTTCCCCGAAAAAATTTGTTATTGTTTTTTGAAATGTTTGATTTGGCTGACAACAATCATCCATGTTTGTGTCTTCCTTTCATGTACATCAGCTCCTCCCAGGGGCAAGAGGACAGAGGAGGAAATAGCGGCACCGGCGGAGCAGGAAGGCCTTGATCGGTCCGCGGAGGGCTCCTCTAATGTCTCCAGTAAGTTTTCCTGTAAATATTAATAATTATACTTTCTTATCTTTTACAGCACCTATTTATTCCAAACGTTCATCATAATTCTATTTTTTCCTAAATCGTCTTTGATCTTCTTGTAGACTGTTTCTAAATTCTTATCCTGCCTCTACTATGACTCTCCGTGCTACTACTAGATTATTATTAGTCTGTCTGTGTAGCTATCTAAGCTGGCACACACAAAAGGTGTTAAACAAAACTCCTATTCAGCAATAGCTCTAGGCACTAAGTGCAGTCATCTGGGTTGTCCATAATGTCTAGTGAAGTCTTCTTAATGTTTATGCTTTGACAATTCCCAACAATAAAATGTCAATGGCCACCAAGAATAAGATACTTGTTTACTTTTGTATTGTATAGGAGGACTATCCAATCATTTGCAGGGACTGTTCTGCACATACAGAACTATGGACAAGAAATAGGGCATTGGTGGCAATAGGCACAGTTAGACTTTCCACATACCTCAGTTTGAACCCCCATTCTCCTTACTTACTAGCGAGTGTGTCAGAGTCATTATTTAGCTCCCGAATGCAGCGATGATCCCCAATGATGAATAAACCCAGAACATAAGACTACAGAGTCAGAGTCCTGACCTCTCAGAGTCTTGGACTCATGCTTGCAAATTGCACACCCTTTCGCTCACTCACTCATGACCAAAAACCACAGAGTCTATGTACATTTTAAAAGCTTTCTTAAAAGTAAAACAACTAGCTCTGTGTGTACTCTGTATATTAAATTTCAATTGTTGCATTATATAAAAACATTTATTAAAATCAACTTCATATAATATAAATGGTGAACGCCTAAAAACTGAAAAGTTGCTGATTTCACACATTAATTGTAGGAGAGCCCTCACCTCGTTGGAACTTAAAGTCTTGGTGGTGATGATGACGACTCCGACTAACATCTTGATCTTTTTCGTAGAAGGGAAACTTCTGTCTGTTCTGAGAAAAATGATGTGTGTTAAAAAGCAAGCATTCATCAGTTGTGCCAAAAAGTGTAGCATATTATGGCTAAGCATCAATAAAGAACACCATTCTCTTACGAAAGGGGAATTTTTAGTTTAGACTGGAGAGTCACAAATAATTACATTTGTTTATGTAGTACTGGTAACATATTTTTGTATTCCTAGACAAAATAGGGAGTACTGTATATGGCAACAAAAAATATTACATTTATTTTCTAGGCGTAACACCATCGGCACAGCCCACCACCAGTGCCAGGGCCAGAGTGAAGGTGGTTACTCAAGGGGCGGATGCAGTGCCAGCAGGAACTGCTGTGGGGGATGCCACGGTAGTGGCGGGCAATGGTAAGATATTATATTCCTTACTTATTGAGATTGCAGAGTAGGCTGGCTACAGGGGTGTATATGTTGTACAGTACAAGTACACTTTACTGTTGAGAAGACTTACAAATTTAGAACTAAGTTTTTGTCAACCAGGTAGAAGACAGTCACCCTTGACTACGGATTAGCAATAGCATTAGAGGAGGGAGTTGACAAGTACCCAATGGCCTCCTCTAAATTTGACTTCAACTCAGCTGTGAAAGTTTTATCGAGAAGCCAAGTCAGATCAGAGATGAACTTGATGGATGGGATGAATGAAAAGGGAAAGAAGGGTGTAAGGAAGGATGAGCAAGTTAAATTAATGACTGCCAAAGAAAGATACGTGTTTTTGAATTTTGCCACAGGTGGCTGGGAATCTAATGCATGGCTGGTTGAAAGCTGAAGCAAGGATGGGTGGAAGGAGAAAGAAAAGAGGACTGCCTGTGGGGGTGAAACAGAAACTGTATGTGTGCGCCATATATCCTTTGGTTCAAATTCAAATGCAAGCACGGATGCATGGCTGGTGGTTTACAAAATAAAATAAAAAGGTTGTTTTTCTGTGAGTAAAAGTAAGGTTTGTCCAGTTGAGACATTAAGAAGAACGATTGACATTTACTTTGAATGGATGGATGCCTGGATGGTATCTTCCTCATAGATAGCATACGTGTTTGTAGACAGGGTAGACAGTCACTGGATGAAGAGTGTTACTTTGAAGAGCATGTAACACCGCACGTCCGTGCCAGAATAGCAAAGCCGAGGAAAGTAGAAGTTGTACTTTTTCAGAATACTACCTTGACTAACAGTAGTTTGCAAGCACAGCATATATTGTGTATCCGGGTAGGTCGCAACCCCATCGCTGCAGCTAGATCCACCTGTGCCTCCTGGTTCCTGCCGCATTGCCTTCTGTCGCTGCCCCCCGTTATTTTCCCGCCGCCACCCTCACCGCACTCAACACCGGTCGACCTGCCGCCTGCCACCGACCCACCCCGAGGTGCACCCACGGGACCCTTCACCTGCCAAGCCTGCAAATTCACCTGCCTCCTAACCTGCACCCCGCCCACGGAACACAGCAGTGACAACAACAACCACCACAAGTGCATCCTGCTCAACACCCTCTATGTCCACAAACACGCCGTCGAACTCTGGGAACTCCTTGATACCACAGCACCAGACGTCGCCTTCCTCACGGAAACCTGGTTAAACACCTCCTCTGCCCCGACATCACCATAGCCATCCCAGACGGCTACAAGATCACCCGGAAGGACCGCGTCAACCAAAACCGGAGGAAGAATCGCCCTCATCTACAGGAACACCATCAGCGTCACGATCAACGCAGAAGACACACTCACCACCGCCGAACACCTACACTTCCAGATCCACACTGACCCCCCTCCGAGGAACACTCATCTACAGACCCCCGGGCCCACGGACACAATTCAGTGAAACCATCGCCGACTTCATCAGCCCGCACGCCCTTGCCTCATCAGAGTACATCCTCCTAGGGGACCTGAACTTCCACCTGGAGAAAAACAACGACAACAACACCACCACCCTGCTCGACAACCTTGCCAACCTCGGACTCAAGCAACTGGCGGACACACCCACCCACCTCACCGGCCACACGCTCAACCCCATCTTCTCCGCCAGCAGCCACGTCTCCTTCAGCCACTCCACAGGACTACACTGGACCGACCACAGCTGCATCCACTTCACCTTCAAGAAGACCACCTCCCATCACCAGACGCTACAGATCCCCCACAGATGCTGGAGCAAAATCACTACAGACCAACTGACCACATCACTGAGCCAGAACCCACCTGTCGACACCCCCGATGCCAACGACGCAGCACACAATCCCGCACAGTGAATCACCAACTGCGCCGATGACCTCGCTCCTCTAAAGAAACCCCCAGGCAAGACTAGCAACAGAAAAACCGCATGGTTCACAGGCGCCCTCAAAATCGCAAAGAAATCATGCCGAACCCTCGAAAAAACCTGGTGCAACAAACAAACAGCAGAAAACATGACAGCCCTCAAGAGCGCCACCCGCGAATACCACCAGATGATCCGCACCACAAAAAGGACATAGTTCAAAGAGCGTCTGGACAACAATGCCCACAACAGCAAGGAACTCTTCAGCATCGTCAAAGAACTCTCCAACCCCAGTGCCATCAACAACGACGTAACACCGTCGCAAGACCTCTGCAACTCCCTCGCCACATTCTTCCATCGCAAGATCGCAGATATACACGAATGCTTCGGACCCAAAATCCACCTCCAGCCACCAAACCAACGACCCCCACCACCAGCCTCAGCGCATGGACCCCCATCAGCACTGAAGACACCACTGCGTCATGAACACCATCCACTCCGGCTCCCCCTCCGACCCATGCCCTCATCATATCTTCAACAAAACCGACACCATCATTGCGCCCTACCTCCGGAACATCATTAACAGCTCCTTCACATCAGCCACCTTCCCGGGAAGCTGAAAACACGCAGAAATCAACGCCCTGTTGAAGAAACCAACAGCCGTCCCCAAAGACCTCAAGAACTTCCGCCCCATCTCTCTTCTGCCCTTCCCGGCTAAAGTCATGGAGAAGACCGTCAATAAACAGCTGACTGCATTCCTCGAAGAAAACAACTCGCTCGGACCATCCCAGTCCGGATTTCGAGCCAACCACCGCACCAAGACCGCCCTCATCGCAGCCACCAATGACATCAGGACCTTGATGGACAACGGAGAGACAGCCGCTCTCATCCTCCTTGGCCTCTCGGCAGCCTTTGACACCGTCTGCCACCGTACCCTAATAGCCCGCCTCTACAACACTGGGATCGAAGGAAAGGCCCTGGACTGGATCATATCGTTCCTCTCCGACAGAACCCAGAGTGTCCGCTTCCCTCTCTTCCACTCCGAGGCCACCAAGATCATCTGCGGCGTACCCCAGGGCTCCTCACTCAGCCAAACTCTCTTCAATATCTACATGAGCCCCCTCACCACCATCACACGCAAACACAACATCAACATCATCTCCTACGCTGACGATACCCAACTGATACTCTCTCTCGCCAAAGACCCTCTCACCGCCAAAGCCAACTTACAGGACCGAATGAAAGATGTCGCAGAATGGATGATTTTGCAAACAAAACAGGTGATGGACAGAATGTGGATCAATGTCACACATTCACCCCAGTCCAAAGATCTGGGCCCAAATCCATCGTTTTTTTGCACTCCACACCACCCTGGGTTAGACAATGGCGATATGCAAATCAGCTCTGACCCTGTGCCCCATGGGAACAGTCCAGTCCGAACTACAAAAGCCATGTCCTTCCCAGAACGGAATCAAGCATCCGAGGACCAGACCGGTTTCGAGGTAACACCTCTCATCAGCCCGGCTAGCTTGACTCCAGTGGTGTGGAGTGCCTGGGACCCACGTCTGAGCATCCCCAGCACACTTAGGGCGGAATTTGCAAACAAAACAGGTGATGGACAGAATGTGGATCAATGTCACACATTCACCCCAGTCCAAAGATCTGGGCCCAAATCCATAGTTTTTTTGCACTCCACACCACCCTGGGTTAGACAATGGCGATATGCAAATCAGCTCTGACCCTGTGCCCCATGGGAACAGTCCAGTCCGAACTACAAAAGCCATGTCCTTCCCAGAACGGAATCAAGCATCCGAGGACCGGACCGGTTTCGAGGTAACACCTCTCATCAGCCCGGCTAGCTTGACTCCAGTGGTGTGGAGTGCCTGAGACCCACGTCTGAGCATCCCCAGCGCACTTGGGGCGGAATTTGCAAACAAAACAGGTGATGGACAGAATGTGGATCAATGTCACACATTCACCCCAGTCCAAAGATCTGGGCCCAAATCAATCGTTTTTTTGCACTCCACACCACCCTGGGTTAGACAATGGCGATGTGCAAATCAGCTCTGACCCTGTGCCCCATGGGAACAGTCCAGTCCGAACTACAAAAGCCATGTCCTTCCCAGAACGGAATCAAGCATCCGAGGACCGGACCGGTATCGAGGTAACACCTCTCATCAGCCCGGCTAGCTTGACTCCAGTGGTGTGGAGTGCCTGGGACCCACGTCTGAGCATCCCCAGCGCACTTAGGGCGGAATTTGCAAACAAAACAGGTGATGGACAGAATTTGGATCAATGTCACACATTCACCCCAGTCCAAAGATCTGGGCCCAAATCCATCGTTTTTTTGCACTCCTTACCACCCTGGGTTAGACAATGGCGATATGCAAATCAGCTCTGACCCTGTGCCCCATGGGAACAGTCCAGTCCGAACTACAAAAGCCACGTCCTTCCCAGAACGGAATCAAGCATCCGAGGACCGGACCGGTTTTGAGGTAACACCTCTCATCAGCCCGGCTAGCTTGACTCCAGTGGGGTGGAGTGCCTGGGACCCACGTCTGAGCATCCCCAGCGCTCTTAGGGCGGACTTTGCAAACAAAACAGGTGATGGACAGAATGTGGATCAATGTCACACATTCACCCCAGTCCAAAGATCTGGGCCCAAATCCATCGTTTTTTTGCACTCCACACCACCCTGGGTTAGACAATGGCGATATGCAAATCAGCTCTGACCCTGTGCCCCATGGGAACAGTCCAGTCCGAACTACAAAAGCCATGTCCTTCCCAGAACGGAATCAAGCATCCGAGGACCGGACCGGTTCGAGGTAACACCTCTCATCAGCCCGGCTAGCTTGACTCCAGTGGTGTGGAGTGCCTGGGACCCACGTCTGAGCATCCCCAGCGCACTTAGGGCGGAATTTGCAAACAAAACAGGTGATGGACAGAATGTGGATCAATGTCACACATTCAACCCAGTCCAAAGATCTGGGCCCAAATCCATCGTTTTTTTGCACTCCACACCACCCTGGGTTAGACAATGGCGATATGCAAATCAGCTCTGACCCTGTGCCCCATGGGAACAGTCCAGTCCGAACTACAAAAGCCATGTCCTTCCCAGAACGGAATCAAGCATCCGAGGACCAGACTGGTTTCGAGGTAACACCTCTCATCAGCCCGGCTAGCTTGACTCCAGTGGTGTGGAGTGCCTGGGACCCACGTCTGAGCATCCCCAGCGCTCTTAGGGCGGAATTTGCAAACAAAACAGGTGATGGACAGAATGTGGATCAATGTCGCACATTCAACCCAGTCCAAAGATATGGGCCCAAATCCATCGTTTTTTTGCACTCCACACCACCCTGGGTTAGACAATGGCGATATGCAAATCAGCTCTGACCCTGTGCCCCATGGGAACAGTCCAGTCCGAACTACAAAAGCCATGTCCTTCCCAGAACGGAATCAAGCATCCGAGGACCGGATCGGTTTCGAGGTAACACCTCTCATCAGCCCGGCTAGCTTGACTCCAGTGGTGTGGAGTGCCTGGGACCCACGTCTGAGCATCCCCAGCGCACTTAGGGCGGAATTTGCAAACAAAACAGGTGATGGACAGAATGTGGATCAATGTCACACATTCAACCCAGTCCAAAGATCTGGCCCCAAATCCATCGTTTTTTTGCACTCCACACCACCCTGGGTTAGACAATGGCGATATGCAAATCAGCTCAGACCCTGTGCCCCATGGGAACAGTCCAGTCCGAACTACAAAAGCCATGTCCTTCCCAGAACGGAATCAAGCATCCTAGGACCGGACCGGTTTCGAGGTAACACCTCTCATCAGCCCGGCTAGCTTGACTCCAGTGGTGTGGAGTGCCTGGGACTCACGTCTGAGCATCCCCAGCGCACTTAGGGCGGAAATTGCAAACAAAACAGGTGATGGACAGAATGTGGATCAATGTCACACATTCAACCCAGTCCAAAGATCTGGGCCCAAAACCATCGTTTTTTTGCACTCCACACCACCCTGGGTTAGACAATGGCGATATGCAAATCAGCTCTTACCCTGTGTCCCATGGAAACAGTCGAGTCCGAACTACAAAAGCCATGTCCTTCCCAGAATGGAATCAAGCATCCGAGGACCGGACCGGTTTCGAGGTAACACCTCTCATCAGCCCGGCTAGCTTGACTCCAGTGGTGTGGAGTGCCTGGGACCCACGTCTGAGCATCCCCAGCGCACTTAGGGCGGAATTTGCAAACAAAACAGGTGATGGACAAAATGTGGATCAATGTCACACATTCACCCCAGTCCAAAGATCTGGGCCCAAATCCATCGTTTTTTTGCACTCCACACCACCCTGGGTTAGACAATGGCGATATGCAAATCAGCTCTGACCCTCTGCCCCATGGGAACAGTCCAGTCCGAACTACAAAAGCCATGTCCTTCCCAGAACGGAATCAAGCATCCGAGGACCGGACCGGTTTCGAGGTAACACCTCTCATCAGCCCGGCTAGCTTGACTCCAGTGGTGTGGAGTGCTTGGGACCCACGTCTGAGCATCCCCAGCGCACTTAGGGCGGAATTTGCAAACAAAACAGGTGATGGACAGAATGTGGATCAATGTCACACATTCAACCCAGTCCAAAGATCTGGGCCCAAATCCATCAATTTTTTGCACTCCACACCACCCTGGGTTAGACAATGGCGATATGCAAATCAGCTCTGACCCTGTGCCCCATGGGAACAGTCCAGTCCTAACTACAAAAGCCATGTCCTTCCCAGAACGGAATCAAGCATCCGAGGACCGGACCGGTTTCGAGGTAACACCTCTCATCAGCCCGGCTAGCTTGACTCCAGTGGTGTGGAGTGCCTGGGACCCATGTCTGAGCATCCCCAGCGCACTTAGGGCGGAATTTGCAAACAAAACAGGTGATGGACAGAATGTGGATCAATGTCGCACATTCAACCCAGTCCAAAGATATGGGCCCAAATCCATCGTTTTTTTGCACTCCACACCACCCTGGGTTAGACAATGGCGATATGCAAATCAGCTCTGACCCTGTGCCCCATGGGAACAGTCCAGTCCGAACTACAAAAGCCATGTCCTTCCCAGAACGGAATCAAGCATCCGAGGACCGGATCGGTTTCGAGGTAACACCTCTCATCAGCCCGGCTAGCTTGACTCCAGTGGTGTGGAGTGCCTGGGACCCACGTCTGAGCATCCCCAGCGCACTTAGGGCGGAATTTGCAAACAAAACAGGTGATGGACAGAATGTGGATCAATGTCACACATTCAACCCAGTCCAAAGATCTGGGCCCAAATCCATCGTTTTTTTGCACTCCACACCACCCTGGGTTAGACAATGGCGATATGCAAATCAGCTCTGACCCTGTGCCCCATGGGAACAGTCCAGTCCGAACTACAAAAGCCATCTCCTTCCCAGAACGGAATCAAGCATCCGAGGACCGGACGGGTTTCGAGGTAACACCTCTCATCAGCCCGGCTAGCTTGACTCCAGTGGTGTGGAGTGCCTGGGACCCACGTCTGAGCATCCCCAGCGCACTTAGGGCGGAATTTGCAAACAAAACAGGTGATGGACAGAATGTGGATCAATGTCACACATTCAACCCAGTCCAAAGATCTGGGCCCAAATCCATCGTTTTTTTGCACTCCACACCACCCTGGGTTAGACAATGGCGATATGCAAATCAGCTCTTACCCTGTGTCCCATGGAAACAGTCGAGTCCGAACTACAAAAGCCATGTCCTTCCCAGAATGGAATCAAGCATCCGAGGACCGGACCGGTTTCGAGGTAACACCTCTCATCAGCCCGGCTAGCTTGACTCCAGTGGTGTGGAGTGCCTGGGACCCACGTCTGAGCATCCCCAGCGCACTTAGGGCGGAATTTGGAAACAAAACAGGTGATGGACAGAATGTGGATCAATGTCACACATTCACCCCAGTCCAAAGATCTGGGCCCAAATCCATCGTTTTTTTGCACTCCACACCACCCTGGGTTAGACAATGGCGATATGCAAATCAGCTCCGACCCTGTGCCCCATGGGAACAGTCCAGTCCGAACTACAAAAGCCATGTCCTTCTCAGAACGGAATCAAGCATCCGAGGACCGGACCGGTTTCGAGGTAACACCTCTCATCAGCCCGGCTAGCTTGACTCCAGTGGTGTGGAGTGCCTGGGACCCACGTCTGAGCATCACCAGTGCACTTAGGGCGGAATTTGCAAACAAAACAGGTGATGGACAGAATGTTGATCAATGTCACACATGCAACCCAGTCCAAAGATCTGGGCCCAAATCCATTGTTTTTTTGCACTCCACACCACCCTGGGTTAGACAATGGCGATATGCAAATCAGCTCTGACCCTGTGCCTCATGGGAACAGTCCAGTCCGAACTACAAAAGCCATGTCCTTCCCAGAACGGAATCAAGCATCCGAGGACCGGACCGGTTTCGAGGTAACACCTCTCATCAGCCCGGCCAGCTTGACTCCAGTGGTGTGGAGTGCCTGGGACCCACGTCTGAGCATCCCCAGCGCACTTAGGGCGGAATTTGCAAACAAAACAGGTGATGGACAGAATGTGGATCAATGTCACACATTCAACCCAGTCCAAAGATCTGGGCCCAAATCCATAGTTTTTTTGCACTCCACACCACCCTGGGTCAGACAATGGCGATATGCAAATCAGCTCTGACCATGTGCCCCATGGGAACAGTCCAGTCCGAACTACAAAAGCCATGTCCTTCCCAGAACGGAATCAAGCATCCGAGGACCGGACCGGTTTCGAGGTAACACCTCTCATCAGCCCGGCCAGCTTGACTCCAGTGGTGTGGAGTGCCTGGGACCCACGTCTGAGCATCCCCAGCGCACTTAGGGCGGAATTTGCAAACAAACAGGTGATGGACAGAATGTGGATCAATGTCACACATTCAACCCAGTCCAAAGATCTGGGCCCAAATCCATTGTTTTTTTGCACTCCACACCACCCTGGGTTAGACAATGGCGATATGCAAATCAGCTCTGACCCTGTGCCCCATGGGAACAGTCCAGTCCGAACTACAAAAGCCATGTCCTTCCCAGAACGGAATCAAGCATCAGAGGACCGGACCGGTTTCGAGGTAACACTTCTCATCAGCCCGGCTAGCTTGACTCCAGTGGTGTGGAGTGCCTGGGACCCACGTCTGAGCATCCCCAGCGCACTTAGGGCGGAATTTGCAAACAAAACAGGTGATGGACAGAATGTGGATCAATGTCACACATTCAACCCAGTCCAAAGATCTGGGCCCAAATCCATCGTTTTTTTGGACTCCACACCACCCTGGTTTAGACAATGGCGATATGCAAATCAGCTCTGACCCTGTGCCACATGGGAACAGTCCAGTCCGAACTACAAAAACCATGTCCTTCCCAGAACGGAATCAAGCATCCGAGGACCGGACCGGTTTCAAGGTAACACCTCTCATCAGCCCGGCTAGCTTGACTCCAGTGGTGTGGAGTGCTTGGGACCCACGTCTGAGCATCCCCAGCGCACTTAGGGCGGAATTTGCAAACAAAATAGGTGATGGACAGAATGTGGATCAATGTCACACATTCAACCCAGTCCAAAGATCTGGGCCCAAATCCATCGTTTTTTTGCACTCCACACCACCCTGGGTTAGACAATGTCGACATGCAAATCAGCTCTGACCCTGTGCCCCATGGGAACAGTCGAGTACAAACTACAAAAGCCATGTCCTTCCCAGAACGGAATCAAGCATCCGAGGACCGGACCGGTTTCGAGGTAACACCTCTCATCAGCCCGGCTAGCTTGACTCCAGTGGTGTGGAGTGCCTGGGACCCACGTCTAAGCATCCCCAGCGCACTTAGGGCGGAAATTGCAAACAAAACAGGTGATGGACAGAATGTGGATCAATGTCACACATTCACCCCTGTCCAAAGATCTGGGCCCAAATCCATTGTTTTTTTGCACTCCACTCCACCCTGGGTTAGACAATGGCGATATGCAAATCAGCTCTGACCCTGTGCCCCATGGGAACAGTCCAGTCCGAACTACAAAAGCCATGTCCTTCCCAGAACGGAATCAAGCATCCGAGGACCGGACCGGTTCGAGGTAACACCTCTCATCAGCCCGGCTAGCTTGACTCCAGTGGTGTGGAGTGCCTGGGACCCACGTCTGAGCATCCCCAGTGCACTTAGGGCGGTATTTGCAAACAAAACAGGTGATGGACAGAATGTGGATCAATGTCACACATTCAACCCAGTCCAAAGATCTGGGCCCAAATCCATCGTTTTTTTGCACTCCACACCACCCTGGGTTAGACAATGGCGATATGCAAATCATCTCTGACCCTGTGCCCCATGGGAACAGTCCAGTCCGAACTACAAAAGCCATGTCCTTCCCAGGACGGAATCAAGCATCCGAGGACCGGACCGGTTTCGAGGTAACACCTCTCATCAGCCCGGCTAGCTTGACTCCAGTGGTGTGGAGTGCCTGGGACCCACGTCTGAGCATCCCCAGCGCACTTAGGGCGGAATTTGCAAACAAAACAGGTGATGGACAGAATGTGGATCAATGTCACACATTCAACCCAGTCCAAAGATCTGGGCCCAAATCCATCGTTTTTTTGCACTCCACACCACCCTGGGTTAGACAATGGCGATATGCAAATCAGCTCTGACCCTGTGCCCCATGGGAACAGTCCAGTCCGAACTACAAAAGCCATGTCCTTCCCAGAACGGAATCAAGCATCCGAGGACCGGACCGGTTTCGAGGTAACACCTCTCATCAGCCCGGCTAGCTTGACTCCAGTGGTGTGGAGTGCCTGGGACCCACGTCTGAGCATCCCCAGCGCACTTAGGGCGGAATTTGCAAACAAAACAGGTGATGGACAGAATGTGGATCAATGTCACACATTCAACCCAGTCCAAAGATCTGGGCCCAAATCCATCGTTTTTTTGCACTCCACACCACCCTGGGTTAGACAATGGCGATATGCAAATCAGCTCTGACCCTGTGCCCCATGGGAACAGTCCAGTCCGAACTACAAAAGCCATGTCCTTCCCAGAATGGAATCAAGCATCCGAGGACCGGACCGGTTTCGAGGTAACACCTCTCATCAGCCCGGCTAGCTTGACTCCAGTGGTGTGGAGTGCCTGGGACCCACGTCTGAGCATCCCTAGCGCTCTTAGGGCGGAATTTGCAAACAAAACAGGTGATGGACAGAATGTGGATCAATGTCGCACATTCAACCCAGTCCAAAGATATGGGCCCAAATCCATCGTTTTTTTGCACTCCACACCACCCTGGGTTAGACAATGGCGATATGCAAATCAGCTCTGACCCTGTGCCCCATGGGAACAGTCCAGTCCGAACTACAAAAGCCATGTCCTTCCCAGAACGGAATCAAGCATCCGAGGACCGGATCGGTTTCGAGGTAACACCTCTCATCAGCCCGGCTAGCTTGACTCCAGTGGTGTGGAGTGCCTGGGACCCACGTCTGAGCATCCCCAGCGCACTTAGGGCGGAATTTGCAAACAAAACAGGTGATGGACAGAATGTGGATCAATGTCACACATTCAACCCAGTCCAAAGATCTGGGCCCAAATCCATCGTTTTTTTGCACTCCACACCACCCTGGGTTAGACAATGGCGATATGCAAATCAGCTCTGACCCTGTGCCCCATGGGAACAGTCCAGTCCGAACTACAAAAGCCATGTCCTTCCCAGAACGGAATCAAGCATCCGAGGACCAGACCGGTTTCGAGGTAACACCTCTCATCAGCCCGGCTAGCTTGACTCCAGTGGTGTGGAGTGCCTGGGACCCACGTCTGAGCATCCCCAGCGCACTTAGGGCGGAAATTGCAAACAAAACAGGTGATGGACAGAATGTGGATCAATGTCACACATTCAACCCAGTCCAAAGATCTGGGCCCAAATCCATCGTTTTTTTGCACTCCACACCACCCTGGGTTAGACAATGGCGATATGCAAATCAGCTCTTACCCTGTGTCCCATGGAAACAGTCGAGTCCGAACTACAAAAGCCATGTCCTTCCCAGAATGGAATCAAGCATCCGAGGACCGGACCGGTTTCGAGGTAACACCTCTCATCAGCCCGGCTAGCTTGACTCCAGTGGTGTGGAGTGCCTGGGACCCACGTCTGAGCATCCCCAGCGCACTTAGGGTGGAATTTGCAAACAAAACAGGTGATGGACAGAATGTGGATCAATGTCACACATTCACCCCAGTCCAAAGATCTGGGCCCAAATCCATCATTTTTTTGCACTCCACACCACCCTGGGTTAGACAATGGCGATATGCAAATCAGCTCTGACCCTCTGCCCCATGGGAACAGTCCAGTTCGAACTACAAAAGCCATGTCCTTCCCAGAACGGAATCAAGCATCCGAGGACCGGACCGGTTTCGAGGTAACACCTCTCATCAGCCCGGCTAGCTTGACTCCAGTGGTGTGGAGTGCTTGGGACCCACGTCTGAGCATCCCCAGCGCACTTAGGGCGGAATTTGCAAACAAAACAGGTGATGGACAGAATGTGGATCAATGTCACACATTCAACCCAGTCCAAAGATCTGGGCCCAAATCCATCAATTTTTTGCACTCCACACCACCCTGGGTTAGACAATGGCGATATGCAAATCAGCTCTGACCCTGTGCCCCATGGGAACAGTCCAGTTCTAACTACAAAAGCCATGTCCTTCCCAGAACGGAATCAAGCATCCGAGGACCGGACCGGTTTCGAGGTAACACCTCTCATCAGCCCGGCTAGCTTGACTCCAGTGGTGTGGAGTGCCTGGGACCCACGTCTGAGCATCCCCAGCGCACTTAGGGCGGAATTTGCAAACAAAACAGGTGATGGACAGAATGTGGATCAATGTCGCACATTCAACCCAGTCCAAAGATATGGGCTCAAATCCATCGTTTTTTTGCACTCCACACCACCCTGGGTTAGACAATGGCGATATGCAAATCAGCTCTGACCCTGTGCCCCATGGGAACAGTCCAGTCCGAACTACAAAAGCCATGTTCTTCCCAGAACGGAATCAAGCATCCGAGGACCGGATCGGTTTCGAGGTAACACCTCTCATCAGCCCGGCTAGCTTGACTCCAGTGGTGTGGAGTGCCTGGGACCCACATCTGAGCATCCCCAGCGCACTTAGGGCGGAATTTGCAAACAAAACAGGTGATGGACGGAATGTGGATCAATGTCACACATTCAACCCAGTCCAAAGATCTGGGCCCAAATCCATCGTTTTTTTGCACTCCACACCACCCTGGGTTAGACAATGGCGATATGCAAATCAGCTCTGACCCTGTGCCCCATGGGAACAGTCCAGTCCGAACTACAAAAGCCATCTCCTTCCCAGAACGGAATCAAGCATCCGAGGACCGGACCGGTTTGGAGGTAACACCTCTCATCAGCCCGGCTAGCTTGACTCCAGTGGTGTGGAGTGCCTGGGACCCACGTCTGAGCATCCCCAGGGCACTTAGGGCGGAATTTGCAAACAAAACAGGTGATGGACAGAATGTGGATCAATGTCACACATTCAACCCAGTCCAAAGATCTGGGCCCAAATCCATCGTTTTTTTGCACTCCACACCACCCTGGGTTAGACAATGGCGATATGCAAATCAGCTCTGACCCTGTGCCCCATGGGAACAGTCCAGTCCGAACTACAAAAGCCATGTCCTTCCCAGAATGGAATCAAGCATCCGAGGACCGGACCGGTTTCGAGGTAACACCTCTCATCAGCCCGGCTAGCTTGACTCCAGTGGTGTGGAGTGCCTGGGACCCACGTCTGAGCATCCCCAGCGCACTTAGGGCGGAATTTGCAAACAAAACAGGTGATGGACAGAATGTGGATCAATGTCACACATTCACCCCAGTCCAAAGATCTGGGCCCAAATCCATCGTTTTTTTGCACTCCACACCACCCTGGGTTAGATAATGGCGATATGCAAATCAGCTCTGACCCTCTGCCCCATGGGAACAGTCCAGTCCGAACTACAAAAGCCATGTCCTTCCCAGAACGGAATCAAGCATCCGAGGACCGGACCGGTTTCGAGGTAACACCTCTCATCAGCCCGGCTAGCTTGACTCCAGTGGTGTGGAGTGCCTGGGACCCACGTCTGAGCATCCCCAGCGCACTTAGGGCGGAATTTGCAAACAAAACAGGTGATGGACAGAATGTGGATCAATGTCACATATTCAACCCAGTCCAAAGATCTGGGCCCAAATCCATCAATTTTTTGCACTCCACACCACCCTGGGTTAGACAATGGCGATATGCAAATCAGCTCTGACCCTGTGCCCCATGGGAACAGTCCAGTCCGAACTACAAAAGCCATGTCCTTCTCAGAACGGAATCAAGCATCCGAGGACCGGACCGGTTTCGAGGTAACACCTCTCATCAGCCCGGCTAGCTTGACTCCAGTGGTGTGGAGTGCCTGGGACCCACGTCTGAGCATCCCCAGTGCACTTAGGGCGGAATTTGCAAACAAAACAGGTGATGGACAGAATGTTGATCAATGTCACACATGCAACCCAGTCCAAAGATCTGGGCCCAAATCCATTGTTTTTTTGCACTCCACACCACCCTGGGTTAGACAATGGTGATATGCAAATCAGCTCTGACCCTGTGCCTCATGGGAACAGTCCAGTCCGAACTACAAAAGCCATGTCCTTCCCAGAACGGAATCAAGCATCCGAGGACCGGACCGGTTTCGAGGTAACACCTCTCATCAGCCCGGCCAGCTTGACTCCAGTGGTGTGGAGTGCCTGGGACCCACGTCTGAGCATCCCCAGCGCACTTAGGGCGGAATTTGCAAACAAAACAGGTGATGGACAGAATGTGGATCAATGTCACACATTCAACCCAGTCTAAAGATCTGGGCCCAAATCCATTGTTTTTTTGCACTCCACACCACCCTGGGTTAGACAATGGCTATATGCAAATCAGCTCTGACCCTGTGCCCCATGGGAACAGTCCAGTCCGAACTACAAAAGCCATGTCCTTCCCAGAACGGAATCAAGCATCCGAGGACCGGACCGGTTTCGAGGTAACACCTCTCATCAGCCCGGCAAGCTTGACTCCAGTGGTGTGGAGTGCCTGGGACCCACGTCTGAGCATCCCCAGCGCACTTAGGGCCGAATTTGCAAACAAAACAGGTGATGGACAGAATGTGGATCAATGTCACACATTCAACCCAGTCCAAAGATCTGGGCCCAAATCCATCGTTTTTTTGCACTCCACACCACCCTAGTTTAGACAATGGCGATATGCAAATCAGCTCTGACCCTGTGCCCCATGGGAACAGTCCAGTCCGAACTACAAAAGCCATGTCCTTCCCAGAACGGAATCAAGCATCCGAGGACCGGACCGGTTTCGAGGTAACACCTCTCATCAGCCCGGCCAGCTTGACTCCAGTGGTGTGGAGTGCCTGGGACCCACGTCTGAGCATCCCCAGCGCACTTAGGGCGGAATTTGCAAACAAACAGGTGATGGACAGAATGTGGATCAATGTCACACATTCAACCCAGTCCAAAGATCTGGGCCCAAATCCATTGTTTTTTTGCACTCCACACCACCCTGGGTTAGACAATGGCGATATGCAAATCAGCTCTGACCCTGTGCCCCATGGGAACAGTCCAGTCCGAACTACAAAAGCCATGTCCTTCCCAGAACGGAATCAAGCATCAGAGGACCGGACCGGTTTCGAGGTAACACCTCTCATCAGCCCGGCTAGCTTGACTGCAGTGGTGTGGAGTGCCTGGCACCCACGTCTGAGCATCCCCAGCGCACTTAGGGCGGAATTTGCAAACAAAACAGGTGATGGACAGAATGTGGATCAATGTCACACATTCAACCCAGTCCAAAGATCTGGGCCCAAATCCATCGTTTTTTTGCATTCCACACCACCCTAGTTTAGACAATGGCGATATGCAAATCAGCTCTGACCCTGTGCCCCATGGGAACAGTCCAGTCCGAACTACAAAAGCCATGTCCTTCCCAGAACGGAATCAAGCATCCGAGGACCGGACCGGTTTCGAGGTAACACCTCTCATCAGCCCGGCTAGCTTGACTCCAGTGGTGTGGAGTGCCTGGGACCCACGTCTGAGCATCCCCAGCGCACTTAGGGTGGAATTTGCAAACATAACAGGTGATGGACAGAATGTGGATCAATGTCACACATTCAACCCAGTCCAAAGATCTGGGCCCAAATCCATCGTTTTTTTGGACTCCACACCACCCTTGTTTAGACAATGGCGATATGCAAATCAGCTCTGACCCTGTGCCACATGGGAACAGTCCAGTCCGAACTACAAAAGCCATGTCCTTCCCAGAACGGAATCAAGCATCCGAGGAACGGACCGGTTTCAAGGTAACACCTCTCATCAGCCCGGCTAGCTTGACTCCAGTGGTGTGGAGTGCCTGGGACCCACGTCTGAGCATCCCCAGCGCACTTAGGGCGGAATTTGCAAACAAAATAGGTGATGGACAGAATGTGGATCAATGTCACACATTCAACCCAGTCCAAAGATCTGGGCCCAAATCCATCGTTTTTTTGCACTCCACACCACCCTGGGTTAGACAATGTCGACATGCAAATCAGCTCTGACCCTGTGCCCCATGGGAACAGTCGAGTCCGAACTACAAAAGCCATGTCCTTCCCAGAACGGAATCAAGCATCCGAGGACCGGACCGGTTTCGAGGTAACACCTCTCATCAGCCCGGCTAGCTTGACTCCAGTGGTGTGGAGTGCCTGGGACCCACGTCTGAGCATCCCCAGCGCACTTAGGGCGGAATTTGCAAACAAAACAGGTGATGGACAGAATGTGGATCAATGTCACAGATTCAACCCAGTCCAAAGACCTGGGCCCAAATCCATCGTTTTTTTGGACTCCACACCACCCTGGTTTAGACAATGGCGATATGCAAATCAGCTCTGACCCTGTGCCCCATGGGAACAGTCCAGTCCGAACTACAAAAGCCATGTCCTTCCCAGAACGGAATCAAACATCCGAGGACCGGACCGGTTTCGAGGTAACACCTCTCATCAGCCCGGCTAGCTTGACTCCAGTGGTGTGGAGTGCCTGGGACCCACGTCTGAGCATCCCCAGCGCACTTAGGGCGGAATTTGCAAACAAAACAGGTGATGGACAGAATGTGGATCAATGTCACACATTCAACCCAGTCCAAAGATCTGGGCCCAAATGCATCGTTTTTTTGCACTCCACACCACCCTGGGTGTGACATTGATCCACATTCTGTCCATCACCTGTTTTGTTTGCAAATTCCGTCCTAAGTGCGCTGGGGATGCTCAGACGTGGGTCCCAGGCACTCCACACCACTGGAGTCAAGCTAGCCGGGCTGATGAGAGTTGTTACTTTGAAACCCGTCCGGTCCTCGGATGCTTGATTCCGTTCTGGGAAGGACATGGCTTTTGTAGTTCGGACTGGACTGTTCCCATGGGGCACAGGGTCAGAGCTGATTTGCATATCGCCATTGTCTAACCCAGGGTGGTGTGGAGTGCAAAAAAACGATGGATTTGGGCCCAGCTCTTTGGACTGGGTTGAATGTCTGACATTGATCCACATTCTGTCCATCACCTGTTTTGTTTGCAGAATGGATGAAGCACAGCCGTCTGAAGCTCAACTCGGACAAGATGGAGGTCCTCATCCTCCGACAATCCCCATCTGCCTGAGACGACTCCTGGTGGCCCACAATGCTGGGCACCGCACTGACATCCACAGGCCATGCACGAAACCGGGGATTCGTCCTGGACTCCTCTCTCACGATGACCAAGCAAGTCAACGCAGTCTCATCCTCATGTTTCAACACCCTGCACATGCCTTGAAAGATCTTCCGGTGGATCCCCACCGAAACCAGAAAGACGGTCACCTAGGCCCTCATCACCAGCCGACTGGACTACGGAAATGCTCTATAGCAGGAACCACAGCCAAACTTCAGGAACGCCATCAACACATACAGAGCGACTCCGCATGACTCATCCTCGACATCCCTCACCACAGTAACACATCTGCCCACCTGAGAAACCTGCACTGGCTCCCCATCAAGCAAGAGCAAGAGGATCACCTTCAGGCTGCTCACCCACGCACACAAAGCACTCCACAACATGGGCCCCGAATACCTCAACAGCCGCCTCTCGTTCTGCTTTCCCACCCGCGAGCTTGCTCCACCAGCCTCGCTCTCGCCAGCGTCCCACAGAATCGCAGAGCCACCACCGGAGGAAGATTGTTCTCCTACCTGGCAGCCAAGACATAGAACTCCCTCCCCGCACACCTATGAATGACCCAAGACCATCTCACCTCCAGGAAAAACCTCAAGACCTGGTTATTCGAACTATAGTAGGCACCCCTGCTTCAGCTCCTTAAGACCTTCACGGGTGAGTAGCGTGCTTTACAAATGTATTGATTGATTGATTGATTGATCGATTGATATTGTATAGTTCACATTATCAAGTCAAGTAAGTCACAACTCACAAGTGCCTTCCTCCGGCGATTACGGGGACCACTCACTACTACCTCTGTTAATCATTTTTTTACAACTCTGTCATTCAGGTGTGGCCTATCAGTGTTCACTCAATCAAAAAAAAAGCACCTAATGTCATCCATTATATAAGCAAATATCCTGTGAAGGGATAGATGATCATATTATTTATCTTCTTCATTTTCCTTTTGTAGTAGTCAGGGGCAGGGCAGGGTGAAAGTTAAGTTAATTAAGCAGTAGCCCTTGTAACTGAGTATGGCCAGTGCCACCCGTAATAGAAAAATAAGAGCTTCACCACCTGCATGTACTGGACTGATAACAGTAGCGCAAGTCTGCGTCATCATGGCTTGCATCTGTTTTTCTTGGGTGCAAGTTGACTGCGCTGGCATTATGCCGGCTTTCACAAGTTTACGTACTAATTTCGCTAAACAAGAGAGTAGAAGAAGACTGGTGTACTGTCTGAGTCTAATGTAGTGAGTCCATATAGTGCTAGTAGAATTCCTGAAACTCCCACTAATGTTAGAGCAGAGGCTGACGAAGTGGGAGGTTAGATAGATACATGCCTCAAATGTTATGTACTGTGCTTGCAAGTTGCTAGTGCTACTCTGACACAACTTTCTGCTGAATTATTTTGTGTTAATCTTAAAGAACATTGGTTACAGTATGTTTTTCTTTCTTCAAATATAGATACTCCTTCTGAACTAACAAGGAAGGATTTGGCTATCCGGGCCCGGCAAGCTGGAGGCACTTGTGGTGGCTCAGGAGGAGGAGGATGACACGCAGTCAACAATATCCACAAAAGCTGCATCATCCTCC